>NC_143578.1:48201834-48869334 GCF_048544385.1 Mastigoproctus giganteus | reverse complement strand
ATTGGGACAGAGAGACAGAAAATGAGAGGGGCAACGAAGAGCTCAATGAGACAAAAATAACTGGAGAGAAAGAGAGAGCGGAAAAGAGAGAGAGAGGGTTGAAGAGAAAATGTTTCTGGAAGTCATTACCTTCGTATTCTCCGGTGCTCTGCAACATCCCGTGACGTGCGGTGCTGCCGTGAGAGACGCGGGTCTTTATGTGGAGACGGAACTGCGACAAAAGTGCCATACAAACGGGGCCCGATAACATCGAGCATCCCTCGCACGGCCGCTATCTGCCGCTGCTCCGAGCTCCTTTTCAATTTCGCCCCCCCCCTCCAGTTTGCATAATGGCGGCGGAAATTTATGCGCACAAGTCGGCCTTTGTTCGCATTCTGCCTCTTCACCGTGTTTTATCCGCCTCCGTAAGCGAGTATTAAACGGACGCGGTGGGCTGTGTTGCGTCCAGCGTCTCTCTGTTTACATTTCACGCGAATAAATCTCCGCTACACGGCGGTCTCGCAGTAAGCGATCCCAGTCGGCGTGTTTACAGACACCGAGAAAACAGTCGTCCTCTTCCCCCGATCAGTGCGCTAAATTCCACGCAAAACGGCGCCGGCCGTGCACCCGGCCCTATAAATTACGACAAAAAATGTTTACTCGCATTAAAACACGCAAATTAGCCACTTATTTTACGAGAAAATAACCGCTAGGGGGCGCTGTCCCACTTCGTTGTCGTCTGTTAAAGGAACAGTCCCATCAGCTCGTCGTCTGCTTATTTAGATGAGAGCAAACGAACTTCCATCGGAAAAACAAAGTTAGAATGAGCGACATCTGGCGGCTGACAAACAGAGTTATTTAATTATTGAATATGGCTGCACCAATTGGCCTTCTGCATTTCATTTGCACCTTGTTGTCCACTGCAACTTTGCCTTCAACGATGGCAAGGAAATCACGAAAACCGCACAGGGGAACAGAGGACATTCTCCTTTACATGGCATTCTTTCTTTGGAATCAGAGAGACAGAGAGAGGGGGGGGGTGAGAAAGAGAAATATAAAGAGAGAGACAGACAAAACGAGACAAACAGATATGGAGAAAAAGAAAGAAAAAAATAAATAAAGCGATAGAGAAAAAGGGATAAAGAGAAAGAAATATAGAGATAAGACAGAGGGACAGAGTAAGAAAAAGAGAAAGACAACGAGAGAGGAGATAAACAGAAAGAGAAAGACAGAACAAAAATGAGAGAAAAGAACGAGGCAAACACAAAAATAGAGAAGGAAAGTGAGAGATAGAAAGAAAAAGAACGAGACACAAAAAGACAGAGAAAAAAGAAAGAAAGAGAGAGACAGACAGAAGAGAAAGAAGGAAACAAAGAAAGAGGCAAGCGGTACATAAAGAAAGGAGAGAGAGACAAGTATATATAGGAAGACGGATAGAGAAACATAAAGAAAGAAAGAAGGAGAGAGCGATGAAAAGAAAAGAAAGAAAAGGGATAGAGAAAGAAAACAGAGAAAATGACAACCAGCCAAAGAAAGAGAGAGAGAAAGCGAGAAACAGATAGAGAAAGAGAAAGAAAAAAAAAAGGAATAAGGAAAATGAAAACATGGAAACAAGAATTCGTTTCTTTGTTTTTTCATCCATTCTTGTTTTCTCTGTCTGATTTCTGCCCGCATAAAAGACTCTCCTTTCCCCTCCTCTCTCCCCTCCCCTCCTCTCTCCCCTCCCCTCCCCTCCCCCAGTGGTGGTGAGAAAATGTCATTAACCAATCACGCACCTTCGTCCTGCCACTTTCTCAAATGCCTCTGAAGACGTTGATCGATGCCAATTTTAACGGTGTTCGCCTACTGTTTGTCAACTGCACACCAACGTGCTTACATTAATCACTTCAGCGCCACCACCCGGATTAAATTTTCCTTAAAAAAAAAAAAAAAAAAAAAACCTTGAACAAGATGCGGTGATTTATTTGTGCGCGTAATATTATTGATTTCTCGACACACCTGTCCGTTCTTCATAGACCACGATGACCCCCTCGCTCAAAAGGAGAAACTTTCTCTTAATCAAATAAAGAGACATAAAAAGGGATAGAAAGAAAGAAAGAGAACGAAATATAGAGATTGACAGACAGAAAAAATAAAAGGAAAGAAAATAGAGAAAAGAAAAATACAGCTAGGAGAGAAGGACACAAAACAGAAAAGAGAGAAAAGAACGAGACAACAGAATTTCGTCCTCTGCCTAATTTCAAAAATTAGGCAGAGGACGAAATTCTGCCTCTGCCCAATTTTTCAAATTAGGCAGAAGCTTGCAGCGTGCACAGCGGATCCCACAGCACAGTACTCTACAACGAGTTGATCGTTGACAGCAAGCTCCACTTCGGGCAAAAATCAAGACCCCGCAACCCCCCCCCCCCCTCCTCCGACGTCATCATCCAGAAAAAGAAAAAAGAACAACGCCGCCCGACTGATAATTCTTTCATTTCTGCGCGCGGCATCTCCGTGTTTGAAGTGATAAAGTTTTCTTTGCCAAATAAACGCGCCGACGAAACAGACAATTGAGGGACGCCCGATCAATTCTGAAGGAATAGTTTTCGATCTCGGGCGTCACTGGAAATTTATATCCCGTCACGAAACGGGGATTCCGTAATAGGCAACTTACTTATCTCTCGTCCTTCTCTCGATATCCACTGTCTTATCCCCTCCCCCCGTTCCTTTCTCGTTTCTTATCGCTGCCGAGCCGAACGCAGTAATAGGGAGGAGTTCTCGTCCATCTGTTGCTATCAACCGATAGGGCGGCGCGTTTCCACCCGGCGTGCTGCTCCACCCCAAGGGGGGGGGGAGAGGAATAAGTGCGTGAAACAATCCGCACGGAATATTCGTGCAAATCCCGGAGATCGGACGCAACATTAACGGAATAAAAAGGCCGTTTTTTTAAGCTAATCCGGAAGGGATGTCAGGCGCGCGACAGTACACATCGCACAAAACATTGACAGACGCACGTGAGCGCGAAATGTCATCTTTCAAACGCCTTCAATGATGTGTTCCTGAACAGGTTCATCGTTCAGTATCATTTAAACACGACAGCAACAAACTCACATCTGCCCCAACCCCCCTCCTCTCTCTCTCACTCTGTTCTTCTGACTCTTTTTCCTCTCTTCCACTTTTCTTCCTTCCCCCCTTTCCATTTCATTTGTTCATTACTTGCCTCTATTTTTTCTCTCTCTCTCTTTCTCTCTCTTTGAAATTCTTTCGTTCTTTTCAGTTTTCTTTTTTGCCCATCTTCATCATTCTCTATTTCCCGGCCCATTTCTTTCCTTTTCTTCTTCTTCTTCTCTCTCTCTCATTATCGCTCTTCTCCTCTCTCTCTTTCGTCCACTTTTTTCGCTCTCTCGCTCTTTTCGTCTCTCTTTCACTTTTTCTTAGTCTCGTCTCATCTCCAACTTCTGTTTCTTTCTTCATTTTTTGTCTCTTTTTCTCCTTCTGACTCTCTTTCAATTTGATCTCCCGTTTTCCTCTTCATTCTCTCATTTTTTCCTTTATTATTTTCCATTTCTTTCCTCTCTCTGTAACTCGTTTTTCTGTTTCTCTCTTCAGTTTTATTTCTTTTTTCTTTTTACTCTTTCACTTTCCTTCTCTCTGTTTCTCTCTTACTCTGCCGTTTCACTTCTATCTCTCTTCTCTTCGTGCCTTCATTGTTTCTCTCTCTTCCCTTCTCTTCCTTCTTTCACTGTTTCTCAGTTTCCTCGTCATTCTTTCATTATTTCTCTCTTTGTCTCTCTCCTCTTTTTCTCTTCCTTCTTGTCTCTCTTCTTCATAACCAACTGTAAATTATATCTTCTCATCTCTCTCTCTTTCCTTCTCTCATTTTGCTTGTCTCTCCGCTTCTCCCTCATCCTTCCAATCTCTCTTTTCTACCACGTTTTCTTACTTTTCCTTTTTCCTTTCTTAAAAATCTCCCCCTCTCTATCTCTCCTTTCTTTCCTTTCTTCTTGTCCAGTCCATCCACATCGGCTATAAATGGTTTCAGCTATCTGGGTTCGAACCCTCTCCAAAGTGGGTTTGAACTCTGGCCCTGGTCTCACATCGTAACTGAGTTAGTTGATCTTGGCCGACAGTCCGATGATGTTTCCTCCTACGAACTCGAATTTTTGAATCCACTCGCAATTTACAAACGCAATCCACTAACTCTTCATAGACGTTTTTTGTTTTTTTTTCGTTAGTTGTTGGCGCATCTCTGTAGCCATAATGCACCTCCCAAATTTTTTGCATTTTACTCTGATCCAAGCACGAGGCGGGATTCGAACCCGCGACCTTTGGGTTGCCAGGTAGGCACTTTACCCACCTGGCCAGTCCGGTTGGCTCTCATAGACTTAGCTGCCTTTGCTGTGATGCCTAACAAACCTAATCTCCCTTGTTGAAGATAATAAAGCACTCAAAACCTACGTTGGTTTAATTGTGTTTATTTCCCAATTGGAAATATGAACACAATGGTGTCAAACGTTTCGTGGTATTTTCTTACCACTTCTTCAGTGGCAATATGTACACAATGGAGTCAAACGTTTCGTGATATTTTCTTACCACTTCTTCAGTGGCAATATGTACACAATGGAGTCAAACGTTTCGTGGTATTTTCTTACCACTTCTTCAGTGGCAATATGTACACAATGGCCAAATACGGAGGATGCGGAAAGGTCATTCAGGGAATGACCACCGCATATCCCGGAGCAATATGGCCTTAGTTGCTAATGCTCCTAAAAACCAAATAACAAACAAACATATGTACACAATGGAGTCAAACGTTTCGTGATATTTTCTTACCACTTCTTCAGTGGCAATATGTACCCAATGGAGTCAAACGTTTCGTGGTATTTTCTTACCACTTCTTCAGTGACAATATGTACACAATGGAGTCAAACGTTTCGTGATATTTTCTTACCACTTCTTCAGTGGCAATATGTACACAATGAAGTCAAACGTTTCGTGGTATTTTCTGACCACTTCTTCAGTGGCAATATGTACACAATGGAGTCAAACGTTTCGTAGTATTTTCCTACCACTTCTTCTTTATATAAGTAAATGATAATAATACGTAATCTCTTACCAGCTGTCTTTGCAATATAACCGCCATCACAAAAAAGTCACTTTGGTCACAAGGATTACCTAATCATCCTTCCTCATTCTTTCTCTCCATTTTACCTCGCTCTTTCTATTTTTCATTCTATTTACTGTCTGCAGTCCTCCGTGACAGTACAGAGGGTTCGAATCCCGATAGGTGAAAGTCACTTCAGTTGTGGCTGTAGTTAGCCCATCTGAACAGGAGGAAGAGGCGTTTTTTCCCGAAGAGTTATTCTGGATTTTCATCCCAACCAGAATCTAAACAGCTCTATGAACACACACTGAAATAAACGTAATATTCGTACACGATGAAGACCACATGAGCCTGCGCACTACGATCAAAGTTCGATGCAACAAGAAACGCCTTCACAAATTCCTGTTTTTTCAATCTTCCCAAAATTCCAAGCGAAAAGATATCAGGACAGTTGTGCGAAGAATCTCATTTAAAAAATCCTTAAAACAGCTGCATCCCCCCCAACCCCAACCCTTACCCCTTCGTTCGTTCCCCCCATAATTTTACACGCTTTATGTCCTTTGTGCCCTTTCCAGAAAAAAAAAAAAAAACATTAAAAATTGTGACGTTAAATTTTAATTGGAAGTTTTTTCACTCTGATGAAGACTGTAAATGAGAACATTCGAAACGTTGCTGAGAATTCCTTAAGGCTTTTGCTGAAAATGTTTTTGAAAGGATGAACATAAAGCTTCTACGTTGAGCGTTCGTTTAGTCAGGAGACAGGAGACCCAGGACATTGCTACTCATGGACTAGTATTCCTTGCATATCTTTAAGACAGCTTGGGGACTGATGGCCTCATTGGCTGCATTTCTGTCTTTCCTCACCTGAGTCATGGAAAGAAACGTTAATCGAAATGTTTTTAAGAAATATTAGGCGTTTGTTGTTTTTAACTCTGATGAAAGTTTCACAATCGAAACGTTGTGAAGAATTTCTTATGGCTATTACTTTTTTTAGCTCTTATGAAAGCTTTTATGGAAATAATCGAAACGTTGCGAAGAATTCCTTATGGCTATTGCCTTTTTTTTTTTAGCTCTGATGAAAGCTTTAATGGGAATAATCGAAACGTTGTTAAGAATTCCTTAGGGTGTATTGTTAGGCGCCTCCGTAGCGAGGTGGGAAGGAGCAGCAGTGCGTAGCACACGCTTCTTGATTAAACCGGGGTTCGAGCCCGTCACCACCAAATACGGTAAAGGTCTGGGAATGACCCCCGCATATCCCGGAGCAATATGGCCTTAGTTGCTAATGCTCCTAAAAACCAAATCACAACACACAGGGTGTATTGCTGTTTTTAACTCTGATGAAAGGTTTAGTTTCGATTGAAAACAACCGAAACGCTGTTAAAAATTCTTAAGGGGGTTGCTGTTTTTAAAGTTTTAATGAGAATAATTGAAATGTTAATAATTCTGATGGATTTGCTGGTGAAGCTCTGGTGAAGGTTTTAATGGGAACGATCGAAACGTTAAGAATTTTTTTTTGGAACTTGTTTTTAAGTCTCATGAAAGTTTTAATAACAATTGGAACGTTATTAAGAATTCCTTATACGGCTTGCTGTTTTTTGTTTCAATGAGATCGGTTGAAATATTGTCAATTCTTTATGGACTTGTTTATAACTCTGATGAAGATCTGAATGAGAAAAAATCGAAACGTTATTAAGAATTCCTTAGAGGATTCGCTGATTTTTTTAAACTTTGATGAAGGTTTAAAGTTTTAACGAGAACAATTGAAAACTTAGAATTCTTTATGGATATTGCTGAATTTAACCCTGATGAAGGTTTTCATAACAACATTCGAAACGTTCTTGATGATTCTTCAGAAATATTGCTATTTTAACTCTGATGGTTTCGATTTCTCTCATTAATCATTCGATTAATGAGCGAAATTGAAACGCTATTAAGAATTCTTTCGGAGGGGACGGGAGTGTTGTTTATAAATTTTTAATGAGAACAAGTTATACGTCGTTAATAATTAATTCCTGAGACATTTGCTGTTTTTATCTCTGATGTTTTAACGAGAACAATTAAGAAATTAAAATTAGGGATTTTGCTGTGTTTAACTCTGATGAAGGTTTTCATGAGAACATTCAAAACGTTCTTAATGATTCTCTACATATTTTGTTAGTCTGTCTGGGTTTTGTTGATGGGTTTTGTTGAGTGAAATCGACACGTTATTAAGAATTATTGAGTGGTTTGTGTTTTTTAGTTTTTAATGTAAACAATTGAAACGCTATTAATAAATTCGTTAGGAAGTTTCTGTTTTAAATTCTGATGAGAGAAATATAATCGTTATTAAGAATTATTGATGGGTTTAATTGTATTTTTAAGTTTTAATCAGGACAATTGAAATGCTATTAATAAATTCGTGAGGAGGTTCATGTTTTTTTAACTCTGATGAAGGTTTTAATGAAAGAAATCTAAACGTTATTAAGAATTCCTTAGAGATTTTGCTGTTTTTAACTCTGATAAATATTCTAATGAGAACAGACGGAACGCAATTGTAATTACTGTTTCTTTTTTTCTTTTTGTCTAGCTCTTCCCTATCCTCCATTAATATCTGTAACTAGTCCAGAGCCAGGGATTCTAGTGATCGCAGTACTTCAAGCGATGGAGAATAAACCCGAAGTCCTAGGATACAAAGTACAGTACAGGTTATCCACACAAACATCGACAGAAAATCAGTACGAAGAATTTGAAGGAGGTGAGTACACCCTCCCCCTGTTTTTTCTACACACCTTTACGTTTTCTCGCGTCTAGTAAGGGCACGCGAATAGCTTTGCTAATCGCCTCTAAGACTAACGAAAACATAGAAGACAAACCAAATTACCTTAAGACTAATAAGATGGGCAACTCCTATTATCTAACTCTTTGGATTGTGATAGTCTTCAGCGATGCAGCAGACCGTGGTGATTTAGCCGACCTAACAGCGGCTGCTTTAATTTTCCCTTGTTCGTCTTTTGATTACACCGGCAAAGCTAATCTTTAAGTCATTGCTACAGGTTCCCACTCAGAGAATACAATTGGTGGTTTTGCGATGCTCAGAAGTTGCTACAACGAATCCAGGGCCGCTCCCCGAGGATCGAGGAAAGGCACAGATTGTTTGCATGTCTTGATCATCTACGAAATATTTTAAATCTCTTTTTTTTTCTTCTTCTTCTTCTTCTTTTCCTTCGAATAATTCTAAGACAATGCATTCTCGTTCGTTAAGACATGCGAAGCATGGATTCCAATCATGGAAACCGTCCGATGCAGACGGATATGCAAGGATGGAAATTTCCCCTCAGAATCATATCTGATGTTATAGGAGATGACATGCCATCGCATGGGAGCCCAAATACATTACCTTGTTTAATCTGTCATGAGATTCTAAACAGGACGCTCTCTTCCAATCTTTTTTTGCGAGAAGAATGAAAAGATGAGCTGGTATCAGGTTAGGAGAGGGGGCACACCAAAATTTTGATTTTTTCCCCTCTTAACTGTGTCTCCTTGAAGTTTTACTATAGCGACTTTGCATGTTAGAATATTATAATGATTGAAGGATGGTGATAATTTGTTACTTATATTGTGCTCTGGTATAATACAATACTGGTAACATACAGGAAACTTACCGTGTTTGTTTTATTTTGTCAAGGTCTGTATTTTTCTGTAATATATGTTTAATGAAAATAATTGCCTTCCAAAGATAACATTAAAGATGGTTTTCAATTACCAAGAGTGCAATTCGCTTTGTAAATTGTGTGATCTTAGTCTGGTTCTCATATTTTTGAAAGCCAGTGTACGTTTAACATTTATTAACCTTGTTATACAAAGCATGTGGCGGGTATTGGTCCGTGTGGTAAGGGAAAAAAAGAGGAAACAAACTCTAATATCGTGACCAATAGTGAAACACGACAGATGTTTATACACTGATCTGTCATAATATTAGAGGACATATCAGCATCTAATATCCGCTTCTCGTTATAAAATATCCCCACCGAAACACTGACTTAATAAATTGGTGAGGTAGTGTAGTTATTAAACAGAACAGCGCGCAGGACAAACGAATACAAAACCTTTATAAAATAATATTTTCTTTTATTCGAAATATCGTACAGTTTCTTCGAAAGGCCTGCTGAAACAATACATCAAGGGGGGAGGGGGGGTCGTCCATTCCCCCCTATTTGAATAACTCACAGTTTTCAATTTCCCTTGGGATTACTGGAGTAGTTTCTCTTTAAACAAAATAAGCATTAACAACACTTCTCATTGTCGGTAATTACATCTAAATACCTGACGACGTAATGGGTCGTGTCGGGGCCGGATGCACGAAAGGGGTTAGCAAAAGTACTTCATTATTCTAATGACCAAATCGAATATTCATACATCTTTGTCTTGGCACAAGTAACTTCCCTATAATTAACCTCCTTTCGGAGTTCATTAAAATTATGCGTTAATTCTTCTTCTCCGACTATCCCCTCGAACGCTGCAGCTATTTATGAACCGTACACAAATTACAAATGGCATTTTTAGACACCGTACACCAATTGCGCGTTGAACAACCCTTAAAAACACATCAACAAACTTGTTTACAACTATAAAGTACACTTTCTTACCAAAATATTAGTTAAACTGACACCCCCATATATTGGCAAACCCCCTGTAGAATTTTAAATAGAACAGTCCATCACTTAGTAACGTAAATCACACAAAAATTTATATACAGATTCAACTTTTCGTTACGTCAGACTAGAAAAACCGCCCTCGATCGCCCTCTGTGTCAACGACACAGCAAACGAATGTATATAAAGTATTGTTTAGCGCAATAGTTAATTTAACTTTCGCAACAATAGTTACATTTCGCAACAGTACTTAACTTTCGCAACAATGCACAGCTCATGACCATTGTTGCGTTCATTGTTGGCAGCAGGGCTTCACAGCAGAAGTTGATTTGCGTGTTTCCAAGTTTGAATTCGTGTACTGGAAGCAGGTGTCTCTATTTTTATCTATACAGCGCCCATGTAACCCGGGCATAAATTTCTTTTTTGTTTTATGATAGCTATATTTTCTCTTTTTATCTTTCACTGCACTCCCATCAATATTCGAGCTCGGGTGTTCCCGTGAATCGTATTATTTAGGAATTTATACATAGTAAACACATCTACTGCCTGTTTATGCCAAAAGAGAAATTCTTATGGATATTATTATAAAACCAACTATTTATATGAATACAAAAATAGCCTCGTGTTCAGCCTTCCTTAAAACTTATTTCATGCAAACGATACATACAGAGCTTTCCAAATAAGTAAGTAGTCCTGAACATAGATGAGATTCGTTTATATCCGATTTTATGTACAAAGTAGAGGAGGAAATGTTTTATGGTTGCGTATCCCTCCCCCTCCTCCCAAAAAAATGTGTTTTCTATGACAGATCGCAAAGTGGATCTCAAAACTCTTCCAGCAAAAAAAAATTATATCTTTGAGTAGAAGGATGTGGCCAAAGTTAACACACGAGATCCCAGTCAGAGCGCCACCTGGATGTTTACATAAAATGTATACAGTTTACACTTAAAAGAACTTTCTAGAGTCTACTTATATAAATAATTGATTCGTTTATATTTATCCAAGGGTCCAAAGTTTGAACCTTGTGGGACTCCTGTTTGCATCGTAGTATATATATACAGGATAGTTGTTTTCTGACAGCAACATAATAATCACATATAATGGATTACATAATCCATGTAATCGATTATATGTGACATTCTGGCCCCTTTTTTATTTCCAAAAAGTTGTATGACCTTCTTCTTCTTCAAACCCTGTTGTTATCTTCAAGGAATTTATTAAATTGTATTTTATCTTGATATTCCATGAAAATATAAATCTAGTAATAACATCTAGGCCAGGGAATGAGATGATATTGATTTGGCATATTATAAGTTTCAGATCAACATATCCCAACTACAATCATTACTAATGATTACTACAATTTTGGCGTTTAGCCAATTATTTTCAAACAATGTCTGCTGCATGTTTTGGCACACTGCCAATTGTGGTGAAATCCGGTATTTGTTAAAAATTTATACAAGTAAATTAGACTTCTCATTCGCTCAGTCGATAAAAATGTAAAAAATAAGTTAAATTAATTAATAATATAATACAATTATATTTTTTATAATAATATTTTTATAATAGCAACAAAAAGCCATGGGGAATTCGTACATCGAAATATTAATTTATTATTATTATTATTTATTTATTTTTAATTTTTTTTTTCAGTTAATCGCTTGGTGGTAACAGAGCTAAATCTAGGCAGCGAATACGTAGTTCGAGTGGCAGCTAGGAACATGCTGGGCTATGGAAATTATTCAGAAGAAGTGAGTTGCACTACCAAAGAATTAGTGCCTGAAACTGTTAGGGACAGTAGTGCCAACGGGACAAGTTTTTCCACGCAAGCAACTCTTGTTCTAAGTGTCACCTTACTGTTGGTAGTAAGTATAATGTGAACCAGCGTGCTTTTTAATCTGTCCACAGAGAGACCAAACAGAATCCAAAAAGATCACGTGATCTGGGGAATGCCTGTATGTGTGTGTGTGATGATTGTTTCTGAACCATCTTTGCAAAAGACTGTGTCTTTATAGAAAGAACGGTTCAAGAAGGGATATTTTCTTCAACACTCATCAATCCCCAGTTCCCCCCCACCCCTCACTAAACGAAGATCGAGTGAGTGGACTTTCTTTCAAGCTACACCGATAGATCGAACTAAAGTATCATTTGTTTTGTTATTTTGGTTATTTCTATGCTAATCTAGAATTCTTACAGCGTAAAGGACATCCTGTATGAAGAGTTCTGATCATGTCGGAGGGTGGTTAAGATTTTTACAAACATATGTGTGAATGTTTCGAAACTTTGCTACTCGCCCTTCTGTGTCCTTAAATTTCTCTCTGATAATTAGCCAAACATATGTTCGAGTGTGCCTAGCTATTTTTCTACACGATACTGAAGGACACGCTTACACTCTTTCTGAGTTTACAGGGTAAGGCTTGAAGGTCATGCAGAACATCGCTGGAGAAAAAGGGATGGTTATTACCAATGTATAATTTTATGTCCGCGAGAGGAATCACTTGAAAACGTGAGCCTAGCTTATTAATCGGGGGTGCATTAGCTAACTGATGATATAATCGAAATGAAAAATAACGCGTTTTCTTTAAGTTTAGCTTTCTGCTGAGGTCCAAGTTATTAAATGGAAAAACCGAATTAAAAAATTACCTGAAAAAATTATATATTTTAATCAACGTTTTAACTATATATTAAAATCTAAATATACTACCTAAGTGTTCTAATGAAGGTAATCTGAACTGGTCGAGAATGGCCGATTGAGAGTGCAGGTAGAGAATTCGGCACGCCGCGTGTTGGAACCTCCACGACGTCAGTAAATATGTGATCTCTTGTTAACAGTGAGTACCCAAATAGGCTGATGTAAATCGATTGGGTTGCTGTTCCTCTTTTCCCTTTAGGGCTGGAGGGTGTAAACAGAAAATGTATTTATTTTTATTTATTTAACTATAAATCACTATAAAATGTTACATATGTAATAAATTATTTGGGCGCAAGATGGCACTGCCTACTCAACGTTGATATGAGTGATAGTTAATGTAATGTTCATATTTATGTAATTTTTTTTTTAAATATTTTATATTTATAATATAATTTTTATAATATTTTTAAAGGTTATCTGAATATAAGTTGCACTTCAAGACTGATTTTACGATGTAGAAAAAAAATTTACTATATTGATTAATAATTGGTCGATAGATGGCGCTACACTTTCTATCAAATAGCTGTTGCTTTTGCTGTTCCAACTTCTGAGATGTTCATTCTATGCAAATATTATGGAGAGCTTTTATAAGTACCCTCAAAAATTGTTTAATGGAGTGATCATGATAATTTTATAATTTTCTAATTTTATTTTCTGGTTAAGCAACATAAATGTGAGTTTAGCATGATTGTATTTCAATTGTACAATTTGTATATTCTGACTGTGGTGAGCTCATGAACAAATGTCTGTTAACCAAAAAGGCTCAAATGGTATTAAATTGAAGTATTTAGTATGAGAGACAGAAAATAAAGACTGGCAAAAATACTATTTTTACAGCCATCACTTGGATAATGCAATATTCTTAATAATTTATTTAATTAATTATTAATTAAAATATTTTTAATTAATATGTCATTTGGAAAGAAATATTGGCATTTATTTATAAATAATTAACTTGTATGATATTTAATTATAACTGCTTATAATTCGTGATACAATTAGTTTTATATAAAATAAATGTTATAAACAGGTTTTAATAAATAACCAAGTTGATTATAAAATACGTAATTCGCTTTAACAGAATTTTGGATAATTTCTATAAAACATTTTTTTTTAGAAATTGCTATTTAAAGTTTAATTATATTTTTACTTAATTATTTAATAAAAAAGATTTAGTTAAAATAATTCAAATAGTATTCGGTTGATTTTTATTTATAAATATTTCATTTAACGATATGAAATTTATTGTATCAATTTCTTATAATTTATAATGCAATAAGTTTTAAATTAAATATGTTAGAAATAAACCTTATAAACTAGTTATTTTATAAATAACTAAATTGGTTATAAAATACGTATTTTAATAAATACTTTAATGAATAGGATAATGAATAGTTTAATATAAAATATTTTAATAAAATATTGTTATTCTAAATTTAATTATTTTTTTATTTAAGAAGTTATTTTATTATAATGTTTTAATTAAAATAATTAAGGTTTAACTTGCTGCATATATTATTTACACTAATATTGTATTATGATAAAATAACTGAGGGATAGATTTAAAAGTTTATAAAATAAATTAGAAACTTGTAATATTTAAACTTTTATTAAATATTTTATCATATAATATGTAAGGAATTTTGAAATTATTTAAATATAAGTATAAATATAATTATATAAATATAATTATAAATATAATTATTTAAATATAATTTAAGGGTTATTATTTAATGATTTTTATAGAATGAAAAGTTCAATTTTACAAATACTGTAAAATTATATTTTAGAGTTTTATATAGTTATAATAATTAAAATTTTTTTTTAAATAGTTTAATTTTGTTGAAGTGCAATGTAATATTAGAAAAGATGTAATTTTTGGTACTTTTGAATATATCAAGTTTATTAAATTAATGCAACTTAATTCAGATACGAAATTAAAATTTTAAAAAGTATTCTGAAGAAATGATTTAAAGAATATATGTGATCAATATTTTGGAGTGAATTAGCATCTCGATTTTTTAACAAAAAATAAATAAAATATTATCCAAGCAGTATTGCGATTTAGAACGTTTTATGTGGAAGCTATCTGATCTCTTTCAATTTATATATCTTGGTTAGTATGCTTAGTATCATCCAAAGAAGAAATACTTTGTATAACTTCTGACTTCTAACATTGAAGGCCACGGTTATATTTGTGAACCAGAATATGATGAAAATAATAATATATAGCAAACTATTATTTTCTCTGCTGTGATACGAATGTTTCGAATCCCGAATTTGCTGACTACGATTTAAAGTAGTGCGTGTGAATACTACAAAATTGTAGTATATAATACATGTTATTAAACTCATACTTCTAATAATAAGTCTTTGGGTAATTGGTCTATGGTTTTAACTGAAGAATGTAAAGTTTGTAAATGTCAGCCAAACAGCGATGCTTTTCTCTGTTTATGGTGTTATGCTAACTGCATATTATCTTTGCAGGTGTGGCTAAGGTGTACATTAAACAAGTGATTGAATCTGAGATTCTGTAACACTGTCAATGTATCTTTGTATTATAAAATAAATGCATTGAAGTTTTTTATCCTTGTGTCTTTCTTTACCAATTATAAACGTAACGCGAAGCTTTCGAACTATGCGAGTATCGCCCGAGTCAGTCGAAAACTGACTGGGGCGATCACAAATAGAATAGTTTTGATATTCAAATATCCAGAAAATGTTATTTGGCATGCGAATAATCTTGCTAATGCAACATCGGGTTGAAAAGACTGTAAACTGAGAATTTATTTATCGGATGAAACCTGAACCGGAACTTATTCTGTTATGAATCATCCGATGCTTTAGCAGATAATGAGAGAACATTATCACTAATTTACTTGCTGATACGATGAATCCCTATTGGGTTATATTTTTAATAAACTCTCTCTCAAAAGGTGTTTAAATTTGCTTTAATATTCGGCCCTGTTCACATTGTTTGATCTTTATCGGTATGTTGGGATGTCATCCGACTAATTACAATGTTAAGTTATATATATTACGTCCACACAACCTCTTCAAATTTATGAACTATTTCTAACCTATCTAGATATAAACATTTTACTTATATAAAAGAAACTATCGGAATGGAGAAGTCCATGTTGTCATGGTTACGCTATTTGGCTCTAAAAAAAAAAAAAATTGGCGGCATATTCGAACCGTAAATTATAAATGGTATCGATCGCCATGACCTTACTAACTGTGGGGTTGTAGAAAATTTATAAAAACAAAAAGACTTTTGAGACCATGCAAACAAAAATGTTTTATGTATGTCCGTAAGGAAGGGAGATGTGGGTAATACAATCCCTAATTCTTTTCTAAATTCTCTCATTCTCTGCCTCATTAGGATTTCCAATTAACCATCCAAATTACTCCAGCAGCCCATGTCATCTTGTATTTATTCACCACTTAATATATTATGTTTGAGTACACTTTTATTTCTCTAAGAAATATGTCCTCGTGAGTGCTTGGAGGCTGCACAAACCACGTCATGGAAACTTGAACAGAAAATAGATTTATTCTTTTTTTTTTTTTGTGTGTCCAATGATTTATCGGAATTTCTAATTAAAGTATTTACTAAAAAAACTTGTAACACTCCGCTGAACTTCTTGCGGTTTTGTTTTATTATATTAGCTTAATGAAAAAATACCGCTCATTTCTCAACATTTACATCCGGCTCTCTCTCTCTCTCTCTCTGTCGCTTTCTTTCTCTGGATGCATGGGCATTAAATTAATATCCTTCGTATTAAACACTATGACTGACTTTTCGCTTTGAACTGCAAACAATATCTTTAAAAAAAATGCCTTTTGAGTTTCTTAAGAGCAGTCGCCTTTGCTTTAATAAGACATAATCACTTTTAAAAAGCGCGTCTGATAATAAAAAACAGAAAATCAATTCCCAAGGGGAAGAAATTTGGTTTTTATAAGGCACGAACTTTACTGTTCTACAATAATTGCAGCAATTAAAACAGATCTTGGATTACATGACGTTTAGGTAATTTGATTGTTATCTTCGTCAAGTGTACATAACTCTTGTGTATGGTTTGGCGTTGTAACAGTTCACGCTTTTGATTGTATAAAGAAAAATTTGCTAAATTCGCTACTGAAAAGCTTATCAAAATTAAATTTAACAATAGAATTGAAAATTTTAAATTCTAAAACCGAATTTGAACTTTTAAATTTAAAAAAAAATTAAATTCCTTGAAAGACTTCTTTAAATCGAATTTAAATTCTAAAACGGAATTTGAACTTTTAAATTAAAAAAAAATCAAATTCCTTGAAAGACTTCTTTAAATCGAATTTAAATTCTAAAACGGAATTTGAACTTTTAAATTTGAAAAAAAATTAAATTCCTTGAAAGACTTCTTTAAATCGAATTTAAATTCTAAAACGGAATTTGAACTTTTAAATTAAAAAAAAATTAAATTCCTTGAAAGACTTCTTTAAATCGAATTTAAATTCTAAAACAGAATTTGAACTTTTAAATTTTAAAAAAATTAAATTCCTTGAAAAAAATTAATTCCTTAATTAATTCTTTAAATCGAATTTAAATTCTAAAACGGAATTTGAACTTTTAAATTAAAAAAAAAATTAACTGAATTTTCAATTTAAAATGTCACTTTTAAATTATATTAACGCGGGACGTATTATTTAGATTTATTTATTCCAAAAAAATGGCGGCCATATTGTCCAAATGTTTATGACAGTATTTTATGTCTATTTCATTCGTTGCCATGGTGACGTTGCTATGAAACCGTAGCTAGGCAACCACTGCAGCAGCTAGTCTCTTTCTGAGTTTCTAATATTTATGTGTGAGTTTCTAATGTTTAGAATTTCCTATGGCAGAAAAAAGAAGATGGCCGCTTCACTTCCCCAGATAATGGTTTATTCACTCGATACATTTATTCACTTGTTACTTCGTACATTAGCTCTTCTGCAATAATCAGTTCCCAGACATGCACATTCCCTTGTGATAGCGCATCAAGTTCCAACAGGCACAAGGAGAAAGTTTTCAAAGAACACAAAATAGTATGTAATTCTCGAGACGAGCAAATTGGATAAAATGCATTTAGCCGTAGCGTCTTCTTACCCCTCGCCCTCCTCTCCGCTTTCCCCCATGAAAAGATTTTCGCGAAAACCTGTCACCACTTTCAGTAATTAGTGTAAGTCAGAAAGGATTGTAATTAGTTGCATCTTGCAGAACTGGAGAAGATAAAACAGTGTCTGGGCAAGAGAGGAAAAGATGGCAGGATACAGCGATGGAGATGGGTAATTTGAGGAAAGGAATAGAGTAAGCCATATCAAGTACATTGTTCATCCATGCGTGAATGAGCAGGATTCAAAATAAATACTAGGATAATTTTCTACTTGAAATTACTTTTCGCTGTTAATCTGTTTTGTTCGTACGCTCTGGTTGCAATATCTTATTTCTCAATATTTCTGATACAGACTGGCATATCATTGTTAATCTAAGCTGGTTTAGGAATATCCTTGTTGAAAAGTTATAGATGGATTTCTAATTATCCATGGATAATCCATTACGCATCCTGATCACCACAAAACTAATCGTGTTAATCTCTTACCAATAGATCATCCATTATGAGCATCCAGATAACCCATTGTAACCATTAGATTATAGACTGTCATTCAGATAATCCATTGTCATTCAGACAGTCTATTATCCTTTGAAACATTTTGAAACTATCCACTGTCGTTCAGGTAGTATTTAGGTAGTATCAGGTAGCATTATCCACGAAACGTTTGCAATGATCTACTGTCATTCAGATCGCTGAAACACTTGGAATAATCCACTGTCATTCAGATAATCCATTGAAACATTTGAGATAATCCATTACGTGAACTAACCATATAATTCACTGCTCATTAGATTGTCCTTATGATAATCTGCATATTATCTGTTATATAGAACATAGCCATAAGTAACTCAAAGTTTTTTAATTTAACTGATGTTAGGATGCGGCGTCCTGTTTTTCCTAGAAAGTCCTTGTTCATGGTGATCTTCAGCTTTTAATGGATCTGTTGATGAGTTGGATGAGTTGCATCGCTGCCTATGCTGCACTCATTGCCTTCGAGTATCTTGACTCCAAAGTTTAGTGGTTGCAGCACTCATGACAGCCTTCAAAGCGAAATAAGACCTAAAAGCAGTGCTATGCACAAGATCAGACTGAATTCACCCATACCAGAGAGGAATTCAATTATTCCAACCAGAGGTAATAAGCAACTGCGATCGGCAAAGCTCCTTCAACAGACATAAATCACCTATCATAATTCTGTCACCGATATGTTGTATCAGATATGTTCTTCCTACGAGTACCTAACAGACATCTTGGCTGGGTCTTCGCGGTAGCACTTTTCCGGATGGAAAAGGCCTAAGTTCGAATCCTGTCAATGACGCAAGGAATTTTTTTGACAACGTGACTGAATTAGTCGGTCTTAGGCAAGGATTGCATGGTGTTTTCTTCTGGAAACTCTTGTTTTTCTTTCAGTAAACCAACCGTAGCATACGCGTATTTACAGACACAATACACTAATGACTCAAAACCTTTAATTTCTTTGGCGCTTATTACTTGATCATCTTGTCTACCTTCAAACATATCCTGTCCCATTACTATCCTTTCCTGTCCTCAGGTTCAGGCTACCAAACAACAATGCTATTACTTCAACAAGGCAATTACGATCGATTTCTATCTCCTCCAGTTTTCTGAACATCAAAGAGAAACGTTCATTCCGACATTAACGTACTAAAATTTACCACCATGTCCCTCTTGAAATTCACTGATCTTTCCAGGAAGATCTGCCGTGACTAAAGAAACTAACTCTTTGGAAAACAAAGAACTAGTAGAAAATTTGATATATGGGACATCAGTTCCTGGAGAATTCAGCATAAGAAATTGAGACCCCAAGTCCAATACGTTCGACAACCCTACCAGACCAGTTCTGTCTGGCAATTTTTTACCGATGTAGATGCTTTCCATGATAGATGTCCTTAAAGTTGAAAAAATCCAAACACTATAACTCTAGTTCGTATTCAGATCACCTTCGGCCATTCTTTCTGTTGTTAACTAAAACTTCAGTGAATCAGGTAAACATGATGTAGCCCTACTGTTGTTATATGCCATAGAAGCTTAACATTGGCTAGATGAGGTTGTTGTTGTAGTGGGGTTTAGGAGCAATGCTATTACGGCCATAGAATCAGCCATCTGTGGTCGATTTTCTGTTTGCTGGACGAAAAACCCTAATTCCGGGAGAAAAAACATTGTACTTGAGACCGACTAACTCAGCCACATTGTGAAAAAGGCCAATAAAAATTCCTCACGTCATCGACGGGACTCAAACTCAGGTCTTTTTCCACTCGTTGTGAGGAGCATGACTATCCTACAAACTGTGCTACCCACGAGGGTTAATTTTGCTCTCACTGACTCCAGTAAAATTCACTTTCATGTAAAGAAAACCATTTCGGTCCATTGCTTTGACAAAAGCTTTCATTAATTCAAATTTAATATGCAATGGTGGTAATGAAACTTTATCAGGGTTAACCAATGATTTGTTTTCGAAATATTTCTTTCCCGGAATAAATTGTTCTCTTTGAGGCCATTGTTTTTTAACTTAATGGTTTTTCTTCTCTCTAAACAGATAAATCAGCTTTCATTTGTACACCATATGCTAAGGGACTGCTGGTAATGTATTTCCACAATGGAGCAACACTGCTTTGAAAATCGATTTTGAGGAATCGATGAATAACCACCATTATCCGTAAAATATCCAAATATACCATGGGCTCAACGGTAGGTCATTGCGACAGCTGATATCGCAATACAGTAAGGGGAATGCGAGAGCAATATCCCAAATGATGATGTGCCGCACAGTTAGACACATGGAGTTCCACAGCAAGATGACCGAAGAGACACCCTCTCCTCACCGCTGATCATCGTTGACGACGAATATGGTGTTGTCAACAACACGCTGATTGAACACTGGAAACGAGTGTGCTGGACGGATGAATCCAAATACCTGGTGCAACAAGCCGATGAACGTCTTCTTGTGTGGCGCAAGCAATACGAGTCCATGGACCCATCAAGCATGGTGCCTGATGCATGATGGGTCCCAGCAGGTGGCAGTGGCTGCTTAATATGAGGCATGTTTTGCTGGTAAGAGCTAGGACCAGTGGTGCATATGGACTAACATTTCACTGATGAGGTTCTTTTTTATTTATTATATCAGGATATCCTATGCCTATGGGCAGCTCTACGATACCATATGCACCCTGCCATGTTCCATTGTTTTCCCGGACAGAAACGGGGTCTTCCAAGACTTCAATGAGCGGTGTCATTGGGCCCGCACTTTGCACGAGTGTGTAGAGGTATACAGTGAAGATATCACCCATCTTAATTGGCCTCAAAATTCGTCTGACCTCAATCCAATTGAACGCCTGTAGGATGTTTTTGAACGGGAAGTGAGGCGTATGGACACGCAACCGTCAACCATTCCGACACTGTGGAAAACCTTGCAGGCTGCATTGCTGCAGATCCCTACGGACGTCCTCAGACATCTGGTGGAATTAATGCTTAGATAAACAGCGTCTGTTATCTGTGCGAACAGTGACCCAACACGATATTAGGTAGGTGGTCATAATTGGATGATCATTCAGTGTATATATAACGAAAACTATTACGAGGATTACGAGGCATCTTGCGTTGTAAATGCACAGAAAGTTTCGGGAGAAAAAACCATGCTACCCTCACTTGAAACTGACTAACTTAGCCCCGTTGTGAAAAAGGCCCATAAAAATACCTCACGTCATCGACGAACTCGAACTAGGGTCTTTTCCATCAGGTGTGAGGAGGACAGCGAGGGCCTTAAAACTTTATCTCCTGTGGCTTAAAATATCATTACCTCATTCAACTCCACTAACCACTCTGAAATCTTTGACTCTCCTTTGAAACTCGACTTTCTCCAATCTAACTTTCCTAACAGAGAAGTAGTTTTCCTTGGAGATTTTAATGTACTACAACTCCAGCTGGTTTCCATTTTCTAGATATACGGACCCAGCTGGTAGAACTGCTGAGGCTTTTGCTATAATTAATGACCACGCAAAACTTGTTCATTTGTCTTTCACGATGGGAGACAATCCTACCACACACTCACCGCTCGTGATATTTGCCTCGCTAACAACTCACCAATGTATACAGTTAATGTTAATGGCCCTTTAGGAACGTCAGACCACAACTTCGTAATAGTTTGGAATGTAATTCCAAAACAAATCCGTTTCTTTTGCCATTACAAAAATACGAAATGGGTTGATCTGCAAGAGTTCTTCTTTTCTTTGGTTGGATTACTGTTTTAAATCTTCCCGATCGTAATCTTTGCTCAGATAATTTATCAGAAATAACCCTTATTGGGAATGAAATCTATTATTTCTCATTCCATCCTATACTCGTCCTTTATCTATTATGTCCACGGATTTGCAATAAATGTGCTTAAGGTTGTTCAACTTACCATACAGCATATCTAATGCCTTGATAGCATGTTAATATAGCAATGGAATACTTATTGTTATTGCTATTGTAGTTGGGTTTTAAGAGCATCAACCACTAAGGCCTTGTATTTTGCTAACTCATCTCTTACAACATCCAATACACTCCAGTTTTTTTGCAATTAAGTATCCAGTTTCTCTCTGACCGCCCACTCCTGGTGATGGTAGACAACACTCTTTGTTTTCTTCTGTTTCACTAATGCTGGTGTTCGCCAAAGTTCAATTCTCTCTCTGTCTCCTACTCTTTTCCTCTTGTGTATTTAATGACCCGCTTTCACTGACTATAAATCCTATCCGTAGTTTTGCTGATAATATTACACTAGATTCAATGTGTGCGTTAAGAACCAAAGCAATTAAGGCTACGAGGTTTCACTATATCGTGTCTGTAATTACTTTTTCAATCGGCTGGCCTGTTTACTGGATGAAAACCTCACCTCTGGGAGATAAGATCATTCAGGGTTAAAAGACCGACTAACTCGGCCACGTTGAGAAAAATTCCACAAGAACCCTTCGCGCTATTAATCTAATCCCATTCAACAGGATGTTGAATGACAGTGATCATAACCACTGTGCTACCTGTGAGGGAAACTACATTCAACCTTTCAGTTCGAGAAAAGCTGGCAAATAACTACTAATTCTCATATGTCCACCACCAATTCCTTAAATGATTATCTCCAAGAAACTCTAATGAAACGAAGAAAACAGTTAACTTCAGTCTTTCTAGAACTTAATATTGTGTTATTTCTCACAGAGAAGAGTGTACTGTTTCCGTGCACATCCTTGATAACTTTTAATTGAAGATTACTCTAACTTCAAAGACGCCAGGAATTTTTACAACCATTCTCACAGTGTGGCCAAGTTAGCCGGTCTGTTAATTAAACACCCTGTAGTGTTTAATTATAGGCGCAATATACAGATACTTCATAGCCTTAGCTACCTTTAGCGTTTTACGCATGATCTTTAGCAAAATTCTGTTCTTTGCAACAACCGCGATCCCCCTACTTAAGATCAAATTATAAATAATTATTTCAGTTAAAGATAATTTCCCCTCACCACGCATCCAGATGAGCGCTCTTTATCATCCGAAATGACGTTAGCTTTACCGAGGAAACTGATTCGTCTGTTGGTATATGGATTTCTCGTCTGCTATTAGGAAATGAAGCGAATCCTTTTCCAATAGAACGATCACTGGTTGCTTTAACACCCACGAATCATGGCCCTATAATGCTCTGACCGCATAATCATATATATTAACGATCAGTTATGAGTTCCTCATTGATCCGCGCGTTAGTAACGATGGGGGTTTGCCCGGTATGGTAATATCGGTCGGACACCGCACTTTGATGGCGTTGCAGTTGCCGCTGTGTATGATCGATTCATATGCACGACTATTGACCACTGTTAAGACATGGAGTTGGCCAATCGATGGGAATTTACTGAGTGACTACGTTTCGTTTCATACGTTATTTATTGATGTATAAATTTGTATACCGCGAAGGTAATTTAATTTACTAACGCCTCGCAGCCTTAGCTACCTTGGTATTTATAAGAGTAGCTAGATCTCCCGTGTTCGAGATAAGAGTTTAAAGCTGGTCAAACTTAATGATAATCGTATGAATAGAGAGAAAAATACTGACCTAAGGTGAGCTGTAACTAATAGATGGAAGTGTATTATTTCCTGATAATCGCAATAAAGGAGTCCCAGAGGGATCGGCATTTGGCTCTTACTTTTTTAATATTTTAAGAAAGAAAAGATTGCAATCACAGAGAGAAAGAATAGAAACAGAGAGAGAGAGAGAGAGAGAGAGAGAGATAGGAAGAAAGAGAAACACACAAAGAGGGAAGAGAGAGACAAGAAGAAACACAAAGAGGGAGAGAGAGAAAGATGGGAAGAAAGAAAAACATGAAAAGAGAGAGATAGGAAGAAAGACAAACATATAAAGACAGAAGATAGAGAAAGAGAGCGAAGATTGAATACTAGAACGAGCCAAAGGAACAGAGAAACAGCCAGATAGACAGAGAGAGAGAGAGAAACAGAAAAGGATAGAGAAAGATGAGAACCAGAAAGGAAGAGAGAAAGATGAGAAACAGAAAGAGGAAAAGAGATGGGAAGCAGGAAGAGGGGGATAGATGAGAAACAGAAAGACAGAGATAAGAAAGAAAGAGATAGACACAGAGGGAGTGAGGGTGAGAGAGAGACAGAGAGGGATAAAAGAGAGAAGATAAACTCAAAGAGACGAAAAAGAGATTGAGAGAGAGAAAGAAGAAACAGGAAGGGAGAGTAAGAAAAAATACAGATAAAGAGAGGGTGAGGGGAAAGGAAGGAAAGAAAGAAAGCGGTAGAGAGAGAAAGAGAGAGAGAGAGAGAGAGAGACGAAAGACAGAATAAACAGAGAGAGAGAAACCAAAAGAGAAAGAGAGAGACATAGAGAATAAGATAGCGAGAGAGAAAGAGGAAAGAAACAGAAAGCGAGAGTTAGTGCATAAAGAATAAAAAGAAAGAGAGAAGCAATAGAAGAAGGTAGAGATAAAACCAGAAACAGCGAGTGAAATAGAGAGAGAGAGAGATATATAAAGACAGAGTGATAGAGACAGAAAGATAGATAAAAAAACAGACAGAAAGAGAGTCTTTCTCTTTGTCTCTCTCTCTCTCTCTCTCTCTCTCTTAGAAAGCGAGAAACACAGTGAGAAAAAACAAAAAGAGAGGAAGAGAAAGAGAGACAGACAGAAGAGAAAAAGAAACATACAAAGAAGAGAGAAAGAGAGAGAGAGAGAGAGAAAGAAGATGGAATACTCTAACGAAAGAAAAAGAGAGAGAGAGAGAGACAGACAGACAGCGACAGAGAGAAACATAACCAAGAGACGAGATAGAAAGAAGATTGAATACTCGGGGGAGAGGGAGTAAGAAAGAGAGAGAGACAGAGACTGCAGTTGGAAGTGTTGATTTCAATTAAGTCGAAGAGAGAAAGTGAGCGTTGTGAGGGTGGCCCACCTGCCGCATTCACCTTTCCTTGTTGACGAGCCAGTTAATAGAATTAATTCGTCGTTAGCGGCGGAAATGACTTTAATGAAGCCCCCACCCCGCCAATTGTTCGTCGTCCGATGCGAGTGTGTGTGCACGGGAGCGGATGTGGCATGCACCGAGATGATCCCCGCCCGCTCCGATTCGCCGCAACTGCACTCGCTGCGGGTTCGTCCTTATTTACATTTAAATAGCATAAATGGATTTTTCCCAACAAAACTTGAATAATACATTGCCGACACCTGCTTTTTTCCTAACACACTTTCTTTCTTTCCTTCTTTTTTCTCATTCTTCCGTTCCGTAGCACGGAATCGCGGTTCACAAGCGAAACAGTTTTGACGCAAAGAAATTTTTCGCCATCCCAGAAATGAGCGGAACAAATCCGGCACGCATAAACGAAAGGTCAAGTAATGGCGGCTAATTCTAATAATTTATCGCGTATTATTACTTCTCGTTCCATCTTCCCACTTCTGTTTCTTCTGCCGCTGGCACAGCGCCCTCTATCGAACGTCTGCAAAAGATTACGTCACCACGCATTAGACACCAGTCACGTTGCATTTCTCTCAGTTGGCAGAGAAAAATAAAATAAATAAATAGCGGTAATTTATTAGAGAGAGAGAGAGAGAAAGTGAGAAAAAAAGGGAAAGATGGGGAGAGAAAGAGGAAAACAAAGGGAAAGAGAATGAGAGAAACAGAAGAAGAGAGAAAGAGAGAAACAAAGGGACAGACAGAAAGAAAAAAACGAACGGAAAGAGAGAAAGACGGAGAGAGAACGATAAAACAGGGATAGAGAGAAAGGAAGAAAAAGTGAAAGAGAATTACAGAAAGAGAAAAACACAAAGAGAGAGACAGCAGAGAAAGAAAAACAAAAGGGTAGAGTAAATATGGAGGAAGTAAGATAAAAACAAAGGGACAGAGAGAAAGAGAGAAACAAAAGAAAAAAGAGTAAAACATAGAGAGAGAGAGAGAGACAGAGACGGAGATAAAAGAACAACAGGGATAGAGAAAAGACAGAGCGAGAAAGATATAAACAAAAAGACACCGAGGGAAAGGGAAAAACAAAGAGAGAGAGAGAGAGAGAGAGAAAGACGAAGATAGAAAGAGAGAAACAAAGAGAGAGAGAGAAAAAGACGAAGACAGAAAGATAAAAACAAGGAGGGGGAGAGGTAGAGAGAAAGATAAAAAGAAAGGGATAGATAGAGAGAAACAAAGGGAAAGAGAAATAGAGAGACGGAAAAAGAAAGAGAAAAATAAAGGGATAAACAGAAATAGAAAAACGGTGGGATAAGAGAGAAAGACGGAGAGGTAGAGATAAATATAAAAACAAAGGAATAGAGACAAAGAGAGAAACAAAGGGAGGGAGAAAAAGAGAAAAGAAAGCGGGAGAGAGGAGGAAAACAATAAAGAAAGAGCGAAAAATTAAAAAAGAGAAAAAGAACGAGAGGAAGAGAAAGAAAAGGGTGAGAAAGAAATAAAAGAAAGAAAGCAAGAAAGAGAAGAAAAAAGAACGACAGAGAGATAAAGAAATGAGATGAACGAAAGAAAGAAAAGAGAGAGAGAGAAAAAAGAAATAGAGCAAAATAATAGAGAGAGACAGAAGGATGTGCGCATTTCACATATAATAATCGTGTAGAATTGTAACAGCGTGTTTATGTTATTCTGGGTGTGTAGTGTATATAAAATTACGCATCAAGACGTTTTTTTTTTTTTTTTCATCAAGGATAAGTCATGCACAGCATCCTCTGAGGAATCCGACGCCCAGCCACGAAATCTTTTGGGATTTGTGCACGGGCTTCTCCGTGAAAGAAGGCCCAAAAAACTGCGATCGCATTTTTCACGCGTAATCTGCACGCTCAGATGATGCGCGAGACATTTACATTTCGTACGAACCAAAGCCTCCAATAGGGTCCGAATATTCAACGTCCCCTCAATATCTGTTAATGTCGACGAAACAGAACCACAAAAATCACTCCACCTCCGCGGTTGCTAAGTATCCTCGTTGCTTAGCAACCACGGCTCAATATTTATCGATAAAATATTCATTAGCGGATTCTTAAAATACATCCGGTTAAAAACAATTTTCTAACTAAATATTACCTCGAAACGTTGTCGTCGAAGCCTCTCAAATCGAGGCCAAATATGAACACGGTTTAGGGCCGGCTATTCGGGACACGTGAACAATTCCGAGCCGAAAATTCCTTCTCGTGAGAGTGCGTTTCAAACTTCAACTACTCATCGCGCGCCGCTATCGAAGTATAATTTGTCTCCCGTTGTCCATGAGGAATGAGGCGCAACGAATTTTTCACAAATGCCTCAATTAAGTTGAAAACGCCGAGGTATTTGGAATCTTAGCTATGAGAAATACCCTCTTTTAGCGATTTGTCAAGTGCGGTTGCAGCGGCTTCGCAGAGTCCGCCGAAATTTAGGTGATCGACTCTCGTAACGATTATGCAAAGCAGAGGAAGAAATGCCTTTCCTAATGAAATTTTTTTTCGTGACAGGGCCGGAACCAGGATAAACAATGCCCGATTAAGGATTAGTCCTTAATCTGTTAGAAAGAGGCTACATTCTTCCATTTGTTCAAAATTTTCATTAATGAAACGGCTGTTGGTCAGGTGCATGAGGTGAGGCTGTGCTTCAACACCCACCCTACAGTCCTGACCTACCGCTTCCTCGATCCTCGTGTGTATAATGATTATCTAATTCTGCTACATTCTTTTTGTTCAACCTCTTAACAAATTGATACTCTCACATAGAGTGGACGTTTTACTGTTGGGCCGTCCCCAGGATGAACAACGCCCGAGACCCCCACTGAATTCGGACTAATCCTACCTTGAACGAACTAGAAAATCGGTTTTGGTGTCCTCCGTGACAGTATAGTGATTTCACCACTTCGCGTACTGTCAAAGACTGAAGGAATTTCCAAAGCCTTCTTCAATCGAGATTGTAGATAGCCGGTCTCAGGCAGAGGAAATAGTCGCGTCAGTAAGTGGAATAAATAATTTTTACTCGTTTACGTGTTTTGTGACGTCATCGGGGCAAGCAGACGCCTTTAAATGTATATTTCCTTTTCATCCAATCAACCAAAACGAAGTTTGATGAAGCAGACGACCGAAATGGAAGACAGCAGACGTAGCGCACATCAAAGGATAATTTCCGTCATTTCTCTTTAAGGATCGACTGTCTTTCGTAAGCGTTTCGTAGGAGGGGCCTAACAATGACAGCGTGGGCCCGCTTCGACACACGCACACCCAACTTGTGTCCATTTTCCGAAATCAGTAACTGTAAATCTTTTGGGAAGATAACTACAATGTCATAAGCCGCCATCTTAAAAAGAATTGAACAGTGTGCCCAGTATGATGAGAGAGAAAGAAAGAAAGAAAGAGCGGTTATTGTCTTAAGAAATCAGAGAAATAAGAAAATTTCCTTAAGGTGCTAGGGGTTCGAAGGAAGTGTACATCCACAACTGCTGCCTCTTTAAGAATGCTTATTCATTGAATTTGTTTAACGAACACCCCACTGACAGCTATATCCATCATCTCCCTGGCCGTAAGCATTTTGGGCCCCCTTGTGAAACTCCTTCCCTCCCCCCACCTTTCCGCTAACTTACAAAACAACTTTTTCTTCCGATTTACAGAAAGTGTGTGCGAAGAAACTTTTATGGATTTTGAAGTTTCTAAATATGCCCTGTTAATGGCAGTTGCAAGAGGCTGGAGCATCGACCGAGGACCACTTTTACAATATTTATTTACCAATGAAGAAAGTTTAACTGTGAAGCACTCCACGTTGGCTGGAATTCTTGGCCAAGTGCCAAATTATCATTGGAAGCATTTTAAACGAGGTACAGGATTTAAAAAAAAAAAAAATACTTGTTTACATAAATCATTGGAGGAATGTCGATTTAATTCTTATAGAACAGACGAAAAAGTAATGTTCTCCGAGCAGACGATTTTAAAGACGCAACTTTTCGTTTTGTTGTCTTTGAAAAGATTACTCTCGTCCTTAAACACCTTTTTGAAAGTATACAGAGTGAGCTTTAAGAGTGCTAATGTGTAATTATTCAAATATATGTATTATGCAATTTATGACACTCGCTATTCGTCTGTACAAAATTAGTCAGAACCACGTCGAAATGTATACTGCGTTATCAAAAGTATAAGGATACAACACGATATAAATCATTGTATTATTCGATTTTTGAAATTCATTCGATTATTGAAAGTTCACACAAGTTCTGTAGCAAATTCGCTGGAATTAGTTTCTGAACTAAAGTTTGTTTTCTAAATTTCTTCAAAAAAACATGTTCATACAAGTTTGTTCTCAAAATTTTTTTCATAAAAACATGTTTAGACACGTTTGTTCTCTAAAGTTTCTTCATAAAAACATGTTCATACAAGTTTGTTCTCTAAATTTTCTTCATAAAAACATGTTCATAGAAGTTCTGTAGCAAATTCGCTGGAATTACCTTCTGGACTAAAGTTTGTTCTCTAAAATTTCTTCATGAAAACATGTTCATAGATGTTCTGTAGCAAAACACGTTCATACAAGTTTGTTCTCAAAATTTTCTTCATAAAAACATGTTTATACACGTTTGTTCTCAAAATTTCCTTCATAAAAACATGTTTATACATGTTTGTTCTCTAAACTTTCTTCATAAAAACATGTCCATACATGTTCTGTAGCAAATTTGCTTGGTTATTTCTTGACTACAGTTTATTCTCTAAATTTAGTAAACAGTATCCATGTTATGCTACAAATCCTTTTACATCTTGAACGTAGTCGATATTTTATATAATGGATTATCCTACGATTTCCGAATATTTTTGACAATATAGTATGCATCCATACAAAGCGATTAACTCTATTATTTTTCTCGTTTAATGCATAATACATTTTTTGATTATTAAAAAGTAAAAATTCCTTAACTGGCTAAAGAATTTTTATTTTTAATACAGTATTTATTTAATAATTTATTTTTTTAATATTTTCTTTAGGGGCAGAGAACTGCTGACTGTCCAATCAAAATTGATCACGACACCTTCCTAAGGAATATCAGAACATATTCTGAAAATTTTAAGATCTTATAGAGCAATGCCCGAACAACGGAAATAGACTCATACAGAGATTATTCGAAATTTTGCAATAGAGCAATGCCCGGAGAACGGAAATTATTCAGAGTAAATTCAAAATTTTGCAAATTATATATATATATTTTTTTTTATTTTTTTTTCATTTTAAAAATTAAAAAAAGTCGAATTTCCGCTAGTCCAGTTTTAATAAAATTTAGAATATCTACAAATCTTTCTGAAAAATCCAAATATAAAATTTCAAAAAAAAAAAAGAAAAAAAATCCGACCAGCAGGAGTCGAGTTCTTACATGCGGACGGACATTCGAACACAAAGTAAACGACAGGCGCATTATGCATTGCGAACGCTCCGAAAATTGAACTTTATCAAATATTTCGCACTTTGCATTCCAAAAAAAAAAAAATAATAATAAAAAAAACTATAATTCTAGAACAAGGTAGAATAATTATGACAGGAAAATTGTAAAACCTCGTAACTTAAGTCTCTACTTAATCGACTTTATGTGCAATTTGGGAATTGTGACTTAAGTCCGATTTAATTCAACAAAAAAAAAAAAAAAAAAACATCTCAACCACTAAAGACCTCTCTACTTCCATTTACATTACAAAAGCCGAAAGACAGAGAGAGACAGAGAGAGAGAAAAAAAAACAGAATGATCTTACATACCAATAATTCATCGCGAGAAGCATTCATTTGCACGTCTATATATCTTTGTGTGAGCTTTTAAAATGCAGGGCCGGCATGCAAAAAAAGAAAGATGGTACCGGATGGTTGCTTTGCCCATTTTTCTTAATGTTTCCACCACAAGAACACAGCGAGGAACACCAATTACAGAATATAAAGACAAATTATAGATCTCCAATGCGTTTTTATACTAAAGAAAATGTCGACCTCGGCCAAACATTTATTCTAATTAGCAGGGCGCGTGCCAATAAACAGCGCTACTCTTTGGGCTTTCTGTATCGTCTCCGGTGTAGCGTCATTTACCCTTTATCATCTAAGAGTAATTAATAGAGTTCTTCGGTAACTAGCAATAAACATCTTACGCCCCCTAGTGACAAAGTTCCCACCGCACATAAATAATTAGTAATGGTGTTTAATGAAGGAAAAACCAAGAGTGTGTGTACTTGGAGTCTTCTCGAGACGTTTGCTATCGATTCGTTCGTGCAAGTGATAAATCTCGAGACGTATTCGATGCGTTTAACTTAGGTTGATGCGCATCTAATTGGAAAAGAAAGCGTAGTTAATATGAATGAGAGGCTTTGGCTTTTAATGCTCGCAATGCGTTTTGTGGAAAAATATTGGGAGAATATTTAGGATCTGTGAACAGATTTTAATTTTAGACCGTTTCCACAACGAGCATTTTCTGTACATTTTTGTCCGATTGGCTCGAAAGGAGACCTCTCCCTTCTTCGAAGGTATCGTCTAGTGTTATTATGGAATCCAAGACAAGAATTGCTGCTATTGTATATAAAAGTGTTTTTAAACCATTTTTGGTAGGCGTATCTATTAAAGTGGGCACTCAGTATATGTTAAATGGGCTGATTTCCTATTGGTCATACATTTGACACTAATTTTAATAGGCTGAAAAATTTTACCAAGTTATTTATTAAGAAATAAGAAATAAGAAATTTCTTTCTTATTTCTTAAGAAATAAGAAATAAGAAATAAGAAATTTCTTTCTTATTTCTTAAGAAATAAGAAATAAGAAATAAGAAATTTATTAAGAAATAAGAAATGCTTTATAAGCTGGAACAGGTTGGAATCACTGGGAAAATCCTTAGATGGATAGAAGGATGGCTTCAGGGCAGGAGGCAGAGGGTTGTGATAAATGGCTATTCCTCAGATTGGGTTGATGTAAGAAGTGGGGTTCCCCAAGGATCAGTATTAGGACCACTGTTGTTTTTAATTTTCATAAACGACATTGATGAAGGGATAGAGGGCGTGATGTCTAAATTTGCAGATGATGTTAAAATTGGGAGAGTAGTTAATGATCACTGTCAAGCTGAGCTTCTTCAGAGAGACCTAGATAGACTTCAGGAATGGTCAGAAAAATGGCAGCTGTGCTTTAATCCAACAAAGTGTAAGGTATTACACCTGGGAAACAGTAATCCCAAAAAAACTTATTCACTTGGTGGAGTTCAACTAAAGCCAGTACTGGAGGAAAGGGACTTGGGTGTTACGATACGGTCAGACATGAAATTCTCTGAGCATTGTAAACAGGTTGCAAGGAAGGCCCATGGTGTCCTATCAATGATCTATCGAACTTTTGCAAGTAGAGATAGGGAAGTGATAATCCCATTATAAAGGCTTATGTTAGACCACACTTGGAATACTGTGTTCAAGTATGGAGACCGCACCTGAAGAAAGACATCGAGCTTCTTGAAAGGGTGCAAAGAAGGGTAACTCGCCTGGTGAGATCGGCAAAAGGGCGTCCTTATGAAGAAAGACTTCGAATATGTGGGTTGCAGAGTTTGGAAACTAGACACCTTAGAGGAGATTTGATTGAGGTGTTTAAGGCTCTGAGAGGCATCAGTAAAATGAATGAGGACAAAATTTTCAAGATTATAAATGATGCTAGAACTAGGGGACATAAATTCAAGTTACGGGGGGAAATGTTTAGATTGGATTGCAGGAAGTTCTATTTTAGCCAGCGAGTTATAAATTACTGGAATAAGTTGCCTTCATGGGTGGTAGAGGCCGAGAGTTTGGGGAAATTCAAAGGTCATCTGGATAGTACTTTCGGGTAAGGGAAGCACATAGGATGATAGGTTTAATTTCCTTTTTATTTATTTTTTATTTTATTAATTATTATTATTTAGTTATTTATTTTTATTTTTTTGTTTTTATCATTGTTTTGTTCGGATTTATTTTTTTTTTATTTTTTATTTTTTTTTGGCTGGTGCAGCATAAGCCATAGGCTTTCTTGCACCATGTGGCCGTTACTAATACTAAAAAAAAATACTAATATCGAAATGTTCTTTGTAATTTTTTTTTTTGTGAAAAATACACTTAACTCGAAGCTCAAAAAACTCTAACTTAAAACTCAAAACAACCTTTAACTTAAAGCTCAACCAACCTTTAACTTAAAGCTCAAAAGCCCTTTATCTTAAAGCTCAACCAACCTTTAACTTAAAGCTCAACCAACCTTTAACTTAAAGCTCAAAAGCCCTTTATCTTAAAGCTCAACCAACCTTTAACTTAAAGCTCAAACCAACCTTTAATTTAAACTAAAAAAAACCTTTAACTTAAATCTCAAAACAACCTTTAACTTAAAGTTCAAAAACCCTTTTATCTTAAAACTCAACCAACCTTTAACTTAAAGCTCAACCAACCTTTAACTTAAAGCCCAAAAGCTCTTTATCGTAAAGCTCAAAATAATTTTTAGTTTAACGCTCAAACAGCCTTTGACTTAAAGCTCAAAACAACATTTAATTTAAAGCTCAAAATAACCTTTAACTTAAAGCTCGAAAACCCTTTAACTTTAAGCTCAAACCAACCTTTAATTTAAGCTAAAAAACCTTTAACTTAAATCTCAAAACAACCTTTATTTAAAGCTCAAAACCGTTTAACTTAAAGCTCAAAACAACCTTTAACTTAAAGCTCAAACTTAAAGCTAAAAAATCCTTTAACTTGAAACAAACTTTTAACTTTAACAAAAACAAAAAATACTTTCAAATTAAAACTCGAAAAAATCTACCTTTTAAGTTTAAAAAGTTTCTTTAACTTGAATCTCAAAAAATTCCTTTAACATGAAATTCAAAAAAAATACCATCAACTTGAAAAAACAAAACTTTAAACAAGAAATACCTCAAAATTAAAACTCAAGAATATACCTTTAAATTGATACCTAAAAAGGCCTTTAACTAAGAATAAAAACATCTTTAACCTGAAATTCAAAAAAATTCCTTTAACTTGAAACAAGAAATACCTTTAAATGAAAACTCAAAAAATACCTTTAACTTGAAAATTGGATAAGAGTATAATGGATATAGGAGAGAGAGATGGACAAAGGGTGAGGGAAACAGTGAAGGATAGAGAGAAGGAGAGAAAAAGTGAAACTGAGAGAGAGAGAGAGAGGAGAGAAAAAGTGAAACTGAGAGAGAGAGAGAAAGAGAGCAATGGGAAGAGAAAAAAGGCAGAATGAGCGATGGAAAGAGCAGGAGATAAGAGAGAAAGTAAGGAAAATGGAGAATGAAGGAATTATCGAAATAATGGAGTGAAGAAAGGAAGAAAAATGTGGGAGTAGTGAGAGAGAGAAAGAGGTGCGAAAGAATAAGAAAGAGACAGGAGGAGCAATTTGAGAACGAACAAGAGAGAGAGAGAGAGAAAATGAAAAAGAGACACGTGATGGTTATTACATCATCGGACGCCGTGGAGTGGAGATTTTCCAGCTGAGCAGCCACCCTTTTCGAGAGGCACCTTTTCAGCGTTTGGGGCGTAATGGAATATTTGTGTTCCGTTTTTGTTTCGTTGTCACCCCTAATTAATCACCGGTCCGCTGCGCAAAAACGCTTTCTAATGGGGTTTATCGGCCCTGGCACGCTCTCGGAGCTCTTCCGCAAGGGCCGGTTCGTCGAAGTCATTTTACAGCCTGGTCGCCATTATTATTCTATTAGGCAGGCGCCCGGTCCCGTTCCGGTCATTGGCCAGCGATGGCAGCAATCGGCAGAAACACAGCGGCCACGCGACACTTCCGGTAATTGAAAACATCTCGAGCGACTTTAAAACGCGATAATAAAGCGGCCAGTAATGAACGGCAAATTCCTGGCACACCGGGCGAACATTATGCCGTGTAAGGTGGTGTCAAACGAACGCTCTTTAACTCCGATGAGGCGATTAAAAATTCGCCAGAGTCCCTCGCACCGTGATCTATGCAGCGAAGTTGCGCATCCGAAAATTAAGCGATCGCGGAAGAGCCCTTTACGGCCAAACAGTTCAAATGAAAAAAGGGCCTTCCGAGTCATTTCGGCGTGTGTGCGTGGGAGGATGCGCTGGGGGATTAAGGGGGATTTGCACGCCATAAACGAACACTGAAATTCTTGCGAGGATTCCTCCCTCTCTCTCTCTTTCTACATTATTTTCTCTCACTTTCTTTCGCTCGCTCTTCTCTTTCTTCACTCTTCTCTCTCTACGTTTCATTCTTCATTCTTCTCTCTCCCTCCCTCTCTTTATTTCTTTATTTTTCTCTCTCTTCCTAAATTTTCTGTTTTTCTCTCTTCTACATTCTTCTTTTTCTCCGTTTTATATTCTTGTCTTTTTCTCTCTCTATTCTTCTCTTTTTCTCTCATTTTCTCTGTTTTTATGCTTTCTCTTTTTCTGTTTTTATGTTATTCTCTCTTTCTCTCATCCTATTTTTTTCTTTGTCTCTTCCCTATTCTCTCTTTTTCTTTCTCTATCTATTCTTCTCTCTCTCTCTTTACTTTTCTCTCTTTCTTTCTTCTCTCTCTCTCTACTCTTCTCTCTCTCTCTCTTTACTTTTCTCTCTTTCTCTTTCTTCTTCTTTTTCTTCTTCTCTCTCTCTCTCTTCTTTTTCTTCTCTCTCTCTATTGTTCTCTCTTTCTCTCTCTCTCTTTCCTCTCTCTCAATTGTTCTCTCTTTCTCTCTCTTTCTCTCTCTTTCTCTCTCTTCTCTCTCTTTCTCTCTCTTCTCTCTCTCTCTTTCTTCTCTCTGGATTGTTCTCTCTTTCTCTCTCTCTCTTTCCTCTCTCTCGATTGTTCTGTCTTTCTCTCTCTTTTTCTTTTTCTTCTTCTCTCTCTCTTCTTTTTTTTCTTCTCTCTCTTCTTCTTTTTCTTCTTCTCTCCCTCTCTTCTTTTTCTCTCTCTTGATTGTTCTCTCTTTCTCTCTCTCCTCTCTCCTCTCTCTCTCTCTGTCTTTCTTTTCTCTCTCTCTCTCTCCTCTCTCTCGATTGTTCTCTCTTTCTCTCTCTTCTTCTTTTTCTTCTTCGCCTCTCCCTCTCTTCTTTTTCTCTCTCTCGATTGTTTTCTGTTTCTCTCTCTCGATTGTTCTCTCTTTCTCTCTCTTCTCCTTTTTCTTCTTCTCTCTCTTCTTCTTTTTGTTCTTCTTCTCTCCCTCTCTTCTTTTTCTCTCTCTCGATTGTTCTCTCTTTCTCTCTCTTCTTTTTCTTCTTCTCTCTCTTCTTCTTTTTCTTCTTCTTCTGTCCCTCTCTTCTTTTTCTCTCTCTCTCTCTCTGTTCTTCTCTCTCTGTTATTCTCTCTTTCTCTCTCTTCTTCTTTTTCTTCTCTCTTTCTCTCTCTTCTTCTTTTTCTTCTCTCTCTTCTACTGTTTTACTTCTTCTCTGTCTCTCTTCTTCTCTTTCTTCTCTCTCTCTCTCTCTCTCTCTCTCTCTCTCTCTTTTTCTGTCTATTCTTTTCTTTCATCTGTATTCTCTCTCTCTCTCTGTTTCTTTTTGTTCCTTTGTCTGTTTATTTTTCACTCCCCCTCTCTCTCGCTTTCTTTCCCCCTAATTTCCCTTCCCCGGTCTCTCTCTCTCTCTCTCTCTCTTCTTTAGCACTTTCTTTCTTTTCTTGTTCGTTGCGGTCGCATTAAAGAAGACCGCCAGTTCGAACAGGCGTCCGTTGTTGTTTGCGGCGTGTTCGGCTATCGATTCCGTGAATCAATCGCACTAACTCGCGCTGAACTTTTATTCGGACTTTTTTTTGGGGCGCATTTCCCAAGTGGCGCCGTGTTTTGCATTTCACTCGCCGTAATTCGGCCGAGTGTTTGTGCACGTGTATGATTTCCGGAATGCCTTTATCTGTTCGACTTATCTTCGAGAGTCCGCGTTCTTTGCGGCGAGTTTGTTTTCGTTCACCCCCGATCGCAATGTGGTAACACGCACCCGCGCTTCGACCTCGCTTCTCCCCATTCGGCACCGCACCGGAGGATAATTTACGAACTAAAAAATCGCCGAGTATTCGACGCAAGCTTCGCGCGATAATGCTGTCACGTGATAAAATCGTCATCTAAGAATCTGCCTTTTCAGACGACTTTTATTATCCGCTTACAACCCCCCCCACCAAGTTTAATATTTCTGAAATTAAAAAAGGGATTTCGAAAAAAAAAAAAATAGTTCTTATTCAGAACGGTAGAGGGTGTTTCCGAATATATCCTCAGAGAATCGCATGTATTTTTAGAATTCGTTGCGTAGTGACGCGAGAATTAGAAATACTGAGGTCTCAATTGGTTACTGCACCGAGGGCCCACCAATGATACGACGAGATGGAATCACGAGAGGTTTGAATGAATAGCGTGGATATGAGAGAGAGAGAGAGAGAGAAAAGAGATTTGATCGACAGAAACAAAGAGAGAATTCAGATAGACTAAGAGATGGACAGACAGATAGAGAGAGATATAAAGAGAAAGAGAAACATAAACACAGAAAAAATCAAAAAAAATTAGACAGAGAGAGAGTTAATTGAGAGAGAGAGAGAGAAAGAGAGAGAGAGAGAGAGAGAGAGAAGGAGAGACAAATTAGAACGAGGAGAAAGAGAGAATTGACAGAAAGAAGGAGAGACAATTCAGAGAGAGAGAGAGAGAGAAGAAAAGAAGGAGAAAGAGAGAGAAATAAGGTGAGACAATTTAAAGAGAGAGCGAAGGAAGAAGAGAAGGAAAAAGATAAGGAGAAAGAAAGAATTGAGAGAAACAAGGAAAGAAACGTACAGAAAGAAAGATGCAATTGAGAGAGAGGAAGAAAAAAAAGAAAGATATTTCAGAGAAAAGGAAGAAGAGAAAGAATGAAGAGATGAAACAGAGAAACAGAGAAATTAACATCAAAGAAAAAGGGAGGAAGAAAGAGAGAGACAATTTGGAGAGAAACAGAAAGGAGAGAAAGAAGTGAACTTCAGAGAAAAAGAACATGAAAGAATAAGAGAGAAGAGAGCGTGTGAGAAAGAGTTGTGAAGACGAGAATAGGAGAAAAAGACAGAACTGAAACAGAGAAAAGAAGAAACAGAGTGCGTTAGAGAGAAAGACAATTGAAACAGAGAGAAAGTTAGAAAGAGTGAGGGGTGGGAAAAAGAGAAGCTAGAAGAGAAACAGAAGGAGAAAGGGGAACGAAAACAGTAACTGATCCGGGGAGTGGAAGAGGGGGTTTCAGAGACGTCCAATGAGAACACTTTCATCGATTCTGTCCCCGCTCATCCTATACTGTCCCGATTCCGACTTTTAAACGCCAGATTGTTCGGCTGACACATTCCAATGGGCAGACGACCGATCAAAATTAATATCGAGGGACAACTGTTGCTTTATCTCGTCCGTCTCCGTAAGTGCTTCTATTAATTACCATGGCGACCGTGTCGTGCGGGTGATCCTGGCGAGCATCAAGCGCCGTTTACAACGACTCAAAGAAAATATTTGTTCTGGGCCCCGCGTCATTGCTGTTGTCCCAACAAATTAACCCTCCTAATAGAAGCCGGCTAAACCCGTTTGTCAGCCATCTTCTCACAGTCTTCCTCGCAACCCCCCCCCCCCGCAAAAGGGCCGAGATAAACTCCCGACCGTGTTGCGATTTTGCAACATCCGATGACAATTCTCCGCCACAGAGTAAAAATAAATAAAATTTCAAAAATGCGTTTCTCCTCTGTTTCTTAAGATGGCCTCTCTTCCAGCAACCAACTGCTCGAGACCTTTCCTGAAGGAAACGCCCACGGAGTCACCTAAACCTAGATTCTCGTCACTGCTTGATGAACTCCTTGCGGAAAACAGCGGCTAAATACCACCTTCCTTCGCAGTAAATCGCAGCGTGCTACGTAAAAGAGCAAACGCCCTCGCGGAGGCGCGCGCACACACACACACACACACACAAACGTGCACGAGCACAGTTAAACTTACACAGAAGAAGAAAGAGTCGAGCGGAAAAAAAATTGGATTGGAAAATATAGGAGGAAAGAGAGAGAGGCAGAATTTAAAATTAAAACAAACAAACAAAAAAAAAAAGAGTATGAGAGAGAGAGAGAGAGAGAGAAAATGAGACAGAAGACGAGACGGGGAAAGAGAAGAAAGATAAGATAAGATAGATAGCCAAAAATAAACATAACAGGGACGAGAGTGAATGAACAGAGGAAAAAATAATAGAAAAGAACGAAGAAAGAAGAGAAGGCAAAACAGAAAAGAGAAGAGAGGGAGAAGAAAGAGTTCAAAATGCAGGAAGAAAGAGGGAGCGGTACTGCGAATGACTAAATGAGAGAAGAGAACAGAAGAGAGGAAGAAAAGAAAACAAAGAGAGAAAGCGAACAGAAGGGAAGAAAAGAAAGAAGACAGAAAGTGAACAGGAGAGAAGAAAAGAAAGAAGAAGACAGAAAGCTTACTAGGTGGTAGATGATTCTCATCAACCGGTGCAATACCACCACTTTGCTTATTGGAGGCTTGAAGTGGTGGAACCCATGTTTAGCCTCCACAGCTAAGTTCCAGTCAACCCTTCCCTATCTCTTCCATCATGCAGTGTGACTGACGACTTTTGAGATTATGATGGACATCATGGCGAAATGCAATCCTCCTTACATTTCGAGGTACAGCTCTAAAACGGTGTGCACAGGTCGGTGGCTAGTTAGTATACCGGACTGAACCTATTCGTAATTATCTTGAGGACCTTTTATTTAGGCTTTCGGGTTTACCACTTTTAATCTCCTCTGACTCAAACGCTCACTCTCCAATGTGGGGTGGTAACACATCCTGTCCCAAAGGTGAGTTACTCGAAGATTTTATCATCCCTAAAAACCTTATAGTCCATAACACCAGAGGTCAACCCCGCACCTTCTCAAATGCCTTGGGACAATCTTTTATTGACATAACCATATCTAATCGTCCATTTAATTTAGGTATTAATAACTGGTTGGTTCGCCCTTCCTGGTCTGGTAGCGATCACCACCCCATTACGTTTGATCTGGTCACCACACTCAGACCTTCTCCTTCCCGTTTTAATCATGATACCCCTCGTTATAGGACAAAGGACGCGGATTGGTCTCTTTTTGATGCTAATCTCCTCAGTCTGGCTACAGAGGAATTCATTTCAAATACTACTACCTTAGATCCTAATTCTCTGGAAATTAAAATTACTGAACTTATTTCCAAGGCCTCTGATCTTAGCTTTGTAAAGAGGAAAAGAATCATAAACTCTGTTCCGTGGTGGACTGCCAGTCTTACCGCTCTTCGGCGTCTTCTCAGGGCTGCTCGACGTGATCTAAATAGAGCCAAAAGGTCTGATAGGCCTCCTGCAGAACTGAATAGGCTCTTTTAAATTTACAGAGCTGCTAGAAGCAACTACTTTAACACTATCCGGAAGGAGAAATCTCTTGCATGGGATAGATTAGTTGAAAAAACTATTAAAAACGATCCCTGGGGCCTACCTCACAAAGTTCTTGCGTCAAAATTACATCTGCATACCCCACAGAATTCAATCTCACTCCCCAATTCCTCTGAAACTCTCACTTGATCTGCATCTATTGAAGCGATTTTAGATGAACTTCTTCCACAGGATACTTCGGTTCCTGAAAGTAATGACCAGACTCTGTTTCGTCTTCAACATCTTTCCTTTGAAGGCCCCTCAAATGAACCTCCTTTTACCGTTGAGGAAATCGATACAATGGTCAACTCTTTCTCTTGTGGCAAAAGTCCTGGGCTTGACAATCTTGAGGTCTCTATCGTAAAACGCACTTGGAAAACTAAACCCTGTCTCATTGCTACCTTAATGAATACTTGTTTGCTTTATGGTGTCTTCCCAGATCGTTGGAAGACTGCCAATCTTAAACTGCTAATTAAGAGTTCGGCTAAACCCGTTGACTCACCTTCCTCCTATAGGCCAATCTCTCTTCTTCCTTTTTTTGGGAAAATTCTGGAAAAACTTCTTGTTGCAAGATTTAAAGACTACTATGTTTCTAGGAATCTCTCCTCTTCTTCCCAGTTTGGTTTCACGAAGGGCAGATCAACTACAGATGCTATAAATCTTCTTTTAAATACTGTTAGAACATCTCCTTCAAAATACGTTCTCGGTCTCTTCGTGGACTTCAAAGGGGCCTTTGACACCTTGTGGTGACAGAGCGTCCTGGAGAGGTTCCGAAGGGCCGAGGTTTCCTGTCCTATCTATAGCCTTATTTCCAGCTACTTTCAAGATAGGAACCTTGTGGTCTCATCGGGCTTCTGCTCGGTTTCGAGACCGGTTTCTAGGGGTTGTCCTCAGGAATCCGTTCTTGGCCCTGTCTGCTGGAACATGGTCCTTGATGGATGGCTAAATGCCTCTCATGGCGATATTGTTAATATTGCCTATGCTGATGATCTTGCCCTGCTGATCCCTGGGAATTCTCGCCTTGAGCTTGAAACAAAGGCTAACCACATCTTGGATGATCTACACATATGGTGCTCACTTCATAAACTTTCGATTTCTGTATCTAAGACGAGGCAGCTTCTCTTAAAAGGTCTGTTAAATCGTAATCGTCCTCCTGTGGTGAGGCTTCTCAACCAGACAATCAAGCTTGTACGTGAATTTAAATACCTCGGGGTGGTGATTGATGATCGCCTTTCTTTCATTCCACACTGCAAATTCCTAAAGGTAAAAATTAAATCAACTACCGGCTGGTTAATTCACATTGCCAGATCTCTTTGGAACCTCAAATCTAGAACATTGGGTTTATACTACAAATCTATATTCCTCCCAATTGTTACATATGGCGCGGGTGCGTGGGGTTCCCGTGTTCAAAACTCTCTCATCCTTAAAATTCTTCTACAGACGCAAAGATTCTTCCTTTTGGCCACGAGCAGGGCATGTAGAACTGTTTCTACTGATGCCCTGCTAGTTCTGAATGGGCGCCTTCCCATTCATTTAGAAATTATCCTTGCATTTCTTAAATTCCACAGGAGGCGTCTTACCCCTGCTTCCATTGGTGTTTTTGAAAATAATTATAATAACTCTACCGACCTTGAAGTTTCTCGACTGCTCAGTTTAGCCCTTGATGAGTGGCAGCTCTCTTGGGATGACTCTTCCCTTGGCAGAATTACTTTCTCCTTCCTTCCTAAAGTCTTTGTAAAATCTAAGAATCTTTCCTGGCTTCAACCTGGACTTTTTTCCTCTTTTCCTCTTACGGGTCACGGCCTTAACACCCGCCTTTTTAGGTTTGGACTGGTCCCCTCTCCTCTTTGTCATTGTGGAGCTGAGGAGACGGTGGAACATTTAGTCCTAAATTGCAACATATATTTAGATTTACGTTACCAGCTCATGTTAGACACTAATGTTTACACCCTAGATGATTTCCCAAAATTTTTGGAAACATCAGAATCCTTCTCAGCTTTTTGTAACTATGCTAACTCCGTATTTAGAAGACAAAAGATGCTAAACACAGCTCATCCTGTTTAATTCAAAATTTTGGATTAAAAAAAAAAAAAAAAAAAATTATTGTTTAGAATTACAACTTCCTCTTTTTATGTAATTGTGATCTTAATTTTATTATGACTCTCGGAGTTAACAGCCTTGTTAAATCTGAAGTTTTCCTCATTGTGTGTTAAGATACTAGAATTGCAGTTCTAACAAAATCACTGAAGGTTATTAGATTGCTTGTTATTTAGTGTAACTGTTTAAAACAAACTCAAGAAACAATTAAATTTGTTTCTTGAGTTTTCCTTTCTCTGGCTGGCTGAGGTTGGGCTCCTCTTCCATTCGGAGAAAACCTAACTTTCCCCTCTGTTCTTTGTTGTTAATTCATCCTACCGTTTTCTGCTCCTTTCTTAAGAGAATATCTCTCTTCTTTCTTTGTCCTACTCCTCCTTCCCATAACTTTCACGGGTTTACCACTGGTTGGAAACCCTCTTTGCGGTTACTAACCCCTGGAGCGCCTCCTCGTGGCAAGGTACGGGAGTCTGGACGCAGGTGGCTTCCCGCCCCCTGCCTCCAGGCTGCAAAGTCTCCAGGGCCGGCAAACAACACCCATCAGAACCTGCACTAAAACATACACACATACATTTACACACACTTGCCGGCTATAAATAAACTACAGAAGATACAGCGGTATATAGGGGAAACCCTGGAGGCCGCAATCATTACACGAATACCTTGTACCTTGTACCTTGTATTCGTAACTCTTTATAAGGCTTCCGGATCAGCTAGTGTATAATCTTGCTCTCTGTACTATGCCCCATAGTGACTGGAGGGAGTCCGAGTAATGTGTATGTGGGGGGGGGGGGCATTGTCGACGCCACGTTATGTCAAGGATCTGGTTATATCTTACCAAGTGAACGCCATATCCAAAAATTTCATTACTTCATACAGCATGTCCCACCCACTTTTTCTTACTATTGAATACACCATGAATTGTCAAACTAATAGAGCAAGCTTATCTGCGAAAAGATCTAAACCTCCCAAGGACTTCCTAATTCATTTCACAAATATACGTGGTCTCAATTCTAATCTCAACGATGTCCGTTTCCACTTGCAGTCTTCCAAACCCCATGTACTTTTTCTGACTGAATCTCAGTTATCAGTTGATTCAACTACTGCTCATCTCAGATGCCCAAATTGTTCGCTATTTGATTCCTTTCGCCTCAAAGGTAGTACTTGTGCATATGTCCGTTCTGATATTCCCTGTCAGAGACTTGGCAATTTGGAATCTCCTCTCTTTGATCTTCTCTGGCTTAAAATCTCTCTACCTCTTGTGTAAAATTCATCTGTTGTCTCTACCGTTCTCCTAACTCCACTAATCACTTGGAGCTCTTTGACTTCCTCTCTCTTTGCAACTTGACTTTCTCCAGTCCAACTTTCCTAACAGTGAGGTAATTTTCCTTGGTGATTTTAATGTTCCCAACTCCAGCTGGCTTCCGTTTTCTAGTCACACCAACCCAGCTGGTCAAGATACTGAGGCTTTTGCAATTACTAATGACCTTGCACAGATTGTTCATTTACCTACAAGGACACCGGACAATCTTAATCATACAGCCAATACACTTGATCTTTTTCTCACAAACAACCCTTATAAGTACACGGTCGATGTGAGAGGTCCTTTAGGCACTTCAGCTCACAACTTGGTGATTGTCTCTTCTCCAATGGAACCTTTATCTCATGGCTACTCCCAAACCTCGTGTTGTTTGGCATTACAAGAATGCAAAATGGGATGACCTGCGAGACTTCTTTTCTTCTTTTCCATGGTCGGATTACTGTTTCAAAACTTCTGATATCAACGTTTGCTCAGATCATGTCAGTGAAATTATTCTTGCAGGAATGGAATCCTTTATTCCACACTCCACTTTAAAATCTCGTCCTTTCTCGTCCTAAACCTTGGTTTTCCAATAAATGTGCTAAGGCTTTTCAAGAGAAGAATGTTGCATATCGTAATTGGCTTGTTACCAATTCTTCAGTTTCATTTTCTGCCTACACCAAAGCTCGCAACAGTTGTAAAGCAGTTATTAACCAGCCGAAACTAGAGTTTGAACAGGCTAAGAGTAGAAAACTTGCTTCTTGCCCTAATGGTAGCCGAGCATTCTGGTCTCTTGCCAAAGCTATTGGCCGCAACTTTTGCCCATCTCTGTCCAAACCAGATGGTTCTGTTGCCACTTCAGCCAAGGATAAAGCTGACCTGCTAGCATCCCATTTTTCTTCCAGCTCATGTATTAATGATCTTGGAAAAACACCTCCAACCATTCCCAACACGCTCCATTCAATGCCTTCTGTGGTCTTCCGTCAAAAGGATGTCAGAAGGATTTTGACGAATCTTGATGCTAAGAAAGCTCCAGGTCCCGATGGTATTTCTCTACTTGTTCTCAAAACCTGTGCTCCTGAACTTACTCCAGTTCTTTGCCACTTTTTTCACTTTCTTATTCCAAAGGCGTTTTTCCTTCTGCTTGGAAATTTGCTCATATCCAGCCAGTTCCTAAAAAGGGTGACAAATCCCTCCCATCCAATTATCATCCCATTGCAATTACTTCTACTCTTTCTAAAGTAATGCAGAAATCAATTAACCCCAACTCTTAAACTACCTAGAAACCTTCCGTCTGATCAACGATCGCCAGTATGGATTCCGTCAGTGTCGATCCACTGGTGATATTCTGGCTTATGTTACCCATTTACGGACTAATTCAATGGAAAGGTTCGGTGAAACACGAATAGTTGCTCTTGACATCTCAAAGGCTTTCGATCGTGTTTGGCATAAAGGTCTTCTAAACAAGCTTCCATCTTATGGTTTGCCAATTGTTTTTAGTAATTGGTTATCCAGTTTTCTCTCTGATCGCTCACTGAGAGTGGTGGTAGATGGCTCTCTGTCTTCTAACTTCTCCACTAATGCAGGTGTCCCCCAAGGTTCAATTCTTTCCCCCACTCTTTTCCTCTTGTATATCAATGACCTTCTTCCATTGGCTGGAAATCCTATCCATAGTTTTGCCGATGATAGCACATTGCATTCCACTTTTCATTTTGAGAATCCTTGCCCTGCTCAATCAGCTTCAACTTCTCGAATATCCGCTACCAATTCCTTAAATGGCGATCTTCAGGTAATTCTCCAGTGGGGCAAAGACAACTTAGTTGATTTCAACCCTTCTAAAACTCAGTCTTGTCTTATATCTCGCAAAAAGGATTCTTCTGCTTCTATGCTTATCTTTAGTGACACTCCGATTTCTAGACAAAATGATATATCTCTTCTGGGGATTACCCTGACTTCTAATCTCTCTTGGCACAAGCACATTACAAATATTGCTTCCTCTGCATCTAAAAAACTTCGATTTCTCTTTCGCTCTCGGCGTTACTTTTCTTCCAAACCTCTCTCTCAGGCTTCTAGATTCCATTCAGAAGAGGGCAGTTAGGTTAATTAATGATTCATCTCTAACAGAGTCTCTCCACTCTGTCTCATAGACGTACTGTTTCTGCTGCATGCCTTTTCTACAGATACTTCCATGGGCACTGTTCTTCTGAATTGGCTTCTATAATTCCCTCTCTCTCTTTCAAAACAGTCCGAACACGTGCCGCCACCAGCCAACATCCATTTCCTGTCCAACTTCAAACCCACAGAACCAACTTTCCATCTTCCTCGTTTATTCATTCAACTGCCGTTTTCTAGAACAACCTTCCTTCATACGTATTTCCTGAAAATTACAATCTACAGAAGTTCAAGTCCAATGTCAACAAATATCTTCTTTCATCTTCTCAACCTCGAACCCAAGCACGGTACTAAGTACTATAGGTTCTAATACCTCTCGTGTTTGGGGGTTTCATAAAAAAAATAATAATAACAAAAGAGAAGACAGAAAGTAAATAAAAGGTGAAAAAAAGACAGAGAGCAAAAGTAGGAGTGAAAGGGAGCACAGAAGACAGAGAAAAAGAAAGGAGAGAGACGGAGAAAAGAAATAAAATAAAAGAAAGAGAGAGAACGGAAAAGATAAGCAGGCAGAGAGAAAGGCAGAAAATTGGAAAGAGAATGAGAACAGAAGAGAAAGAAAGGGAGGAAGGAGAGCGACAAACAGAGAAGGTATAAAATAGAAGAAAGAGGGAGAATAGACATGTGAGAGCGAAAATAAGAAATTTGGAGAGAGAGAGAGAGAGAGAGAGTGTGTAGGGATAAAATACAAGAGAGACAGAAAGCGACGAAGAGAAGGAAAGGGAGAGAAAAAAGACAAAAAATTGGAAAAAGTAAGAGGGTAAGAAAAGAAGAGAAAGAAAAAGATGAAAATGAGAGAGAGAGAAAGGGATAAAAAATAAAATAGTAGAAAGAGAGAGCAAAAACAGAAGCAAGAAAGAGAGAAAAAAGAGGAAGAGACAAGAGATAAATTACAAGAGGGAAAAAGAGAGATACAAGAGAGAGAGAAGAGATAAAATGCGAGACACAGAGAGAGAGAGAGAGAGAGAGAAGGAATAAAATACAAGAGAGACAGAAAGAGACCAAGAGAAGGAAAGGGAGAGAAAAAACACAAAAAATTGGAAAGAGTAAGAGGGTAAGAAAAGAAGAGAAAGAAAAAGATGAAAATGAGAGAGAGAGAGAGAGAGAGAGAGAAAGGGATAAAAAATAAAATAGTAGAAAGAGAGAATTAGAACAGAAAAAGAACCAAGGAGAAATACGAAAAGAGTTAAAGAATTATAAACGGAAGGGTTAATGAGAAAAATGAAGAGTATGTGAGATAATTAATGAATTAAAAAGAGAAAGAGAGTTGGAAAAATCACCGATCGCTTTAATTTAATCGCATTGATCCGAAGTCCTCTCTCTTCCTCAAAATGACCCCCCCCCTCTGCCAACGAACAACCAAAAGTAACCGATTTTGTTAAAGGGAAAAATTGCAGTTAGTCCGAGCGTTGATTGGCTGCGCACATAATTCAATTTCTCGTGACTACAAATCCCTGGAGAATAAAGCACCCCTTAGTGGGAATTCGCCGGAGACACCAAATACTCGTCCCATCACAAAGACCATCGGCCCCGCTGCGTTCAGGACCATAAATGCGGCCATAAATATCGCTGGGAAGTTGGCCAGCTGTGCAGAAGATGAAGTTGCCCACGATGCTCATACCTCGAGCGTACAATTTCTAATAAACACCTTTCCCACACCCTCCGCGCGGCAAAGCCCAGATGCGCCAATCGAATACCATCCACAGCACCCTGCCAAAAGTTGTGTACCTCCATCTCATCCTCGACGAAACGCCGCTTTTCCACTTGATTCAATTTTTGTCCTGAAAAGGAGACTGTCGCAACATAATCTACGATATCTACACTACCTTACCAAAGTTACGGATACATCTAGAAATTTACAATTTTATACATTTCATAGCAATAATATACCTCAAAACTTGAAATATAGTGCCTAATCAAAAGTTATTGTCACCAGAATAAAGGTCGCCTTGATTTTTTTCCAGTTAATAATTTTAAAATATAATATACACTACCTTATCAAAAGTTAGGATACCCACATATTCTAGATAGATTAAAAATTCGAACTTTTTTTTTCTATTTTTTTTAACTAATGATATTCAGCAGAACATTATGTACAGTACCTACCAAAATTATCGGATACTACCACCAAATAATCGAAGCGCTCCAATTTCTTGTTTTTTTTTTTTTTTTCCATCAATGATCACTGTTCGCGTCTGAACAAATAAATGAATGGTGAACAATGCTTTTCGCTGAGACCGAAGGCCATAGAAATTAAACAAAGCCGAACAGAGAGCTCAGTTCATGAACATTTAACTTTTGTCCAATAATGCTCTTGCCAGGGAAGATTGATAACAGTTAATAGCTGCTTGGGAGCGAACACATTAAAGATGGTGTGGCTGTGAATCAATGTTGGATAGTTTGATGTATGACTTCGCTTAATTACCAAGACTTCCGTCTCACTTCCAGCTCCCAACACGCATGTAGATAACATTTCGCCTAAATCCCTCCATTTTTTTATCTTTTTTTTTTTTTTCTTCACGTTTGGCCATTTTTTTCTCTTCCGTATTAACTCCATAACCAGCTAACTGTCAACAGAACACTAGAATCACTTAAAAGAAACAAGACAGTGGCAATTTTAAATGAATTATTATCGATTTGAGCGACACCTATACAAAATTAATGAAATAACACGCACGAAGCTGTGCAGATCACTTGACAACGTGAAACCGTTGCTAAGGGCAAGAGCTAGTAATTGTTGTAACGGACAACACCGCGATGGCGTCATTTGCGCAACAATGGAAGCTCGTGCTACATTAAAAATCATTTTCTGTGGAAATCGACATCGGAAATTAGAAAGAATGGTTTTAAATACTTTTATAATTATCGTATGGTTTCAATTTTCGAGGTTTTTTATGCAGTTTTTTGTTTTCTTTCTAAGATATCATCCTTAAATACACGACTTCCGAAATTTCTTTATAATATTCTTCTCCAAACTTTTTTTTTTTTTTTAATAATCAATAATTTGCTTACGGTACTTAACCACTGCAGAAGTGATATTGGAAAGGCATTATACGAAATGAAAAACTGTCTCCATATACTCCCCCCCCCCACAACTTCCGAAGCCATTGACTCGCACTTCGATACCTCTTGGATTCTATTCTTAACGTTGTCATGACGACAGAAGCATCTTATCCTTCATAAAGTCTCGCTATCCTATTTAATAGCTTCTCGGGTTACCTCTTCAAACTGCTGAGCAGAACAGAGACTCACTACTGCTTTCATTATTGGATATTCTGAATCTCTTGTTCCAGATACGTTTGTATGGGGAATCTGTAGTGGAATATTTAAAGGGATGTTTGCGCCAGGGGTGCCTTTTATCACTTCCTGCAACCAATATTAGTATTAGTATTAGTATTAGTAACGGCCGCATGGTGCAAGAAAGCCTATGGCTTATGCTGCACCAGCCAAAAAAAAAAAAAAAAAAAAAAAAATTAAAAAAAATAAATCCGAACAAAACAATGATAAAAACAAAAAAATAAAAATAAATAACTAAATAATAATAATTAATAAAATAAAAAATAAATAAAAAGGAAATTAAACCTATCATCCTATGTGCTTCCCTTACCCGAAAGTACTATCCAGATGACCTTTGAATTTCCCCAAACTGTCGGCCTCTACCACCCATGAAGGCAACTTATTCCAGTAATTTATAACTCGCTGGCTAAAATAGAACTTCCTGCAATCCAATCTAAACATTTCCCCCCGTAACTTGAATTTATGTCCCCTAGTTCTAGCATCATTTATAATCTTGAAAATTTTGTCCTCATTCATTTTACTGATGCCTCTCAGAGCCTTAAACACCTCAATCAAATCTCCTCTAAGGTGTCTAGTTTCCAAACTCTGCAACCCACATATTCGAAGTCTTTCTTCATAAGGACGCCCTTTTGCCGATCTCACCAGGCGAGTTACCCTTCTTTGCACCCTTTCAAGAAGCTCGATGTCTTTCTTCAGGTGCGGTCTCCATACTTGAACACAGTATTCCAAGTGTGGTCTAACATAAGCCTTATATAATGGGATTATCACGTCCCTTTCTCTACTTGCAAAAGTTCGATAGATCATTGATAGGACACCATGGGCCTTCCTTGCAACCTGTTTACAATGTTCAGAGAATTTCATGTCTGACCGTATCGTAACACCCAAGTCCCTTTCCTCCAGTACTGGCTTTAGTTGAACTCCACCAAGTGAATAAGTTATTTTGGGATTACTGTTTCCCAGGTGTAATACCTTACACTTTGTTGGATTAAAGCACAGCTGCCATTTTTCTGACCATTCCTGAAGTCTATCTAGGTCTCTCTGAAGAAGCTCAGCTTGACAGTGATCATTAACTACTCTCCCAATTTTAACATCATCTGCAAATTTAGACATCACGCCCTCTATCCCTTCATCAATGTCGTTTATGAAAATTAAAAACAACAGTGGTCCTAATACTGATCCTTGGGGAACCCCACTTCTTACATCAACCCAATCTGAGGAATAGCCATTTATCACAACCCTCTGCCTCCTGCCCTGAAGCCATCCTTCTATCCATCTAAGGATTTTCCCAGTGATTCCAACCTGTTCCAGCTTATAAAGCAACCGCTCATGTGGGACTGAGTCAAAAGCTTTGCTGAAATCTAAATAAACAATGTCGAAATTATTCCCTAAATCCAGCTCGTGAGTGACCCTTTCGAAATAGCGAACCAGATTTGTTAAACATGATTTTCCCTTTACGAAACCATGCTGAGTATCCTTGAGAATTTCAATTCGATCCAAATGATCCTGAATTCCACCCTTGATCATTGCCTCCATGATTTTCCCTACTACTGAAGTCAGACTGACAGGTCGATAATTTCCAACTTCACTTTTAGAGCCACCCTTATGTATGGGAGATACATTTGCACTTTTCCAATCCAAGGGAATCTCCCCAGAGTCTAATGATGCTCGCATAATTAGCCTCAATGGTTCAATGCACTCGCTTGCCGCCTCTGTTAAGATTATAGGGTATATTCCATCAACTCCAGGAGCCTTACTGGTCTGTAGGCTCGAAAGTTTTTTCATTAAATAATCTTGCGAAATTTCAATATCATTAATTACATATTTTTTAACTTCGCTCCCACAATTTCCCATTGCCACAAAAGGCTTTTCATTTGTAAATATCGATGCAAAATAACTGTTGAGTTCATCTGCAACGGCAGCTGGTGTATTTATTACTATCCCCTTTCCCTTACGTAAAGGTCCGATCTGGTTTGTCCTGCTCTTCTTGGCATTTATATATGTGAAGAATTCTTTATCCCCCCTCTTTGCTCTGTTTGCTAGTGATTTCTCATAAACTGCCTTTGCCTGTCGAACCTTTTCTGTGGCTCTATTACACATCACCTTGTAGCTGTTATAGGCTTCAGTACTTTTTGTTGTTCTGTAACCTTTCCATGCCACCTTTTTCTGCTCACGTAATGCGGCAACTTCACTAGTCATCCAACTTGGAACCCTCCTCGTGGAGTATTTTTTTAATGGTATATACGCATTCAAGGCATCTGTGATTAATGTTTTAAAAGCGTACCACAGTTCAATTGTATCCATTCTCTGCGCGATATCTACCCAGTTAATAGAGGCCATGTAGTACCCTAAGGCATCGTAATTTCCTTTTCTGAAATTAAAACCCATTCCTTTGCCTTTTACTTCTGCTACCTCTCTCGTCATCATCCACCGTAGAACTCCGTGATCACTTCCTGCTACTGGTTCCTCTACTGTCAGCCCTGTTATGTCATCTGATTCATGTGTGATGATGAGGTCTAGGATACTCTTTTCTCTAGTATTTTCCCTGACATGTTGATACAAATAACAGTCATCTAGTTGATTTAAAAATTTTGTTCCCCATGTCGAGTTTCCTTCCCATTTACTCCAATCAATTAGAGGCAGATTGAAATCACCCATAATAAGGCATTGACGCTTACTTGCCCATTCCATTTGCATGTAGAGGCTTTTGTCATAATCTTCACAATCACCTGGTCTGTAGATTACTCCTACTCGCATTATACCTTTGTTTCCAACTATCTCACACCATACAGACTCTATACTAGCATGTGAAACGTCTGAATCCGGGAAAGCTATCGTCGCACTCAGGCTGCTTCTGATAAGAAGCATTACCCCACCACCCCTTCTATCTAACCTATCCTTCCTAAATACATTATACAAGCCGTACTGAAATTCATCATCCCCAATTTCCGGGTGGCACCACGTCTCTGTAAGCCCTATTATGTCCGCGTTACTTGTTTTAACCAGCAGTTCGAATTCGCTCATTTTATTGACGACACTTCTAACGTTACTGTATAAACAATTAAGATTTACTGTTCTTGTATATTTAACAACCCTAACACAACCCTTGAAGTTTTTTAGGCTCTCTTCCCTCGCATTAGCTACCCGCCCACGTGAAACGTTTGTGCCCCCAGAACATCTAGATAATATGTCCAGTTGGGGTAACAGATAAGAACTCTTGAGGTATGTGCAATATGTAGCCTAAAACGATGTAAATTGTTCTACCAGTCCACCGCGTTATATTAACAACCACAAAAAGAAACGCATTACAGCAGTACTCTCGATATTTGATAAAAAATGGATGAAAACGAAAGAAAAGGTAAATATTGAGATAATAATAGCAAAAGGCCGATGTCAAAGATGGTTGTTTAGTTTTCTTGAATCGATTAAGAGGAAATGATTATCAGAGACTGCGCAAACAATCTTAGTCAAACAAGTTAAAAGCATTTCGATTTCTGGGCATGTTTATGAGCAATGAGAGCAGTCTGGTGGCCGGTCTGCCTACTAAGGAAGCTGGTTGGTGGAGGTGTCCACTGTTGCGATGCAAATTATCGAACCTTGTCTGAGCCAATACATGCAAATGAAGGATGCACAGCGTCTGGCCTGTTCAAACGATACTTCAATCCAGACAATCGCTTCTCTTACGACCGTAACAGTTGTCTGCTCGCTCGTGCAAGCAGGGCCCTCCGGTAATGGGCGAGATAAGAAGCAAGAATGGAGCCACACACGAGTCCTTGTTTATCCATTACGAATATTTTAAGCATTCAAAATGAACTCCGGTAAGTTTCCGCCGCTTGAATGACCTCTGCGAGTAAAGACAGACTCGTGAATGCGGTTTATGTTAGCGGAGCAGCGCGTTTCCCCCTCTAACTTGAGGGGTTTTTGATGATCAAGATGGATTATGATGTCAGAAGCGACTTCTATGAAAACTTCCCGGCTAGATCGGTCACGTGATCTTTCCGACGTAACGGCTCGAATGCTTTCAGACCTTTCGTCTCTGGCATCCTTCTCACGAATTCTCTTAACCGCTTGCTTAACTTGCTTCTTAAAGTTCTTCCCTTTGATTTTTCTCAATTTAAAGTTTTCTTTAATTTAAAGTTTTCTTAAAACTTCTGGCAAAAGTCTTAAATTGTTTCTTAACCCTTTCAAAATCAAAAAGACTCTTAATTTGTTTGAACTGAAACAACCCGTTTCTTAAACAGGTTAAGATTTAAATAAAGGAGAAAATTTAAATAAAAAGATTAAATAAAGGAGAAACTGTATCTCTTAACCTAATGACAAATTTTGAACTTGTTTCTTAAAATTCTTCTCTTTGATTTTTCTTAATTTAAATTTTTTCTTAAAATTCTGACAAAAGTCTTAAATTGTTTCTTAACCCTTTCAAAGTCAAAGGACCTTTCTCTTAATCTCTTTGAACTAAAATAAACTGTTCCTTAAACAGGTTTAGATTTTAAAAAGCTGCTTTTCTTAACCGCCTAATGATGACAAATTCTGAAATAGTTTCTTAAAATTCTTATTTTTGATTTTTCTTAATTTAAATTTAAATTTTTCTTAAAATTCTTAAATTGTTTCTTAACCCTTTCAAAGCCAAAAGACCTCTCTCTTAATTTGTTTGAACTAAAACAACCTTTTCTTAAACAGGTTAAGATTTAAATGAAGGAGAAAGTGCCTCCCTTAACCACCCAATGATGCCAAATTCTGAACTAGTTTCTTAAAATTCTTCTTTTTGATTTTTCTCAATTTAAAGTTTTCTTTAATTTAAATTTTTCTTAAAACTTCTGGCAAAAGTCTTCAATTGTTTCTTAACCCTTTCAAAATCAAAAAGACTCTTAATTTGTTTGAACTGAAACAACCCGTTTCTTAAACAGGTTAAGATTTAAATAAAGGAGAAAATTTAAATAAAAAGATTAAATAAAGGAGAAACTGCATCTCTTAACCTAATGACAAATTCTGAACTTGTTTCTTAAAATTCTTCTCTTTGATTTTTCTTAATTTAAATTTTTTCTTAAAATTCTGACAAAAGTCTTAAATTGTTTCTTAACCCTTTCAAAGTCAAAGGACCTTTCTCTTAACCGCCTAATGATGAGAAATTCTGAACTAGTTTCTTAAAATTCTTCTTTTTGATTTTTCTTAATTTAAATTTAAATTTTTCTTTAATATTAATTTTTCTTAAAATTCTTAAATTGTTTCTTCTAAGTCAAAAGATCTCTCTCTTCATCTCTGAACTAAAGCAACCTGTTTCTTAAAACAGGTTAAGATAAAAAAAAAAAAAAAGAAGAGAAGAGAAATTGCATCTCTTGGTCACCTGTTAAGAAAGAAACAAGAGATGTGTACCTTTCCTGAAATTATACATCGATTTCTTAACCTTTCTTAAGAATAATGCACTAGAACTGAATATTACCATTTTACAAATGCGTAAACTTTCTAAAATCGTATCCAGCTCACTCAGAGATCATACACGTCTGCAATAACCTATATTGCATAAAGATACAAAATCGACTATTAATAATTTTTGAATGTCGTCTGCCACTACTTTTAAAATTCGATGAACGATTTCCCTTTTCAGTTAAATAAAAAATTGATTTATATCGTCTGCTTCTTCGAAATCTTTAATTCTATCGTGGAACAGGACATTGCTTCTCTGAGATTCACAATTCTGCTTCCACAAGTCTCTAGATGTTCACATATTTTATTACTTATTCGCCGGGAACAGCTGGAGGGGATTTTTTTTTTTTTTCCTCTTCAATTTCCCCCAGTAAACAGATGGTACCATGGACACACATGTATAAGCGTGACTTAGATGGCAAAAGCAAACAGGCAAAAGCTTCAAACATACTTATATAAATATATTCGGGGATACAGAGCAGAAAAAGGCAGACGATAAAGGCAGAGTTTAGTTAAAGAATTGATAAATACATTCAGAAGAACAATTTTTGAATAACGCATAAAATAAAATTAATAAATACTTATTTTTGTCGAACTAAACGGGGGGGGGGGAAGAATATTAAGGGGAAGTGGGGAGTTGATATTTAAACTTCTCGGCACGATAAAGTTTAACGATAAAGAAATTTTTACACCATTAAAGTGTTTAACGTAAGAAAAGTAATAATTGGGCGATCAACTAAGGGGGAGTGGAGAATACTAAGGGGAGTAGAGTACAAAATTGCAAATAAAAAGCGCTATTTAGCCAGCTATTTTCTATGCGGTAAACAATAAGAACAGCTATATTGTTAGCAGCGCCCCACAGCGTTTAATGCTCGCATCTAAACAATGAAGCAACTTAACTGTTTAGCGCGTGTTGAAATGTACAAAGCCAACCAATTGTTAAAACTCCGAGCCATTAGCTTCACGTTAAAGCTTTCTATACAGGAAATATTTACAGACAATGCGTCCACCCAGCCATCAAATTATCTTTTTGTATACAACGCTAATTAACCGGCTGTTGTTTTTTATTTATTTTTTTACCCCCTCACATCTTTTGGCGTTTTTACATGTAACAAACGACAAAAAAATGGAAGCTCAGTCTTGGTAGGGTATCTCTGAAATGCATGGTGTTTTTTTTTTTTTTTTTTTTGAGTCTTGGTGACATGCGAATTTATCTTCTGGAGCGTACATACTGTGTTCCTGGAATGGTTAGGCGCTGAATATCATTCCAAACGCTGATTTTAGTTCTTTTTTAGGAGGTTTTATACAATAGTAACTACTCTTATGATCATTATAGGGAAATTTGTCTTCTAGAGCGTATCTACTGTGTTCCTGGGATAGTTAGGCGCAGAGTATCATTCCAAACACTGATTTAACTTCTTTTATAGGAAGATTTCTACAACAGTAACTACTCTAATGATAATTATAAGGAAATTTGCCTTCTGGTGCTTATCTACTGTGTTCCTGGGATGGTTAGGCGCTGAGTATCATTCCAAACACTGATTTAACTTCTTTTATAGGAAGTTTTCTACAACAGTAACTACTCTAATGATAACTGTAAGGAAATTTGTCCTCTAGAGCATATCTACTGTGTTCCTGGGATGGTTAGGCGATGAATATCATTCCAAACACTGATTTAACTTCTTTTATAGGAAGTTTTCTACAACAGTAACTACTCTAATGATAACTGTAAGGAAATTTGTCCTCTAGAGCATATCTACTGTGTTCCTGGGATGGTTAGGCGATGAATATCATTCCAAACACTGATTTTACTTCTTTGTTTCTACAATAATAACTATTCTAAAGATAATTTTAAGGCTTCAGAATCTGATTATTGTAATTTTTCTTAAATACAACTCTATTTAAGTCCCGTAGGTGGTGACATTATTACTACGCGTGTAACTACAACAGAATTTTAATACGACGGGTTGGTTTTTTCTCTTCGGCCCTAACAAGGGCTGCCATCCTGTCCGGGAAATTTATTATAATTACTTCACCACCTGCCAATAATCAACAGTACACCACCACACTTGCGCTCTCTTGTCCAGTCATTAACTGTCTCCATCTCGAGGTAATTAATAAGGAAACACCGGTGAGTTGCAATAACGCTGTCCTGCCCTCTTTTCAAGAACTCAGCTGGATCGTTCTTTCTTAAATAATTAGCGTTCAGACTTAATGACAGAGATAAGTGGCACGACATTTCTTACATTACTTCTCGTTATTGATAGACAAGGGGAAATATATTAAGACATTTTCTGGATGTTTTTATCAGTACTGTCAAATATAAATAAGTATTTGGTAGCAAGAACGGTAACGCGGCACAATTAAAAGTTGCCTGCCCTGAGAACTGCTTATTTTAACGTTTCCAGACCTTTCGTTCACATCCGTTTCTTTGTGCATATATGTGTGTGTGTGTGTTGTCTGCGGAAGTGTGTTCATGATTTGTGAATTACAAACCAATGATTGGATTCTTCACCATAACAATGCTCCAGCTCAAATGTTCTTTCTGCGAAACAGCTTTTGATCAAAAAACGCTATTACAAAGTTTGATCGCTCACTTATATTGCAGATTTGGCTGTGAATACCGTTTAGTTCGTTTCAGAACTCGTATCCACCCTCAGAGGACAAAGATTTCGACCGATAAAAATAATCAAAAGAAATGTCGCGACACTTATTGCAAATTTCCCCCTTTAAAGACTCGCTATACACATGGATGTTAAAAAGAGGAATACCCGGAGGAAATCTGTACTTCTCGACATCACACGGACTAAACTAAAACCTTTATCTTAATAAATCATTCGCCGATTGGTTTTTATCTTAAATTTCTAATTTAAAGACTCCCCCCCCCCACCCCATAAGGATGTATCATATAAGACAAAAGCCGGAATCCCCAGAATAAAACCTCGCTTTCTTATCATGAGGTGAACTAAACTAAACTCATTCGCTGTTTCGTTTTTATCAGTGATTATCTAATTTTGCGACTCTCCCTATAAAGACAGATAAAAAAATAATAATAATAAAATAAAATAAAAATCCGGAATCCCCAGAACAAACCTTACTTCCTCAGTACCGGACTACATTAAAAACTTCTTGATACGTTTCGAAGAGAAAGCTTCTTTTATTTCGAATTTTACAATTTAAATACCTTATTCTGACGTATTAGGGGCAGTTCCTTACAAGTTAGTAAAAATAAATCCTTTCCAAACAGTTAAGATTGAACTTTATTCTCTTGACAACGACCCTTTTCGTTTAAGTGCCCAAACACATAAGTAGGATCAGTCGCGGTGTCACCTTGAAGATAATACGACAGTCTCGCAATGTCCCGCTCTGTACGTATCTGGACACTTGTGTATTTGTTTCCTTTGTCCTGTTCCCTGTTTAGTCAGCTCTGGGATTTATCAGCAGCGCACTCGAACACAGAGTTATCAGTTAGCAACCTCTTACGCAGCAGGCCCTAAAGCAGCGTTTACTTAAAGTGACGACCACAAACAACGTCTTACTTCCAGAATGTAGGACCGGAGATTGCTTAAACCAGGATTACAAGTACCTAGCGGAGGTAGGCAAGTACTGTGTTTTATCGTGTCACTTTCGAAATTAATTTCTCAACTTTCACATCTACCATCTACTAATAAACGTGTAACTACGTTAAGTGTAACAGAGGACAGCTACATGCACCGCGTCATGTAGTGTTGTCAAAGTCAAAAGTTGCATTAACCGCAGAGAAAATCACGCCGGAAAAGCAACAGTATCAAAAGAAAGAAAAAAAAATAATAAAAAAAAATAGTCTAAATGTGTAAAATTAAGCTTTAAAATATAAATTGAATAATTATTTCACTCAGCAAGAGCAGTAAACAATATCTTCCATTGTCGCCAGTTCATTTCTTCTAGTAAACAATTACTTCTCCATCCATTGTTGTCAGTTTTATGAGTGCGACCTCTTGGTATTGTTGAATAATAACCATTGTAGCAACACTTATTTTTCTAGTCCATTTTCTAAAAAAAATTGAAGTTGACCACAAGATGGCGCTGATGTAGTGTTGCTAAGTTACTGGGTTTCATTACTAGAAATGTACATGAAATAAATCTTTACTATTTCCATCAAAGATCAACTATTCATTCTAAGAGAATTTGGTGGAAATCAGAGTGGAGACTCCAGCGCTGTGAGTGTGTAGTCCATGCTAATAAATAGTGGGGAGGTCAAAACAAAGGTCTAAGATAGGGTGGTCAAGTCCAGGGACCGATGTTAGGTCTCTTCTTGATAAGATGTGTCACATCCAGTGGGGAGAAGTTGGTCCAGGAGTCAATGATGAGAAATTTGTCAAGGCATGTGAGAACCCTGTCTTTGATTGCACCACTTGTGTTGTCCCAACCAAGTGGGGGGACCAGTCGACTACTCAAAATGTGAGTGGTCAAGTTGAGTTCTGTACTCCGGATGGTTTGTTGGTGAAGTCTTCTGAAGTTTGGTCCAAGGTGTTAGCATCCGAGGCTCAGCGATGCGCAGCAACAGTTTGCAGTATTGTTGCATAATAACCTGATGTAGTGTTGCTAAGTTACTGGGTTTCATTATTGGAAATGTACACGAAATAAAGATCAATTATTAATTCTAACAGAATTTATTAAACATTAAATTAGAGTCATAATACATTTTAAAATTTTAAAAAAAATACACTAAACGTGTAAAATTAAACTTTGCATAAATATTTCACACAGCAAGCGCAATAAACAATGTCTTCCCTTGTCGCCAGTTCATTTCATCTAATAAACAATTACTTCTCATCCATTGTTGTCATATTTATGACTGCGACCTCGTGGTATTGTTGCGTAATAACCATTGCTGCAACGCCTATATTTCTAGTCCGTTTCGTAAAGGATTGAAATGGACCACAAGATGGCGCTGATGTAGTGTTGCTAAGTTACTGGGTTTCATTACTGGAAATGTACACGAAATAAATCTTCACTGTTTCCAGCAAAGATCAACTATTAATTCTAAGAGAATTTATTAAACATTGAATCAGAGTCTGCGGTGTGGCAAATTAAACAGAAACCTATCACGGCTGTCTCAGCTAGAAATAATAGATCCGGTTAGCGGAAACCACCCTTGAGGATTTATTGTAGAGGACTTTATAGATGGAAGATCGAGTAGAAGGGTATAGTTGACTGATTTATGAGTCTTATCTGTTTCGTGAAGCCATATTCGTGTGTGTGTTGTAGACCGGGTTTCATATCGTAATACACAAAGTCACTACTGTTACTTTCAAGTGAGAATTAATGGTGTATTCAAATTTATGAGGGGCTGTTGCTGATTCCCCGTTACAGTTTACAACAGTCAACCGCGATAATGGATTTCTATTCATCCACACTTCCACTTAAAATATAATTCTGTGGAAAATTATTCAAATAAATCGGTGTCGCTGAGCCTGACCGGGTTAAAGGCAATCCATCCGGGGAAGAAGGGGGGGGGAGATGCATCAATTTGGAATTAGTCTTAATCTAAGATACAGACGAAGAGGAAATACGGGGAGATTTGGAAAAATAACCTGTTGGTTGATTCCTAAGCTTGTATTTGCGATCATTTGGATAGATGAAGCTTCTGCGCATGCGTAACTGGATAGATGAAGGTTTTGTCCAGTCAGGCATGCGCAATTAATTGTATTTATTAAAAATACAAAAATTAATAAATCGATAAAAAAAATAATAAACGCATCGTGGATGGCTTTTGATAGAAAAGACTTTTGACCTCTAATCAGTGGGTTGCTATGGGAAACCACGCTTAAGGAGCTCACACTTGATTGTTCAAATATTGTACGATAGTTCATTTATCTTTGAATGTAGGCTGGAATCTGTTGCAGTTTCTAAATCTTAGTAGGTGCTCAGTGCTGTTTGAAAGTAGGAATTTCGATCCTCCTTTCAGCGCAGTGTACCGAAGGTCGTGTGCGTCAAACATATTCAAAAATATTCGTGAATATCCAATGTAAAGGTCACTTTGGAACAGGAATTCCATAGGATTGCCGTTTTCGTTTCCACCACAGGTAGATCTAAGTTAGGTCCCTAATATTTTGGTAAGTCGGTATACATGACTTCTATATTATAATTGATTTATTTAATTAATAAAATAATTGGAAATATTGTGCATGCCGAAGGTCAACAATGTGTTTCTGAAACGTTTTGTAAACTATGCATCTTAAAGTAACATTTTTTGCTCTTGACGTAAAGAATTTCAAAGACTTCTGCATTTTAATTGGCGCAAGTTACGCAATCTGTCAACTGCTTTGGTCGCCAGCGTTTTCCGCTCATGTAGAGCGGAAACAGGAAGTTGATTTGCAGCCATCATGTCACAGTGACATAAACTGAAGTCTTTATAATTGCGAAAGGATATTTTCTTAAAGGTTATAAGCACCTCATCTAAGATATTAGTGTTCGTCGTAAGATGCAAGAAAGCCCTACGCTTTTACCACAGTAGAAAAATAAAATAAAAAAATACATAATAATGTATATTTTATTTTTATTTTTTATAATAATAAAAATAAATAAAAATCTATCCAACTTCAAGTCGTCCTGAAGGAGCGCTGCTTGGCACTGGTCATTGACCACTCTCCCGACCCTGATATCATCTGCATCTTTCTACAGCTGGGGGTCGTAGAACCCTTGCCCCCACCTTTGTTCAAATGAATCTCATTTCTAAAAAACAGATTCCTTGTACCTACAAGTGCGAGCAATGCTGATAAAAATTTCCCTCGAAGAAACCTTCCAGACAAACTGGCTACATTTTTAAAGTCTTATTCTATTTTTATCCAAGTCATCAGATGATATGTGCTATTCATCTGCGAGTCACGATGACTCACACACGAATTGCCTACAACTATTCCCGACTGAGTCACATCTTCGGACAAACTAGATCTTGTAACAACCATTATTAAGCGTCGATTAAGAGAGCATGCTTCTCTACTGGCCAATCATCAATCACACGAAAGTGACTGGAAGAAACAGGAAAATTCCAATGCAGTGAGGCAGAAGGTCTCCTATCAGACATAAAGCCATCACAAATGAACACTAAAGCAACGCAGAAATATTAAGTATGTATTGAGTCGGAAGACAGTTTTAAATTATTTAAATAACATTGCCGTGTCATGTCATCAGATCAACATACCTCCAGGAAATTGATTTGAACAATTAGCTACCTAATAGAAATTCCGTTAACTACACATTGTACAATCGCCTCTGTTTGAAGAGAGAAATTCAACCAATATGTTAATACAGTACAAAAGTTACATTTTCTAATACCCGTTCCCTTTCAATTTGTCCCCGTTTACAAAGCACGCCTGGGTGTTTCCACACAGGTTATTTATCCGGTTAAATCAAGTTCCACAAGCTTTAGGATAAATAAACATGTTCGTCTGCTTTATATACGCAACAATTACGACAATGTTGTATGAGGTAATGATTGGTCATTGTTTTCAACAATACTTTGAGCGCTGTTCGCAAAATAAGGTGAAATTGAGCACGATGATAGATGTTGGTAAGAATTGATGGCATCCAAAACAGGATTGGCTTGTTCAATCTATCATTATAGATTGATCACGCGGACTAAGAATAGAGTATAAATAGTGGGCAGAAGGAAACGCAGAGAATGCACAACAACCATTAAAAACGACTTAGTATCAAGGAAAACAAGCTATTGATACATTTAGAAACAATGCATAAAAATCCGTTGAAGTTGTTTAAAATCATTCGGAAAAGTCGAAAACCAATGGAGGGAATGTGACTAAAAAAATCAGTTAAATTTAAATAAAAAAAAAAACATTAAAAAAGTCCAAAAAAAACTGTAAAATATATTTTTAGTATAATCTTCACTCTCAGTCGTCTGCTTTTTTTTTATGACGTCATTTTTATCCATGCGAAATGAAAACTACATGACAACAATACCGGCGCGAAATTGTTTGCAACAATGTAGTTATCATGCGGAATAACAAATTTCTAGATTTCCTTTTTACAGATTTAGCACGCGACAAGTCTAACAATAAAGACCTGCACGAGCACTGACAATAATTAGTAGATTTCTGTTTTTTTTTTTTTTTTTTTTTTCAGAAATACTGCACGCAGTTTATATTTAACTGTGTCGTAACAATATTTAATTTTCTCTGACGTAAAAGAAATATAGGACATTTTTCGTTTGGAAACACTGCACACTTCATTCGATATATATATTTTTTTTTCAATCACTTCAACGAAATCAAATTAGGTCTTCGTCTCCAATTTTTATTTTTATTTCGATGAAAGATTGTAGCTGCTTGAAACACGGTAAATTATTTTTCTAATATGCGTATTTAGTGGGGGAAAAATGGGGAGGGGGAAGGATGTACAACACCAAAATTAGTTCACGTATTCAGATAATATAAATTAGAATGGAAATAGTCCACTGTCGAAAGGAGAAAGCCAACTGTAAGCATCATTTTAATTATCAGAAAAAAATAATGATCAACTTCATGAAATTGGTCTAAACTAAAGCCATTCATTATTGTTCTGCACTCTTGTTTAAATCTGGGACGACATGTTAATATACAGAATCCACTCTGTCAACCTCTTCTATCTACAAATATGGTTCTTTTGTACCATATATGGCACCATAAACAAAAAAACAAAGGAAAATTATTTCATACAGAAACGTTAGACACGGTAAAATTGGTATTTGGATTATTTCAATTATTAAAAATTCGCAATAATCTGATTTTTGATGATAGTGCAGATAGTAATGGAGTTCGAAAGCAGTTGGCGTAATGGAAATCCAAATAGAAAGCTATTTTTAGCAAAAACGATTACCGTCGATTTAATATAGTTAATAAAATTTATTTAATTAAATTAATATATATTAAATGTAATTTATTTTTAGTTTAAAGAAAATAAATTCTAAAACATTTTTTTTTTAATTGTAAATAAAAATATTTTAAATTTAATGACTGAATTATTAATTAATTGCCATTTAAATATTGCATGGTTTATCCTTTTTTTCATTTTTAGACAAGAAGATGAGTTTTAAGAGTGTCTGGCATTTGGTATTGTTTTTTGTCGTTCTATTTTTGAACGCTGTCATAGGACAAGGCGAGTATGATCATACCTATATTTAAATTATTTTATGAATTAAATTATGAAATTTATAAATATCGTTATAATTTTTATAAATAAAATTATAATTTTTATAAATAAATAATTTCCTTGATATGCTAATACATTTATTTATTAAATTCATTTTAAATAACAAATAATGAGCAATTTAACAAATTAAAATAAAATTAATTAAGCTTTTCCCGCTAAAAATTAATCTTGGAATCGAATCGGAACAGAAATATTTGAAAATCTGCTTTCTCTCAAACAGTGCCTATTAAATTTTATGAATTTCCCATTTAAGTGCAAACATGTTTCAAGATTCCACATTCGTTTGAATTAACGACCCAAATCCAGAGAACGATATTTATAAGTATAATTTTCACCCTTACTGCGTACAACGGGTAATTCGTGGCAGTTATGGTGTTGGCAATTTACGAGTCCTCCCCATGTATAACGGGCCCATTTTGTCTTCCTAATGAAATGCATCATCATTTGGAGAGACAGATGGCAACAGTGTTTAGGTAAATCAGCAAGAGGGAGTAATCAAAACGAAATTCCAGCAACAGAGCTAGGGATTCCTATTAGCGATTGTCGTATAGATATATTTACAGCTGTCCACGACCCATTCACACTGACAGCCATTTCTGTATATTGAAATGGGACTGCGCTTAGCTTTACCGTTTAGTACGCGGGCCATACACTCATAATGAAAGGACAGATTTAACTTGGATACTGAAATATGCTTTACTGTTAATAATCGCATAAAAATTATTTTTAACATTAAATAAATTAATGCCTTAAATTTAATTTATTATTATTAATATTCAATTAAATTATATATTATTAATAGGTATTTTAATTAAATAATATATTGTTTTAATCATTTAAATTAAATTATTAACTTTATTTAATTAATTATTACTATAAATATAATTTTTAATTATGTATAATTGCGAAAGTTACTGAAAAACTAAATTTTAATTTTTTATTTTTGTATTTAATTGTAAAAATTTAAAAAACTCGATTTTTTATATTACATTTCGAGGTTTTTGGAATTTTAATAGGCAAAAAACTATTATTTATTTAATTTTCATTTTAATTTTCTTAATTAAATTTTATTTATTATTATTATTTTCCTTAAATTTTATATTATTTTAATTACTTAAATTAAATTATTAACTTTATTTAATTAATTATTACTATATACTGTATATTATTTTAATTATGTATAATATTGTAAAAGTTACTGAAAAAACTAAAGTTTAATTTTTTATATTTTGTATTTAATGATAAAAATTTAAAAAAACTTACAATAAATCTTAAAACTTTATAAAGTTTTAAGATTTATTTACTTTTTAATTTTTAAAATTTAGAAATCTCGGTTTTTTATTTTTCATTTTAAAATTTTTGGAATTTCAATAGGAAAAAATCGATTGTTTATTTAATTTAAATTAATTTTTAAATAAATTTCAAAAACTAAATCGAAAATGGCAGGTATTTTAATTTAAAGCGAATTAAAAATCTCTTAAATTTTAAATTTTATTTTTTAATTTTGTTTTTTAAGAAAATCGAAATTTTTATTGTTTTATTTTAATTTTTTAAATTTTAATTTAAAATCAATAATTTGTTTAATTTTTAAATATATTTAAAATATATTTATGTTTAATTTTTAAATTTTTAAAATATATTTAAATATATCTAAGAAAATAAATATTCGTAATTTAAATAAATTAATTTTATTAATAAATAAAAAATTTCTGTAATAATTTAAAAAGAGAATAGTAAACAATTTGTGTTTTTAGCGTATAATAAAATTATTTAATGTGCTGTCTCATTGCGTGTTCTGGATCGATAGAACTTCGTCTGCAGCAGTTACGTATCGATTTTTAATTCACTGTCTTCTTCAGGTATAAATTTTTCTAAATGTAATCTTTATGAAATATCAGTTTCATTATGGGAACTCCAAGTAAACAGTTCCTCTAATAACACTTAAATATATCGGTAGTGTCTGTTCTCCGAAGTGCTTTTCTCCAAGGGATAAAGTGATTTCGAATGATCCTCACTAAATATCAAGGTAAAGCACAACTAAAAACATCACGAACACATATCAACCACCAATGAGCGCACAGTGCAATGTTCCTTTTGTTGAAAGATCCAAAATGCGTGCCTGTACCTCATCAGTGTCCTTGTTTATTTTACTACAATCACTGACAGTGCGAGATTTGATTTCCTCTTCTTTTATATCTCAAATCGATGAGCAAAGAAAGAAAGAAAGAAAGAATGCTAACTTCTAAAACTGGGAACGCACAGCTGTTCCAGTTTTTACGCATATCACCGCATTGTCCAAAATAAACTGCTCTCTCTCTCTCTCTCTCTCTCTCTCTACAATGCGACATTTTCGAGTCAACAACTATCGAAGATCATGTACTGTAGCCTATCAGAATCTACTACAATCCAAGTGAAACCAGAAATTGACAATTTTCAACCGACTGTAGTGTGGTGCTAGTCCTTCCCTTTTTTTGGACTAATAGTTATTTTCGTATTACAGATTTAAGACCTCGTGGGAACTGTCATGACCTTCTACTCCGCAATGAGGTGACATCGACTGGAGATTATGAAATTGATGTGGACGGGTCAGGTCCTTTGAGTCCAATCCAGGTTGAATGCAAACTAGAAAACAATTCGGACTTTCTAGAGGTAAGTGGTTGCATTTATTTTAAATTTAAATGTATGTTTTGATTGATCACCCCTGTACAACCTGCAGTGGATTAAGACGGTGAAGTTTATAACTTTTAGAGTTTCTTATAAAGTTAATTTGACACTTGTTTCGGTAAATACAGTTGGCAGAGTTGCTGAAGGTCATCGAAGCAGCCCCGGAAAGCCCAAGATGGAAGCCTCATTAGAGGAAACATGAACATTCAGTTTTCAATTGGAAGGTTCTCTCTTAATTCTTTAATCCTGTTCCAGGTTTACACCATTGTACATCACAACTCGGAGAGCCTAAAGTATGTTAGGGGTTGGGAAGAGCCTGGTTCTTACTCCCAGGACATTGTCTACAACAATGCATCGGAAACTCACCTTGTAGAGCTCATCGATCGATCTTATTCGTGCCAACAATTTATCAAGTGGAAATGCAAAGGAGCGATGTTCGGTTTCTGGTACCCTAAGGACTTGGACAGTTGGTAAGCACTTGAACCTTAATTCTTATTTCCTTCACTAAATGGCTCTGTCTGAGGGAATTTTTCAATAACTCGCTGTACTCTTTAAATAGGTGGGTGGGTCGCAACTGGATGGACCAATTCTACTGGGGAGGAGCGGAGACAGACAGTCGAACCTGCGGGTGTCATCCGTACTGCGTTCGAACGAAACGGAATAGCACTTGCAACTGCGATGACAATTCGAAATCACGTTGGTTGGAAGATAAAGGCTTACTGATGGATCCTGCTCGATTGCCTGTCCTGCAGCTGCGCTTTGGTGATACCGGAGAGGCTAATGAAGCTGGACTGCACACCCTGGGACCCCTGGTATGTCGTACAACTCCTCACAAAGGTAGGTTTGCAATTGCCAATAACGCTTTTCCAATTGGTTTGTGGTGCGTGCCTATATCATTAGCATTCTTGTCTTGTAAGAGTTTATTCATTATTTTTCCAGAGAAGTAAATGTGTTTAAGAATATCGGTACATTCCATAATTTCATCTTCATAATGATGAGAGAGAAAGCTGGGGAAAAGAAATGAAAGATATGAAAGATTAAGAAAGAGCGAATGAAAGAAAGGAAAACTGAGGAGAGAGAGAGAGAGACAAAGGGAAAGTGAAAAGGGGTTGGAGAGAGATTAGCCGAGTACTAGAAGACATCTCAAAACTCAGGCTTTGGTTTTAATAACATGAGGTCGAATCCCTCCAGCTGTATTTGCTCCATTAATTTCGTTTTCATAATCGAATGATTTGCATAATCGAGTATTGAAATAACCGATTATTAATGATTCGATTATGGAAATCACTCGATGGAGTCCTTCAGTAACGTAAATAGGCCGATCAGAAGGAACACAATGGCGTGTGCATTTCAATGCGGCAAACAAATCCTTCAAATCCCCCACTTAGTAAAAGTAACGAGGCATCGAATAACAAACCGCGCGGAACTCGGAGCGAGCGTGCGCCTGGTGACAACTCTCGGAACACTTTGAGAGCGGCCGAACTGGCGAAGGCAGAGTTAAGAAAGCGGACAGACCACCAATCGTAGATTCTGTTTACTCTGGGACGTTGATAAACGCCCCGATTCCTCGCGAGACAAGAAGCTACACACGCAGTCGGACAAATGGACTCGCTTAATTAGTAGCACGTTCGGGCAAAGCAATTATTTTCTTTGCCTGCAGGATTCGCCGCCGACCCTCGCACACGCACATCGCTCACACGTGCAGCCGCCTTGTTACGGGATGTTTTTATTTGCACCGGGATTTAAAATTCGCAACTCCACTGCAACACTTAACTTAATGAATCGTGTTCCAAAACACTGCCACCACTTTTCTGTCTTTCCTACTCTCCTTAAAAGGCAAAAGAAAAAAAAAGGAAACTAAAAAATATGGCATTCCACCAATCATCATCAGCGTTCTGTACAAGTATGCAACTCAACAACACTTCTTCACATCTCCCTATCCTTAGCCCTCCTCTTCATCTTCCAATATCCACCATCCCATCATCTATTCAATTCAATATCAGTTCATCTACCACAGTTTTCCTCAATCTCCCCATGGACCTCCCCCTCAACTTTTCCCTCCATCAGTCATTCACTGACTTCATCTCGCAAACCAGTCCAATAGAACCTCCTCTTTCTCACTTTATTTCCCCATCTTTTCCATCTTCCCCATACTCACATCTCAAAACTTTCCAATCTTTTAACATCTTCCACTCTCTGACATCTTTAACATGTCCACGTCTCTGCGCCATAAAGTACCATGGTCCATACCATCGTACCAATTTTTTCCTTAAACCAATACTTAAACTTTTATACTTAATAAAGTATTAAAAATATTACTAAATATAAAAACAATTGGCTGCTCAACCCTCTCCTCACTCAGTGTACGTCTATGTTACACATAATTCGTGTTCTCGAGCCGCCAACTGTTTTTCTCCTGAAACTAATTCCAGTTATTTCATTCCTTAACAATTATCTAATGTTTTCAACATTTGGGGCCATCAAGATGACCAAATGAAATGAGCACTTTCCTTGGAACCAACTTGGTTGCTACTGCCATGAACACATAATCCATTCTAACGATTTCAATTGTTTCAAATGTTGGAGTGATCCATTGATACAGGAACCAAAAGCTACCAGTGGACAGAAACATTATATAAATGCAAGGGTTTTTGTCATCCCCTTAAGGAGCTGTTTCACATGGGCGTCCCACGTTGATTGAAATATCTAAAATATCCAGGAGAACTTAGGGGGATTAAGTTACTTTAGGCTCACATCCAGAGAAGTCTTATCAATCTTTATCAAAGGAGGGGAAGGGCCAAAACAAATTAACCATAATGAGGGATTTAAAATTGCTGGTTATTTGGTGCTGTTGTGATGTAGCATCCACTGATGAGATGGCTGTAACCCTCGAAACATAAACCTACTTTATTTTAAAATGAATAAGTCCTACATTCTTAAAGTCAATTTTGAACTATATGTCAATTGATGATGAATTTCATCATATGCCCCTGTGGCCTAATGGATAAGGCATCGGTCTCCTAAACCGGGGATTGCGGGTTCGAGTCCCGCCAGGGGTTGTCGCGATGTTTTTTTTTTTTTTTTTTTAATTGAACCTGTGTGAGTTTAAAGTTCAAGTAGATCATTTGACATCACAAATTACGGTAAAATAATTTTGCTTGAAAAAACTGGATTTTTGTAAAATATTTGCAAATAATTAGATAGTTATGAACTCTTCTAGTCCTGACAGCGCTCATTTTATTAATTTTAAACTGAATGCCGTTTACTGATAAAATGAAATTATTTAAATTGAATTTCATCCTTTAACTTTATCAGTTATAAAGTTTTCCCACGATAAACGACAAAGCTTTTTTTTTCGTTTGGCTCATTTTTACCTGATGAAGGTTTTTGGAGTTACTGAAACGTTGTGCCTATGTATAATTACTCCTAAAACTGTAGTTATATCTCTTTTAACTTCGTATACGTATGTTTTTACTTAAATTATAGATTTTTAAATGCATTTTATTTAATTTTTTATTAAATTAATTATTAAAATGCACTCTACATACAATTTATTTTATTAATTAAACTAAACGCTGTTTATTGATAAAATGAAATCATTTAAATTGTATTTCATAATTTAACTTTAACAGTTATAAAGTTTCACCATATAAAATGACAAAGCGTTTTTTCGTTTGGCTCATTTTTACCTGATGAAGGTTTATGAGAGTTACTGAAACATTGTGCCTATGTATAATTATTCCTAAAATTGTAGTTATATCTCTTTTAACTTCGTATATGTATGTTTTTACTTAAATTATAGATTTTTAGATGTATTTTATTATATTTATATCTGACTAAGATTATTTTTCGCAGTTTAAAGTTGCGTTTTTAATTGAGAAATTTGGTTAAAATTCCTAAATTCTCAAAATGAAACTTTCCCTTAAAAAGACTACTTTTAGGACATTCTATGTGCATTAAAATATTCCGAGTTCTCTCTGTGCTGCAGAAAAATAGCTATAAAAGATTTTAAAACTTGAAAAAAATTCAACGATTTGTTTGGTTCCATTATGGAAAAAAAACAAAGGGTCGGCATTCTGAAAGCTAGAGCTAGGGAAGAAATTACCAGTAGTTTCTTTGAAAGAGTGTATTCCACGCTCACGTATGGTTATAATTTGTCTCTATTAGATGGGAGTAAACAGCAAGTTCCCATCTGGATTACACGCAACACCCAGAATACAACAGCCATGTTCCTCACTTAACCGATGGTTGTGTCGATAGAGATGAATAAATTGGAGCATAGGCACGCACCTACGTGGAAAGAGAACAAGAAAAAAACAAGAAAGCAAAGCAACAGGGAAATGAGATACCATAAAAAATGATAGATGCCAGCAACGGAAATATCACTAAAAAGCCTTGAAGATATCTTATATCCGATGGCAACGTGTTGTTCAGAAGGGAATACCAATGATTGTTCAGAAAGAATGGATAATAAAAAAATCATAACCCACAACCAAATAAAGAAGTGGGCAATCCGTGCAGAAATGGTTAAGCTTTATCACAATGAGATCGTCAACAAGTACGTGGTGTTACTTTTCTATACAGAAAGAAATTAAAGGTGCAGAATATATATAAAAACATATATGAGTTGAATATATAAAAATATAATATAAAAAATCTGTTAGTTTATTTAAAAAAATGTAGTGGTACAACGTTACGGTAACTCCAATTAACCTTTATCAGGTGCGAAAATTATGCTTCAAGAAAAATGATCAGTTTCAACTGACTTAGTTTTGGGAATCTGATCAACGCATTAATCTTATATTAAGAAAGTACGTGTGTATTTTTATATTCTTTAAAAAAAAAAACAGCGAAATATTTATTTTAAAAAGAATATTAAAATTAACGTTCGGCTTTGAACCATTCAATTATAATTGAAAAATTAGAAAAAAAGTTAAAATTTATTCTGTTTTAATTTTGAAATTTTTTAAAATTAAAATATTGTTTTTTATTTTTATTTATTCACTTTAGATATCTTCAAGGGTATTTACCATGCTCCTTTGTCATTCTCGACCCCCTATTACCCAGAATATCCTCCACCCTTTCGTCGTTACACTTGGACTGTGAAAATTGCTGCAGGAGACACGATGGAATTGGTGTTTCCAGATTACGATGTAGTTCACTGGGGATCCTACAACGCCCTTGCTGAGTGTCAAAATATTGTAGTTGTTACCATAAAAGAGGAGTCAGAAGGAAAAATGGAGGTTATCAAAAGACAGAAGATACCACCTTATTTCGCATCAACAGGACAACCAACTACTGTGAACATAACGTTCACCACTTGCAATCAAGATGAGGAAGTCCCCTCGGGTAGGGGATTCCAAGCAGAATTTCGTAAAACAGGTACAATGCATTTGATTATTGAAATAACTTTTCTTTATTTTGTATTCGCGACGTTTCGGATGCCAACCTTCCGCAATATAAAATTCATGATTACAGAAAAATACAAAACCTGATTGGCATGTTGCAGGAACATGACTGCAGTAACAAGTTTACAGTTAAACAATAATTAATTAATATTAATCAATTTATATATAAAATGAAGTTGTCAGTTAATAATATCTAATATACACTGTTCTACCATTAATATCCGAAGACCATTCAATTGATAGTTGGTCACTTCCTTCACTAGCACTACATATCAGACACAACTATAAATATACTTGTAGATCTTCAAGGATCTCTCCTTGAAAGTCTACAAGCGTACTTGAGTAGTACGACTGTGAATGCAAGGTTCTGTGATGGATGGAGTTAACAGACTTCCAGCGTGGAATGATAATAGGATGCCACATAAGCAATCGGTCTGTATGCGACATTTCCCAATGTGACATTTTCCCGTGTGTAGCACAGTCGATAGAATCACTGTCCTCCCCACACTGGGTGGGAAAGACCTGGGTCCGAGTCCCATCGATGATGAGAGAGGATTTTTTTTTTTTTTTTTTTTCCACAATGTGGCTGAAATAGTCGGTCTCGGGCGAGGGTAGCATATTTTTTTCTCTGCCGGAAACAGATTTTCCATCCAGTAACAGAAAATCAACCACATAACACATGCAATTTACAGACAGTATACACAGAGCAATTGCTCTGTTGCTAATGCTCCTAAAACCCAAAAACAACAACTACAATTTCAACAGCAGTGAAAATTTTCAAAACGGAAGTGGAATGCTGCTGAAACCGTCATGAAAATACTCTAAAAACCTTTGAAGCTGATGGAAGTGACAGGAGAGCCCTGCATAGAATTGCCCTCTCGGAACACAGGTCGACGTTGTCTCAGCACACAACGTCGACCTGTGTTTAGACAGGACTAATACGAGGCGCTGTCTAACTTGGTGTAAGGCATGCCATTTTGGACTAGTGATGGGCATAATCGAGAGGTCATAATCGATTATTTCGGTAGCAAATCATTCGATTATAGGAAATAATTCGATTATTTCGATTTATACTCATATCATTCAAATGGTTCATCCGATTGTGGAAAATCATTCGTTTGTTTCATTCGATCATGGATCGTAGACTAATGGAAAGCTGTGCTTTGGACTGACGAATCACAGTACATGGTCAACAAGTCTGACGATCGTGCGTAGGTGTAGCGGATGCTCGGAGAAAGCTTCTTGCCGGACTGTATCGTCCCAACAAGTTTCGCAGAGACATAGAGATGGTCTGGGGCTATTTTTCATGGATTGGCCTGGGACCATTGGTTGTGTGGACAGAAACCATGAATGCTGAATTCTATCTAAGCGTCCTGGTCCAGCCTAGAAACCTGAACTCAATCCTGTAAAGATCCTCTCGGATGAAGCCGAAGGCCTTCTCTTTGAAGGCCGAATGGCTGAAAATGTTGGATGACAGTTTTTTACAAAAACTGGTGGAGAGAGTTCCATGAAGACTACAGGCTCTCTGAAAGACAAAAGGTTTCAGTACATGTTATTAGCTTTCCTGTGAACAAAGGTTATCGGAAGATATACAAGTGTCCGTTAACTAATGGTAGGGCAGTGTATATGGAGAAAAAGTTATCGGCATTTCTAAAGAGCTGTTTTTACATTTGGAAATATTGACTTTAAATAGTTACATTAAGTTTATCCTTTGGAAATGGAAATTTCTCGAATTTGACAAAAACTATTAAAATTACATTAATTCGACTGCCAAAATTAGAGTCGCTTCATATTAAATTTTTCAAATTTTACGTTGTTTATTTTGTAATGTCTGCAAAAAAGTCATTACCAAACTTAATAAATTATTCAGATTTCATTTATTATGTTTTCTTTTCTCGGTATTTCTGATGTTAATATACAACATATCGCATTAAATGTGTAAGATATAAATTTATGTTTACTGGATTTCATTACCGCATGGTTGAACTCCGCTGCAGCACAAGAATCTATGATTTATTGTGAGGTCGGTAATGTCGCCTGACTTTTCCCATGATTCACCTTTAATGCCTCTCCGAGGTGATGGTGCCCTTCTTATAGCTCTATCTCACCACATTGCCCATCATTTGGGCTATTTCTTTTGCCTACGACGGAAGGCATGCCGATATCTTTAATAAATTCTTTAATAAATTGTTAAGGCAGCGTATAAGTTAACATTAAAATGTTTGAAACACCTGAAAACCAGTGAAATCATTTGCTAAAATCTCGTTTTTTTTTATTTTCCAGAATGTCGTGGTTGTAATGCAGCTTGGGGGCAGAATAATGGGACGACATACTGCAATGGTGTGTGTGGAATCATTGCCTCCAATCAGTAAGTATTTTTCTGTTTTGAAACCTGCTTTTTGTATATCAAGGGAAGACTCGCCTGATCGGACACAAGTCGACGTTGTCGCAGAACTCATTCCGACTAATGCCAGACGCAGTCTATTTCGAAATATATAAACTATTAAAGGAAAGCATTAATAAGATACTGTAAGTTAAAATGCATTTTAAAAAGTAGTTTTTCTGTTCCATTGAAGTCAAACTGCCTTCGAAGCTGATCTTAATTTTATTCGTGAATGATCAAAGTTTGCATTCTTAATTAGGATCTTTTATTCTCGTTTTCATTAGCCGAAGTAGTGAAATAAGGGTAAAGTGTTTCTTTGTGCACGTCAAGGGAATAGACAGAAAAAAGAAGCATTTCTCTCGTGTTGTTCACTTGGCAAACAGTCGGTGAGATATATTAATTGTTTTCAAAGAATCTTTAACTTGCAAATGAAATTTTGCAAAAAGGGCTAGACCTCGAGATAATTGTTTTCACTTTTTTTTTTTTAAAACTAATCCTTTCAACAGTTAAAAGATTGATAACACTTAATACTGTTGTTGAAAAGGGCAAAATAAGTTCCTCTCTCATGCCATCTTCAAAATAGTTTTAAGTATCCCAAAAAAACAGGAATTCTGACTTCATTTTAGATACTTGAAGGCTGGTCATTCGCTGTAGATTTTGTTTCAAGAAAAACAAAATCAGTCTCATTAAAACAAATGTTAAAAAAATAAAAATAAAAAAATTCCTCGAATTTTAATTGTAGTCTGACAGACGAAAGAAATCATTGAAATGGAATAGTACAGTAGTAGCGCATGCGCAAAAAAAAAAAAAAAAAATAAAGATCATTAAGCAGACTTCACTTTTTTTTACGAAACATTCATCTGGTTGAAACAGGGATCGTTGAAACACAATATGCGTTGATATATGGTACCAATGTGTTGCTAATAGCTTTTTTTTTGTTTCTTTTAATGATAAATAAAAAAATAACGCCGAGAAATTTTTATGAGATGGTGCATTGTCATGGTGAATGACCTAATCCACCAAAAGACCTTTCTTTAGATAAAATGTAAATTTTTATTTAAAATCAAGAAAACAATTCATATTAATTCTTCCTCCGAAGAGAATTCACTCATTTAACATACAAAGGCTTGATTATACAAGCTTAAACATGTCAGAACATGTCTGTGCAGAGACCAATCAACAAAATCAGTCTCATTATTACTTTAAATTCACATTACCAGACTTTTCTTTAAATTATGCGGCATGCCGTTTTTTTTTTTTTTTTTTTTCAACAATAACCGTTTACCAAAGAGCCAATCAATAATAAACAAAAATAAAATTTTCACGTGGTATGTTGAACAAAACATCAAAAGAAAATAAAAGTTCGATTTCTCATAACATTCAATGTTCATTAAAATATCGTTAGGCCTAAAAACATAATTAATAGTTACACAAAAGTACAAGACACGATTTTTTTTATATAGTGTACTTAAAATGGACCAAATATACCCCCAATAGAATCTCTCCCGTTCTAGGAAAAGTTAGGATATTACTTTCTCTCGCTGAAGACATGGCGTTCTATGACTCTTAGTAGGAAGGTTTTTGCCTACGGTGAACTTTGACTTTTTCGGCAGAAGTCAATAAAACATCAGGTGTACAATCCAATCCCAATTGCACTGAGACACAAATTATCCTCAACACCAGAGGGCTCCTACTGAGCTGTGTGCCGAAGCTGGATTTCTTTTTTTATTTTTTAGCTTCCGGGTTTCGAAGGACGTAAATTTAAATACCCTTGTCTACCCTTCAACGTTAGTAATAAAAATAAAAATGAAACTGCCTTTAAAAAATTAACTATTGGTAATTTGAAGTGAAAAAAGAAATTGCTTAGGTCCAGCCCTTACATAATATTGGAAAGGTTGTTCGTAATATCTTACAAATGACAGTTTCATGTGTAATTCTCTGCTAAGAACATAACCTAGTATAATAAATTATTGGGTATTGCTGTTTGGGGAATAGTTGAAAAGAATGAGTTAAACTGTGTACTTAATTATTAATAATTCTCTTCCTTTTATAGTAAGGCGCTCCGTAAAGATAAAAGACTACCTAAAGTGTTACTGACCTCAAAGAAATGGTAAAGGATTGGACATTTTAGTGTTTATGACTGTTCATTAATTTAGTTAGGCCTAACGTAATTGAAATAGTTACACACGTACAAGGAACTGTTTTTCTGTACTTGGTATGGGTAGGTAAAGTGGATTAAATGTATAGCATTTAGAATATCTTCCATTCTGAAGAGATTGTACGTTCCCTCCTTGAACAGCATGATGTCAAAATTGGCTTTCGATGAATCAAAGTCTGCATAAATCCGTCATTTCTTGAAAGTTTAAATTAAGATTTTTTTGTTTTTTTTAAACTTTGTACCGAAGCTACCAGGACTGTGAGTTATCAGTATACAGTATCTGTAAGTTTTGTGTGTTATATATGGATAATTTATCTGTGTTGCAGGATGAAAAACCCAATTTTCCTGAAATAAAAATGAAAACGCAGTCCTCTAGCGAGACCGACTAACTCGGCCACACTGTGAAACTGCTTATAAATATTTTAAAAGCATTTTTCATCAGTTTGTGAAGAAGAAGGGAGGAGAATATCTACTCCTTGAACAGCATAATGTCCAATTGGCTTTCGACGAATCAAAATCTGCATAAATCCGTCACTTGAAAGTTTAAATTAAGATTGTTTTTTTTTTTTTTTTTTTTTTAACTTTGTACCGAAGCTACCAGGACTGCGAGTTATCAGTAAATTTCGTGTGTTATATATGAATAATTTATCTGTGTTGCAGGATGAAAAACCCAATTTTCCCGAAATAAAAATGAAAACGAAGCCCTCTAGCGAGACCGACTAACTCGGCCACACTGTGAAACTGCTCATAAATATTTTAAAAGCATTTTTCATCAGTTTGTGAAGAAGAAGGGAGGAGAATATCTACTCCTTGAACAGCATGATGTCCAATTGGCTTTCGATGAATCAAAATCTGCATAAATCCGTCATTTCTTAAAAGTTTAAATTAAGATTGTTTGTTTGTTTGTTTGTTTTTTTAAACTTTGTACCGAAGCCATCAAGACTGTGAGCTAAGATTGTTTGTTTGTTTTTTAAACTTTGTACCGAAGCCACCAAGACTGTGAGCTATCAGTATATATTATCTCTAATCGTGTATTATATATGGCTAATCTATCTGTGTTGCAGAATGAATAATCCAAATTTCCCGAAATAATGTTTTAAATATTTTAATAGCCAAAAAATAAAATAAATTGTAAGTTGTAGGAGTGCAGTATGGACTGCTTGCCGTAGGCGCTGAATTAGTTAGACACGGCCCTGAGTGAAAATTGCCCAATAGTTCCTCCCCAAGATGGCACACTTTCGTTTAAAAGAAAAAGGCAATTAAAATAAATTCTGTTTGTACTCCGGTCAGAGGAGTTCACAAGACAGAAAGAATACAAGAAAAGGCACTGCATTTAGCAGTCACGGGCTTGAACCCTGGTCATTCAATGTACGTGTACTTATGCACCCCTGCGCTGGCCACTCGGCTAGAGCAGCAATTGCTAATTAACTCACAGACAGTTTATATACACTGTCTTCAACAAATTAAAGGCACTGTTTGTTCAAATAAAAATATTAAGATCGGTTGTTGGTAGCGTTCCCATCACTGTAAATCTATTTGCGGACCAGTTTTTTCCGCCTCTTCTAAGTTAAAATTGCCCCTTTGTCTTATCCGTAAGAGTCTATCTGGGCTTCCTCCATTTTAGTGGATCTCTGCCAACGGCAGCCATCTCCAGATGACTGAAAATTACAAAGTAACTCTCGGATGCTTTGAAATCTTTCTTTTCCCATTTACTTGGATTCTTTTTGTCCGTAACATCCCGTTTTTTATGGTTTGTTTTCGTGAACAGCATTCTGTTTTTCCGAGCACCCACTTCTCAACATTTTTTTTTTTATGTGTAAAACCTTCTTTATGTATAACTACATCATACTGTACAAACCACAGAATTTTTTTTTTATTCTTTCCTACTGAACTCTTCGTTATGATTTATGACCACAGTGTAGAATATATAGACTAACATGCTTAAAGCTAGCTTAATGATTTACTTTTCCCGGTGGAATTCACTAAGTTGAATATTGCCAGTACGTTTTTTCGTCTTATAAATAGCGTACGTGCCGAAAAGAATTTTCCTTAATGATAATGATAATAGCTGTTCTGCATCTCAAAACTTTTATATTTAATTACGAAATATGCTACTGTAAGAAAATTACACGGAAGTTTAAAGTAAAGGAATTTTCAAACCATCTAATGAAATTAAACTCAGTTTAAGTTAAAAATAAATCGGGTAATATTCAGATGAAAAACAATATTAGACAATTTTACACCGAATATAATCATTTACTTATTATGCCAACGTTTCAAGAATGATTTAATATTCTCATCATCACCGTGCCTTCTATTCTGACGCACAATTTGCTTTAAATTCCTGAGATCTTGATTCTTGAAGTACTGACTTTGTTATACTGAATTTAATCAATCAATATTATACCATTTCAAGAGTAATTTCATATTCTTATCATCACTATACATTCTATTCTTACACACGATTTGCTTTAAATTCCTGAAATCTTGTTCTTGACTTTCTATTTTTGGCCAGTGAATGTAGAATAGTGTTAAGTATAAACCGATTAGTTTATTAACCGATATTGAAGTAAAATCACTTGAATGAAATTTTCACAACTAAATGATAATGACGCTAGGGGTAGGATACGGGGGGGTTAATTCAACTGTGCACTGAAAGCAAAATAAAACCTTACTAAATAAAAGCAGGAAACCCAATAGACACTTTTCTTGTTTTTAACTTAGCTGTCGACAATGTATTTTCGACAAAAAATCCGAAATTATTCTATCTGCTAACATCAGCAAACTAGAAGGTATCAGAAAGATGAAATTTTTACAACAGTTTTTGATAACTGGTATCAGTTTTATCAGTGAATCTGCTGTTTCGACAGAAAACTATGTGTCTAGTTACTTTATCCTCTCATCCAACCAAAAGAAGCACAATACGTTGGAAAAATTCAGTTTAAAACGATTTAAATCACTTTTTTTTTTTTGTATAAATATAATTTAACAAAATAATATTTTGATACTTTTTAACAACGTAACTTAACAAAAATATATGAACGCAGAATGATTCTTGTCAATCTCTTTTCAAAAATAAGTGTAAATGAAGAATTTCAACACATTCCCAAGCTTTCAAACGACTACCCTGGCTGCCTAATCCTCAGAATCCGAATCCAACTCAGAATGTCCAGGATGTGTTGGAGAGGGCAATTCGGTTCATAGTCCTATATCGACTAAACTACAGTTGTTGACAATATCCTGTGGGAAAATGATGAAGTCTAGATCACCCTGTCTCAGACTCCAAGTGGAATCCGTCACAACGTATAGGGGCTGTAATTTGAGCAAAAAAAAGGTGATCCTACTAGTAATGGTTTCTGATCTTTTGGGCAGCGAGTACACTTCCTTATAATTCCATAACATGTATAATTTCAGCATTTTATTCCTTTTAACCAGAAAATAAATGGCATTTTCGGGGAATAACAATATCAGGATATGAAGCTCCTTCCAGTCTTCACTAAAGCATCTTTTTTTCCGCTGCCTCACCACCATTTGGAGGATATTTTATGATTATTTACGGCACGTGCTCTTACCAGGTGATACGACTATAAATAATCCTTTAAAATGTAGATACAAAGTCGCACGTGTATCTAGTTTAATAGAACAGAGGCAGCCGTTGTCTAAAGTTCATTCCAATTAATTTCGTCGTCAAGAAACCATAATAAAACTTTCTTCTGAAAGCTAGCGAAAAGTGTTTCGTGTCACAAACAGGACTACGCAATATATCGTATGTGAAGATCCATGGTATTAAGTCATGCTTTCTAACAGAAAAAAAAAAAAAAAAAAAGAAGCACAGCAGGTGCATTTTCTTTTTCCTGGAAGGATTCCAGAAACTGTACAGTTGGAAGGAGTAGCTTCTCTTATTACAGCAACGAGGAGCAATCCATTACAACTCAGAACATTTTCCTCTAATTTTCAAGGGAGCTTTGGTCTATGCATGCTATGTTTTCATTAAATAATAAAGCTGCTCTTGAAGGCTTAGTTGTATTCCTCTAGTTGGTAGTTCACAATAACGAGCGATGAAAAAAATGAAATTCTTTCATCGCTCGATGCATTGCTCTTCAATCTTGAAACTTTGGTTTTTCATCCAGCTAAATAAATAAACCGACTTTTTTTTTTAATGGAAATCCTGAACCCGAACACGAATGGTACTAAAACCTGTAGTACTTAGCACAGTGCATGGCTGACAAGACAGAAGATACTTGTTGATATTGGGTTCGGTCAGATGGACCAAATCACTTTCACAGCTGTACCTTCGACTATGGCAAGTTGCAAGCAGGATATAATTATGCTTCATGGTTGTCCTCGTGCGTAGCACAGTTGGTAGGATCACCGTCCGCCTCACACCGGGTGGAAAAGACCTGAGTTCGAGTACCGTGGATGACAGGAGGAATTTTTATGGGCATTTTTCACAAGGTGGCAGAGGTAGTCGGTCTCAGGCGAAGACAGCATGATTTTTTCTCCAGGAAACTCTGCTTTTTCGTCCAGCAAACAGGAAATCGACTGCAGAACACACATAATTTATAGATAATATACACAGAGCAATATAGCCTTAGTCGCTGATGCTCCTAAAACTCTACTACTACTGCTTCGTGGTCATATTTTTCCTGATTGGAATTCAAAACAACCCAACCCAACTAATATCTCAGAAAATAAAAAAGGAAAGGAAGGATTTTCTCTCTAAATAGACCGATATCTCATAATACATTATTATCAGTATTAATATTAGTATTAGAATGCCTGAATGATTCAAGGATGAGGACTTTTTCCTACACCTGCCAAATTTTTTTCACTCAATACCTTCCTCACTGCCAAGAAGTTATTGTGCAATTTTGCTTTGAAATTTTCAAACTTTTCACCTCGGCCAAGGGTAGCTGTTGGAAAATGAAGCATTGCAGGGAAGTTGGTCCGATACGACAGAAAGATAAACACGACCTTCTAACGGCATGAGTAGACCCACTCCTTACCAAGAGAACATACCCTATACCATAATACCACCTCCAGCAGCCAAGTGGTGGGTATGATAGTATTGATGCATAGCTTCATGAGGTTCACACCACACTTTCGCCCTACCATTGGTGTAAAAAAAGTGCAAATCGAGACTGTCAATCCATATGCTGTTCCACTGTTCCGCATTGGCGGCGCCACTCCAGTCGCATCTTTCGATTTTTTACAGAAAGAATTGGCTTTCGTATCACCACACGACTACGAAATTCCAGGCTTGAACTCCTGCTGCATATTTCGGTTGGAAATGGGACTTTCTGTGCCTAAATTAAATTTTTCACTAATTTTCTGCACATTGGACTTTCCATTCAGCGGTCTCATTCTTGAAGTACTGCCTTCTAATTTTTTGGTTAGTGAGTACACTGTGCTGCCACTTTATTAGATACACCTACGTAGTAGAGTGTTGAGTCTCCTTTAGCCTTCAAAACAGCCTGAATTCGTCTAGGAATGGATTGAACAAGATGCTGAAAACGTGCAGGAATGGAGTACCATGCAGACATGAGTGTGTCACGCAGTTCCTTGAGATTCGACGGAGGTGTAGGCCTGCAGCGAACAGCCGTTTCCAGCTCATCCCAAAGATGTTCAATAGGATTGAGATCCGTGGACTGAGCGGGCCACTGCAGCAAAGAAAAGTCATTGTCATGTTCCTGGAACCATTCCACAGTGATTCGGGCTTTGTCCACCGGCGCATTATCCTGCTGGAAGTAACCATCTGACTGAGAATAAACTGTCAACATGAACGGATACACTTGGTCAGCAACGATGTTTAGGTACGCTGTGGCATTCAGACAGGAATCTGTGGGTATCAATGGATCCAACGTGTGCCAAGAAAACATTCCCCACACCATACCACACTAATCCCACCACCTTGCACAGTAGTAGTCAGACATGACGGGTCCATGGATTCATGTTGTTTACGCCAAATTCTGAGCCTTCCATCAACATGATGCACTAAAAACTTCGCCTCGTCAGACCAAGCAACTGTTTTCCAATCCTCGATAGTGTGCTGGTGTTGCTCTGCCCACAGGAAGCGTGCTCTCTTGTTCTTCATTGATAACAAAGGTACGCGATGTGGCCGTCGTCTGTTGTAGTCCATTCGCGACAAAGTGCGACTAGTGGTCCGTTGCGATATTTTGTTCTGCGCACCAAGGTTGCATTCTGACGTGATGTGCGACATTGTGGCCCATCTCTTTGCTTGCGCATTTCTAGCCATCCTCATCTGACCTCTCTCATCAACAAGCGATTTTCTTCCACAGGAGTGCCGTTGAGAGGATGTGTTCTGTTCGTTGCACCATTCTTAATACACCCTTGAAACTGTGGTGCGTGAAAAGTTCAGGAGAACTGCCGTTTCAGAGATGCTTTGTCCAGCATGCCTTGCACCTACTACCATGCCACGTTCGAAGTCTGTTAGATCGCTCCTTTTCCCCATTTTTGCTTCGGTTTGTACGCTTAACTGATACTAGAAAGGTTGTTCTGCTGCATTTATACCCACAACTGTGGTCATGTGACTTGCAACGTTGTGGGACAAACCATTTGTGTGCACAGCAGGGGTGTACCTAATAAAGTGGCAGCACAGTGTATATTGAATGTACTTAACTCATTACTTTCACAATTACTTTCCTCGGTCTTGCACTACTTGAAACAGCACCTCTACGTCTCAAAGAAAGTGGTATTCATTTATTTTTGGGAGTTTAGTGTATATGAAGCTGTGCTGTTTCTCCTCGTCCATCTATATGCGTGGCTTGTCCATAACAATAGACTTCTGCAACACTCGCCAAGCTAGATTACCAAAACTACTTTTTATAGAAAGCAATTCAAAATTACTAACACTGGCTTATTTTTTAGAGTGTTCTTTCAGAGATATAATTACACACACGTCATCAAAATAGCATGTCGGCTTGCCAGAAGGTTAACTTTTATATACCACGTAATTTATGATCTCGAATTTTAATTTCCTGCTATTCTTCGGGCCAAAATGGTGTGTGGCAACTGAAAATAGTCTCTCTCTCTCTCTCTCTCTACACACACACACACAACTTTAAATACAAATACACATGCCTGTAAAGGTATTCCCAAATGGATTTTAGTTCATAATTTAAATTAGATATTTTGTTAATATCTTGTGCATCATGGAGGCTTTTAATATATTGCCCGAGGCTGTGTAAAAATGCCTCTAGAATGAGACTGCACTGGATGTTTGCTTATTTTATTTATTTATTTATTTATTATTATTATTTTAAATTAATGAAAGTGGAATTAAAATTAGCAGAATATGCTTTCCCAAAATGATATAACGTTGAATAAATAAATCTAAGTAGTTAATATTCAACATAAATTATTAATCGAATTTAAATAAACTTTCAAACGTTTTAAGTGCTATGCAACGTTTGCCGACCGGGCTAGCCGGGTGGGTAAAGTGCTTGCCTAGCAACCCAAAAGTCTCGGCTTCGTATCCCGCGTCGGGCTTGGACCAGAGTAGAAAATACAGAAAAACCTTAGTAGGTGCATTATGGCCACAGAAGCCGATGCGCCAACAACTAAAAAAAAAAAAAAAAATGCAATGGTTTTGGTAGTGTTCACTTTTCAAAATGGCTAACAATTTCACTCTTTCCGAAATGTAGCAGACGACACCTTTATAACAGTTGCCGGTAGAGGGAAATATTTTGGAATATTGTGGTGGTGAGGTTGGGAAATGAAATTAAAAACAGGCATTTCCTCATTATTACGTTTCCGCTTTATACGTTCGCTTTCCTGATTTTTATAAAAAAATAAATAAATAAGAAGAAGGAAAAAAAAACGCATTTCGACGATCATAATTTATATAGCTAAGAATTGTGATCATTGGAAGTCCTCATGGGTGATAGAATCACCGTCCTCCTCAGACCGGGTGGAAAAGACCTGAGTTCGAATTCCGTCAATGACAAGAGGAATTTTTATGGGTCTTTTTAACAACGTGGCTGAGTTAGTCGGTCTTGGGCGAGCGTTTTTCTGCCGGAAATTCGGATTTTTCGTCCAGAAAACAGAAAATCGACCGCAGAACACACGATCATATTATATATGGCCCAATAAACCCTACAACAACCAACGTTTAAACCCTACAACAACCAACCATTTCAAATGATCAATTCTGAGACCTCTCTCATACTGTACACATTATGTCTATTTAACATCCATTCTTCATCTGTTTCAGGTATCCATTTCCTCACCATTCCTATCTGAAGCCAATGGCTTACAACCACACTTGGATTCTTCAGGTGCCGATACACTCTGTTGTCGAACTTCGTTTCAACGACTTTGATATACCAGCAACCCCCGGGACTCGTAACTGCACTCCAGAAGGAGGAATTCTATTCGTCTTCGATAGCCATAAAACTAAACGGGAAAAACTGATAGGTGGTTTCTGTAATTTGAATAAGCGAGGAGTTATATATTCTACACAAAACATAATGAAACTTTTGTTCATTACAAGATGGAGGAAGGTTGGAAACGGAAGAGGCTTCCATGCTACTTACAAAGCTGTGCCAGCTACCTTTGCACCAACCCCAGGTAAGTGATATTATTTTATTACGCTGAGAGACATCACTTAGCCTGAATATAAAGTCACCTACAGGTGATGGATAGAGTAATTGAAATAATAATCGCATTATTTCTGCATCATAGATATCCTCGAAGGTGGAATCACGAATCCACCAGAACTCTTGATTTTTGGATGCACACACTCAGTAAGATACAGTTCCTTCGCTTGCCATGCAAAAAAATCCTCAACTGAGCGCTAACAATTATATCTCCTTCGAAATTTTAGAGATCTCCAGAGGACTACTTTTCAGTAGTCCTCTGGAGATCTCTAAAATTTACATATCGCTCCAGCAGTTACATATATGTGGTGTCCTCTAGCTTTGTACACATGAGGGAGGACCCTGATATTCAAGTGTTTCCATTATTCTAGCCACCACCTGTACCATACTGAAATGCGCACAACGTATCGGAAACATTTTCCATCCTTTATCAAGTAATCTAGACCAGACATAAATGCCATATTTTATCCTGTACACTAGTAAAATACAAGTATTAAGGCGTAGCACAGGGACTATAACCACTGTCATCTTCAAACTAGGTGCAAAAGGCTTGGGTTGAAATCCTGCTAATGATGCCAGGAATTTTTTTCTCAACTTTTTCACAACGTGGCTGATTTTATTAGTTTTAGGCAAGGGTTGGATGTTTTTTCTCGCGGTTTATTGGTTGGTTGGTTGGTTGGTTGTTGTAGGGTTTTATGTGTATCAGTAACTTAGACCATATTGAACCGTATATACTATATCTGTAAATTGTGTGCGTTCTGTGGTCGATTTGCCGTTTACTCGGCAAAAAAACCGAGTTTCCAGGAGAAAAAAACCCTGCTGCCCTCGCTTTAAACCAACTAACTCAGCCACGTTGTGATATGATTGACAGGATTCCAACTCAGGTCTCCAGACTACTTCTTGTTCCCAAAAATCAAGTCCACGCTGAAAAGACAACGTAGAGGTTGACATTGTACGTTGGCAGTTTGACATAGAGGACAGTAAAAGGAATCTAACAAAGAAATTGTTGGTGGTCATTTTAAACGCGTTTAAAACGAACCCATCAGCTGCACGAGGGATCTCATAAGAGTATAGCTGTGCAACGCGATTTATTTGAAAAATATTGAAATCTCTTTTCATTCTAACATCAGATTTATTTCTTTGACCAAGTCCTAGAACGAAATTATTGTACTTGATAAAGGAAGTGAAGACTTGACGAAACGTTGTGCAGTTTGTGCGCAGTATGTAGCCTAATGGGTTATTACATATTTCTTTGTTCTTTTTCAGTTGATGTTCACAATCTCTCTAATATAGCGGAGGGTAAGCCAGCTAAGCAAATAAGTACGCGTGATGGACGAGGGGCCCACTTAGCAGTTGACGGAAAAGATGACTCTACAACGGCTACCTGTATAGCGACGAATTTTGAAGGAGAACCATGGTGGCAGGTGGACTTACAAAAGCTATATCTCATCTATGGAGTAGAAATTATCAACAAAAGACGCGATTCAGAGGTAATAACGTCTTGAATCAATTTCTTTATTTTAGATCAGTTTTGTATGATTTAAATCCTCGATTTCCGTTCGATTTTAATGCGTCGTGTGATCATCGCACAAAAGATGTGCATCTTCGATGAATTTGAAAAAAAAAAAAAAGGAGGGGAAGGAAGGAAAAGGCAGGGTAAGATCAAAGAAGCGAGGGGTCGATTTGAATTGCTAATAGAAGTCATGATTGGAATGGAAGAAGATACAAAAAAAAAGGGTAGAGATGATTATTGCTACATTGTAAACAAAAGGCGTCCCATGAGCAAAGTCGTAAAAATAACAAAATGAATGTATATAAAGATCGAACGAAGACTTAATTCCTTTCCAAGTGGAATGAACTGAAATTCTCAGAATTAGGTAGATGTATATGTAGACGAATTGAAACTTACCAAAGCTTGGAACAAGTTCATATGAAGTAGTTCCTTCTGTATCAACTTTAAGCTGGAACTAGTTCATATCTTTACGATGCAGTTATTTCGAAACGTTTTTTTTTCTCTTGTGAAGTTCCTTTTCTATTATCATTTGGACAAATTAATTTAATGCGCAGAAAACTTTATACTACTACATTTGTTGAAAAGAATTTGCGCTTTTGCCCACAAAACGGATAATGAAAACAATCGAATAACAAAACTATTCAATTCCTTCCTAAATGAATTGGAACTCAATAAGTTTCTTTTTATTAGCAGAACTATAACTTGAAATAGTTCATATTATGTGCGCTGAAATGGAACCGGAAGTAGTTCACTATTTTTTAGGAACTTTCGAAGTATTGTAAAAGACGCACGCACGCACACTATCCCCCCTGGAGGATTTGCCCCACAGGAGGAAATGACATTACACCAAAAGGTATTACGCCTATATACATTCAACCAAACAGGTCCACAATAGATCAGCACTTCTATAAGACCAAAAAAATAAAAATGGCTGTGTTTCGCGCCAGTGCAACAGAAATTGTCAAAGGAATGAAAGAATTCTCGGAATTGGCCTCCAGCAATAAAAGTAAATCATTCGGGGGCATACAAGCGAAAGAAAACAGTGTTCTCCAAATCATACTGACGAGATACGGAATGTCGCTGTATCTTGTCAGAGGTTAGCCACCAAAAGAAGTTGAGATTGTGCTGAGCTTATTAAAATAGTAGCCCTTGCGTTTAAAAATCGTAATATTTTGACACTGGTTTGGTTTAGTTGGTTTGTGGTAGGGTTTTAGACGCATTAGCGACTTAGGCCATATTGTACCGTATATTGTCTGTAAACTGTGTGTGTTCTGTGATCGATTTTCCGTTTGCTGGACGAAAACCCAGAATTTCTGGGAGAAAAAACCATGTCACCCTTGCCTGAGACTAACTAACTCAACCACATTGTGAAAAGGTCCATAAAAATTCCTCGTGTCATTGGTCATTGACGAAATTCGAACTCAAGTCTTATCCACCCGGTGTCGGGGGGGGGGGGTACGGTGATTTTGACCACTATGCTACCGCACAGACTGCTACTGTTTGACAGACGAATTTCTGCTAAACGAATAGCTGAGACTCGACGCTTATGTAGGTAAAGGGTTGGGTATGTTATTCGTGACATTTTAGACATGAGGAAGCTTTCTGCCATTTTTTTCGCAAATTTCTGAATGCTGATCAAAGGTGACAGCGTATCCTGTCTTCAATTGCCATTCTTCACCATTTTGTGGAAGGTGGCAATGACTTTTTGGTGCGAATTGTGACCACGGAGGGAAACGGTTGTTTCATTATGATCCAGAGAAGAAAGAACGAAAACTTGCTGGAAAGGGCATGGCCTTTGTCTTTTGGGACAAGGGTGGGATTTTATTCATTGACTACCTGGAAAAGGATAAAACCGCAATTGTTGAGCATCATTCATCACTTTTGGACAAAGCGAAGGACGAACTGAATGCCAAACTCAAGGGAAAACTCACCCAAAGAGTGCTGTTTTTGCAGGGAAATGCTCCAGCCGCACAGCACATCAAACACATGCCAAATTATGTGAACTAAGACTCTGTTTTCTCCATCATTTCCATATTCACCAAATTTGAATTGCCAAATTTGAATCTTTCACCCTAGGACAATTTCCTCTTCCCAAATCTCAAAACACATTTAAAGGGTTTCAAATTTTAAGAAATTATGAAGTCATGCGAGCAACAGAAGTCTGGTTTAGGGAGCAGGCAATTTTTCGATTTTTCTTTGAGAGGTTAATAAATGCTACAACATTGTTGTGGAAAGTTCGTCAAGTTCAAAGGCGAATATGCCCTCGTAAGGAGTATAGTTGGTATAATTATCGTTCTCTGCAAACCAGGTGGAAAAGAGCTGAGTGAGAATCCCGTCAATGGCACGAGGAATTTTTATGCGTGGTTTTCAAAACGTGGCTGAGTTAGTCGGTCTCAGCCGAGGACAATATGATTTATCTTCCGGAAACTCAGGTTTGTCGTCCAGGAAACAGCAAATCGACTAAAGAATACACGTAAGTTACAAACATATTACATTATATATGGCGCAATATAGCCTCAATTGTGATATGCCTAAAACCCTACACCAACATAGGCGAATGTGTTAAATAAACTACAGTATGTATATAATTGAATTACCCTGTTACATACCGAGAACTTATCAGCATCCCAGTGCTTCAGTTCCTGTTCGTTCACTACTACATCTATGCCCTCGTGGGTAGCACAGTTAGTAAAATCGCTGTCCTCCCCACACCGGGCGGAAAAGACCTGAGTTCGAGACCTGTCAATGAGGGGAAGAATTTATATGTGCCTTTTTCACAACGTGGCTGAGTCAGACGGTCTCAGGAAAGGGTCCCATCGTTTATTCTCCCAAACACTCCGGTTTTTCGTCCATCAGACAGAAACTCAACCTCAGAACACACGCACAATTTACCCACAATATACACGGAGCAATAGTGGACATCATGTGCATTTGTCAGCGGTACCAGCAGTCCCTCACAAAACCGTGTAAAAGTGTCACTCTGAAGACGCAAAATCTTCAAAGGCTAGATGAAGGCGTGTGCAGCGTAAGTCTCGTGAGAACAGTGTTGTTGTGTTGTTCGTATTGTTCATCTAGCGCTTAGTTACTGGAAGACCCCTACCAGGAAAGGAAATTGTATCACACGTCCGCGGCACAAGAAGCCGGGCCAGGTTGGTATAGGGATGCCTGTCGAGGTGAACCCCTCCTGCCTAAGAAGGAGGTAGAAGACCCATGAAAAGAAGTTAGAGAAGTGGGAAGGGGAGAAAGCGTTGAGATAAAGCGAATACCACAAGGAGGGGGCCAGTGGTGTCAGCAAGAGATCCAACCCCGAAGGGTTAGCACATGCAGTTGAGGCTCAGCACCTGAGAGAACAGAACAGGGTTCAGGAAAAGGTGGTCTGCTGTTGTGGGAGCTCTTGCAGGAGTGGGAGCAGTGACCAGAAGATTTCTTCTCCGCTTGAAGAGAGCGGCACAAAATTCTTTGAAGCCATTGAATGCTTCCTTGTTGTTAGTTAGGGAATAAGGTGGATCTAGGGATGGAAGGTTGGTCTGGAGGAGCTGCTATCTAAGGTCAAGGTAAACTCTGCAGTCTTGCAGGAGATGAGTCCAAGCTTCCCTCTCGCCACACAGACAGATGTCGTCTTCAACATGGCCAAGCTGTTTGAGATGGAGAGCTGGAGTAGATGTCGTTCTGCAAGTACTGGTCATACGTAATAAGAAGAGCCGATGGATTTGGTTGACTTTATTTGCTAAAGGTTATTCTGTCTAAACTACGAAACCAGATGAGAGCACCATAAGCTGTTATCGGGAGGTAAACGGCAGCATACATCAGACTGGAGCAATATGGCCTTAACCGCTGATGCGCCTAAAACTCTACAATAACAGCAACAACTACACCTGTAGTAGCGCCAAAGCAACTAAGGACCTCAGACACAATATACTGACAGCAGTATATTGTGTCTGAGGTCTGAATTCGGATCTCATCAATAATGCGAGGAACTTTTATGAAGTTTTTTCACAAAGTGGCTGAGTTATTCGGTCTCAGACGAGGAGTGAATTGTGCTTTTTTTCCAGGACAAGAACTCGGTTTTTTTTTTTTTTCAACAAACAGTAGATCGACAGAAGAATACACGACTGTGGAGGTCTGAACTAATCTCACAGTCTTCCAAAGAGGCTTGATTATCGAGAAAAGTTTAAGCAGACGTGCAGCAGAATGTAAGGCGACATTCTGCTGCAGCGTTACGCAGCTGCTGTAATCTTACGACGAAACAATTAACCTCTGCATTTGATGCGGGAACATTACAAGGCATTAAAACCTGAGCCATGTGAAGAATCCCACACTGAACTGTCCACATTGAAAAGTGTGAAAGTCCTACTTTTCTACGGAAGTAGGACTTTCCCAGAAGCCAATAATTTCGGGCACCAGCCGATAAATACGGACGCATTGGTGCCAGGAGCCCAGAGAATGCACACAGCAGAATTCGATGAAAGGCGTGGTTTGCTAAATCCAAATTTACGCGTTTCAGCACCTGAGGAGGAAACCATCCTGTTGTGGTTTACCCTTGTTCCTCTGATCCTACTGGAAGGCTTGTGAACGCTAGAGTAAACCGTTGCAGATCAAGTATACCCGGAAATGTTGTATATTTACCCCTATGGACAAGAGAACTCTCAAGATGGCAAGGCAACCATCCACCACACCATATGTGCGAAACGCTCCTCGAACCACTTCCTCGGTTTTAGGAATGACTTCAAGCATCTCCTCAGGTCAGCCCAATCCTCTGGTCTCATTGAGAATCTGGGAAGTGAATGGAGCGTTCATCAGCATAATTCTCTGCCCACGCCACTTCAGAAACTGAAAACAGTTTTGTTACATGAACAGTCCAATATTCCGCGTTTAAATTTTCATCATCGTGTTGATTCCATACTTCTTAGTGTCAGAACAATGATTGGAGTCGACACCGGTCCAACACTTTATTTGTTCACGGTCCTAATAAAGTGATTAGAAAGTATAGTAACTGTTCAGCAAAGCGACAAATCACTGATGTACAATATTTGACAAGAGGGTTTAGCTATTGCTAACCATTGCTAACTTATCCCAAATCTTCAATCATATTGATATTTAAAGAATGAAGACAGTAAATTCTGCTGTTAAGTGCACAGGAATATCTAGAGTAAAAAAACAGAATGAATTCACTTAATAGCAAATTTTAGCTCAAACAGGAAACTTAGAACTTCTGTAAAATAAGGAGAAAGTGCCAAACTTTGTATACTTCTCATTTTGTGAGCAAAGCTATCTTTGCCAGTAGAGGCAAGATCACAGTAACATCATACCTCTTATAAGAAGGGTAACACAATGAATTCTTAAATCACCCAAATTGCTCATTACATGTGGATACTTGAAGCGCTTCGTCCGGGTGATACAAAGTTTGTTGATGTCACTTGAGATATGCCGACAAGATGGCTTTCAATGCTGCATTATATTTCTCCGAGGTAATTAGTGCTGTATTGTGTGTCAAGAGAAGAGGGCCTTCTAATAAACGCATGTAAGGCACAAGTGTGCTTGCCAACGTACAAGTAATAAAACTCCTTTATCACACGTAATAGAAGCACAGTGAATTCACGCGTCTTCATAGTCAGACGTCAACACACATCACACCATTAATTTGGGAAAATTGCTATACTTCAAATTTTCCAGCAAAACGGGTCAATAACATTTTCCTTCTTTTCAAATAAAATGTATATTGTTTATTTCTTTATACCATATCTATGTGTGAAGTATTTTAGAACCCCTTTACTGTTTTTGCCCTTGTGGATAGTACAGTTGGTAGGATCGCCATACTCCCAACACCGGTTGGAAAAGACCTGAGTTCGAACGTTGTCGATGACGGGAGGAATTTTTATGGGTCTTTTTCACAACGTGGCTGAGTTAGTCGGTCTCAGGGGAGGGCAGCATGGTTTTTTCTCCCTGAAACTTATTTTTCTTCCAGCAAACAGAAAATCGACCTCAGAACACACGCAACTTAGAGACAATTTGCACGGAGCAATGTGGCCTTAGTCGCCGATGCTCCTAAAACCAAACAACACGAACCTTTACTGCTTTTAATATTTAGATTTTTGGTTTTTACATCGCTGATATTTTATCAATAACGAAAGATAGATTACCTTGTACAAATTATCAAATAATATCACAAATAACAATATTTTTATTATACTTTTTTCTTTTATTAGAGATCTCACAGTGGTTCCAAACTTCCCACATGGCCACACGGATCATACGGGCTACCAACACCAGTATCAGGCTGTCCACAAGCACGAGGCTTTGAATGGAACAAAGGTTTGGTCTACCAGAACTTGTTTTACGAAGATGTTCAGGACGACAAAGTTAAACATTGGTCGGATGGAATGCTACTAAAAGGTTTAGATTTCGTGCCATGAATTTCTTTTAAATTTTTCTATATCTCTAATAAGACATTGCAAAGCTGATCTGAAAGAAAGCTTTCCGATAACGCATTTATTGAACATGGCTTTCACTGCTGGAAATGAAACTTTGGCCGTGTAGAACATTTCAAGCAATTTCCGCAGTCCCTTGAATGACCTATTAGCAGTACAGATCATGTGGCTATCTCGAGGATACGCCAAGAGCTTAACTTAGTGGATATCAAACGTGATCTGAGTGCCGGGCCACCGTTTTGGTGTCTGTCAACACCAACCGTATGCGGTTCTATGTTACAGGTTCCGATAATGTGAGCAATAAGTTAAAAAAAAAACAAGTTATTGACTTCCATGGAAAAAACTAACTTTGCGCCTACCAGTAAAATTGGTATCTATCCTATAGTTCTAAAGCTCCAGTTCTTCACCATAGGCATATAAATACGTCGATAGCAACTTTATAACAACAATTTCGAAATTTCCCTGTCTTTTATGAAGCAGTGAATACTTTTCGGTATCTGATCAAGTTTTTCGGTAGATTCTGCCGATAACAAATCCGCCAGGGGGACGAAATCGACAATTATTGCTTATTCTGAACTAGCCATTAATATTTATAGCAATAAAATTTCATCCCATAACTGGAAAGCTAATATAATTTTTAAAATAAGGGATTCGCTAGCAGTATTTTTATTTATTTTTATACTTTAAGTTTTTAATTCGCGTAGTTATTAAATAAAATTACCTAAATAGTTCACGTGATAATTAACTTTGTGAATGCCAGTTATACACGTATTTCGCGACACAACCGGGATTCAGCTGCGATAACCCATTCGTTGGATAAGTATTTGTGTTGACATTACAAAGGCAAAGTCTGTGTAATGAAGCATGAATGTATACACGTTCACAAGTCACATAAACATTTAGAGTTCCACGGAATATTCAGTCTTCTCCTATATCCGGCATTCTCACCATTTCTAAAGTACGCAAGTTATGTTTCGGCTAAACATTACTTCTGGAATAAACAGCACACAAGGTAATATTAGTTATACATCTGGGGAACAGATGGTGTACATTTTCATGATGCTGCAGAAGTAGTTCTTGGTCAGAATGTGCAATGGCAAATGCGTGGTTTCCCATATGTTACATTTGTCCTGTTACAACAACTCTTACGCTGTTGTATTGGCAGAACACAGAACTGCAACGCTTTCTCTCCCTCTCTCTCTCTCTCTCTCTCTCTCTCTCTAATATCGTAGAGAAAAATATCGATAAATAACCTTCAAATACTTAAGATACTAGTTATATTATCACAAAAGATTAATTATTAAATTATTCCTCAATTGTTCGATTACGAAAATTTAATTAGAGTACGCACAATTTGGAGTTTAGGAAGGCATGGAGCTTGGGTAGCAAATTTTATGTACCGAGACTTAAGAACCAAAGCAACTAAGGCTATGAGGCATCAGTATATCGTGCTTGTAAATTGAATATATTCTTTAGTCGAATTACTGCTTGATGGGCGAAAAAACCACGTTTCCAGGAGGAAAAGGGCATGCAACTCACTCCTGAGACAAATTAACTCAGCCACGTTGTGACAAAAAGTACCTAAAAATCCTTGCGTCATTCATGGAATTCGAATTCCTACCTTTTCTACCCGGTATTGGATGGACGCCGATTATATTCATTGTGCTATTGGTTAGGGCGGCAAAATAGCTAAGAAGATAATGGGACTTTAGGAACATCAGCAGCTAAGGCCATATTGCTCCGTAAATAAAAGGACCTCACGCATGGTCCGGATGATATCTCTACTGTTTTATGAAAAAAATGTGGAACTACACTGGTAAAGCAGTTATTTCACTTAATAAAATTGTTCTTTGAGAGTGGAATCTATCCTTCTCAACTTAAAAAAGGCTTTTTAAGTTGAGAAGGATAGATTGGATTACAACTTCGGCCGTTGTAATCCATTGTAATAAAGCAGCTATTTAATTTTATGAAACTTAATCTGGCGGATTTCTCTCACGGATTTATCAAGGGACTTTCCACCTGCACTGATATAATCTCTTTTGTATTGGATATATCCCAGGCGCTTGATGGAGAACAAATCGACACCATCTTCCTAGACTTAAGCAAAGCCTTCGACAAGGTAGTTCATTAAAAATTAATTAATAAACTGGATCGTTATGGGCTCAGAGGACAAGCACTTGACTGGATAGCAAACTGCTTAGAAGGGAGAGAAATGTCGGTGACTTTTATAGGTAAAATCTCATACCCTTTTAAACCCGAAATGTATGTCCCGCAAGGATCATTCTTGGACCCGCGGCTATTTCTGATCTACGTCAACAACCAGCCAAGTATTCTCGGAGACTACCAAATCAAAATTAATATTTTTTAGACGATATAAAAATGTAGAAAGCTATTCGCAATACCAATGGCTGTCATTCTTAATGAAGCTCTGCAACGAGTAATTCAGTGGCTGAATGAGAATAGAATGGTTGTCAATGAAAATAAGTGAGCTGATGAGTTTTGCCAATGTACACAAAAAAACAAACAAACTTAACTTTTCTTATTGAATCAACAACAAGGCGATCAAAAAAGTTGGTTCTGCCAAAAATTTGGGTATTTTCAACAAAGAATCACTTTCCTTTGATGTCCATGTATCAAACATTGTGAGGACAGCTAGCAAAACACTAGGATTTCTTAAAAGAATTAACTGAGACTTCAATCAATTGGCACTATATGAATAGTACCAATTGAATAGTGTTAACATAAATTTCTTTGCAAAATTCATGTTAGGCCAGCTCTAGAATATGTCTCCCAGGTCTGGTCCGCACATGCAGCTTACCAAAAAAAAAAACAGAATTTAAAATGTCCAAAAAAGAGCAATACAATACATCTGTTTGAAAAGTGGATTAGAATATAATGAGAACTCTTACGAACAGTGGTGTATATTCTTTGGACTTGAAACGCTGGAAGAAAAAAAGAGACGAGACCGATCTACTCCTATTTAACCAGCTGTTAAATGGTACCATAAATCGCCCTTGCCTCGTCTCACAAATTAAATTCAACGCACTGAAAAGAGCTTTAAAAAAAAAAAATAAATAAATTCTTTATTGCTAATAAGTACAGGACATGTACTAGAGACAATAATACTCAACACGGCGACATGGCCAGGAGTTTTACATCATAAATGAAATTATAAATGAAATTAATTGGCAAAAAGGAAAAAAATTACCGTTACATGGAAATTAAGAGTTACAAACATGTAAATTATGAGTTACAAACATGTAAATTGTAATAATGAAAAATGAGGACTAAACGTCATATGGAGGAAATTATCCTAGTTCCACAGATGGAATTCACTCGAGGAGCATGTGACGGTATTTGTAGTCGGTAGCTAATTTCTGAAGGTCGACTCCAAGACGGAGCGGTGCCTGAATTTTGGGGAGTGCCTGGGCAGGTAGGAACCGACTACACAGTTTCAACCGGTTGTATTTGAGGATTAGTGTGGGCTCTGACCTCAAGGATGGCATAGGATTGTGCCACTGACGGAAATCCCAGATGTTTGGGGCGTTTATTACTCCTGTGTACATTTTTACTGAAGTCATTAAACGCCTGCTGTCAATTAACCTCGGTCATCCTGGGTACATTTAGCTGCTCAGCCATGTCAGTTGTTCTCAATTGAGGGGGTCCGCGATGCTTATTTGTGGCCCATTTCAGGGTCCAGTATTCACACGAGAACACCGGTTTTTGAAGTGAAGGCGACGCAGATGCCCAAATTTCAGCAGCGTATAAAATAGCCGGATAAACAGTGGCTTGAAGATATCTGGTAGTGGTTGCGGCATCGTTGGAATGAAGTAAGTGTTGTTTCGCTTTCCAGCGTAGGGTGTTAAAACGCTTCCGGAGGTATTCTGTGTGATCATTAAATTTCAGCTTCGGATCAAAATATACCCCGAGATCTTTATGGCAGGTAACCACTGGAATTAGAGTACTTAAAACTGAAGGTTGAATTATTGTTGGTTGCTGTTTCAATGAGTAAGTCATTATTGCAGATTTTGACGGGTTAAGGTTTAATCCAAACATCTTCAAGTAAGTTGAAAGAGTGGTCAAGTTCTCTGTGATGGAAGACGTAATTTCCATTGGGTTTGCAGACGGTGGGATTAAAGTAAGAAACTTTATATCGTCGGCATATATTAGAGCATCATCACGATGACTCATGAAAGGAATCAGAATTTTTCTTGTAAAGTGGGTTTTCTTCAAAGTGAGGTGGACACTTCTATTCTTCAATAAGGCGGTGAGGAAAGCTAGTAGGTCTCCATTAATCCTGAAGCCATCCTCTGTTTAAACCACCCTATGCAAGAACAAATTATCGATATTACAACTACTACAACAGGACTACAAGATCATTAACAAAGCCAACTTGGAGATATTTGATACCCCTGAACTTCAAGAGGCAACTGATTCTAACCGCATCCGTCACCCGAGCCTTTAAATTTTTTTTTTTTTGCACACTAAGGTATGTTTGTTTGCAGTTTAAATAAATAAATGCTCTGTAAATTGCGTGTGTTCTGTAGTCGATTTTCTGTTTGCTGGACAAGTCTTTTCCACCCAGTGGTGGGGAGGAAAAGTCTTGTCTCCAGCTCTTGGGTAGAGTAGAGTGGTTATGATTATTATCTTTCTATACGTAAAAGGTTTGGTTCGAATCTGGTTAAGACCGGAAGAACTCTTATGGCCTATTTTCACACCTCGTATAATAGTACGTGTACTATTTGCCCCATATGATGCTTCAAATTTGCAGACACTATATGTTGTCGCTCTACTGCCTTAGGTGCCTTGACGCAAATAATTCTCAACAGTTTTAATACTGGCTTGTGCTTGGAGAGTGGAAAGGTTTTTGGGCTCCAATTGACGATTGGAAAAACTTTTAGTCAGTTTGTCCTAACCAGAAACGGTAGGGTATTATCTCAGGATCGCAGTGTACATCTAAAGCACCTGGATACAAATAAGAAAATTCATCCCCTCCTCCTAAATATGGAAAAGCTTAATTTTCATTTTGTCTTCAGTCCCTCTCAAGTATGAAAAGGTCTGTTAATTTTTATGCCACTGTGAACTGGCGGCTTGATCAAATTAGTGAAAACCTTTTAACTTAGCTTAGCACAGCTCTAATACATCCACTAACAATTTTCTCTCTATAAAACATACAAACCGACTTTTAGAACACACGGACATTACCAACAGCAACACCAAAATTTGTCATGGCCCGATTGTCTTTGTGCTCATGTAAGGCAACTAAGCCCAACTCTTCTAATACAAAAATGAACGGGGCAATTTCAAGTTAGAACGAAAGGTATGAAATTCTGATGGGTGAAAATTTCCTTTCACCCATCCGGCTGTGGCCTTTGTCTTCTATCTCGTTTTCCCATATTCTAATTGTAGTCATTGATAGTCTCAGTTCAGTTTACTTATTTTCTTATAAGGTTTACCTTTATCTGTAGTATTACTTCACGTAGCTGAGTGGTCATGAGCGGGAGTGCAGTAGCACACGCTCTTTAAGTGGACCATGGTTCTAGCGCTTGACTACTAATTACGATTAACTATTGTATTCATGATTTATTGTAAGCTCCTCTGACCAGGTGGTCGTGAGGGAGTATAAACATGAATACAGTATTCTCCCAAGCTTTCCGGATATTTCAGCACGCATTTTGAAGCAAGTTCTGAATAAAGTTAGCAACGTGTGAATTTACGTTATCATAAAGAAAGATAGTTCCTTCTGTCAGTTGCCCTTGTCGTTGGTGTTTAATGCTGTGGCTCAGGCGGTTCAAAGTTTCATCATGCCGTTGAGAGTTAACGTTCGCATTACGTAAAAGTCTAAAAGCAAAAAAACTTCTGTATTTAAAAAAAAAAAAGATCATATTTTTAAATGTATTCCCATACATGTAGCTTGGATACCATTAGGTGTCTGAGCGGGTATAGCTCCAACTTGACCATTCTTCCATCGGGTTATTTGTCAGTTGCTGTATTGTGGTTGGCAGAGTACGGTGAAGCCGAACTACTCTTTCCAACGCGGTCCCAGACATTCTCAGTTGGACTCAGATCTGGAGAATTAGACAGCCAGAGTAGATGTTGGAAATATTGGGAATGTTCTTCGATCTATTCAGGTACAATTTTTGCACGGTGAACAATGCGTTGTTGCCTTGAAAGAATCCATCGCAATCCCAGTAATAATGAAGCATTTCAGGATGAAGATGGACCGATACGACAGAAGGACATTCATTGGAGGTAACATAACGCGACCTTCTAACAGTATTAGCAGATTCAGTCCTTACCAGCAGAACATAAACATACCATGATACCACCTCCAGTCCCATGAGTAGTGGACACAAGATAGTCTCGATGCATAACTTCATTAAGTTCACACCATACTTTTACCCATTAGTTCAAAAAAGTGTAAATTGAGACTGGTAAGACCACGTGATCCTTTTCCATAGTTCCTCCGTCCAAGTTTTGCATTGGCGGTACCACTCCTGTCGAATCTTTCGATCTTTTTGAAGAAAAAAGTGCCTTTCGTATAAGCAAAAAACTACAAAATCCCAGATTCCTTAACTTCCACTGCACAGTCCGGTTGGAAATGGGTCTTTCTTTGCTCAAGTTGAATTTTTCAGTTATTTGTTACACGCTTTTTTGTGCGTCTGTACGGACCTTCACGCTCGTTCAGACGCACCGTTCGCTTTAAATTACCCTGGTCTCGTTGTTGGAGTACCTACTTTATGCCGCATTTCTTCCTTTTAGAGTCCCATCCTCCTTTCGTCTTCCACTTATGGCATACTTTTGAGATGGTTGCTTTCGACACGCCAGTGATTTCCTTTAATTTGTCAATTGTAGCTCCTGCTAAACACTATTAGGTCACCCGAATATTTAATTTCATATGCCGTGCTGTGTGTCTTATGTCTGTTCTATGGTCGATTCGTCTGTTTTGCTGGACAAAAAACCCCAGTTTCTGGTTGTAAAACCTTGCTATCTACGCCTGAGACCGACTAACTCAACCACGGAGTGAAAAAAAAAGCCCATTAAAGTTCCTCACGTCATCGGCGGGATTCGAACCCGGGCCTTTTCCAACCGCTGTGGGGAGGAAGGTGATGAACCGCGCAGACCCAGGAAAGTGTAGAGTATTTATCTGACCAAGGAACATAAGCCCATGCCGTGTTACCACCCACATTTACATACCGTACGTGTAATTATCTGTTGACGCCAATTTTAAAAGGTTTCTGATTTTTGGGCCAGTGAGTTAAAATATGTACATTCAAATCAAAACCGAAAATATTATAGGACAAAGTTATAATTACTGAAGAAAGAAGTGGTCGCATTGATTGATTCGCTGTGATTTTATAGGGATTCAAAATACATTTTAAATTTATCTTTCGAGTTGGGCACACACATATCTCTGAACCGCACCTAGAGGAACCATTAAAAGTGACCTAAAATTGATTATCGTAATAATAAATAATTACAAATTAATTAATATATTGACTGTATTGATTGGTAATAACATATTATAATTGCTAATTAATTCATATATTTTTGTTAATTCAGCCTTCTTTCTTTTTTTTTAATTCCAGGAGGCTTGTTACGTCAAGGAGGAGTCGAACAGCACTTTTGCATGAAAAATAAAAACACCAGCAAAGAAACATTTGACTGGATGCCTGGACATTACTGTGTATTTCAATATGGTGTCACCTGTCCACAGGGATTTAAAAGTGGTTACTTATCTTGGGACCTTCGAAAGCTCTCTGGAGGCAATGTGGACAGTCATACGCTGGGTTCGGTACCTCAAGGAAATTATACACGAGACACCACAACCATTTATTTCTGTTGCCGTGGCGATGGTAGTCCTGAAACGCCAATTCATCTTCCTACCACACATCCTTTCTATTTATTTCGATACGGTAGAAGCTGCCAAAAGGTAGAAGGTATGTCCGAAAGACAGCATCATTTTCACTTCAATGAAGATTTTCATAGTTTGCCAACAGACGAAGAAAATCGTGAAGCAAGCCGCAAGTTTCAACCTCCTCACCCGAAGGTGGACACAACGCTATTCGACAGAGGGATCACAGTTTATTATTGTTATTACGACATCGGTAAGTATCTGACGTAACATGGATTTTTTAAAAAGGAATTTTGACATTACAAACAAAAATAATGTTATGACCATATATGAGAGTTGAACATGTGCTGCCATCTAGTTTTCAAAACCTCAAGTTACCGTACGAAGTTTTGTTAGCAATTCAAATGATTCTCGCATGCCAATCTTATACCTTCGCATATCCAACAAAACTGTGTGCTGAACAGAAAATATGTACTTATATTGGTGAATAGTTCACTCAGACTGATTTAGACTACCAAATGTCCTACTTTCTCCGAGTATGTATATAGAAAGCAGAAATTTCTTTCTATACGTAGAGAAATTTCAGCCTCCTATATGTTAGGGGGGTAGAAAATTCCAAATTATGTAGCACAGTTGTCAGATATATTACAGAAGCACACGAAGCCATTTGTGCCCTTAATTTTATTATGTACATGTTTTTGTTCGAAATTATTTGCTTAGATATGAATGAACAAATATTTACAGTTCTTACAACAGAAAGAAATAGGCAGCATAACTCGTATTTCACCATTGCAGATTCTGCTTGTTAGGAGACCCATTTTTAGTATATTTTTCTGGTTTTCTATACAGAAACGCTAAAGTCAATAGGCGTTCCCGCTGTCAAACTCTCAGTATAAAGGGGTTTTTTTTTTTTTTTTTTCTCATAGTAACTCCAAATACCAAAAGTTTAGAGCCTAAAGCAGTTTAGCCCGGCGCGTGAGTTCAAAGTTAAGAAGACAGAAGATAGTTGTTGACATTGTACTTCAATTTCTATAGATAATAATTTTCGGAAGTAAAATAAATTTTCTTTTTATACTCCTGGACGACCACACGGTCAGAAGAGTTCACAAGATGCAGATAATACAAAAACAGCACCGTATTTAGCAATCACGGGATTGAACCCCATTCACTCAAAGAACGTGTACTTATGAACCCACCACCTGACCACTCGGCTACGGCGACCTTTAAAGTAAACTAAAGCCATTATGAATCCACTGCAGGATGGAAGCCTCCCCAATTTTCCACACTGCGGGTTGGCAGATCGACCATATTTAGCAGTCAGGGGCTTGAACTCCGGTCTACTCAAAGAGCGTTTGCTACTGCACTCCCGCGCTTGACCACTCGGCTACGGAAGTAGTTCATCAACTTTCCCTTCATTTGGAGTTATTCCAAATAACAGAAATAGAAGGAATAAATGAGGAAGAGAAATGGTTAATGCAGTGAGATTGGAGTTGGGTAGTGAGTGGAAGTTGATGGGTTGAAGTACATGTTCGGATTTGTTTAGAAGAGGATGAGGGGATTCCAGATGCCAATTCAGAAGAACAGTGCTCATGGAAGTATCTACAGAAAAGGCATGCAGCAGAAACTGAACGTCTTTAAGATAGAGGGTGGAGAGACTTCGCAAAAGATGGATAATTAATTAGCATTAGCATTAGTAGAGGTATATGATGCAAGAAAACAAACTTATACAGCATCAGTCAAAAAAAGAAAAAAATTCCCATTTCACCCATCCATTCGCTCCAAATGTTTGTCCAATTCTTCCTTGAATTTATTTCAGTTATCAACTTCCACAACGACCAATGGACAGAATTTGTTCCAGCAATCAACCACAGGCGCTAAAGGAAAATTTCTGCATATCTATTCTGCAACTGTCTTTCCTCAATTTGAATTCATGTCTCCTCACGTGCGTAATCTGAGCGAGAGGAAGAATCCCATCAGCATTGAGCTTGCTCAAACCATCAAGGTCCTATACACCTCAATCAGGTGCCTAGTCTCCAGACGCTGCAATTTACAGAACTTAAGCCTTTCTTGGTAACAGCAACCCTTTGTTCTCCTCACCAATCTCGTTGCCCTTCTCTGTACTCGTTCCAGAAGCTCTACATCTTTCCTAAAAGTTAAATTAAATTAATCTTAAATTAACATGGCTGTCCTCATTTTAAAGGAGTCAAAAAGTTTAAGAGGGATTTTGAGGGCACCATCCCAGATGCGGAAACAATATTCCATGTGTAGCGTGGATCTGGTGTGCTTATGTCAAGAAAGGTTAAAAGCCAAAGTTATCGTCAATAAAGATATCGGTCTTGTCTATAAATCTGAATGTTATCGAAAATGAGTATGGGAGAAGGAAATTCCTTCACAAGACTGTGATTTTTAGATGAACAATTGAATATTTTTCTCGACCTGTTGGAGAATTAACTGGCAGTCGACATTTAAGAAACTGATGAGTGATATTCGAGAAGTTGTAGTTCTTTTTGCACAGCAGGATTCTCAAACTGAAAAGTGGAATATAGTGTGTTATCATCAGAAGAAATATAGATATAATTTCAAGTCAGTGAAAGGGCATTAATATACAAGCAGAAATGACTGGGAGAAAAAAAAACTGAACTTTGAGGAACACCAGCATTAGTGAAGTTATAAAATAAAGGTCTACGTATCACTGTCCACGATGATCTGTCGATAAAAGAGGCTACTCAACTGCAAAAAAGAGAAGACAAACCATAAAGGAAAAGCCTGTTTATAAGATGTTAATGATAAACATAATCAAAAGCTTTGAAAACGTCAAGAGGAACTGTTAGATTTTCCCCACATTTCAGTTCACTTTGCCCAAAGATGAGTAACATTAGCCAAGACATGAATTCAGTCAGTGTTATTCCTCACTGACTGAATTGTGCAGGCAGATATGAAGTTTTCTGAACAGTGCAGACGGTCTGCAAGAGTAGCTCATGGTGTCTTGTCAATGATATACAGGTATTTTTCTAGCAGAGATAAGGAGGTGATTATCCCCTTGTATAAGGCAATGGTTAGGCCACATCTTGAGTACTGTATACAGGTCTGGAGGCCTCATTTCAAGAAGGATGTAGAGCTGCTGGAACGAGTACAGAGAAGGGCAACAAGATTAGTGAATGGAACAAACGGTTGCTCTTACGAAGAAAGGCTTAAGTTTTGCAAATTACAGTGTCTGGAGACTAGGCACCAACGAGGTGATCTGATAGAGGTGTATAAAGCCTTGAATAGTTTGAGCATGCTCAATGCTGATGGGATTCTTCCTCTTTCTGAGAATAATCGCCTGAGAGGGCATAAATTCAAATTGAGGAAAGACAGTTGCAGGATAGATGTGCGGAAGTTTGCCTTGAGCCAGCGGGTGGTTGACTGCTGAACAAACTTCCATCTGTTGTTGTAGAAGTTGATAGCTTAAATAGATTCAAGGCAGAACTAGACAAATATTTGTATTGAGTGGATGAGTGAAATGAGAAGGGTGTGTGTGTGTGTGTGTGTGTGTGTGTGTGTGTGTGTGTGTGTGTGTTTTGGCTGATGCTATATAAGCTTGCTTTCTTGCATCATGTGCCTCTGCTAATGCCAATGCTCAGTAGACGAACACTGACGGAATCCATATTGGCGATCGTTGATCAGATGGAATGTTTCGAGGTAACGAAGAATTGACGATTGATAGATTTTTCTATTACTTTAGAAAGGGTTCAAATGCAATTGGACAATAATTGGAAGGGAAGGATTTGTCAACCTATTCAGGCATTCATTCATATACAAGCATAAACACCAGCGGCAAAGTGTAAAAAGGCAATATAAAACAGATTAAGGTGCAGAACATAAGTTTTGAGAAGAAGTGGGAAAATATTATCCTATTGGGACCTGAATATTTCATTGCATCAAGAGTGTTCTAGATTCTTCTGTTGGAAGATGCACGGGAGGCACTAAATGGATTGTAGTTGGTATGGTAAAAAAGTGATTTAACATGGTTATCGGTGGAAACGTTAGAGGGAAAGTAGAATACTAATAAGTCAGCTTTATCTTTAGCCGAGGATGCAATAGGACATCAGGTTTTAACAGAGATGGACATGAGTTGCGGCCAGTAGCTTTGGCCAGAGATCAGAAGACTTGATTGCCATTTGGGCAAAAAGCAAGTTTTCTGCTTTTAGCCTGTTAAAATCCAAGTTTGGATTAATTACTATCTTGTTACAATTGGTTTGAGTAGACAGAAAATGAAGCTGGAGATTTGGATACAAGCCAAATACTACGTTCTTAACTTGAACAGCCTTAGCACATTTATTGGAAATCCCAGGTTTATTGAAGGACGACAGTTTAGGATGGAAAACGGATGTCGTACCAAAGAATAATTTCTTTTACATGATCTGAAAAAAACATTAGGATTAGAAGATTTAAAACAACAATACGACAAAAGAAAAGAAAAGAGGAATAAAAATCACGTGAGTCATCCCATTTCTTATTCTTGTAATGCCAAACTACAGTACACAAGGTTCAAAATGGCCCTTGGAAGAAAAAATGCATGTACTAAAACAAAATTAAAAATATATAATATAGTAATTGCTTCCGTTTCGTTAATATTTTAAGAACAGCCAAGGCCCTGGAGCAGTTACAATACTCTGCACGTTGCAAAGCACTGTAACTGCACGTTTAATGCACATTTAATGTTTGAGTCTGCATGCCTTCACAAAAATACGAAGTCAATTGTTAATACTCTGCACTGTCTGTTACTGACATTTTAGAAGATTGTTCCTCTAGAGAAATAGTGCTATCTCTCCCTCATCCTCTACCCGAACTTGGGTTCAACACTGACAACGATTTGCATTAATGGATGCTAGTGGTCATAATTTCTAAACTGCTTATAAACGGTCATAGTAATATACTATTATTAATTCTTTTTTTTTTTTTATACTCGCTTAAAACAATAACGGTTTCCGTACTCATTATACATTCTATGAGTTTTAATTTTTTTTTTCCTACGTTTATGAAAGCACGATTCTCGGTTGCTCTTACCACATTTCTCTATTTAGTCAACCTGCCACGCTCTTATGTCCCTATGGGATCTATAAGGAACAATAACAATGAGCAACTCTTGTCTAAATACCGTTATCTTAAAGCTCAGCAAAAGCATTAGCTGATCTAAAAATGGTCTTGACCCGACCTATATAATCCTTAAGAATGTCAACAACAGGTCATGTGATAAATTCTCCTTTATCAAAAACACTTCAATTTCATTTTTCTTTTCTTTTTTTTTTTTCAGTACCTTCCGTGTTTCCTTCTCGTTTAAATTGAATTAAAAATTTATATATAATCTATATTATTTCTAGAGCATAAATACTATAATCATTACAATTTAAATATATTTTTCGAATTTTTTTTCTCTACACAGTATATATCAAATTATGTAAGATACTTGCCATTCTGAATGTCTGCTGCTCCATGCTATGACGTCATCCTTTTCATCCCCCTCCCACCACCTTTTGAAAAGAAGCTCTTTTGTACACTTCTTATCGACAGGAAATAAGAGAGATTCGCCTCAGTAATCATAATTACCTTCAAATCCCAAAGCGAAATGAGTAGAATACTGGAAGAATTGTGTTAGGCATGCGTAATTTGAGTAATTTAGTAGACCACAATACTACAAAAAAAAAAAAAAAACACGAAACATTTGTGTAGTTCTGCACTGAATAAAATAAAGGAACAAAACATGATGGGATTTGATTTCAATCTTGTTTAATGTTCAACGAAGCGCGTCTTTGTTTTCAGCAAACGATCTCATTATTCCTGTATTGCTTCTTGTCTAGAAACCGGAAATAGAGAGTTACAAAGCGCCACCTTATAAATTTGTAAATTTAAATCTATTTTAACGAACTTTAATAATCTAAAAATAATACTAAGTTAAGTATTTATAATAATAATAATAATAGATAAAAAGTTTATCAAAAATATCGAAAAAAGTGGTTCTTTTTTAAGATTTTTTTTCAGATTAATTGAAAATTAAAAATACTATTGCTCATTTATTTTAAATTAAATTGATTTTCGTTATTCTAAATTTATTACACTATGTAACAAAATTTCAGAAATATTCTGTTTATCTTGGTATTCCTTGATGTTTCTTTATGAATTTTGGAATATTGATTCCGAATATCACCTTAGTTTTTGCATATAATATTATCTTTATTATCATTTTACATCTCATTTGTTTTCAGTCGAATTGTCAACTAGTTCTATATAAGTTTCTTAACATTATCAAGAAAATATTCACTGCAAGGCGAAACGACTGGCATTTCGCTGAACATTGGTTGTTTTCCAATTTTTGTGAAGGCAACATCTGCTTAACTTATTGACCAATGTGTATGGCACCTTTCACTTTAGTAGCAAACAATTTTGGAAACATAGATTGCGTATGCATGAAGGTATCACCTCGAGGATCATGCTTTAAAAATTGTTCGATCAGTCCCAGCTTAATGTGAAGTGGCAGAAACGAAACCTCGGTCCTCGGAACTAAGGGATTGTTTACTGCATTGTCATTGTGGGTGCCAACTGCAGCTCAGTTCTGACAGACCATTCCCTTCTGTGGTTCGGATATATTGTCCTGCCGTCCCAAAGGCAGAGAAAGCAAGGAAACGTGGTGACACTACATAGCAAACCCAGAGGGAATCCCAACATCTTATATAAACAGATACCCATTTAAAACACTAATGCCTAATATTTTTTATCACGTGCTCCAAATTTTCGTGGTCTTCTTTAAGACATTGTCAACCAGATACAAATTTTTAATTTTAATTTATTCTATGTCAATTAGATGCCAGTTGGCTAGATCAAGACTACACTGCATGCATGCATATTCGAGGAGGGTGTTTTCAATCCACACTATCGAATAGAACTATACGAATCGCTAAGTGCCGAGATCGTTATATACACTATATACAGGTGGTGTAATAAAAAATTCAGATGTGCAATGCATGGCTATGTTACATTTTTTAGCGCTTGTTGTAGCTCAAAGAAGCGTTTATTTTGTCAAGGCTGCTTTTCATATATATAGACTTTATAAACTTTTTTTGTGTTTATAAACATTTTTGCATATCGTAGCCCAAATTAATTAGTTACAGATGAGAGTTTCATGATTTCCCCTTCTGGCGTTTCATCCAGCAAAACAGTAAACCGGTAAAAGAACACATACAATTTATAGTCATCATACCCGGATCCTTATGCCTTGGTAGCATCAGCGAAAATTCTAAATACAAAAATTAACAGGCATTCATATTTATAATCCAGGGTAGAGAAGTTAAATATTTACATAAAAACAAAAAGTAATATATTGTATATACATATAATCCAGATATGACAAAACAAGAAAGTAATCTTGAGATGGAGACTAATGCACAATGAAGAACAGCATCTTCACATAACTTTCATCCTAACTAAACCCATCCTGTGCTCTGCGTAATTCTCTCAGGCACTGATTTAAATACATTGAAAGATTTAGCCCAAACCTGTTTAAGTTAGTTATGGCTGTGTTTCAGTATTGATTTTTGTGTGTTTTAAAGTTGTAAATATAATATATTTGTGGGTGTGGACATATTGGGGGAGATTATATATTACCTGGGGTAATGTTAATTCCCATATATGTAAATTATTTTGTTGACCTTAAATAAAAAATTAAAATTTCCTTTTCCACATAATGGAAACTATTATTTTGCTTTATTCTCTCAATTGAATTATTCAGAAATCTTTGTTAAACTCTATTTCTTTTATTAAATAATTAATTAACAAAACCTGTAAGTTGAAGGACAAAACTAGTAAATTGATTAGATTTTAATTGTATTTGTTATGCGTGAAGGTGATTGGGTTATGTAAACTAATCAAAAGCAACTAGGAAACTCCGTTATAACTAAAAAAACTAAAGAGTTATTTGTATTTTCTGTTTATAGCTAACAGTCTGCGGGGTATTAGAGTAACAGTGGATGATACAGGACTTGTCACAACTTTTGGTCGCTACTATGATGATATCCATTTTGGAATAGCTCACACTGAAGAAGGGCCTTTCCTTAACTCCTATACCTGCAGTTACTATCCTGTAACCAACCCGGAAAAACATATTCTGCGTATAAATTGTTCCCAGCCGGTGTTCGGCCAGTATGTCAGTGTACAGGTCCACAATCGTTACGATAGTCTACAGTTCTGCGAAATGAAAGTTTTCGGAACTGGTAAGTAAGAATAATTTACAGGAACTTTTCAGAAACGAAAGTAAATTGTTTTTCGATGAGTTTATAAAGGTGTTTCAACATTTCCAATCAGCTGTATTTCTTTCTAAGATATTTTATAACGTTTTGTCCAGCGGCAAACCTATAAAATCTAGAGATCTTGTCAGATTGTTAATCGTCTACTAGAAAGTGATCCATACTAAACCAGCAGCCGGGCCCCCTCACTCCTTTCATTCAACCCTCGCGGGGAGCACACTGGACATAATCACCGTCCTCCTCACATCGTATCGAAGCGGTTTGAATTCGAATCCTGTCAATGCCATATGGAATTTTTATGGTCTTTCTACATAACGTGGTTGAATTAGTCGGTCTCGAGCGAAACTCGGAGTTTTTTGTCCAGCAAATAGGCAATCGACCAAAGAACACGTGCAATTTACAGACAAAATATTGACCTTAATTGGTTTAGCGCTTAACATTTTCCTTCTTTTTACCGTCGGAACCAAAAGAACTTTAATATGTGTTGTTTTCATTTTGGGTAAGTCTTTGCCAAGAATTCCATAATTTTCCTCCCGGAAACTTGTAATTTTCATACTAACAAACAATCAAACCATTCAGTTGAGTTCTTTTGATTTTTGGGTCAGCGTCAGTATATTGCCTACTTTAATTATATGTAGCCTATAGTCGGTTCTCCTGTTTTCGGGAAAGAAAAACTAGAGTTTTCGGGAGGACAAATCCATGTTACCTCCATGCCCGTATCTTTTCGAATTATAACCGAGTAAGTCAATCATAATATAAAAAAAGTCCATAAAATTTCCTTATGTTCAATATTTCTCATCTTCCTCTAGGGATTTGGATCGATCCCGGGATCTTTTGACATGAAAACATCTCTACTCTGATATCCGCGAGGGCACTCATTACAGAATACAATTTGCAGACACAATCTACCAGGCGATGTGGCCACAGAGTCGCTTCAGGTATAAGTATGGTAAACAACCAATACTAAATTAGAATGACAAAATATTCACCTTTGGATTCCTGGGACCTAGCCACTTTTCCTATTGCACAGTTCATAATAGCTTATCATGTTTTCAGTTCTGTTATTAATGGTACTCAGTAAGTGAATGCTGTTGTTAATCTTCTTGATCCTTTATCTTTGTTTGCTCTAACAAAGTACTGTAATTTAACACTTGGGGTTCATTTTTATTTATTTTCAACCCCAACTTAACTTTCCAAGTTCACTTCAGTGACATAAAATTGAAGTATTACTCTATGATTTTGCATTTAAAATAGGAATTTGTGTGATTCCGGAATCGAAAGTTATTTTTGTGCAGAACCAAACACCAACTCGAAAGCAGTTCTTTTCTTTATCATAGAGGTCACTAACATATGCTACTAATACTTTAGTTTGCTTCGACGAATACTTATGTTCACGAGCGTGCCGGTAGGAGAAATTAAGAAGCCTATCATAATTTTGCCTACCACCATGTTAGAAGAAATTCTGATGGTCATCTTAATTTCTACTAATCTGGAAATCAATGCTTTTTGTTATTCTAGAAGACAAGTCGTGTAAAATGGATAACCGTCAGTATTTTAGATTCAGTATTCTTGATTTGTCAAGCAAAGGCAGTAATTCCCTTTCAAAATTACTTAAGGTGAAAAACATTCATTTTATATTCTCTGCTTAAGAAATATTTATCTGCTGCTTGCTCACTTGAAAAATGTCATATGAGTAATTTCGTAGTTCGAATGGTTAGGATGGATTTGTCTTGAATAGAAGACCGGTGTAATTCTGTTTATATAATTTAAAAAACTTCATAGTATTAAAATTAAACATGCTTACTTCAGTCTTATAAATTTAATTTTAAATTCAATAAGTGTAAGCAGTTTCAAAATACTCACTAAATATTTCATTATATTTTTAACAGAATCATGTGGTCAACCACTCGGAATGGCATGTGAAGAAATTTATGATGAAGAAATTACCGCTACATCTAGTGATGATAACGACCGCCATTTTTACACAAATGCAAGATTAAATGCGAACTATGGATGGTGTGCTTCTTCTACGGATGAGCAAAAACAAATACAGGTAAAAATTTAATATATAGGAATTTGGATTTTGGTGATAATTTGTCGTTGGTGGCCATCTTAATTTCTCCATTGGTACATTCATGAAGTTGATCTTTATTGAAGCCAACTAACATGTTAGTAGCAGGTTTCACTGTGATATTTTTAATCTACTATTTTTAGCCTTGTTTATTTATTCCCCCCCCTATTTATCCCACAGGTAGATTTATTGAACATCACCACAATAACAGGGATCATATTACAAGGATTAAAGGGGACAGAGAAAAAAGTGTACGTCAAGAAATTTCGCTTAAGCTTCAGTAACGATAGTCTCTACTGGACGTTTGAAGAAGAGCCTGTTGGCCACCAAAAGGTATTTGTTTCATTATTCCTGTAACATATCTATGAAAATCGATTTGGCATTTTTAGTTGTTTAAATTATTCTGTTTCTAAAAGTCACTGAAATTTGGAAGTTTCAATGGTCTTTAAAATATTGACACTGCCTGACTGGCTGAATGTGAATTACACTCTATGAGATTGAAATTGCAGCATCCTGAAGGAACAGGAGTACAGAGTATCGATAGCCAAGGAGTTAAAGACACATGATAAAAGTTGCAGACTCTAATGTGTGTAAACACATTTAATGATACAAAATGATGCTTACAATGGACGGATCAATATGATGTAAATCCACCACGGTTGCAGATACATTGAGCTAAGCATCTCGGCATTGAGACGTACAGGTGTCGAATAGCTTCTTGCGTTATTGCCCATCAAGCCTTGTTCCACAGAAATCAGTGGTCTGTGCTGGCTGTGGATGGCTCTGTAGACGGGGCGAATCATAACCCACACGTGCTCAATGGGGGAGAAATCTGAGGACCTGTTCGGCAAGACAATACGTCACATACCATGAAGACACTCAGAGGAAACCCCTGCGGTGTACGTTCGGCATTGTCTCCTCCTGAAAAATGGCGTCCGGCACCACACTAAGAAAGGAAAAAGCGAACAGGTGCCAGAATCTCGGCGATTAGCAGTGAGTAGTCAGATTGCCGTTGACGAACACTAACGATGACTTACTATCAAAAATAATCGCACTCCACACCATATCACCAAAGGGCATGCAGTATGGCGTTTACAATGGCTCTAGAATCATTTTGTTGTTGTTATTTGGTTTTTAGGAGCATTAGCAACTAAGACCATATTGCTCCGGGGATATGCGGTGGTCATTCTCTGACCTTTCCGCATCCTCCGTATTTGGTGGTCACGGACTCGAACCACAGTCTAATCAAGAAGCGTGTGCTCCTGCCCACTTGGCTACGGAGGCGCCACTCTAGGATCATTGTGTTCACCACGTCGTCGCTACACGTGTATCCAGCGATCGTCTTTTCCGGAGCAGAAGCAGGATTCTTCGCTAAAGACCACTTGACGCCATTCTGTATCCCCGGTGACCCGTGCGCGGTACCATTCCAGACACTGTTAACGAAGGGCAGCAATCAGGGGTAATAGGCGCAATGGTCAGTATGCACGGCGGCCACTTTTTTCCATCTGACATGCAATGGTTCAACGGGTGATGGGGCTAGTGACGTCACCGCTCGTTGGATGTAGCCGGCCTTGCTGTAGGTGCGGTATAAACCTGTGACGGCTCACATCTGGTGAGTATGGGCTCGGCACACCCAGGGTTCTCAGCTGGATATCATCATTCTTCTCTTTCTTGGTGATTTCCTTCTACTTTCTCTCTCTCTCTCTCTCTCTCACACACACACACACACACACAAGGTAACTCGGAAATTTTTTTTTGGCTGGTGCAGCATAAGCCTCAGGCTTCCTTGCACAATATGGCTAATAATAATAATAATTATAATAATAATAAGGCGATCTTCCCGTTCTGTAGTCCGCCTTCGCGCTCCACTAACCATTAAACGAGAAGTTGCACCTTCCCACTGTTGTCAATATCTGTGCACCGTAGTATTATCAAAGTTCACACGCTCCGCTATACGACGAAGAGACCATCCAGCCTCTCGAATGCCAATAATCCACCATCTGCTGAAGATGCTGATATCTATGTCGAACGTGTCTACAGTCTCCTTGTACTCTGAAGTATGTTCCTGCGAGACATAAGTCTGTTAATTGAGCCACACATGTCTTACTTTGCACTTTACAATATCTACGTTCCTTTATATATCAGCCGAAATTTCCAATCGATTTGTCTCATATTTTAATCATTTGTATTTCGACGCAACCCATCCGCCCTACTGATTTACATGCACCACTTCCGATCATTCCTTCTGGGTGCTGCAATTTCAATGTCACAGAGTGTATATAAAATAAGTTAATGGACATTATCACCATTTTTTGGCCTTGCCAAGAAAAGCAAATAAAATGTCCATTAATACACAAAAATGTTCAAGGTCATAAGATGAATGGGAATTACATAATTTTCCCAGCTTTCCAAGAAAAGAAAATTATTCTCTTTCATCTTATGACGTTGAACATTTTTGTGTATTGTTTGTCTCGCAGATTAAGCAGACAATAACAATAGAGAAAACTAGAAAATGAATATAGTATCCTGTAGTAATTTCTTCATACGTTTCGGAAGATGCATTTGATGTTTGCTACAATACTAAAAGTGGTTTGTTTTATAGCAAGCTATGTGCCACTATTTCTAAATTTTTGCACTTTCAGTTGTACGTTTGCGACCAGTGTGATTCGGAAAAGTTCAACAATGAAATGCAAATCCGATACAATCTGTTGAATGGTATCTCGACACGGTATGTCCTGCTCCAGATCGTGGAATTTCAGGAATCCCCCTGTCTAAGAATGGAGATAATAGGCTGCAGGAAAAAAGGCAAGTCAATTATACAGGCTAAAATAAATTGTTCGTATTAGATTTATAGTAACCGAGTTCACTAGTTATTTTTTTAAGAATACTTGTATTGTATATCACAATGTTTTATACTTTGGCTTCGATAAGGTTCTAAACAATAAATTAGAAATCTATACGGGTAAATAGTTTTACAAAAGAAGTCCAAGTCCTTTCGCTTATAATACAAAACAAATATACACTCCCCGGGGGCAAAGAGTTAACCTCTGATCATCCTTCGTTCGCACCTATGAAGAAACACATGATTATCAGCAACACTTTTTGGTAAAAAAATTTTAATAGTGCAATTGAACAAAAAATTCGTAAAGATCTAAACTTCCCAAAACCTTCCTCATTCAGTTTACAAATATACGTTCTCAGTTTCAATCTTAGTGATGTCCACTTCCACCTACAATCCGCCAAGCCCCACATACTTTTTCTAGCAGTCTCAATTATCTGTTGCTTCAACCGCTACTCACCCCAGTTGTCCAAATTATTCTTTTTACGATTCCTTTTGCTTCAAAGTGATATTTGTTTTTATGTCGGCTCTGATATGATCTGTCAAAGACGTACTAATTTGGAATCTCCTCTTTTTGATCTTCTTCTGGCTTAAAGTCTCTACACCATTCTGTCAAATTCATCTGTTACCTCCTATCGATCGGCCAATTTCATTTATCACTTGGAACTCTGACTTCCTTTCTTTGAAACTCGACTTTCTCCAATTCAACTGTGAGATAAATTTCCTTGGCGATTTTAATGTTCACAGTTCCAGCTGGCTTCCGTTTTTTAGTCACATGGACCTAATTGGTCGAGATGCTGAAGCTTTTCCAATTATTAACGACCTCGCACTGACTGTCCATTTACCTACTAGAACACTAGAAAATCCTAACTACACAGTCACACTCTTGATCATTTTTTCACGAACAACCCTTCCAAGTACACGGCCGAGGTGAATGGTCCTCTGGACACCTCAGATCACAACTTGGCGATGGTCTCTTCTCCAATGGAGCCTTTCTTTCAACTACCATTCGCAGCCTCGCGTTGTTTGGCATTACAAGAATACGAAATGGGATCACCTGAGAGATTTCTATTCTAGTTTTCCTTGTTTAGATTACTGTTTTAAATCCTCTGTCAATGCTTGCTCCGACCGCGCCAGTGAAATTATTCTTGTAGGAAAGAAACTCTTTATTCCGCACTCCACCTTAAAATATATTCCTTTTTCTAAATCTTGGTTTTCTAATAAATGTGCTAAGGCTGTTCAAGATAAGAATGTTGCATATCGCAAGACAATTGCGATATGCAACATTCCATATTGCCATATCTGCAGGTTCATTTCTGCCCACACCAAAGCTTGTAACAATGTATGACTTATTAATCAATCCAAATTAGATTTCGAGAAAGCTAAGCGTAGTAAATGTGCTTCTTGTCGAAGCGGTGTTTGAACATTCTAATCTCTTGCCAAAACTATTGGCCGCAACGTTTGTCCATCAACACTTCCATCTCTCTTAAGCCCTTATGGTTCTATTGCCTCTTCAGCTAAAGATAAAGCTGACTACTAGATGTATTTAATTACTTTATTCTAGCTCGTCTTTTGACGATCTTGCCAAACCACCTCCTACCAATTCCAGTACATTCTACTCAATGCTTCCTATGGTCTTCCATCAAAAAGGATGTCAGAAGGCTTTTGAACAATATTGATACCAAGAAAGCATCACGTCCCAATGGCATTTCTCCACTAGTTTTCAAAGTCTGTGCTCCCTTCTTTGTTGCCTTTTTACACTTTCCAATTGTCCTGGTATTTTTCCTTCTGTCTGGAAATTTGCTCATATCCGGCCAGATTCTAAAAACGGTGAGAAATTCCTCCCATCCAGTTGTCGTCCCATTCCATCATACTTCTATTTCTTCTAAAGTAATGGAGAAATCTAATAACTCACAACTCCTAAATTATTTGAAACCTTCCATCTGATCAATGATTGCTAATATGGATTCCATCATTGTCGATCCACTGGTAATATAGTGGCTTATTTTACCTATCTATAGATGAATTCAGTGGAAAGTTTGGTGAAACTCGAGCAGTTGCTCTTGACATTTCAAAGCTTTAGATCGTGTTTGGCATAAAGGCTTTTTAAATAATCTTCCATCTTATGAATTGCCGACTGTTCTTTTTTTGTAATTGGATGTCCACTTTTCTCTGCTCACTGCAAGTAGATGGCTCTGTGTCTTCTAACTTCTCCACTAATGCTAGTATTCCCCAACGTTTAGTTCTTTCTCCCACTCTTTTACTTTTGTATATTAATGACTCCTTCTATTGACTGAAAATCCTATCCATAGTTTTGCTGATGATACCACATTGCATTAAACCTTACAGTTTAAGAAACTTTGTACTGAACAAACAACTTCAACTTTTCGAATATCCACTACAAATTCTTTAAGTACTGATCACAGTGTAATTCTCCAATGTAACGAAGATAACTTAGTTAATTTCTAGACAGAATTGTGTGCCTCCTGTGTAGCAAAGTTGGCATAATCACCGTCCTCCACACATTGGGTTAAAAATCCTGATTTCGAATCCTGTTAATGAAGCTAGGCATATTATGGGCTTTTTTCACATGGTTGAATTAGTCGGTCTCGGGCGAAGGTAGCATGGTTTTTTCATCCCGAAATCTAATCTGATTTCTCGTCCAGCAAAACAGCAAATCGACCACAGAACACACACAATTTACAGACATTAGTTGTTGTTATTGTTATTTGGTTTTTAGGAGCATTAGCAACTAAGGCCATATTGCTCCGGGATATGCGGTGGTCATTCCCTGACCTTTCCGCATCCTCCGTATTTGGTGGTGACGGGCTCGAACCCCGGTCTAATCAAGAAGCGTAAGTGTAAGTGTGTGTTGTTGTCTTACGGCACCAGGGGTTTCCCCCATCTCCGCGTTGCTTTCATTGTGGTGAACCAGTTCACTGGGAAATGCCAGAGATTTAAAAGTGTGTGGGAATTGTTCATGTGTTGTGTTCTGTACCGTTGTTCATCTGGTCATTTAGCCGTTGGACCCCTATTGAGGCCCAACGTTGTCCCACTTACGCCCCGTGGAGGCAGACCAGGAACCCAGTAGCTGTAGATTCACTCTGGCAGGTCCTGCCGCTTAATTTCCTGGGATTTCGGCGGCTAGGACCTTAAAAAAAAAAATAATAAAATAAAAAAAAATAAAAATAAAAAAATAATAATAATAATAAACAAATAAAAAAAATAAAAAAATATATAAGTAAATAAAAAATCTGCGCTGGGGTAATGTCGCTTTGGTTTGCTAGGCCGAGTTTTGGGCGTAAGGTAATTTTATCATATTAAGTTTTTGACGTGTGGGGCTTTCGCTATGATGAAGGTAGAGAGGGGAGGGAGACCGAAGATTGGGGGGACAAGACAGAAATATGGGGCCAATAGAGTAGATAGCCCCAGTTTTCAGTGGGGCATGCCCATGCCCCACCAGAGTAGAAGTTTGGGGGTGATCAAGAAGCGTGTGCTACGCACTGCTGCTCCTTCCCACCTGGCTACGGAGGCGCCACTCACAGACATTATATACGGTGCAAAAGGCCTAAGTCGCTGATGCGTCTAAAACCCTACGACAATCAACCAACCAACACTCTTGATACTGTCGAACGGGGATAGTGTAATTTCTGTACCACATCCGCGATATAGTGACCCATGCGTCGGGCACCCACTATCAACTCTCTTTCAAAGTCGGTTAACTCACGACGTTTATCCATACTGACATCGTCTACGTGAATGCAGTGTATCTATATACCTGCCAAGCGATGGGTTCAACCACTAGCGAGAGGGGTGACAGCGTCGCGTTGCCCAGGAACCAGGTATCCCATGAATTCTCTCCCTTCAGTGTGAATTGCGTGTGTTTGCTGGACGATAAACCACGCTACCCTCTCCTGAGAACGACTAACTTAGCAACTTTGTGAAAAATGCCCATAAAAATTCCTCACTTCATCGACGGGACTCGAATTCAAGTTTTTTTCGACCGGTGTGGGTAGGATGGCGATTCCACCAACCCACATCTGGGGTGGTGTCTCCCAAAACCTCTTTTTACCGCTTCTTGATCTTGTTCCAAAGAGGGCAGCTAGGTTAATTAATGATCCATCTCTTAAAAACTCTTTCCGCCCTCTGTCTCAAAGACGTTCTGTTGCTTCTGCATACCTTTTCTATAGATACTTCCATGAACATTGAATTGGCATCTCTCATTCCCCACTCTCTTTTAAACCAGTCCGAGCACGTGACGCAACCAGTGATCATCCATTTACTATCTAACTTCAAACTCACACAACCAACTTTTCTTCTTTCTCACTTATCCTTTCAACTTCAATTTTCGGGAACAAACTTCCTTCCCATGTATTTTCTGAAAGTTACAATCGACAGAAATTCAAGTCTAATGTGAACAAGTGTCTTTAGTCTTTTCAACCTTCATCCTATGCACGGTACTAAGTACTACAGGTTCGAAAACATTTCGTGCTTGGTGTTTTCGTAAAACCAAAGTATTCATTTAATACAATATATGTGCATGGGAGTAATTTTACTTTTGCCCAACGGTGCATTGGGTTCTGAAATCAACTTTTAAAGATACTGTTGACCGAAAAATAAGTTGCATTTATTGAAAAGTTTTTTCAAGTAATAAGTTTGATTTATGGAATCTGTAGAGACATAAATTCCATTTATGGCTCTGCAGGTCCATATTCAATTTCTAGTCGTGCATTTCGCAACATATCACTCTGAACACTCGTAATAGCTTCACTTGTCCTTTACGTTAAGATATCCACAATTGCTGGAAGCTGTGGGACATAAATCTCATTTTTCGCGCATCCTCAAAGAAAATAGCGAAAGAGCTGGCCAAGTAATGGGTCCTCCATGCTTGCTACCAAGAAACAAGTTGTTCATTTAGGAACGTTACAACAACATTGTGTAGCATGCGTACCACCATATAACTTACTTTTAAGTATATCCTCGTTTAGTCACGAAATGTTTGAAAATTTCCAGATTTATTAGTATTATTTTTATTTATTTATTAAGCAAAAACCATGCAGCTCTCGCCACATTAAACCCTTAAAAAAAAAAAAAAAAGAACGAAACAAAAAAAAAAACGCCCATACGCCCATATAACTTCCTCAGTCCAGGGGGCACACCGAGGGACTGGAACATGAAAGACTTCACCTCTCTCCAAAGCGACTCGATTAAAACGAAAAAAAGAAAAAACCTGAGCAATTTTCTCAAAGCTCAAATCAATTAGCTCAAAGCAGCGGCTTTGACCCTCAGCACCTCATAAACAAAAATCCCGCCGGAACTATTGCTTCGTTTCATGGAAAGTATTTTTCCCGGGCCGCTTCTACACGTATCAGAAATCAGGAATAAGTCAACCTTATCCAACTTCTTGTTTTCTGTGTGTGTGAACCCTAAGGCAATGAAAATATTAATTTGGAACATCCCTTCCTCCCGAATAGTTCGCAATCTAACACTAGATCATTAAATCTCTTCCACATTTTAATTAGCATGTTTCTTTTGAATTAAATGAATACAAATTACCTTCGTCAGTTAATTTTTAAATGCAAGTGAATGAAGATAATTATATGAAAAGCAGAAACTGGGGATTGATTTTACTCTTTACAGTCAACAGCCTCAGTATATTTGTTCTCAAATGCAATCTTTATTTTTAGCTTTCTCTCCTCTCCCGTTTCTTCGAAATATATATTTGTCCACAAAGCGCGATGTCGTTAATTAAATTTTAAAATTAAAGGCAATTGAATGAATCTAGTTAATACGGTTTACGAATTCAACTGACTGCAAGGAATAATGGGCTCTTAAAGGAACTCAAGATGCCTCTGATAATAATCTATCCTCGATTTTCCATTATTAATAATGGCTGATTACGTACAATTAATTTAATGTAGGCGCTTTGAAAATGTAAATGGGTCCTTCCATTCTATTGGAGACAGTGCCCCGGTTGTGAAACAATTCCATTAATTGATGTTCCTATATTATATTTGTTTAAGTTTTTATTCTGAATTAATTATATTACAATGGGACATTATTTGCCATTAAGTTAGTTTTTTTCTAAAATAGAAAAAAAAAGCCATAGTTAACATTACAGAAATGGGATGGTACCGCAGTCAGGAGTAATAAATGTTTTCTTTTTCGGATCCAGTCACAAAGCTATTGTGTTATTCATATATACATTTTTATGGTCCAATTCAGTTTGATTTAAACACTATATGAAATTTCCGCAAGCACACCTCCTCACAGAAAGTTAGGTTAATCAAAAGTTTATTTATTTGCAAACTAATTCCTCTAGTGACCATGGAGCTGCAGTAGAATACAAAAATAATTTTTAGATTAAAAATTATTTCAAATTTTGTTGTGTATGTATTGTTAGTTTCCATTTTTAAAATAATGTGTGGGGGCGCTGCAATTATTCGTAAATTTATCAATAACGTGTGCTTGTGTGTAAAAAAAAAAATCACATAATATTATTTTCTTTTAATAGGTAAGTTTAATTCTCTTCTTATTATTTTATTACTTATATTACAGTAGCTGCCATAAAGGGAAAACGTTTGTAAATTCTATTCTGATTTAATGCTGTTAGGATAACAAGATAAAGAAAAATAATAAGCATAAGATATCATTATCTTTCCAAACAGCATATAAATTTTATCATATCAAATTTGTATACATTTTTGTATTCAAATACCCAAGGACATAACATAAAAAACTTAGCTGGAATTCAATTGTAGCAAAGTAAATAATAAGTAATATAATAAAAACAAAATGAGCATCTTAATAAGATTACGATGGTTAAACCCTAAATGTCAGATAAAAATGTGCTAATATGGTAATTTAGTACTAAAGTACTACCATTACTAAAATAAAAAAAAAATAACAAAAGTATTTTATTTAAAAAAGTGATTTTTTAAAATACAATGATATAATTATTTTATTAATTAAAAAATAAAACATTTTGTTTGCTTTCTGCAATCAATTATCCAAGGCAGAAACATGCTCGAGAATTGGGAGCATTTCATTTCATAAAAAGCAAATTCTAAATTAAATTAACGTTACATATATTATATAAAACCATTTAGACTTATAAAAACAGTGTAGATAAGTAGTATAATCCTGAATGTAGTGTTATAACGTATGAGAAATCCCTTTTGGCTTTTGATTTGTCGTGAAATATAAAACAGTACATCGAAAATCTAGAAATAATGGCCAAGGAAATAGTACAATATCATGGCAACTCGTTGTGAAGGTATTCACAATATGAGATATAACTTAAAACGATGCCGTTTTACTAATATGATTTATTCAGATATAGCTATGTATTTCTGATGCGCCTGCACTATATTTATACATAGCCTAGACTTCTCCATAGCTTGAGGCTTATGCCCTAAACGCTTTAGAGTCTAACTACATACACTTGAACAAATTGTTCATGGTAAGCGTAACGGTTTTTCAAAAAATATTACCTATTCACTATCAGGCATTAAACTTATTTTAAAACATATTTTATGAATGTTTTATTTACTAGTCATATAATTCGATTGATATGTTCGCAGAGGACAAGTTTGCAGACGACAAAATGTAAATGTGAAAGTTTTCCTTTCCTTTGCCACAGTTGGGCGGTTTAAAAGGAATTATAGTTTTTCAAATTTATTGAAATAGTATTCTTATTTGATTTAATCATTTTTTAGCATAACATTACCACCGTTATAGATATAAATCTATTTCATCTCGCTGAAGTTAAAATATCCACACAACTGGGAGTCAGTGACCTCGTGTTCAGAAATGAGTTAATGTTTTTTACAACTCCTTTTATGGCTAGTTTTCTTCCTCCCTCCCTAGAAACTACGATGCTACGAATTTAATCAAACTACAGATTCAATTTGCTTTGAACTGCTAATCTCGTCGGATTTTTAATTCACTAGAGCCACAGTATATATCACTAACTTCAGACACGTATGAAAGATATTCGTTCGATAGCAGTTTTCTAGTTTTTGACATGGCTTAAAAAGTTCTGTCATGAAGCTATCGCGTGAGTTGGATCGACGAGAAAATAAGAAAAATCACCATTGTGAAGTGTCTTTATATCACGAACTGTGAAATGCTATGTTTGAAAAGTTTCACTTTAAATTAAAGCGCACTGTGGTATTTAACATGTACGGCTATCCTTCTCATACATTCTAGGAATTATTAGATGGGTGGCAGACTAAGGAGAGAGCGAGAGCTACAGCTATTTTAGACTGACTCAATTTCACGAAAACAAGTCTGCATGAATAGGCTAAAATCGATGCGAATCTTTCCAAGGGCAGAGCAGGAACGATGGTTGCAGGGGGACAAAAAAAACCTCCATGACAGCAGCTCTCCATCAAAGAGCCGTTTTCAAGAAATTTTAATGAGGATGGCATCGGTAAAGTGTCTTAAAGTTGAGTGGTTTAATCTTAAAAGTGCTCATTCTGTAATTATTGTTAGCAGAAATTCAATTAAGCAAAACAGAGCTTCCACCGGATCTCATCTATAAATAATGCAAAATGAAAAATAGCAGAGGAAACCTTTAGCTCAATTCATTTCGGCTGCTTCCGCAATGCATGAGATTATCTAAACCTTCAGAAAAATTTTATATCTTTTATAATATATATGCAATGTGGGCTATTAAGTAAATAAGGATGCATTTAGGATTATTTCGTTTTCGAGCTTTCAAAGGATGAAACTTCAAATTTACGAGAAAGCCGGAAACTCTAATTCAATACTTGATTTTTTACTGGTCTCAGGGAAGTACAGATGTCACTCAACTGGGTACGCGTTGTTCACACCTCTGATATTAATCTGGCCTTCAGGCAATTTTTAGAACTGCTGTTGCTGTAGCAAGCACGAATTCACGGAAAAGTAGAAAAAACATGGATACTGAAATTTTGATTTCAGACTGACTTTTATGGATTTATGTTAAACGTGCAATATGGGATAAAAGTGTCAAACTGCATTAAATACCATGGAGAAATGCTGAAAAAAACAAAATAAAAAAAAAATATATTGTATATAAAATAATAAGAAAAATTCCATTATATTTTTTTATTTTCTCAAAGTAACAACAGTTCTTTCTTTTCTTCTTATATTTATTTGTAAAGTGCTAATAAATACCGTATGTAGAAATAGTCGATCAGTCAGTGTTTTTATTATTCGAATTGGAAACAGAGTTTTTCTCTATTCGTTCTAAATATTTAGAAACTTCCAATTCATTACATAAATTATGATATTCAAAATTTTGCCTACTGTAATGTACACACATTTGGGTATGCCCATCAGTTCCTTATTGTTTTCAATCTTGAAAAAAAAAATAATAATAAATAAATAATCATTATGACAACGAAGAAATAGTTTTGCGTAAAATATGCATTATATTTTAAATGAAGACAGTAACTCATAACGCCCGTCGGTTCATATTTCCTCCCAACTGAGATTAATTAATCTCGGTTTTCCTTCTGCAGTTAACATTAAATGAAAATTAGTTAATATGAAAAATGTATGTTGTATGACTTACATTACTAAGCTATACCTAAAAATCACTGATAATCATCCAAATTTAATCCGTTAATGGAAAATGTGATTCATCCCCCTGTCCACCAAGTCACGCGAGACAGTGGGGTCCGCAAAAACGTATCGGAATTGGTTAGTGCTGGTTGTGTTGAGCCACCTGCTTGCTTAAATGAATTTTTATTTAAGCTCGCTGGTTGTCGACGCCACACATTCATTGCAACATGGACATTGAAGCTCTTATTTCCAAAGTTTATCTTCGACGACCAGTATGGGATAAAACTGAAAAACTACATTCGAACAGGAATGCTGTGGAGAAAAATTGGAAGGAAATAAGCCAAGAAATGAATGTAGAAGGTAAATATTTTTTTAATTTTTATTATCATAATTCACATAAATTTTTGTTACACGAATAGAATAGTTATGGCAATCGTGTACTGTTATTGTGTCATGGTAAAACATTTTTTAATGAATTTTTTCGATTTAAATTTTGTTTTTAAAGTTAAATTGTGAAGAAATATAATCCGTAAAAATTCATAATATAATAACGAAACGTATCATTCTGGATGTTTTCGGGCTCACTTTCTACGTAATTGAACTCTTACAATTAAATTTTAATCGAAATAATCATTCAAAAATTTTTTTAAGTGACACAATAACAGTGCACAATTAACCTTACAATTCATAAAAGATCAAATGATATTATATTCAATGGGATTGTTAACAATAAACGTTGTGAAAATATCTCTTATATTTTTCGATGTGTTGGGGATTCTTCCCCTATCTTGTATTGTTAAATTTTTTTCATTGACTCCACTAGATACATTAGGCAGTTGCCTTTCTGGGCCTTCTTTATCAATTATAGTGTTGTGCAGAATGCACTTACATTTGATAATGTTGTCCGCGAGATTTATATCAGTTTCGATATTTTTGGACAAAATTCGCCATTTTGAAACCAAAATGCCAAAAGCACATTCCACTGTTTTTCTGGCTCGACTTAACCGTTTATTGAACAAATCCCTTTCAACAGTTAAGTTTCTCCCACTGTACGGTTTTAATAAACAATCCAGTAAGGGATACGCCTCATCCTCTATGAACACATATGGAGCCTTGAAAACCGTTCCAGGCAAATTTTCTGGATGTGGAATCTGCAATTGGTTATTTTTTATTAATTTATACAAGGCAGAAGCTTGAAAGGTTCCCCCATCGCTGTGCTTGCCATACCCACCAACGTCAACTATGATGAATTTATAATGTGCATTTGCTACCCCTTGCAAAACAACGGAATGAAATTTTTTGTAATTGAAAAACATTGAGCCCGAATTTTTTGGGCACAACACATGAACGTGTTTGCTGTCTATTGCTCCTAAAACATGAGGAAAGTTCCAAATTTTATAGAAGTCTTCAGCCACTGATTTCAAATCGTCTTTCGTGGGTGCCGGCATATGAATGGGCTGTAGTTCTTCCCATAAAATTACAACAGTCTCTGAAATGATTTTGCTAATGGTAGTTACTCCCATTCTAAACGAATAAGCTAGGTTTCTGAATGAAGATCCAGTAGCTAAATACCTGAAAACAAAAAGGTTTTAAGAACTTACAGTTTTATTTTGACATTTATATAGCTAGAGTTACCAGATCTAGAATCAAGGACAAAAAAAGAAAAAAAAAAAGATGTTTTTAGTTTTAAAAATGAGGACATTTTAAAAATTTTATTTATTACTAAAAAATTACAATTTATATTTATCGTTACTGACAATCATTTTCAGTGTGTTTCGATAACAAAGTAAGTAATTATAAAATGTTGGGTTCGAGAGAGACGGCAGAGGTTTCTGATCTTGTCGGAGTCTCATTGAGGTCAGAGAGACGTTTGGTAGCAAAGTCATAGTTTGATTTGTGTTTGAGATAATAAATCCCCTTGTGTAATTTTGAGATTATACAGTTCACTAAATGCGACCAGTGTATCGGTTTTATTTATTCTGTTGTATTGGCAGAAGGTGCAGCGCACAGAATATGTGAAATTAAAATTCGTTTTATAGTGACAAAATACTAGGACATGTCCTTGGAAACGGGGACGTCTGGTAACCCTACTATAGCTTTCATTTATGATAATAATAATATAAAATAGCATGGGTTAATCTTTTATTATTTTTGGTTTCAGAAAGTGCCTTAAGAAAAAAATGGAAGTACTTGAGAGATCAATTCTCAATTGAACTCGGTCAAATTCCTCCTTTGCGTTCCGGAGATTCCGGAAAAAGCTACTCTTCAAAATGGCCATATTTTCAATCTCTGCTTTTCCTTAAAGATATTGTAAAAGCCAGGCCCAGCACGGGAAATTTATCTCCGGTGACTGCTCAAAACGAGTCCCAATCAGCAGCCATGATTGACGAAAAAGAGGAAAACAGCAGCTTTCAAGAGCTGTACATTGAACCCGAAACAATAGTTGAAATTGAAGATGACACCGATAGCAGTTGGCGTCCTCCTGGGTCATCTTTAACTTCACCACCACAAAAAAGGAAGAAGCTTTCTCAGAATGAAAGATTTAATATTGCTCTGTTAAACATTGAAAATAAAAAACTACAATATTTACAAGCAAAATCACAAAAAAAAAAGAGAAAAAGAACTTTATGACGATGATTTATTTTTTAAAAGTTTGATTCCCCATGTACAAAAAAATGGAGGGATCACAGAAGATGGCGTTCAGAATTCGTGTGCTACAACTTGTAAAAGGCGCCTCCGAAGCCAGGTGGGAAAGAGCAGCAGCAGTGAGTAGCACACGCTTCTTGATTAGACCGGGGTTCGAGCCCGTCACCACCAAATACGGAGGATGCGGAAAGGTCAGGAAATGACCACTGCATATCACGGAGTAATATGGCCTTAGTTGCTAATGCTCCTAAAAAAAAAAAAAAAAAAAAAAAAAACAACTTGTAAATGAATTTGTGTACCACAATTCGTGTACTGTTTCAAAAGAAACTTAATAAAATGTTGTTAACCACTAAGCAAAATGTTCTGTTTTTATTGTTATTTTTCTGAAATAGTCTCCAAAATGTTTGTAGAACTGTACATTTCACTTACCTCAAAGTAACAACAAGTCTTTCTTCTGGCAATATTGGCAGCCTGTGCCAATTAGTCCAAGTTTTGGTCAGTCGACGTTCAGTCTTTTCTAAAATGTAACTGAAAGTTTCTAGATTCATTCTTAAATATATAAAAAATCTCTCTTCATGCTGTTTCAATTCTTTAAATAAATGGTGATATTCACCGAATTTTTTTCTATTGGAATTTAACGGGTGCACGCCTATTCTTCGTCTATTCATTTAAAAAAAAAAAACGTTTTCCATGAGGATTGATTCTTCATCTGAAGAACTGGAACTCGACGACATGTAAGAGTACCTTCTTCTTAATTCACACATGAAGACAGGATTATTTTCTGGCTTTGTTAACCACTTAAATTCTGTCGTTCCTAGCAAACTAGGATTGCTATTTGTAAATTTTCAACCAATCGCCAACATGGCTTGGAACGCATTAACTTAGTTGTGGACCAATCGAAAGTTAAAAATAATTATTAAGGGATTATGATGTTTGATTGTAAAAAACATAACTAACAACATTTTTTAATTTAGGTTTTTGAAAACTTCGAGTGCCTTCATCCAAATGCACATCAACAACGAAACAGCCTGTATATGATTATAGATGACATAAAAATTAATTACAACAGAAACTCACAATTACAATTTAAAAAAAAAAATCACTATATATTTCTATAACAATTTGTCGATTTATGTACACAGTGAGTTACATAAATATATATAACTAGTGGTCAGGCGTGCGGGTGCATAAGTACACGTGCCTTGAGTGTTGAATACGGTGCTGTTTCTTGTATTCTGTATATCTTGTAAACTCCTGACTGTTCGGTCGTCCCGGAGTATAAACAGAAAATTTATTTATATATATATATATATATATATATATATATATATATATATATATATATAAATAACGATAACGTATAAATCCAGTAAAATATCTTTAATACTTTGATATATATATGAAATCTATTTTATATTAAATATATGGTATGAAGTACAGAAGTATATAACCGGGTTAATATTTGTATTACGCTGGTTTTTTTTTTATAAATATTTTGTGTGGACTGTATAAGCGAAAATCGATGATATTTGATTATATGACCAAATTATGAATTTTAAGGAATTTTTCAGAGAAAAAGATGATAATTGGGCAAGAAAATAAATATACATTTCATTTCAATGTATATATATATATATATATATTCACTTATAATTGAATAATGTTTGAAATAATTAGAAACTGAATCTTACATAAAAAAGGGTAAAACATACATCGGAGACAGCAAAAAGCATTTTCCTCTACATGACGCTTGAGATATAAACTTAAATGAGAATAATGATAAAAAATGGCATGGCAAGACAGAAGAGCAAAATTGTGAAATTATACGTAGTGATCAAACCAACAGGGAGGGAAGAGAATAAAATTATTCATTTTTCGATTTGTAGCTAAGCTACCTCCTCTCATCTTTCCAGTTTTTTTTTTTTTTTTTCATTCTCCTCAACTGTTATTAATACATAACGCGTATTTATGTGTAGTAACTTCTGAACACTTCGCAACTTTAGCGTTTTTTTTCCCCTTCGATAAATTTTTAATTCTTCCCCTGCAGCAACATTATTCCCTTCCTCTTTCAATTATTTCAGCGCTCATTCCAACGAATATTTAATCGAATGTCCTGCAATGGGCATTAGTAAACAACCTACTCCCTCTCTTTTCCCCTAATTATTTATCTTTTCATAAGTTTTCACCTGAAAATTACGGGACACCCACTGAATTGCATAAGAGATAATCGAAAATTTTACGGTAGCGGTTTTACCCGAGAGCTAAAGGGATTAACGTTCCGCAATACAGTAGCGCCCGTAAAACCTACCCCAGTGAGAAGTTGCACCGGTCACTGCTTTCTATGTGTTCATACCCAGTGAGAAGCTTTAGCTGCGTATCGCTGCTGGTTCCAAGTAAGCGGTCACCTGCGTTCTACGTGTAAGCACCCTTAGGGTGCTTACACGTCGAACGCGTAGAACCAAGCCAATACTCACCAGATGTGAGCCTCTTGTTATTGTTAATTATGATATTATTAATAAATGTATCGATTATATTGTTCTCATAATATATTATAGTATAGTATTTTAACTAAATTATTAGGTGTGCGCTGTACAATACTTTTCAGTTATTTCTTAATGTAAAGTAAGATTGTCAATCCTAGCATTACTCTTATTTCTGTTTGTTCTGTGGCACGACCACTAGGTGAGAAAAGTTTGCAGCTAATCACTTTGGCAATTGAATACAATCGTTAACAATATTTAGCAGTTTCTGTGGGCTTGAACCTCAGTAAACTCAAACATGTTAGGTGAGATTAATAATTCACTTAGTTATAAACTATGTTATTACTATTTATTATGTTATTACTTAGTTATTACTATGGTATTATGAACACCACCGTTGCAGAATTTGGCAAACTTCCCAATAGAATGAGAGAAACTTTTATACGTGTTTTTAGAGTCCAGAAATAATCGCACAGGACCCCAGACTACCTAAATTTGGCATTGGTGATGGCAGGGGTGTATGCCAATTTGTTAACAAGGGAGAAACACTTAACACTTCTTAACAAGTGTTAACACTTGAGAAAAATTTCTGCTAAGCGTCATTCCCAGTTAAAATAGCCTGTTAAATGTTATAAAGTAATTTTTTTAGTAACAAGGGGCTCTAATGCACCCCTCCACCAAATTACTGGGTGATGGTAGGATTTGCAAGCCATAGTCGTACTGCAATTCCAGACAGAATGAAAGAATAAAGAAAGGATCACACAATCGCACAACACAAGCCTAACAATCGTCATAAAAATAGAGCAACTGTGCTTAGATAAATCCGGCTTTGGCCATCAAGCCCCAGGGGCTCACTTCTGGTGAGTATGGGCTTGGCACACCTAGGGTCCTGAGCTGGATATCATCATTGTTCTCTTTCTTGGTGATTCCTCTCTCTCTCTCTCTCTCTCTCTCTCTCTCTCTCTCTCTCTCTCTCACAAGGTAGCTCGGAAATTTTTTTTTTTTTTTTTTTTTGGCAGGTGCAGCATAAGCCTCGGGCTTCCTTGCACCATATGGGTAATAATAATAATTATAATAATAAATGCTCCGATTGTCTTGCTAACAGCACGCTAATATGATTTTTGGTATAACCTTAATCAATAGCATCTGAACCAGTGGTGTACCAGGTACCATAAGGTGGGCAGGGCATGGCAACCAGGGTTTTGAGTTTTTTTTTTTTTTTAGAACGCCTCTTGCATTCTTTTTCTTTAATTTAAAATTTTTGGTTAAGGAGGGGCATGCGTATGTCACCTCTGCCTGAAGTGACCTGATCTGAACCAGAATGCAACTAAAAATAAACACAAACTTCCACATGATAACAAATGAATAGCCTCAGCAAAAAACACTAAACAACCAAACCCACTTAAAAATAAAAATAATAATATTTCAGTTAAAAATAATATCACTTATTATTCTGAATAAAAATAATATCACTTATGATTCTGAAAAATACTTTGAAGTAAATGATACGAATAGGAAAAACCTTCGGTCGCGGATAATCGGAACCAGAAGCTGCGGATGAACGAAACCGGAAGATCTCCGGTTATGAAGAAGTCACGTAGTAACTCTAGCTGCCAGTGGTTTGAATGAATGTTAGTAAGACTACCCTCTTTTTCTTAAAACTTCTATAATATAAATATTATTTTGAATGTGGAAACTATAATAGTGTTTTCTAAGCGGTTTTTGTTTTATGATAACAAAACCTTTTAAAAATTGCAACGGATTCCTCTGCTAAACATTTCCTGTCATAATCATCAAGACAGCCTATTATTCCTAACATTTTATTTTATTTTAGTTTTTCGCTCCATCCGCACAGTTCCTTTATTTCAATATTTGTTTCAAGTTTCCGCATTTATTTTATACATTATCAGTTTTTTTTTAGTTTGAAAGAGCTGCATCTCTTCCTTTCCCATTTGCTAGTTATTAGTCCCGTGAGTAAATTACTTCATTTCACTATATGGGAGAACTTCATATTCATTGTTATTCAAGAGATGGCGTCGTTATCTCTTTTCCGTATGTATATTTTTTTCCCCCAATGACTTCATAACACTAAAGCTCAACTTACATTCATTCAAATGCATCCAGTTGCTTTAGTCTTAAGATTACTGAGCTTTCCGTGCCATAAGTTGCCATAATCGACTTTTGCTATCTAGTACTCCCCCCCCCCCCCCCATTGCTACTGTTAATGTCTTCGCTTTCATAATCTGTTCATGTTCATTAAAGTTCATTATGATGAGCGTTCCATTTTTTTTAGATTTCTTTATCGCATAAGTCATTGTCTGTGATTAATGAAGCTAGACAAAGTGAGACATCTGTTCAATATTTTTACTACTAATGCTGCCTGCTTGATTGCTTTTCCGTACTCTACTTTCTATAACGATTTTGATCATCCCATTGTTCCTTTGATCCTATCTTTTACCTGCTGTTGTAAATCCTTGTGTGACGAAATAAGTCGATGACAGACACCTAGCGGTAGACTGACAACTCATTAAAAAAATTCTTTTATTTTAAAGAATGAAATCCGTTTCGAAACAAAGGTAGTGAATGGCAGTAGAAACAATGGGCAAAGATGTCGTATTTTTATCGCAAAGAAAAACAAAGAAATATTACATCTGCTGTTCAAGAGATGAACTGTTGTTCGCCTTGTAAAAAATTATTAAGCCATTGTGAAAAAAATAAAAAAAATTGAAAGATGGAAAACATATAAACCTTATCAGTAAAATTATTTGTTTATAAAAAAAATTACATATCTAAGTATAAAACTATTACACCAGACAAAATAGTAATGAAATTTAATTTATTAATTTAACAGAAGTAATAAAAGTGTTTTAGAATCTTTGTTACTTCTGCTTTACCCAGGATCTCTTTTTTGTGTGTTTTTCGAGTCCGGTCACTGCCGAAGTTGGCAAACTTCCCAATGGAGCAAGAGAAATGTTTCTGCACTTCTCTTTTTTCTAATCTCTATCCCTATCCTTTTTTTTTTTTTTTTTTCTCTCAAAACATGGTAGTTGGTCGACATCAGGCGAGGGAACGGGTAGCTCCAACATTAATTCTCACCTCTACAAAATAGCGTTTTTCATCCTGCAAAAAAGGCAAACTGACTAAGAACATACGCAATATACAGACACGATAATATTGACACCTCGTGCCCTTGGTTGACTTGATTCAGATTCTGTACAAACCAACCTTGATTTTGCCTACTATTTGAACAAAAGGGGTTTCTGTTTACTCATTATTGAAAATGCATGGCACAATCAGGCAATGCACAGAAAAGATCTGATTCACATAGGGCTGATCCTGGGGAAGCAGCGGGCGCAACACACCCAGGCTACAAGTGAAAAATAACCCAAATCCAAATAAACGAGAGCTAGTTCTCAATCGCGACAAGAGGATCCGGATAACCCCAACATGAATTCTTACACCCGAGCTCCCTGAACTGGTCCTAGATTCACATTTTGCACAGTATAGTAATAGTATACAGAAAATATTACACTTAACATATCTTACAAATGTATTCACAATAGAAAAATTGTTGCCATAGCAGTAAAAAAAAAAAAAAAAAAAAAAATATATATATATATATATATATATTATTAGCCATATGGTACAAGGAAGCCTGAGGCTTATGCTGCACCAGCCAAAAAAAAAAAAAAAAAAAAAAAAATTCCCGAGTTACCCCCTGTGTGAGAGAGAGAGAAGTAGAAAGGCATCACCAAGAAAGAGAAGAATGATGATATCCAACTCAGGACCCTGGGTTTACCAAGCCCATACTCACTAGATGTGAGCCCCCGGGGTTTATATATATATATATATCTGCAATTTCCGATATTCAATTCTTTTGTCTGTGGAAAAGATTTTCAAAAAGGTTACTGTTCTCAGTAAAAATAAAATGAACACTACAGTGAGGTGTAACGTGTTATTTGCACGGGTTATGAGCAGTTCTTGAAGTGGAAAATATTTGTATTGACAATCTGAACTCCAATATCTAGCAACGAAAATAAGATTAAATATTTTTTTGTGAAAAGTGAATCTCAACGTACGCAAACATTATCCACCAGTTTTTATTAGTTCTGATGTTCGCAAGCCATGATTAATTATTAAAGTGCTTGAACTTGTAATCGTCTAATGATCATCTAATATTTCTATAAACATTTTGAGACTTTTATCAACGGGAACGCTTACGACTTAGATTCAAAACAAACTTATCAACCAGGACATTGTTCCACTAAGTTCTGCCAAATACGAGCATACGAGCAATGGCTATGGAGTTATTTAGAATTTTTACCAATGCACCTTAAATTACGAGATGTCAGTGCTTTGTATCTGCAAATTGCCTGCATTCGATGGTCGTTTTGCCAATTTTTTAAATTTTATTTTTTTGGATGATAATCCCAAATTTATGGAAAAAAATGCTGCCGTGAAACAACTAACTCGACCACGAACATAGAACAGATGCAATATAGGTACGCTACACTGTCGCCTCATGGCCTTCCTACCTCAGTCCGTGCAAATTCTAAATAACCTAATCCAAGGAAAGAATAGGCGTCTAGATGTACAGGAGTTATTCCAGTTTAAAGTCGAATGTAAGCATACTCCCAAAATACTAGTAAATAGGCGTACCTCAGCCTTAGAGTTAATAAAAGTCCTCCTGTCACATTCATTATTTAAATTTCTGGAAAACTTGAGGTGAACATACCACAAAACAAGCTTCACTGATAATGATGCTATCTACTATTGCTAAAGGAGCACCATATCCATCGGTGAAACTACCACACTGCCAGTTCCGTATTAGAGAGGCAAGCCTCCTTAGCAGCCAGGAAGCCAGACAGGTATTTGGAATGATTGTTAAAGAACTCAAATTGGGGGAGGGGTTAGTTCAGCAATTTGGCAAGGACCCACTACTTATAGATTTACTCACCGCTAGCCAAATCACAGAAGGAAATATTTTTCCTTTGAATAAAATTAATGATTTATGCACTGACAATTTCCTAAACTGTCTCTTGTACACCGCTCCCCCCCAAAATTAAAATGCATATCACCTATGTGGCCCCATTTATATTTGGCGAACAAGTTTTACTTTTACAAGATTTTTTGAATCAACGGAAAGGCAGCTAAGGCTACGAGGCGTCAAAATCTCATGCTTGTGATGGCTGGTATAACTGTCTGCGCGATAGCACAGTGGTATCATCACCGTCCTCCCCACACCGGGTGGAAGAGGCCCGGGTTCGAATCCTGACGCGAGGAACTTTAATGGGCTTTTTTCAGTCCGTGGATGAGTTAATCGGTCTCTGGCGTAGTTAGCAAGGTTTTTTCCCCCAGAAACTGAGGTTTTTCGTCCAGCAAACAGACAAATCGATCATAGAACACACGCAATTAACAGACATAAGATACACAGCACGGCAGATGAATTTCATTATTCGGGTGGCCTAAATGTAATAGTTTTTTTGGCTAGTATGATTGTTTTTCTGGATGAAAAACCGAGTTTCAAAGCAAAAAAAAATCCGTGCAACCCTCTCTTCCAGCTTACTAACTGGGCTTTGCATTAAAAAAAAAAAAAAAAAAACTGGCTATAAAGGGTCATTTAATCGAGGAGGGATACGAGCTTGCTCCTGCAGCGTGATAAAACAGGAAGCAATCATAGCCACTGTGCTAAATGCGAAGACCATTTTTCCCCCCCTTGAGATTTTATTTGATTCTAGCAATTAATTCTCTTAATTAATTGTTAACGACCTCAAAGCCTTCACATAACTACTACGGGCTTTTATAGTATTCCATTTAGGCTATGAAAATTTTAGTCATATTTCATGATGAATACGTAATTCAGTTATTCTTAGGGTTTTCTTTATTTTGGAGACTGGTGAATCAGCCTTATGGTCACAGGTACATTCTCCTACCCTAGTTACACTTACACGTTCATGTGTTGTGCCCAAAAAATTCGGGCTCAATGTTTTTCAATTACAAAAAATTTCATTCCGTTGTTTTGCAAGGGGTAGCAAATGCACATTATAAATTCATCATAGTTGACGTTGGTGGGTATGGCAAGCAAAGCGATGGGGGAACCTTTCAAGCTTCTGCCTTGTATAAATTAATAAAAAATAACCAATTACAGATTCCACATCCAGAAAATTTGCCTGGAACGGTTTTCAAGACTCCATATGTGTTCATAGGGGATGAGGCGTATCCCTTACTGGATTGTTTATTAAAACCGTACAGTGGGAGAAACTTAACTGTTGAAAGGGATTTGTTCAATAAACGGTTAAGTCGAGCCAGAAAAACAGTGGAATGTGCTTTTGGCATTTTGGTTTCAAAATGGCGAATTTTGTCCAAAAATATCGAAACTGATATAAATCTCGCGGACAACATTATCAAATGTAAGTGCATTCTGCACAACACTATAATTGATAAAGAAGGCCCAGAAAGGCAACTGCCTAATGTATCTAGTGGAGTCAATGAAAAAAATTTAACAATACAAGATAGGGGAAGAATCCCCAACACATCGAAAAATATAAGAGATATTTTCACAACGTTTATTGTTAACAATCCCATTGAATATAATATCATTTGATCTTTTATGAATTGTAAGGTTAATTGTGCACTGTTATTGTGTCACTTAAAAAAATTTTTGAATGATTATTTCGATTAAAATTTAATTGTAAGAGTTCAATTACGTAGAAAGTGAGCCCGAAAACATCCAGAATGATACGTTTCGTTATTATATTATGAATTTTTACGGATTATATTTCTTCACAATTTAACTTTAAAAACAAAATTTAAATCGAAAAAATTCATTAAAAAATGTTTTACCATGACACAATAACAGTACACGATTGCCATAACTATTCTATTCGTGTAACAAAAATTTATGTGAATTATGATAATAAAAATTAAAAAAATATTTACCTTCTACATTCATTTCTTGGCTTATTTCCTTCCAATTTTTCTCCACAGCATTCCTGTTCGAATGTAGTTTTTCAGTTTTATCCCATACTGGTCGTCGAAGATAAACTTTGGAAATAAGAGCTTCAATGTCCATGTTGCAATGAATGTGTGGCGTCGACAACCAGCGAGCTTAAATAAAAATTCATTTAAGCAAGCAGGTGGCTCAACACAACCAGCACTAACCAATTCCGATACGTTTTTGCGGACCCCACTGTCTCGCGTGACTTGGTGGACAGGGGGATGAATCACATTTTCCATTAACGGATTAAATTTGGATGATTATCAGTGATTTTTAGGTATAGCTTAGTAATGTAAATCATACAACATACATTTTTCATATTAACTAATTTTCATTTAATGTTAACTGCAGAAGGAAAACCGAGATTAATTAATCTCAGTTGGGAGGAAATATGAACCGACGGGTGTTATGAGTTACTGTCTTCATTTAAAATATAATGCATATTTCACGCAAAACTATTTCTTCGTTGTCATAATGATTATTTATTTATTATTTTTTTTTTTTTTTCAAGATTGAAAACAGTAAGGAACTGATGGGCATACCCAAATGTGTGTACATTACAGTAGGCAAAATTTTGAATATCATAATTTATGTAATGAATTGGAAGTTTCTAAATATTTAGAACGAATAGAGAAAAACTCTGTTTCCAATTCGAATAATAAAAACACTGACTGATCGACTATTTCTACATACGGTATTTATTAGCACTTTACAAATAAATATAAGAAGAAAAGAAAGAACTGTTGTTACTTTGAGAAAATAAAAAAATATAATGGAATTTTTCTTATTATTTTATATACAGTATATTTTTTTTATTTTGTTTTTTTCAGCATTTCTCCATGGTATTTAATGCAGTTTGACACTTTTATCCCATATTGCACGTTTAACATAAATCCATAAAAGTCAGTCTGAAATCAAAATTTCAGTATCCATGTTTAAAACTTTTGGATTACAAGTTTTTTCTACTTTTCCGTGAATTCGTGCTTGCTATAGCAACAGCAGTTCTAAAAATTGCCTGAAGGCCAGATTAATATCAGAGGTGTGAACAACGCGTACCCAGTTGAGTGACATCTGTACTTCCCTGAGACCAGTAAGCTTAAATTGTTGAGGTAAGCTGGGGGATTAAAACAAGAAACGATGCCGCTGTCCACACGCTCTTATTGTATGCACTCCCATTGACTTACATTGTTCATTTAGGCTGCTGTTTCCAAGTAAGCAGTCACCTGCGTCTACGTGTAAGCATCCTAAGAAAAGAAAACGTAAAAGGAAGAAAAAACGCATGCTATCGAAATGTAAAAACATGTGTATTTCGTAGCATTGGTTATTATTTATTATTATTAACCATATAGTGCAAGGAAACCTAAGGCTTATGCTGCGCCAGCCAAAAAAAAAAAAAAATTTCCAAGTTACCCTGAGAGAGAGAGAGGAATCACCAAGAAAGAGAAGAATGATAATACCTAGCTCAGGACCCTGGGTGTGCCAAGCTCATACACCAGATGTAACCCCTGTATAGTTGACCTTCATTGGTGCCGACTACTTCTCGTATTCTGTATTTTTCCTTTATTGTGTTGACCGTTGCCGCTGACAAATCGGAATTCCGCACGATACTTGATGTTTGGCCATTTACATACATCCTTTATTATTTAATTTTCTGAACCAAATCGATCGCTTTCCTTTTCTTGATAGACTTACTAGTACCGCTCTTAGTCGGCACCATGATAACAGTCAAAATTAAATTTTCTGAAAAGAGCTTCACAGGGTTAAGGCTTGAAAACTCACTATTATCACTCCACACGAGCTCACATTTTACTAAAGCTCATTTCTGGAGGTCACTTCCATAAAACAATAAAAACAATTTGCACTTTCCGGGTTACTGGGCTTTTCTGTTCCTGCAATTCTTTATAAACGGATAGTAAACTCGATCTTATTGCATTTGCGATAATACAGATAGCTGGAATTCTCTGGTGTTTTTACGTTATTATGGTGAAATGTGTGTCCCCTTCACTGAAATATTCAGTCATATAAAAATATATAAATAACGTAACGTAATTCGGGGACTTACTGTATCGAAATATGTTCAGCAACCTACGTGAAAAGTATGACGATAGAGTAAAAAACGAAAAAACTTACCACGCACTACTCGCGTGTACAATACGATGCTTCCGTTTATTTTTTACAATGTCACGTATGGTTTGGTCACAAACATTATAAGGGTTCTTTAGAGATTTAAAACGGATGCACCGTTTTCAAACTTATGATGAATAATTTCAAGTATGCAAGCACAACTCTTGCGTTTGCCCATCATTTTCGCAATTTCTAAACAAAATTATTTTTCCTTTTGCGGTGCGACGGAACACAACAATCGACGCGCGCACTAAAATAAAACTAAACATATGATCTCCCTTTTTTTATTTTTTTTTTTAGCAGCGGGTGTGAAGACAGCGGGGGTGGGTAATAGGTACCCTAATCTCCCACTGACGACTTATAATGCCGCTTCCTGTCGCTTATTTACTTACGACTTGCAAAACATCTGTTTATACCTATTCTAGTTATTACTTGATTTCTGAGTTTTTTTTTGTTTTTAATTTGGAATCTTGAAGTCTGGTCCCGGTTAATCCGATCCTGGTAAATCGAGAGTCTGCTGTATAATGAATTGGTTGCTTTTGTCATATAGGCTTCTGTCATATTTTGTTTGTTTGTTATTTTGTTCTTAGGAGCATTAGCAACTAAGGCCATATTGCTGCAGGGATATGCGGTGGTCATTCCCTGACTTTTCCACATCCTCCATATTTGGTGGTCATGGGCTCGAACCCCAGTCTATTCAAGAAACATGCGCTACATAATGCTGCTCCTGCCCACCTGGCTACAGAGGCGCCTGCATATTTTGTCATATACTTGCTCATACTGGCAAACTACTCATAGGTCTACTCAAAGAGCATATGCTATTGCACTCCCGCTCCTATATCAGGGTGTTTAATGATTTTGTAATAACTGAGAGCAAGTGCAGGAGAAATTGTTGAAGTTAAATATAAGAAAGGCACCTGGGGTTGATAGGATCTATCCAGTTATATAAAAGGAGGGGGCAAAGGAAATAAACAAACCCTTAGCCATAATTATGAGAACATTGTTGTTATGGGCCTATATGAGAGCTTGAAGGACGGGGTGTATGTCCTCGAAGGGTCTAAATTGAGGGGCCCATCAAGCTCTCAGCTGCCCACATCAATGCCAGAGCTTGCACTTGATCATCACGCAACACAGTGGCAACCCCCAAGGCAGAATGCCTTGTCTGGTCCCACCCGAACTAGTAGTTGTTGGTGACTCTATTGTCAGGGAAACTGGGAACATGGTATGTAAAAAGGCTAGGTTGAACAGGACCAGGGTATGTCTGCCAGGGGCAAAGGTTGATGACGTTGTAGAGCGGATATCATCTTTTAAGGGCACAAAAGGTGATATTGTTGTACACGTTAGCACTAACGATATTAAGAGTAGGAGACTGGTGGAATTACTTAACAAGTACAGGTCACTGTTCAAAAAAAGCCGTGAATTAGGGTTGAATTTTAAAAGAGTCTGTAATTCTGCCCAGACATGATAGTAGGGAGTATATGAGAGAGCCTTGTGAATCGATTTGGCCGTGGAGAGATTGTGCAAGGCTCATGTGGTAGAATTTTTTCAGCCTTAAGTTCTGCAAATTGCAGTGGCCTTATACACCTCAATCAGATAACCTCACAGGCACCTGTGAGGTGATCTGATTGAGGTATATAAGGCCTTGAATGGGTTGAGCACACTGAATTCTGATGGGATTCTTCCACTTGCTCAGATTACAAACCTGAGCGGGCATAAATTCAAATTGAGGAAAGACCGTTGTAGAATAGATGTGAGGAAATTTGACTTTAGTCAGCGGGTGGTTAATTACTGGAACAAACTTCCATCTGTCGTGGAAGTTAATAGCTTAAATAAATTCAAGGAAGAACTGGAAAAAACTTTTAGAGGGAATGGTTGTGTGAATTTTTTTTTTTTTTGGCTGATGCTACATAAGCTCATACACTTGCTTTCTTGCATCAGAAACCTCTATTACTATTACTATTTATTTTAACACTAAAACAGACAATTAGGAAAAGTACATTTTTGAAATGCAAACATTATTTTTGAGTAATGTTTTAAGAAGTGTTTTTTAGCATATTCTTCAGCACAATGAACAAACTGCTCTGGAATGATCTAGCATGAAGTAAAGAAAGGTGTTGAAAAGTGACATGAAGAATGCATCCCCAGGGGCTCACATATGGTGAGAATGGGCTTGGCACACCTAGGGTCCTGAGCTGGATATCATCATTCTTCTCTTTCTTGGTGATTCCTTTCTACTTTTGACTCTTGATTTCTCTCAGGGTAACTTGGGAATTTTTTTTGACTGGTGCAACATAAGCCTCCAGCTTTCTTGCACCATATGGCTAATAATAATAATAATAATATTGGACTATTCATATAACAAAGCTGTCTTCAATTCCTGGGCTGACATGAGCAGACGATTGTGCCAACAAAGATGCTCAATAGGATTGAGATTTGCTGATTGGGCTGGAAGTCTGTTGCTTGGAATCTTCCTTTTGTTCCTCAAACATCCCTTTCACACACTTCACACAATAGATGGTTGCATTGTCATCATGAAAGTACCACTGTCTATAGGGGTAAACATGCAACATTGCCAGGTGTTCCCAACAATGTGGTGCCTCCGTAGCCAGGTGGGAAGGAGCAGCAATGCATAGCACACGCTTCTTGATTAGACCGGGGTTCGAGCCCATCACCACCAAATACGGAGGATGCGGAAAGGTCAGGGAATGACGACCGCATATTTCCAGAGCAATATGGCCTTAGTTGCTAATGCTCCTAAAAAAAAACCAAACCAAACCAACCCAACAATGTTCAGATACACTCTGGTATATGTGATGTCCTCTATTGGGGTCAAGGACCAGCAGTATGCAGGGGAAGAAAGAGGAAATATACTGAAGTGTAGTGTATGGACCACCCTTGTGAGACTTGCACCACTAGATCCTCCAGCACCATGTGTTGCCTGCACACAACAGAACAGTTGCAGTGCCTTATGTGGTTTCCTCTATATATGCACTCTTCCATCAGTGCTGTAAAGCTTAATTGGGATTCTTAGGGCAACCTTACTTTCCTGCAGTCCTCCTGTGTTTTTGGCACCAGTGCATCTGTAGTCTAAGATTATAGGCTTCTGTGAAGGTGTCTCCTACGCTCTTAGCACGTTCTTTTTAGCTTCCTTTTCATGGTGCAGGTGCTGATGCCCTGCAGTGTTCCTATAGTAAGTGAAGTTGCTGTAGTCATTCATTGGCAGAACAATTAAACTGATGATTACACTTGAGAAACCTGACGATTGCACCTGATAATTTGATCTAGATATCTATTACCTTGTACCGATAACCTTATGCCTTTTGAAGTATGCAATCTTATCCATTCCCCATTTCCAGTGAACTGATTTACCAGTGAACTCTGGTAGATTACGTGGCTTTATAGCACTTCCTGCACATGCATCACATGCCATGTGACTTTAATATTTGCATTTTTTGCATAGATTATTGCATGTAGGCCAAACCTCAGTGGTCCTAATAAAGTATCCGTATAGTGTACTCTTCCTTCATATTTTATTAAAATTTTGTTTCATACTTGATTGGTTGCTTGTTTTAAGAAACTTTTATAATACCATGTACTTTTTGATACCCCAGGGCCTTGCCATCTGGTGAGTATGGTCTTGGCACACCCAGGGTCCTCAGCTGGATATCATCATTCTTCTCTTTCTTGGTGATTCCCTTCTACTTCTCTCTCTCTCTCTCTCTCTGAGGGTAATTCAGAAATTTATTATTTTTTTTCTTTTTGGCTGGTGCAGCATAAGCCTCAGGCTTCCTTGCACCGTATGGCTGATAATAATAATAAAATAATAATAATAATATTAAGTTGTATAGTAACTGTGCATGTTATAGGTATAAATATAAATTTGTTATAGGTATAATACATAATGACTAGTTAAAAATTCAAGCTTAATGTTCAGTTACTGTTAACTACATGTATTATTATCATTATACACCCCTTTCCCCAAAGAAACATAACTGGATTTTTCCCTAATGGAAGGTTTTATCTAGGGGAGAGGGTATTCGAAGTAATTGCCTCTCACAAGGTTATTCCAAAAGCATGTTCTTTCATATAGTGTTTCTGAATTATCTGTAAACAGAACAGTTATCACATACTATTGCTAATTTTAATACAACCCTTTGCTTTCCTTTGCTGTGCCCTCCAAAAACATGAAGGCTAGATCTAACTTTGATCTGATGCATTTCACAGAGATGCTTGTAAAACTTTATAATAAATGGTTTACCGATTTTCCATTAATTTTATTTGATTTATTTTCCTTTTGTATGCTATTGATATTAATATTATTTAAAATAATAACTGAAAGTTTATAGTATGATGTACTGTTTTTTTTTTTTTTCTTTCAGTTCATTTTGAGGTTGTCATGACTGAACCACAAGGAACTCTGACATCACCTCATCATCCATATTATTATGGTCAAGATAAATCATGCTGGTGGAAAGTGCTTCCCCCTTCAGATAAGCATGTTCGGCTTGATTTTATTATATATGATATAGCTCAAAAAGAAACCACACCTTGTGTTGGGAGCTGCCAAGATGAATTAATAGTATATCCAGGTTACACAAATGACACCATGATAAAGTCATCAGATGGAAAAATGTTTCCTAAACATATAATATCCAAGGGCCCAATACAGATACATTTGAAAAGTTGTTTTCGGTATTCTTTGAGTCGATATCGTGGTTTCTATGCAGTTTATAAATTTGTTGGTGAGTATCTGAAAAAGCAAGTTGCAAGTGGTGTACTATTTGTAGATAAGAAAGTAGCAAAATAGTCTTACAGATATTCTTGGATTTCACTCACTACCTGTTTTGAAAGGTCAATTTTGAATTCTATTGATTAAGACCTTTTCAAGTGGAGCTCAATTATGTAGCTTCAAATGGAGCTTTTAATGGGTATTCCCCAGGTTTTTCACTTTATAAGCATGTAAACGGTCCTTAGAACATTATCATTCAAGACACCCCTGTGCTTATAATGCTTCACACATTAATGGCCTGACTTTTTATCACTTTTCAGTCTACAATAAATTCCCCCAAATCATCCTAAAAGTTTTTCTCTTATTCACCATCAAACTTTTTTGGACATCTTAAAAGCTATTTACTCCATCATTGATTCCATTTTTCACTAACCACCAAATATATTTCAAAAGTCAATGCCTTTATTTCAATTAAAGATACACAAATGAAAGAGACGTTGTCTAAACATGTTCATTTTTACAATCATTTGTTCCCATATATTTCCAAAAAGAGAGCAATATTTTCAAAACTTTTCCAAGATTTCTCATGGTTAATATCTTGAATAATGGCATGTTCCATCTCAGAGGTTACACTATACAATTTCTGGCTAAACAACTATTCGAAATATGTTGGGGTACACTTCGAAAGTAATGCTTTATTTTCAAAGAATTATAGCCCAGTTATCTTTTATAATTTTTTATATCTTTCATAATTTTATAATTCAGGCCCCAAAACAGAATAACCAAGTGCAAACTACTCCGGTTCAAAAGGACTTAGTTCTATTAGGAGAATCCATTGTCAGGAAAACGGGGAATATTTTTTGTAATAAGGATAGATTGACTAGAACCAGGGTATGTCTGCCTTGAGCAACTATTAATGATGTCACCAACAGACTTTCAGATTTTAAGGGGGATAAAGAGAATATTATTATTCATGTGGGGACTAATGACATTAAGCATACACGATCTGACAATTTATTAGACAAATATAGTACCATGCTTAAGGAATTCTGCAAGTTAAGTCACAATGTCCATGTGTCTACAATTCTGCCCAGGCACGATAGGGGAGATTATATGCTGAAAGCCTTGTAGATTGATTGTGGAAACTCAAGACTTGAAAGAATCTGCAAGGCTTTCTGGGTAAAATTTCTATTAGCTTGGCCCACACTTGTAGGTGGAAGGAATCTATTCTGTAGAGACGGGATACAGTTAAACAAAGGTGGTGCAAGAGTTTTTGCCAGTATCATTAAGGATACCTTAAAGGTTCAGGAAAACTGCTGGTTTGGGGAGGGATGGGCAATACAGATATGCATTTATCTGCTAATATTGGTCAAAGTAATGATTGCACATACCTCAAGAGTTCTTGTTTGTTATCGCAACAGAACATATTAGCCATATGTTCTGAGGGCAGAAACGTTTCAAATGAGCGGGTAGCTAATGCCAGGGAAGTGAGCTTAAATAAATTTAAGGGGTGTGTCAGGGTAGATAAATATACAAGAACACTGTCTTAATTATAACAGTAATGTTAGAAGTGTCGTCAATAAAATGAGTGAATTTGAACTGCTGGTTAGGACAAGTAATGGCGACATAATAGGTCTTACAGAAATGCGGTGTCACCCGGAGATAGGGAATGATGAGTTTTAGTACAGTATGTATAAGGTATTTACCAAGGATAGGACAGATAGAAGGGGTGGTGTGGTCATGCTTTTTATCAAAAGCAGCCAGTAAGTGATGAAAGCTTTCCTGGATTCAGACATTTCGTATGCTAGTATAGAATCTGTATGGTGTGAAATAGTTGGAAGTAAAGGTATAATGAGAGTGGGAGGAACCTACAGGCCAGGTAATGGTGATGATTATGATGAGAGCCGCTACATGCAAATGGAATGGGCAAGTAGGCATCAATGTCTTATTATGGGTGATTTTAATTTGTCTCTAATTGGAGCAAATGGGAAGGAAACTCCACATGGCGGACAAAATTTTTAAATCAACTAGATGATTGTTATTTGTATCAACATGTCAGAGAAAGTACTAGAGAAAAGAATATTCTAGACCTCACATCACCCGTGAAACCATGAACCAGATGACATAATAGGGCTGACAGTACAGGAACTAATAGCAGGAAGTGATCATGGAGTTCCATGGTGGACAATGAAGAGAGAGGTAGCAGTAGTTAAAGGCAAAGGAATGGGTTATAATTTTAGAAAAGGAAATTACAATGCCTTAAGGTGCTAGGAGTTTAGTAAATAAATTTGATGAATTTGAGATATTGCTCAAAACATCAAAGGCAGATATTGTTGGGATTTCAGAGACGTGGTGTCACACAGATATAAGGAATGCAGAACTGGAATTTGGGGAGTACAATGTCTACAGAAAGGATAGACAGGATAGGAAGGGAGGAGGGGGTTATGCTATTAGTTAAAAAACACATAAAATCCAAGGAAGTGAAGCCAGTCGACATCGCTGGACAGTGCAGTGTCGAGTCAGTTTGGTGTGACATAAGCATTGGGAGATCAAAATTGAGAGTAGGAGTGTGCTATAGGCCTAATGACTCTGATGAGTATAATAAGAAACTGTACAGAGAAATAGAGTGGGCCAGTAAATCAGAGTCTCTTATAATGGGTGATTATAATTTCCCAGATATTGACTGGAATTTGGGGGCTGGTCACTCACACACTAGCAAGGCTTTTGTGGATTTATTGGATGATTGTTTTCTACATCAGCATGTTCGGGAGGCAACTAGAAGGAGTAATACTCTTGATTTGATTATCAGTAGTGATTCTTCATGCATTAAGAATCTGCAGATAAATTAACCACTAAGTGGCAGTGATCACAGTGTTCTGAAGTGGGAGTTACTCAAAGAGGTAACTACCATTAGGGGTAAAGGGAAGGGGTATTGCTTTCGTGAAGGCGACTACGATGGACTGAGACCGTATTTAAATTCTATACAGTGGGATCAACTGATGATGTTACCAACAGCAACAAAATGGGAAGCATTCAAAGAACTTATCTTGGAAGCTACTAGGCTTTACATACCAACTAAGAAATATTGTTCAAGGTTTAGGCCTAAATGGATGTCAGATGAACTAATGAGGCATATGGCAGAGAAGAAAAATGCATGGGATACATACAAATTAACACGTGACACAGAAGCCTATGATAGATACAAGTTGATCTGTAACCAAGTTACAAAGGAGGTTAGGCAGGCGAAGGCAGATTACAAGAGATCCTTGGCAAGGGATGCGAAGAAAAACAGGAAAGAGTTCTTTATTTATGTAAACTCTAGAAGGAAGGGGATGAATCAGATTGGTCCACTTGATATCGATGGGTCAACTGTTGATGACCCTGCTCAAGGTAGCTAACAAACTAAATGAATATTTTGCATTGACATTCACACATGAGGAGTTATTCAGCGAGGGGAATGCCAGAGGTGTATTCAACTCTAGCAGTAAGCTAAAGAATTTTGTAATAACTGAGAGTAAAGTGGAGGAGAAATTGTTGAAGATAAACACAAGAAAGGCACCTGGGGTGGATGGGATCTATCCAGTTATATTAAAGGAGGCAGCAAAGGAAATAAGCAAACCCTTAGCCATAATTATGAGAGCTTCCTTGGACTCAGGGGAGGTACCCATGGACTGGAGATGTGCAAATGTGACCCCAATTCACAAGGGAGGATTAAAGGCTGACACAAGTAATTATAGACCTGTGAGTTTAACTTCTGTTCCTGGAAAATTAATGGAGGCACTGGTTAAAGAAGCACTGCAGGATCATCTAGACAAGACTTCAGTTATAGCTCGGACACAGCATGGTTTTGTTAAGGGGAAGTCTTGCCTGACCAACTTGATTGGATACTATGATGCAGTCACAAAAGAACTGGATGCAGGGAATAACTTTGATATTATATACTTGGATCTTAGAAAGGCTTTTGATACTGTTGCACATGGAAGACTGCTGCACAAATTGGAGCAGTGTGGCATTGGAGGCAAATTGCTGTTATGGATAAAGGGGTGGTTGAGGGGGAGAAGACAGAGAGTGGTAATTAATGGACACTGCTCATCATGGACTAATGTTATTAGTGGAGTCCCTCAGGGTTCAGTATTGGGTCCTTTATTCTTTTCTGTATTTATAAATGATATTGATGATGGTATATCAAGCTTAATGTCGAAGTTTGCAGACGATACGAAGGTTGGCAGGGTTGTCAAGGACACTACTGACACTATGCTGCTGCAACAGGATCTGGAAAGGTTGAGCAGATGGGCTGAGAGGTGGCAAATGAAGTTTAACATTGACAAATGTAAAGTACTACATATGGGAAACAGCAACCCCAGAGCAACGTATCAACTCTGTGGTACTACACTGACAGTGGTAGAGAATGAAAGGGACCTGGGGGTGGTTGTGCAGGCAGATATGAAGTTCTCTGAGCAGTGCAGACAGGCTGCAAGAGTAGCTCATGGTGTATTGTCAATGATATATAGGAATTTTTCTAGCAGGGATAAGGAGGTGATTATTCCCTTGTATAAGGCAATGGTCAGGCCACACCTAGAGTACTGTATACAGGCCTGGAGGCCTCATTTCAAGAAGGATGTAGAGCTGCTGGAACGAGTACAGAGAAGGGCAACAAGATTAGTGAATGGAACAAAGGGGTGCTCTTACGAAGAAAGGCTTAAGTTTTGCGAATTACAGTGTCTGGAGACTAGGCACCAGCGAGGTGATCTGATTGAGGTGTATAAAGCCTTGAATGGTTTGAGCATGCTCAATGCTGATGGGATTCTTCCTCTTGCTCAGAATAATCACCTGAGAGGGCATAAATTCAAATTGAGGAAAGACAGATGTAGGATAGATGTGCGGAAATTTGCCTTTAGCCAGCGGGTGGTTGGTAGGTGGAACAGACTTCCATCCCTTGTCGTGGAAGTTGATAGCCTAAATAAGTTTAAGGCTCAGCTGGACAGGTATTTTGAACGAACAGAGGGGTGAAGTGGAAGTGGTTATTTTTTATTTATTTATTTTACTTTATTTTTTTTTTTTTTGGCTGATGCTGCATAAGCTTGCTTTCTTGCATCAAATGCCTCTACTAATGCTAATGCTAATGCTAACATGGCGTCTATTAACTTAGTAGATATTGCACAGAGAGCGAATACAATTGAATTATGGTATACCTTTAATACTTTAATCACAGAAGCCTTGAATGCATATATACCATTGAAAAATACTCCACAAGGAAGATTCCAAGTTGGATGAATAATGAAAATTGCCATATTACTTGTGCAAAAAAAGACAGCATGGAAAATTTATAGAGCAGTAAAAAGTATTGAAGCCTATAACAGCTACAAAGTGATCTGTAATAGTGCCACAGAAAAGGTTAGGCTGGCAAAGGCAGATTATGAGAAATCATTGGCAAAGAGAGCAAAGAGTGGGGATAAGGAATTTTTCACATATATAAATGCAAAAAAGAGAAGGACAAATCAGATAAGAGCCTGATACAGCATAAGTCATAGGCTTCCTTGCACCATTTGGCTAATACTAACACTAATAAACAAACTTCACACCAGATATATATTTTTGCAAAACCAAGGGTGCGTCATTGTATGCTTATGATCTATATGTTCCCCAGTTCTGGATATTAAGCAAATGGTGTAAATAAATATGACATTCATCTGTGAATAGCAGGTTGTCCAAAATGTCATTGTCACACATTTTAGATATATTTTTGATAAAGCTGTATTTGTCCTTCTTTTTTCTCACTGGTTAATGCTTGAAGGGCTTAATTTTGTGTAGAAATATGTGAATATCACCGTAAAATGCTTTGAATTGTTCTTCAGTTTATTCCTAAAGCTGTCAATAACTTCCTGGTTGATCTTCTAGAGCTGTTTCTGGTAGTAATCATTACTTTGTCAATTACTTTTGGTGTACAACTTGTCGGATTAACACTATTTTCTTCCTTTAGATTTATGATGTTTATTTTTCTTGAAATTTGCTTATCATCTTAATCGTTGCTATTGTAGGTAGTGTGCTATCTGTAAACTTCTTTTACAGTGCTCATTTTCAAGGTTGGATTTAACAAGGCAAAGTGGCACAGTTGCTTCAGAGTCCCAAGGTGGTGGGGTCCCAGACCAGTAGGATTACTGTTGATCCAATGGTCCCCATCATTTTATTTTAGGGAATATGTGTACCATATCCTCAGGCTACTCAAATCCAGTATTGCTCATTTTACACCAGTTGGAGATTTACTTTCTGTATAACAAATGCTCTCTGTTCTTGTATGAACTGTAAGTCATTTTTTTTATTTACCTTCAAAAGCAAAAATTTACGAGCTATTGAATCACTGAATATGTTATATATGTATATGTATTCATCTTTTAAAACTAAAATAATTAGAAGTGAATATATATATATATATTAGAGGTGTATATATACCTCTAATTCCATAACTTGTACATATTTTTTAAATGTAATGCATTTTTGTGTACCACCCTGTCCAAATAATATTCCAATTTTTAATAATTTCACAGATATTTTATAAAAGTGTTGATTCTTCCACAAGTCATGGATCACAGTATGGTTTCCCAGTTCCTAAAACACACCTAAAGCTCTGTCAGACTGCCATCTTGAGCCATCTGCTTTTCTCTTAACTGCTAAAAACATTACTGCCTACAGTTATACTTTGTTAAATCTCTTAAATCGGCTTGTTACTGCATCTCTATCAAACCTTTAAAAAACAATCGCAGAAGCATACAGCTATAAGTCTTCTGCAGCAAACACATTATTTTTGTGAGACACTGTCTTTAATTATCTCTTCAATCAACTAGTTGGTTACTAGATAGCTTTAATCATTTGTTAATATCTTTAGTGTGTTGTGCTGTGTATGTAGTTACAATAGTTACTGTATTTGTTTACAATAATACTATTGTTATTGTAAACCTCTGTAGTTAATACACAGTAGTGTATTAACTACAGAGGTTAATACACAGTAGTGTATTAACTACAGAGGTTAATTAAATACACAGTAGTTAATACACAGTAGTGTATTAACTACTGTGTATTAACTTTGTAGTTAATACACAGTAGTGTATTAACTACAAAGGTTTAGTTATGCCACTGCAGTTATGATGAGGCCTAAATCCTAAAGGAATCCCTGAAGCCAAGAAAGCTACACATATTATTATTTCAAGATTCATCTACTCTATCCACATAGCTGAAACAACTAATAATAACTGTTTTTGAAAATGCTTTCTTTGATTTCTCCACTGAAAATTCCAGAAATCTCTGTTAATTATTGCACAATTAGGAAAATTTCATGAATTAAGTTAAACTTATTATATGTACGTGTTGAGTGGAATCTGTCACATGCAGTTATTGATGACAAGCTGACTTTACTGATGTGTGCTTTCCTCCAATTGGTAATGCTTGCTAGCTTTACGATATTGAAGAGTTGTTGGATCAAACCATTGACACATGCACTTCACATTTCATGCAACCTGTCAGTAATATACAATGTTATTGACAGGTTGGTGCCTGTTTGCATTTCTCTCACTGTCAGGTCTAAAGGGAATTTTAATTTAAAAATATATCTTTAAAATCCAAAATGGATTTTTCACAGTTGTATTCAGAAAAGATTTAAAATAAAGGTGGCATCAAAAAAGTGAACAATTTTGAATTATTTTTTGCTGACTTTTCAAATGTAAACTCTTGAGCTCAAAGTGACCCTGCATGCTTGGATTTTGAACAGTCCTTTTTTGAGACTGCTGAAAGGCTAAGATGGATTGCATTTGGAAATTAAAATTTTCCTGCTTGTAGACAGATATTATAAATAAACATTATGAATTATGTAACGGAGAACCAGTCCATCTATGGGTTCAGTGTGGTTCATTTTTCACATGAATGGTTTTAAATAAAGGGTGATCGTTGGCAACCACTTATTAATTCTCTACATATATTCAGGTTTTCTTTGAAGGAGGGCAGCATATCTTTATTTGCATATGAGAAATGGAACATCACATGTCGATCCTGATGAAATGCTGTAGTCTACTCACTGATAGAAATTCTTTGGCTGCATAGTAACACATAATAAAAAAGAAAAATTTAAATCGACAACTGTGAAAAGATAATATTTTATGTAGTACTCTCCTCTGAATTGTTTCAAACATGTAAATGAAAAATCCAATAGCTAGAGCAATTTTCGAGGCATATGCTATATTTTCCCATACTTTTAGAACAACTGCTGTTTAATTAGTTTTATGACTATAATTTTAAGTTTTGATTAGCCTGTCAGCCATAAGTCCAAACTGTTATGCCATTCATCGCATAGGGAACGAAATTAACCTTTTTTAAAATGCTTATGGTACAAGCATTTATGAGTATTTCTTATTAATTTTTAATTCTCCTGATTAGTAACATTGCTAAGATTTTAATTCTGAAATATTGTATTTATATTGATAATAGTTACTTTTTATAAAGCATTAAGTGCTGTTTGGATTGTCACATGCTTGTAATGAATTGTTATCACTAATGTTATCACTAAAGCTTATTTGATTTTTCTCATAGCCTAACATAACCTAACCTAAACTCAGAGGCTACACTTTAAAGTCATAAAAGATTAAAAAAACTACTTTCTTTTTTGCTTTAACTGAATGCACTGCAAGCATAGAACAGCAGATAATCTTTCATGCAAACATTGCCATATAGGAACAAAGTTGCCCTTCAAAGGTTGCATATTTATAATAAGAACAAATAAATGAACAGTTTTCTCTGAAAGGTCTCCAGTATTTTCTTGTGTGATTGGCTAGTTCAAGCAAAATTAAACTTGAACAGAAAAGTTAATTTATATAAGGAGAGAGTAGCAGAATTTGATTGACACTTGATTCTGCATTTTAGCTGTTTGCACTGTTATTAAAGGCAAGTTGTCAATTTTTTAATAGAGAGAGAGAGCAACCAAAGAACACAACTGGGTAAGAGAAAGGTTGAAGAGTGTGAAAGAGTCAGTAACACTCTGAATAGAATAAACATTGTGCTCCCGACACAAAGTTAAACAATTGATTGAGTTAAACTAGTCAAACATTAATTATTGTCTCCTTCAAGATAAATGAGTTACGTGTAGAGGAAACACATGAGCAAATCTTTTTTTGAGGCATGCTCAGATCCACTGGAAGAATAACTTTTCTTTCATAGGCTTTCATAATAACTTTATTTCAAAGTACTTGTATTTTTTTATATAGTACTTGTCTTTAATTCACCTATTAATTATAATAAGTATAGACAGATAAACAAACTCTCAAATCATATGCTAGCCTTCCATTTAATTGCCTTTTATTGTGCTGCTTTTACTTCAAAAGATATAGCATTATAAGACAATTATTTCTATGATAACTTGCTCACATTGCCTCTTTTGAATATATACAAATCCACTTCTAGATTAGTTTCCTGGAAGAAACAGATATGAGAACAGTTTACTGTGTCCAGTTAATTCATATATTCCCAAATTTAAGTAAATTCAAACTGATATTTAATTTTCATGTACAGATCCAATAATTTTTTTTTCTAATTCAAAATTACGATACTATATGCATGAACTGGGTTTGAGCCACTTGACCATTAGTTTCAAATAAATAAATAAAATGTAAATGTTGCTTAATAAAACAGATTCAACAATTGTACTCTTTGTATGTGAAGCCCAATATTTTTTATATATAAGCTGGAAACCTTTCATGATGTGTGCCATTTCTAAATAACTTTAAAATTTTTAAATGTAAATTAAATATTTAAAATGCATCCTTTTTGTTATTATTGTTGTTAAGCAAATATTTTGTAATTTTGCTTTGTTTTTTGTTTTTATTTCTCAGATTGTCCAGGATGTGGAATGGGAGATTTTCAGTGCACTAAAATTCATCTATGTGATGCACCCTGTGGTTATATAACATCAATTTCCTATCCTTTACCATATCAAAATAATCATCGTTGTCATTGGCTAATTAAAGCACCTTCATCCCATTTTATCAATGTCACATTTCATGACTTTGATGTTGTTGGTGGTGAAAATTGTGTGCATGACTATCTTGACATATATGATGGAGAAATTAGTTCAAAGGAGAACTTAATTGGAAGGTTTTGCAATTCTAAAAGACCACCACAGCATATTGTCTCCAGTTGGAATGCATTAGCATTGGAATTTTCTTCTGATACAGATTTATCTTCCCGTGGATTTGCTGCATCCTATATTGCACAGAAATTTCAAGTCCCTTCTGAACTCCATGATTTAGATTTTGATGGTATGTATCAGTTTCTTTTTTTTTTTTTATATAGTACTTGTCTTTAATAAAAATTGAATATTCAGTATTTTTGCATAAAAATTTCTTCATTTCTTTTATTATTGTCCTGTCTTCCCATTATCATCTTATTACTGATAAACCCACCAGAGTCAGCCCAAGATACCAGCTAATTGGGCAGTTACCCAGGGTACCATGATCCAAAAGGTGCCAAGTGCTCAAAAAAAAAAAACAAAATGTATATATTAATATATGTATAAGTTAGTGCAATTGCATCATTTCAAGGCGCCTCAGTAGCCAGGTGGGAAGGAGCAGCAGTGCATAGCACACGCTTCTTGATTAGCCCAGGGTTCGAGCCCGTCACCACCAAATACGGAGGATGCGGAAAGGTCTGGAATGACTACCGCATATCCCGGAGCAATATGGCCTTAGTTGCTAATGCTCCTAAAAAACAAAACAAACAAGCATCATTTCAGTACATAGCAAACTACTTAAGTAGTTAGAAAAAATTGGCATCATTAAGTATATCTTATATTGTGAATACCTTCACAACGAGTTGCCATGATATTGCACTATCTCGAATAAGTAATACTTCACCATAGGAGAAGACTATTGTTACTTATTCTTAGCGGATACCATCACCCATACGGTGCCATTTCAGAGCTTATTGGCTCATCATCAGTGGGTAGGCAGGTACTTTGGTGTTGCAATGATGACAATCCAGTTGCGAAGTATAAATCCTTCACAACTGGGTTGTCATCATTGCAACACCAGAGGACCTGCCCACCCACTGATGAGGAGCCAATAAGCTCTGAAATGGTGTTGTATGAGTGATGGTATCCACTGAGAATAAGTAACAATAGTCTTCTCCTGTGGTGAAGTGTTACTTATATGAGGTAGTGCAATATCATGGCAACTCGTTGTGAAGGTATTCACAATATGAGATATACTTAATGATGCCAATTTATAACTACTTAATAGTTGGCTATGTACTGAAATGATGCAATTACACTAACTTGTACATTTGTTAAACTCTTTGCATAACATGAAGCTTTAGCACTAAACTGTATCATAATATATTAATATATTATATATTTTTCTTTTTTTATATATTTCTATTATTTATTTCCAATTTTTTAATGGTTTAGAGTCATTATATTTTTATTTAATTTGCATATTTATAATAAACTACAACTATTTTATGTATTCATGTTGTATTTAATCCTATCCTCACCCCCACTATCATACCAAAGGCAATGTTACAGGGCACTAAAAATAGACTTAACCTGAGGTGCTGGTTTACCTGAAGTCAGCACTGAGTAAACTAGTTGAATATTGACAAAAACAGTTGTATTACCTCAGAAAAGTTGACTTTTTTTTAACAATTATTATTATTACATTTATGTCAGGCCAGCACTTTCTATATTGAGTATTGAAACCCATACTCTAGTTACATTTTCTTCTACTAATCACTTTAAATTACTGTATTTGTATCTGTAGTATTAGTATTAGCCATATAGTGCAAGGAAGCTATAGGCTTTTACCGCACTGCCAAAAAAAAAAAAAAAAAAAATTGATAGTAAAATACAAATTATGTGTTTCCCTCTCATGTAGGTAACTATCCAGTTGACCTTTGAATTTCTTCAAACTGTTGGCCTGAACTGCCTGTGCAGGTAGCTTGTTCCTGTAAACAACAACCGGCTTGCTAAAAGAAACCTTCATACAATCTAGTCTAAACTTCTTCCCCTATAGTTTGAATTTACGGCTCTGTTTCTGGAATTCTTTATAACAGTGAAAATTCCACTAAATAAAGCACCTTCTTTAGTGGAGTTAGTAAAACATTCAGCTAAGGTAAAGAAAACCCACACGAGAAGCATGCAAAAGTTCGATGAAATTTACCGGTAAAAGTACTTTGCCATAATGGCATTCATATTGTTGCTCGCTCGGTAAACAGACAGTGGGTGTTATCGGTCTGGAGTAGAAGTTGAATCCCACGGGAGCTTGAAACCCTCCCGAAGTGGAGGGGGTAACCTGACCTTTTTTCTTTAGAATCACTAATTGAATCACGAACAGAGTCGTATTGGAAGTTCTGGCGTCGTAAAAAATGTTCGTAACGTAGTTTCACCGGTAAACTTTTTTGAAGTTTGCTGTGCTTCTCGTGTGGACTTCCTTTGCCTTTTTTTTTTTTAATAGACAATTTATCCACTAGTCCACCAGTGATTCTAAAGAAAAAAGGTCAAGTTACCCCCTCCACTTCGGGAAGATTTCAATCCCCGTGGGGTTCAATTTCTACTACTGACCGATAACACCCACTGTATGTTTACTGAGCGAGCAACAATACAAATGCCGTTACAGCAAAGTACTTTTACCGGTAAATTTATCGAACTTTTGCGTGCTTCTCGTGTGGGCTTTCTTTACATTCGGCAAACATTCATTTTAATAACCCCTCTCAGAGCCTTATAGACCTCAATCAGGTCTATAAGGCTGTGAGAGGCCCACATAATCAGCTTTTCCTCGTATGGTTGCCCTTTTGCCAGTCTCACTATGTGAGTTTCTCATCTTTGGACCCTTTCAAGAAGCTTAATGTTTTTATTTCAGATGAAGTCTCCATATTTGAACACAGTATTCAAATTACGATCTTAAAATTGCCTTATACACTGGGATTATGATCCCCCCTATCTCTACAGGACATTGATAAATCAATAATCGGACACCACGGACTTTTCTGACTGCCTGTTTACACTGCTTAGAGAACTTCACATCTGCTGATATCTCAACTTCCAGATTCCTTTCTTCCTCTACTGTTTTAAATTCAACTCCACCAAGTTATATAAGTTATTTTGGGGTTGCAAAGTATACAACCTTACATTTTTCTGCATTAAAATATAGCTGCTACTTTTCTGACCATTCTTGAAGTCTGTTCAAGTTATCCTGAAGGAGTGCTGCTTGACACTGATCATTAATGGTGCTCCGAATCTTTATATTGTCTGCAAATTTTGACATCACCCTCTTTTATCTATTCATTGATGTCATATATGAAAATCGGAAACAACAGTGGTCCAAGAACCAATCATTGGGGGACCCTAATTCTGGCATTACACCAATCTGAAGAATATCCATTAAAATTAAGCATAATCCTCTGCCTTCTGTCCTGCAGCCATCCTGCAATCTATCTTAGAATCTTTCCAGTAAACCCAACATGCTCCAGCTTATACAGTAATCTCTCATGAGGGATTGATTCAAATGTCTTGAATTTGTGTCTTTGATTATTTCCTAAAATACAAATAAACTATGTCGAAATTGTTCCCTACATCTAACTCATAAGTAACTATATCAAAATGGCTTACCATGTTAGTTAAATATGATTTTCTCTTAACAAAACCCACGTTGTGTGTCATTTGCCAGAATGCTATTTCTATCTAAATGCCCCTGGTCTGCACTCTTAATCATTGCCTCTAAGATTTTCCCTACCAGTGAAGCCAGACTAACCAGTCTGTAGTTACTGACTTCACGCTTATAACTGTTATAAATTATATATTTAGATTATATAATTTATACATTATATACTTAGATTTTGGAAAATATTTTGATACTGTTGCATATAAAAGAGAGTAGTGCAGATAGGCTGCCAGAACAGCTCATGGGGTTTTGCCAATGATACACAGGAATTTTGGTCACTCGCACACTAGCAAGGCTTTTGTGGATTTATTGGATGATTGTTTTCTTCAGCAGCATGATTGAGAGGCAACTAGAGGGATTAATACTCTTGATCTGATTATCAGCAGTGATTCTTCATGCATTAAGAATCTTCAGATAAAGGAATCACTAGGTTGCAGTGATCACAGTGTGTTGATGTGGGATTTATTAAAAAGATCTAACTACCATCAGGAATAAAGGGAAGGATTTTTGCTTTCATAAAGGTGACTACAGTGATCTCAGACAGTTTTTAAATTCTATACAATAGGACCAACTGATGATTTTACTGATAGCAAATTCTAAATGGGAAGCATTCAAGGAAGCAATCTTGGAGGCTATTCGACTTTTTGTCCCAACTAAGAAATAAGATTTAGCCCTAAATGGATGTCAAATGAACTAACGAGACTTGTGGCAGAGAAGACAAAAAAGCATGGGATACATGTAAATTATAAAGTGACACATAAGAGTATGGTAGATATAAGCTAGTCTGTAATCACATCACAAAGGAGGTTAGGCAAGTGAAGATAAATTATGAGAAATCTTTGCCAAAGGATGTAGTAAATAAAAACAGAAAAGACTTCTTTACCTTATGTAAACTCTAGAAGGACGGGGATGAATCAGAATGGTCCACTTTAGCATTAGCATTAGCAGAGGCATACGATGCAAGAAAGCAAGCTTATGCAGCATCAGCCAAAAAAAAAAAAAAAACCCTCTCATCTCACCCCTCCATTTGTTCCAAAATGCCTGCCTAGCTCAGCCTTAAATTTATTTAGGCAATTAGCTTCCACAACAAAAGAAGGAAGCCTGTTCAACCAACCAACTACCCACTGGGTAAAGGCAAATTTCTGACATCTATTCTACAACTACCTTTCCTCAATTTGAAACTGTGCCCTCTCAGGTCTTAGTCTGAGCAGGAGGAAGAATCCCATCAGCATTCACTTGATATCAATGGTTCGATTGTTGATCCTGCTGAGGTAGCTGACAAACTGAATGAGTATTTTGCATCTACATTCACACATGAGGAAGTTTGTAGGGAAGTGGAGGCCAGAAGCTTATCAACCTCTAGCAGGGAGCTTAATGATTGTGTAATAACTGAGAACAAAGTGGAGGAGAAATTGTTGAAGTGGAACATAAGAAAGGCACCTGGAGTGGATGGGATCTATCCAGTTATATTAAAGGATGCAGCAAAGGAAGCAAGCAAATGCTTAGCCATAATTATGGAAGCTTCCTTGGACTCAAGAGAGGCCTCCATGGACTAGAAATGTGCAAAGGTATCCCCAATTCATAAAGGGGGATCAAAGAGTGACATGAGTAATTACAGATCTGTTAGTTTAACTTCTGTTCCAGTGAAAATAATGGAGTCACTGGTCAAAGAAGCACTGCAGGATCATCTAGACAAGACTGCAGTTATAGTTCAGACACAGCATGGGTTTTTTAAGAGGAAGTCTTGTCTGACAAATTTGATTGGTTATTATGATGTGGTTACAAAGGAACTGGATGCAAAAAATAATTTTGATATCATATACTTGGATTTCAGAGAAGCTTTTGACACTGTTGCGCATGGAAGACTACTGTACAAATTGGAGCAGAATGGTATTAAAGGTAAGTTGCTACAATGGATAAAAGGATGGTTGAGTGGGAGAAGACAGAGGGTGGTAATCAGTGGGTGCTGCTCTTCATGGACTAATGTTATTAGTGGAGTCCCACAGGGTTCGGTGTTGGGTCCACTGTTGTTTTGTATATTTATCAATGATATTGATGAAGGTATATCAGGGTTAATGTCCGAGTTTTCAGATAATATGAAGGTTGGCAGGGTTGTTAATGACAACAATGATAGCACACTACTGCAACAGGATCTAGAAAGGTTGAGCAGATGGGAAGAGAGGTGGCAACTGAAGTTTAATATTGACAAATGTAAAGTACTGCATATGAGTAGCGTTAACCCCAGAGTAACATATCAACTGTATGGTGCTACACTCAAGGTAATCAAAGGAGAATGAAAAGGACCTCGGGGTAATTGTGCAGTCAGATATGAAGTTTTCTGAGGAATGCAGATAGGCTGCAATAGTAGCCTTGTCATGGTGTCTTGTCATTGATATACAGGAATTTTTCTAGCAGGGATAAGGAAGTGATTGTCCCCTTGTATAAGGCAATAGTCAGGCCACACCTTCAGTACTGCATACAGGTCTGGAGGCTTCATTTTAGGAAGGACGTAGAGCTGCTGGAACGAGTACAGAGAAGGGAAATGAGATTGGTGAGTGGCACAAAGGGTTGCTGTTACCAAGTGAAGCTTAAGTTCTGCAAATCATAGCATCTGGAGAATAGGCACCTACAAAGTGATCTGATTGAAGTGTATAAGGCCTTGATTGGTTTGAGCGAGCTGTGCTGATGGGATTCTTTCTCTCGCTCAAATTACTCACCTGAGGGGGCATAAATTGAAATTGAGGAAAGACAATTGTAGAATAGATGTGCGGAAATTTACAAAACTTAAATGGGTTCAAGGCAGCACTAGAGAAGCATTTGGATGGGTGAAATGGGAAGGGTTTTTTTTATTTTTTTTTTATATGCCTGATGCTATATAAACTTTCTCTCTTGCATCGTATGCCTTGACTAATGCTCATTTTGGGAGCAGGTTTGAAGAGGTGATTATCCTATTGTATAAGGAAATCATTTGGCCACATCCTGAATACAGGTGTGGAGGCCTTATTATAGAAAAACCATGGATCTGTTAGAATGGGTACAGAGAAGAGTAACAAGATTGGTGAGGGGAGAAAAAGGGTGTTATTACCACGAAAATCTTCAGTTTTGCAAATTGCAGCATCTGGAGACTAGGCACCTGCAATGAGATCTGATTGAGGTGTTTAAGTCTTGAATGTATTGAGTAAGTTTCTTTCTCAGACCATACACATAAAGGGGGCATAAATTTAAATTGAGGAAGGACAGTTGTAGATGTGTGGAAATTTACCTTCAACCAAAGAGTTGGTAGTTGGAATAAATTTAAGAAAAAGCTAGATAAACTGTTAGAGGTGATGTACAGGCAAAATGAGAAGTGTTAGCTTTTTTTTTTTTTTTTTTTTGCTGATGGTGTATAATCTTGCTTTCTTGCATCATTTGGCACTACTAGCTAAATTTATGATTATGCAATAGGATGTTAATTATCTGAATGTGGATTATCCAAACCATTCAAGGAACTTGCAGAGTATATTATCCACATGCACTGTCATATATCAGCTTATTTTATGTCAGCTAAAAATATTTTAATGTAAAACCAACTGTTTTTGAACAGTTACATCACTACAGTTTTTGATGTTATTGACCTCTCCCTATTCAACAGAAATAGATCTCAGAAGAGCTGACTTTTTTTTATATAAATTATTATTATTACAGTTGTGTCACACCAGTGCATTTTATATTGCACCTTGTCACCCAGACTGTATCAATATTGATTACATCATGATTTGGAAAATTGAAAATATGAAAATTTTGTTTTTGCAAAATATATAAAATGTACTGCATGTTACTGGTGCAATAACACATAATTACTTACAGTTAAATAAATCCTATTTTTGTTTATTTATTTATTTATTCGTATATTCTGCTTAACTATACCAATCTGATGAAATGGTAACCAAAAGCATTAGTCCTACTTTTAATGAACAGCATCTCACCCCCCCCCCTTTGTGTGTAAGTAGCACAGTGGTATATCACCACAAGCTTGAGCACTAGTGCAATATTTCTTTATTTGTTCCAGAGTCATTTTTATATTTTACTTTCTGGCCTCTGAGCTCAGGGCTCTGGCACAGCTGCACCATAGCAGCTGCCATATTATCTGATGATGCAGCTGCACAATCAGATGATATGACACTTGCTCTCAGTTTTAAGAAGTTGGTTTCCTGAGATATAGAATCAGAATAATTTATATAAGTCGCAATCACATCTAAATAAAGATAATATGTTTAGAAAAGGATATTTATACAAAAATAAGATATTGGAAAATTCCCTTTCAATAAAACTGCAGCATCTGAATTCATTTCTCCTTGTTCAAAATAATTGGAATATAATAGATACTACTACCATTTCAACCACTTCAATTATTTCACATGTTTTGGAGTTTTATAGAGATTAACTCTATATGAGCCAGTCTCTAAAAAATTTAATCTACAAATTTTCCATTTTATAACTTGGTAGAAAAATCTAGTCTATCCCAGGATATTTGGTTCTAACAGAAAGTTGTGTGTGTGTGTGTGTGTGTGTGTGTGTGTGTGTGTGTGTGTGTGTGTGTGTGTGTGTGTGTGTGTGTGTGTGTGTGTGTGTAGGCATAGCTTAATATCAAAAGCATTTTAAAGAATTTATAAAATTAAAAGTGTTCTGTTAATAGGAAATGAATGTGATATTGTAAACATTCTTCATTATTTCTTAACTTTTTTTATCAATAATAAAATTCTTAATAAACTGATTGGCTACACAAACTATTTCCATATTTACTGCACAGTGTGTAATATATTTGTGTTTTGCAGAACCACTTGCTTGCCCACATAATTGGAAACACTATGGTGGATATTGCTATAATGCTTTTCATGAAAAGGAGGCATTGCAGTGGTATGAAGCAGAATCTCATTGTGTTGCCAAAGGTGGTGACCAGAATGGACATTTAGTTAGCATCGTAGATGAACAAGAAAATGCTGTTGTTCATTTTTTTCTGACAAATTTTTGGAATGCTCAACGTACTACCCTTTATATAGGTAACAATTTTTGTTGAACTTTTATGTTTTTCATGAATGATTGTTTAAGTTGTTAACTGAATTAGTATTAGTAATAGAATGGCTAAATGATGCAAGGAAGCAGAATTTTTCCATCTTCAAAAAAAGAAAAAAAAAACTTTCTTTTAAAATTTCTGTTAGGAAATTAATGTTAAGATTAAAATTACTGTTTAAACCGGACAAACGGAAAACAAATATATCATTGTTAGAACCCTTTAATAAGGTAAACTAAAGTAAAAACAAACCAATTAAAACAAATTAGTACAGAAGCTTTCAAGTCGAGGAGACTCTTCATCAGCTGATTATACATTATTACAAAAACAAAGAATGACTGGTCATGGTCATGTGAGGTAAAGCGTCGCACAAGTGCAAGCAACAATTACGGGTTGGAATTAGACATTTGTAGTTGTGATTTAAAAGTACGTACATGGGGTGCACACAAAAGTACATCACACTGAAGGATAACTGCCTCCATAATAGTATGAGTGTGTGCTCCTTTATTGCAGTTTAAAACACCATGGCAATGTGATATGTGGAGTGATTCTAGCCACAATTGTTGATGATAATTTCGCGAGTGGTCGATGTCTCAGCGTGGGTCAAGATCGTGTTGAGATGATCAATGATGCGTTGAGATGACCAATGATGCGTTGAGATGACCAATGATGTGTTGAGATGACCAATGATGTGCTGCGATTGCTGAGTGCTCCGAATCAGCAGACCGAATTGCCCTCTCATGCTCTGAGATCCAGTCTTGGAGTCTTCTGTTAGATTCTCCAATGTAACAACTACCACAGTCACGGCAGGAAATACGCTACACTGAGCTGCTCCGTAACAGGGAGGGGATTGGTGTTTTCACTCTCAAGAGGAAGGGTCACAGTTCTCTGCCAGGTAGCCATAAACATTTTACCCAGTGAGTGCGTAGGATTTTAGAGAGGTATTGTGATATGCCAGGGTAATAGAGGATAGAGGCAGTCGAGATCATGTTATCATTGTGGGAGGCCCTAGGGTGTGCTGTGAGCTCACAGGCCTGCAGATCACATTTGTCTAGGGCACAGGTAAGATAGCCACACTTGGACAGATCTGTCTTTACTCTCATAACCTCATCACGTCTCATCTGTGCAACTGGAATGGGTCCGGACACGAGCGAAAAGGGTGCATACGGTACTGAAAAGCTGGCTCTGGGCATGTACCGATCTATAGTTGGTGAATTGACCAGCACACATTGGTTTACGGTAGACTGAGGTTCTTAAATGAGTGCCCTCATGCTGAACTAGAACATCCAGAAAGGAGAGGGCATTGTCTGACTCCAGCTCGATGGTGAACTGGATAAAGGGCAACAGAGAGTTGAAGTGTTGTAGAAGTCAGTTTACCGAGCCCAGGGGATGATTACAAACACATCATTGATGTAGCGGCACCAGAAGGTGATTGGATCTGGTAACTTCAAGAATGCGTGGCCCTCCAGCTCTTCCATGCAATATTCACCATGACAGAGCTACCAGGGGCCCCCATGGCCGTGCCATAGAGCTGCCTAAACTGGGAGTCACCAAACATGGCCACACTACCAGTCAAACACAAGCTAAGAGCAGCGCAAATGTCTTCAGCGGATAGTGAGATTCTATTGGGTAGGGTAGGGTAGGGTAGGGTAGGGTTGCTGTCCAATAGTTGTCTGGCATATGTGATGGCTTGTTGAACTGGGACCGAAGTGAACAAAGACACGACATCAAACAAGGCCATGACTTGATCTTCAGAGATGGTAAAGTTTGAAATCAGGCGTAAGAACTCCCCACTGTTGTTCAAGACTGTGCGGTTGGTGTTACCTACAAGAGGTGACAAATTTCAATAGTTCATACATCGGGGAATTGCAACAGGAGGCAAGGCAACACCTGGCTTGTGTACTTTTGGCAGTCCATAGAACTGGAGAAGTTGACACCCAGTTGCGTGTAGTTGCCGGCATGTAGTTTTAGAAATATTCTTAGATTTTAACCAGCTGTAAGCTAGGCTGTTGACACTGGCCTCCCACCACTCCAAGACCTTGATGGGATGGTTATGCTCTGGTTCATAAACAGTGGCATCTTGCAGGAGAGATAAGGCTTTATCCTGGAATTCAGACTGATTCAGGACCACAGTACAATGTCCCTTATTGACCAGTAGAATGACAATGGAGTCATCTCTCCTAAGTGAGTTGAGAGCGGAAACCTAACTGTGGCTGAGGTTAGAGCCAACTGGATGAGCATGTTGTAAGATTGACAAGATCCTGAAATGAATCTCATTGGTGGTTTCCTTAGGTAGACGTGCCAAAGAAACGTCTACCTAAGGAAAAAATTGTATGAAACCCCTATTCCTCTAATTGAGGTGTATAAAGCCTTGAATGGTTTGAGCATGCTCAATGCTGGTGGGATTCTTCCTCTTGCTCAGAATAATCACCTGAGAGGGCATAAATTCAAATTGAGGAAAGACAGTTGTAGGATAGATGTGCGGAAGTTTGCCTTTAGCTAGCAGGTAGTTGATTGGTGAAACAGACTTCCATCTTTTGTTGTGGAAGTTGATAGCCTAAATAAATTTAAGGCTGAGCTGGACAGGTATTTCGAACGAACGGAGGGGTGAAATGGGAGTGTTTTTTTTTTTTTTTTTTTTGGCTGATGCTGCATAAGCTTGCTTTCTTTCATCATATGCCTCTACTAATGCTAATTTCCATGGCAAGTTCTGTGATGGGAGGACTCTGTGGTAACACACCAAACTTCATTCAGTTATTACAAAAGTTATTTTGTAATAACTGTGAGCAAAGTGAAAGAGAAACTGTTGAAGTTAAACGTAAGAAAAGCACCTGGGTGGATGCGATATATCCAGTTATATTAAAGGAGGCAGCAAAGCAACTAAGCAAACCCTTAGCCATAATTATGAGAGCATCCTTGGACTCAGGGGAGGTCCTCACGGACTGGAGATGTGCAAATGTATCCCCAATTCACAAAGGGGGATCGAAGGGTGACACAAGTAATTACAGACCAGTTAGTTTAACTTCTGTTCCGGGTAAAATAATGGAGTCACTGGTTAAAGATGCATTGCAGGATCATCTAGACAAGACTGCAGCAATAATTCAGACACAGCATGGGTTTGTTAAGGGAAAGTCTTGTCTGACAAATTTGATAGGATATTATGATGTGGTTACAAAGAAACTGGATGCAAAAAATAATTTTGATATCATATATTTGGATTTCAGGAAAGCTTTTGACACTGTTGCGCATGGAAGGTTATTGTACAAATTGGAGCAGAATGGTATTAAGCATAAGTTGCTACAATGGATAAAAGGATGGTTAAGTGGGAGAAGACAGAGGGTGGTAATCAATGGGTGCTGCTCTTCTTGGACTAATGTTATTAGTGGAGTCCCACAGGGTTCGGTGTTGGGTCCACTGTTGTTTTGTATATTTATCAATGATATTGATGAAGGTATATCAGGCTTAGTGTCGAAATTTGCAGATGATACAAAGGTTGGCAGGGTTGTTAATGACAGTAATGGCAGTGTGCTACTGCAACAGGATCTAGATAATTTGGGCAGATGGGCTAAGAAGTGGCAACTGAAGTTTAACCTTGACAAATGCAAAGTACTGCATATGGGTAGAAGTAACCCCAGAGAAACGTACCACCTGTGTGGTACTACACTTAAGGTGGTAGAAAATGAAAAAGACCTGGGAGTAATTGTGCAGGCAGATATGAAGTTTTCTGAGCAATGCAGACAGGCTGCCAGGGCAGGTCATGGGGTTTTGTCAATGATATATAGAAATTTTGCTAGCAGGGAAAAGGAGGTGATTATCCCTCTGTATAAGGCAATGGTCAGGCCACGCCTTGAGTACTGTGTACAGGTCTGGAGGCCTCATTTTAGGAAGGATGTAGATTTACTTGAGCGTGTACAGAGAAGGGCAACAAGATTGGTGAGGGGAATGAAGGGATCCTCTTATCAAGAGAGGCTTAAGTTCTGCAAATTGCAGTGGCTGGAGACTAGGCACCTGCGTGGTGATCTGATTGAGGTGTATAAGGCCTTGAATGGGTTCAGCACGCTGAATTCTGATGGGATCCTTCCACTTGTTCAGATTATGAACCTAAGGGGACATAAATTCAAATTAAGAAAAGACAGATGTAGATTAGATGTGCGGAAATTTGCCTTTAGCTAGCGGGTGGTTAATTGCTGGAACAAACTTCCATCTGTCGTTGTGGAAGTTGATAGGTTGAATAAATTTAAGGAGGAACTGGACAGGCATTTGGAGGGAATGGTGTGATTTTTTTTTTTTTTTTTGGCTGATGCTGCATAAGCTCATACATTTGCTTTCATGCATCACATGCCACTACTACTACTACTACTATTACTACTATTCCGAGGGCAAAGAGTTCTACTTCTTCACTGGATAAGTTTTTGTCGCTCAAATTAAGAATGAAGCGAGAATGGTCAACCACAGTGGTTCTCTGTATGTGACTGGTGGTGCAGGCCTCTCGAAGTAAATTGCCGAACTTGCTTTGCTTCTGCAAGCAACATAAGTCAGATTTGCGACATCTGGACTTAAGAATTGCACTACAAACAAGAAATGAAAGGGAAGATGCACTGGTTGGCTTCTACCAAGAGAATTAAATGGCCATTACGAACACCTGGTTCAAGCTACCACCATGAATGTGATATTGTAAACACTATTCGTTATTTCTTAACTTTTTTTTATCAATAATAAAATTCATAATGAGCTAATTGGCTACACAAATATCATAAAATACAAATAATATTTGTCTTTTTCAAAATTCAAACTCCCCCATTGCCAAAAATGGTTATCTAGTTCTGCTTTGAATTGTATGAAACTCTGCCCTTACTTACCACTTTAGCAGGTAATTTATTACAGTGATCTATAACATGTTGCCAAAAAGTAAAATTCATGAGATCCAGTTTCACTCCCTAAGATTTTAAATTTGTGCTCCCTGGTTCTTGTGTCTCTTACCAGTGAGAATATACTTCCCTTTTCATTTTACTGATCCCTTTCAGGAATTTGTATATTGTAAGATATTGAGGAATGAAATCAGGAATGAAAATATCAGATTCCTAAATGGATACAGGGCTTTTTCAGACAGGATTGTTTTATCCTAATTTAATACTCTTCCAATACCACTCAACATCATACAGGTCTATGCACAAATGACATCATACACTGAAGCAGAATACCATGATTTTCTGGAAGATCTCAAATACATCCTAAACTGGGCCAAAACAAAAGGAATCAATGTAATTATGAGAGATTTCAGTGCCAAAGTTAGAGCAGGCAGGGTTGACAATAATGTTGGCTTTTTCGGACTGGGAACAAGAAACAAAAGGGGAGATGCACTGGTTGACTCTTGCCAAGAGAATGAAATGGCCATTATGAACGCCTGGGTCAAGCTACCACCATGAAGACTATACACATGGAAGGCTCCCAATGATGCCCAATCAAAGATTAATTGAAATCAGATTGATTACATCATTACTAATCAGGTATTCTGAAACATAATCAAAAGTATCAAAACTTATCCTGGAGCTGATATCGGCTCAGACCGCTGCCTACTAATAGGAAAGCTGGTTATAAAATTAAAGACAATCAAGAATAAGGGACTAAAGAAAGGCTGGGGCAAAGAAAAACTTAGCCAGCTTGCATATGGAAGAAAATTCACAAGTATAACAGAACTGCGAATGGAGGATAGTAATTTTAATCTGCTAAGTACTCTACTTAGCAGATTAAACCCAGAATTGGAGTGGACCCAGTTCTAGAAAATAATGACAGGCACTGCAAATGCAACTTTTGGATGGGCCCAAAGGAAAGCTAAACAGCAATGGATGACAAGTGAGATACCAGAGCTAATGGAGCACAGGAAAAACTTTAAGAACAAAGATGAGGAAAAATATAAGATGTATGACAGTTTGATTAGAACAGAAATAGGGAAGGCAAAACAGATATGGATGGAGGAGAGATGCGAAAGAATTGAATATCTTCAAAATGAGCATAAGGGGCATCTATTCCACAAAGAAGTGAAGGAACTATGCAACATCAGTGAATGGAACTCATTAGTGGGTGGAAGAAAGGGTTGCTCTTACGAAGAAAGGCTTAAGTTTTGCAAATTACAGTGTATGGAGGCTAGGCACCGGTGAGGTGATCTGATAGAGGTGTATAAAGCCTTGAATGATTTGAGCATGCTCAATGCTGATGAGATTCTTCCTCTTGCTCAGAATAATCATCTGAGAGGGCATAAATTCAAATTGAGGAAAGACAGATGTAGGATAGATGTGCTGAAAAATTTGCCTTTAGCCAGCGGGTAGTTGGTTGGTGGAACAGACTTCCATCCCTTGTTATGGAAGTTGATAGTCTAAATAAATTTAAGGCTCAGCTGTACAGGTATTTCGAACGAATGGAGGAGTGAAATGGGAGTGTTTTTTTTTTTTTTTTTTTTTTTTTTGGCTGATGCTGCATAAGCTTGCTTTCTTGCATCATATGCCTCTACTAATGCTAATGCTAATCAGGAAAAATTGCATAGTTCACATTTTAGATAAAAAACAACAGGGAAATAGTAGACTAGCAACAAAAATGGATAGATGGCAAGAATATCTGAGGGACAAATAACTAAGAAATAACAACACACAAACAGATGGTGAATATCAAGACTTTCTGATGGAAGAACTGGAGTAAGCGATGAAGTCAATGAACAATAACAAAGCAACTGGCATTGATAACATCCCAGCCGAAATGCTCAAGTACTTCGGAACAAGAGGAAAACAACAGCTCCTCAATATTTTCATTGGTATCCTTTGTGGAGGAGACCTTCCCCTTGACTTTCTGAGATCCATCTTTATTCCCATAACAAAAAAGACAGGAGTGGCAAAATGTGCAGACCACTGCACAGCAAGCCTCATGAGCCATACCATGAAAGTTCTCTTGAAGATGATTCTATGCAAAATTGAAGGAAAGATACAAGAGCAAATTTGAAAAAGACCAAATGGGTTTTAAAAGGGGGATTTACACAAGAGAAGCAATATTTGCTCTGAATATACTATTAGAAAGAGCAATTGAACACCAGCAGAACTTATTCGTTTGCTTCATTGACTTTAACAAAGCATTGGACTGCTTGAGACATAATATCTTATTCCAGCTCTTGAACAAACTAAATGTTGATGCAAAGGAACTAAGAATATTATGGCTACTATATCTTGAGCAAGAAGCAGCAATCACTGTAGAGGGAGAAAACACAGACTGGGTACAGATCCAGAAAGGGTGAGGCAAGGTTGTATGTTGTCCTATAGCAAAACCATTATAGATCTACTACAAGAGCCTAAAGAAGGAATTACTGTTAATGGTTCAGTTATCAGTAGCCTGTGATATGCAGACAATACTGCCCTCATTGCAACATCAGAGGAAAAGTTACAAATACTCCCCAACAAAGTTGTAACAGCCAGCCAACAGATAGGCTTAATAATTAATACTAAAATGACCAAAACTATGGTCATAAACAAAAACACCTCACTAGAATCAAAATATGCTGCGGCAGCTCCGTCAACAAACAAGTGAATAGCTTTAAATGTCTAGGGAAGGTTTTTACAAATAATAATGACCACGGCACAGAAATTAGAAGCAGAATCGATATGGCCAAAGAGGCATTTAAGAATCTTAAGAACTTCTTCTGCGACACTAAACTGGATTTCCATAAAAGATATCAAATGGCCAAATGCTACACATGGAGCATCCTTCAATATGGATGCAAGACCTGGGCCCTGTGGAAATCAGGAAACTGGAAGCCTTTGAGGTGTGGACACTCAGAAGAGTGCTCAAAATTCCATGGACAGATCAGGTCACCAATAAGTGGGTCCTTAAGGAGACAAGGACCGAAAGAACCTTACTAACTACAATTGCAAAGAGGAAGACTGCCTACCTTGGGCATATTATAAGAGGCCCTCAATATGACCTACAGAGACCTTCAAGGTCTCTGTAGGTCATATTGAGGTTAGGAACCTTAACCTTGAAAACATAAAAAGAGAAATCAGTAATATAGTTTTTTTAATAGCAACAACACTCACAAACTCCCATAATCTGCTTTTAATAATGAAAAAAAAAACATAATAAAGAAATTAAAAATGAATGGAACAACACTTTTTTTCAGTTTGTCCCGTAAGTTTTCCATAGTTTGCCGTGATTCTCATGTTGGCTTTAGTTACCTTAGCCATATATTTAATATTACAAGGCCCTGAAGGGGATCAGAAAAATGAATGAGGAAGGTATATTCTGATGCTGTTTGAAGCTGCATTGCCTGGTGCTTGTTATTAATCATCCTTATCTTGAAATCATCAGCAAAATTTCACATATGTAGACGTGTCCTGAGGACATGTGCAGACTGCCATGGGGGGGCTCTAGAATTAAAAGCAAAAAGAATAAATAAATTAAAACATTGGTTTTTCTTATTTTAAAGAATGAAAATAAAGTAATTAATACAGTAATTTCTTCATGTAATTTTGATGTCTAATTTAACCAGTACAGGTTATTTAGTTCACACACTATTCATTTGTTACATGTTTAGTCACTCATGAGCACTCTGACCTCTGCTAGCTGATGTATACAGGTTTATTTACATGTAAATCATATGTTGCCACACCAAAATAATAATTTGTGGGTTAGGCCCATAGGCAGTTTTACTGCAAAGTCTTGGTGCCTAGTGATTGAAAATATATAATACCCACCCACTGATAATTTATTGTAATAACTGTACATGTATGTATTTGTCTCTGCTTTGTGTTTACTTTTAAGCTTGGTGCCTAAGGGTTCCAGAGGGTCTTAATCCATTGCTGAGGGTTTTAATATAATACTTGTCTTTGATCATTGTGTGGAAATAATTAATAAAATAAAGTATATTATTTTATAGAAGTAATGGCATCCATAAAAGCTATTTGTTATTTTTGATAAAAGTTCAAAAGTTTGGTTCACAGGACTTATGATTTTTTTATAGAATAAGCTGTTACCAAACTAACACTTGTGATGAAAACGATATTGTTTCTTTCTTGGGAACACCAATTTCCTTGGTTTCATAAATTTCTTATTTTCTAAGGCTATTGCACAAGTTGCCTTGATGTCCATTATAAACAGTACTTTGGATATTCTTATTATTATCAAATGACAACAGTAATGACACTGACCCTTACATAGCCAGCCATCTAATCATTACAGGGACTGTTACAAAGTTTATGCCAATACATGACCTTTTCTTATTGTACATACAGGGTGTATCTAAATTCATGATAGCACAGAGAAAATAACTGACAGCATTTCAGTTATTTTCCCTCTAAAGCTTATTTTAAAATTCTCATAGAAAGTAACAATATGCAATTGAAATCAACAAAATCTGTGATATTGTATTATTACTCTGATATTTCCTCAGTTGCATGATTATACGTAGAATGGTTTGTTTTTAAAAAGGAATTGTCTCCACTTTATCTCATGGTTAAATAATGTATTATATGTGTTTTATTTGTAGGGCTTAACGATGAAGCTAAAGAGGGTGTTTATAGATGGAGTGATGGCAATCCCATGATTTTTACTGACTGGTAAGTAATATAACAATAAAATAAGAAAGAAATATTTCTTCTTCTTCAGTAGAGCAACTAATACAGGGTGATTCAGAAGCTATGCAATCCATAGTTTAGTAGTTGTATATTTGCATGAAAATGCCGTTACTTTCCTTTTCACTAACAGCTGGCTTCAGAAAGTTGTTGTTAAGTACCACTGTCACCAGTGGTGATGCCACATGTCTAGATTTGGCACCAGTACTGCTTCATTTATGGCAGGAGCAAGGTGCTGTTTTTCCAGATGAGCATGTGTTCATAATTGAGCAGTATTTTGAAACTCATTTATATGCATAGGTAGCCAAACAGTTTAACAGGATATATCCAGATGTAGCAGTCTTTCATCATTTGGATAAGCTGGAATTTGATTGCTGTTGACGACCGGAGGAATTTCTAAATTAGTTTAATTAGATACAGAAACCTATGGTAAATATAAATTAGTCTGTAATCAAGTCAAATACCAATAGATTGACAGTAGCCACTGGCAGAGGTGAAAGAGATTCTTGCACTGCTTCTATTAGAATGAGCAGAAGCCTGAAAAACAAGATGCATGGTATTTCAGAGACTGCTGGGAGCCATTGCGGTACAAGTAAACACATGGGTTGTGTTAGGGTAGCTAAGAATAGAAACAGGTGCAGGTATACTTGCGTGTACACCAATGCTAGGAGTTTAGTAAATAAATTTGATGAATTTGAGGTATTACTCAAAACATCGAAGGCAGATATTGTTGGGATATCAGAGACGTGGTGTCACACAGATATAAGGGATGCGGAACTGCAATTTGGGGAGTACAACGTCTACAGAAAGGATAGACAGGATAGGAAGGGGGGAGGTGTTATGCTATTAGTTAAGAAACACATAAAAACCTAGGAAGTGAAGCCAGTCGACATCGCTGGACAGTGCAGTGTGGAGTCAGTTTGGTGTGACATAAACATTGGGAGATCAAAATTGAGAGTAGGAGTGTGCTATAGGCCTAATGACTCTGATGAGTATAATAAGGAACTGTACAGGGAAATAGAGTGGGCCAGTAAATCAGAGTGTCTTATAATGGGAGATTTTAATTTCCCAGATATTGACTGTAATTTGGGGGCTGGATACTCACACACTAGCAGGGCTTTTGTGGATTTATTGGATGATTGTTTTCTACATCAGCATGTTCCGGAGGCAACTAGAGGGAGTAATACTCTTGATTTGATTATCAGCAGTGATTCTTCATGCATTAAGAATCTGCAGATAAATGAACCACTAGGTGGCAGTGATCACAGTGTGCTGAAGTGGGATTTGCTCAAAGAGGTAACTACCATTAGGGGTAAAGGGAAGGGTTATTGCTTCCGTAAAGGCGACTACGATGGACTGAGACAGTATTTAAATTCTATACAGTGGGACCAACTGATGATGTTACCAACAGCAAATTCAAAATGGGAAGCATTCAAAGAACTTATCTTGGAAGCTACTAGGCTTTACATACCAACTAAGAAATATTGTTCAAGGTTTAGGCCAAAATGGATGTCAGATGAACTAATGAGGCATATGGCAGAGAAGAAAAATGCATGGAATACTTACAAATTAACACATGACACAGAAGCCTATGATAGATACAAGTTGATATGCAACCAAGTTACAAAGGAGGTTAGGCAGGCGAAGGCAGATTACGAGAAATCCTTGGCAAGGGATGCAAAGAAAAACAGCAAAGAGTTCTTTACTTATGTAAACTCTAGAAGGAAAGGGATGAATCAGATTGGTCCACTTGATATTGATGGGTCAAGTGTTGATGATCCTGCTCAGGTAGCTAACAAACTAAATGAATATTTTGCATCGACATTCACACATGAGGAGTTATTCAGCAAGGGGAATGCCAGAGGTGTATTCAACTCTAGCAGTAAGCTACAGAATCTTGAAATAACTGGGAGTAAAGTGGAGGAGAAACTGTTGAAGATAAACACAAGAAAGGCACCCGGGGTGGATGGGATCTATCCAGTTATATTAAAGGAGGCAGCAAAGGAAGTAAGCAAACCCTTAGCCATAATTATGAGAGCTTCCTTGGACTCAGGGGAGGTATCCATAGACTGGAAATGTGCAAATGTGACCCCAATTCACAAAGGAGGATCAAAGGCTGACACAAGTAATTATAGACCTGTGAGCTTAACTTCTGTTCCAGGAAAATTAATGGAGGCACTGGTTAAAGAAGCACTGCAGGATCATTTAGACAAGACTTCAGTTATAGCTCAGACACAGCATGGTTTTGTTAAGGGGAAGTCTTGCCTGACCAACTTGATTGGATACTATGATGCAGTCACAAAAGAACTGGATGCAGGGAATAACTTTGATATTATATACTTGGATCTTAGAAAGGCTTTTGATACTGTTGCACATGGAAGACTGCTACACAAATTGGAGCAGTGTGACATTGGAGGCAAATTGCTGCTATGGATAAAGGGGTGGTTGAGGGGAAGAAGACAGAGAGTGGTAATCAATGGACACTGCTCATCGTGGACTGATGTTATTAGTGGAGTCCCTCAGGGCTCAGTGTTGGGTCCATTATTGTTTTCTGTATTTATAAATGATATTGATGATGGTATATCGGGATTAATGTCCAAGTTTGCAGATGATACAAAGGTTGGCAGGTTTGTCAAGGACACTACTGACACTATGCTGCTGCAACAGGATCTGGAAAGGTTGAGCAGATGGGCTGAGAGGTGGCAAATGAAGTTTAACATTGACAAATGTAAAGTACTACACATGGGAAACAGCAACCCCAGAGCAACGTATCAACTCTGTGGTACAACACTGACAGTGGTAGAGAATGAAAGGGACTTGGGGGTGGTTGTGCAGGCAGATATGAAGTTCTCTGAGCAGTGCAGACGGGCTGCAAGAGTAGCTCATGGAGTATTGTCAATGATATACAGGAATTTTTCCAGCAGGGATAAGGAGGTGATTATTCCATTGTATAAGGCGATGGTCAGGCTACACCTAGAGTACTGTATACAGGTCTGGAGGCCTCATTTCAAGAAGGATGTAGAGCTGCTGGAACGAGTACAGAGAAGGGCAACAAGATTAGTGAATGGAACAAAGGGGTGCTCTTACGAAGAAAGGCTTAAGTTTTGCAAATTACAGTGTCTGGAGACTAGGCACCAGCGAAGTGATCTGATAGAGGTGTATAAAGCCTTGAATGGTTTAAGCATGCTCAATGCTGATGGGATTCTTCCTCTAGCTCAGAATAATCACCTGAGAGGGCATAAATTCAAATTGAGGAAAGACAGATGTAGGATAGACGTGCGGAAATTTGCCTTTAGCCAGCAGGTGGTTGGTTGGTGGAACAGACTTCCATCCCTTGTGGTGGAGGTTGATAGCCTAAATAAGTTTAAGGCTCAGCTGGACAGGTATTTTGAACGAACAGAGGGGTGAAGTGGAAGTGGTTTTTTTTTTTTTTTTTGGCTGATTCTGCATAAGCTTGCTTTCTTGCATCAAATGCCTCTACTAATGCTAATGCTAATGCTAAAAGTCACAAAGTAGGTTAGGCAAGCTAAGGCAGATTATGAGAAGGCTCTGACAAAGAATGCAAAGAAAAACAGCAAAGACTTCTATGCTTATATTAACAGCAGAAGGAAAGGGTTGAATCACATTAGGCCACTTGATGTTTATGGGTTAACTGTTGATGACCCTGCTCAGGCTGCAGACAAATTGAATAGATATATCACATCTGCATTCACACATGAGGAATTCTTTAGGGTAGAGGATGCCAGAAGTCAGGGCTGGTTCTGGTAGGTGTGCAGTGCATGCATGCACTCAGGCGATAGTGCACTTTAAAGAATAAAATTAAAACGTAATTTAATATTATTTTAATATAGTGGTCGGCGATGAAATAGCGAATATGACATTGTTAATAAATAATATTGTATTCTCTAAAGGCCCATTCGCAATGAAAATTAAACATAAAAATAGCGTAACAAACGTTACCGTAAAATTAAGAAGTCATACCAACATTCACAATGGGAACATAAACATGACCGTAAACATATTTGGTAACCATGGAAACACAACATGCTCTTCTTTCATACTTCAAAAAATTGATGCTTGCATGATATAGCTGTGCAGTTCATGGTTATAAATAACGCCGAAGCATACATGTTAAGTGTTTCGCATCAGAAAACTTAGAAGTGCAAGCACAGACAATGGTGGGTTCATCCGTTGAACCAGAGAAGGATTCAACAATGGGACTTCCATAACCTGTACAATTGTGTCTTGTTTTAAACCACATAAACAAAAAAATAAAAACTTGGAGTTTGCAAACTTTCATGTTAACATCTTATGATTAAGTTTAAGGTTACACTTACGTAATTCATTGTGAATGGTTTCATTAAATAACATAGGTACAAGGTTTTATGCTTATGTTATGTGTAATTTTCATTGTGAATGGGCCTTTATTCCCGTACCGTTAATCTTAAAATGATACTTACATCATTGTTTTAATTGTTGACGGAACCGAAAGGAAATTTAAATAAAGAGAGAAATGCACACAAACATTATTAATTTAAATATTCACCCAACAATCAATTCTCTTGTCGTCCATTTTCAACATTTTCACAGCAAAAAATTCGTTACTACCGAGTGAGAATTGATAGGGGTGGCCAAATATAGTTACTACTGATCCGCATTGATAGGGGCCGCCAAATATCTCTAGCACGCAGGCGGCTAACAGCCCAAAACCGGCCCTGCCAGAAGTTTATTAAACTCTAAGGAAGAACTAAATGACTTTGTGATAACTGAAAGGAAAGTGGAATAGAAATTGTTGAGGATGGACATAAAAAAAGGCACCTGGGGTAGGTGGAATCTATTCAGTTATGTTAAGAGAGACAGCAAAGGAGGTAAGCAAACCCTTAGCCATAATTATGAAAGCATCCTTGGATTCAGGGAACTGGAGAAGTGCAAATATATCCCCAATTCATAAAGGAGGATCAAAAGGCGACATGAATAATTACAGTCATGTTAGCTTAACATCTATTCCAGGGAAAATAATTCAATCACAGTTTAAAGAAGACTTATACGTGACAATTTTGGCTGGCATGCAATTACAGCATGAATTTGTCAAGGGGCAGTCTAACCAATCTGATATGTTACTATGATGCACTGACCAAAGAACTGGATGCAACAAATAATTTTGACATCATATACTTAGATTTCAGGAAATCTTTTGGCTGATGCTGTATAAGCTTACTTTCTTGCATCATATGCCTCAACTAATGCTAATACTGTTGCACATAAAAGACTACTGTACATACTATTTTGTTTTTTTTTTTTGTTATTTGGTTTTTAGGAGCATTAGCAAATAAGGCCATATTGCTCCAGCTGTACATACTGGAGCAACGTGGCATTAAGGGCAATTTACTGCTATGGATAAAGGGATGGTTAAGGGAAGAAGACAGGGAGTGGTTATCAATAGGCACTACTCTTCGTGGACTAATATCATTAGTGGAGTTCCCCAGGGTTCGGTGCTGGGTCCACCGTTGTTTTCAATATTTATCAATGATATTGATGAAAGTATATCAGAATGGCTTAATATCTACGTTTGCAGATGATACAAAGATTGGCAGAGTGGTTAATGACAGTCATCAGGGTGGGCTACTGCAACAAGATATGGTAGTTGAAGTTTAACATTAGTAGGTAGAAATGGTAGTTGCAGGTAGAAATTTTATTACAATGTTGAATTTCAACTACCATTAGGTAGAAATGGTAGTTGAAGTTTAACATTGACAAATGCAAGGTACTGCACATGGGTAGCAGTAATCCCAGAGTAACATATGAATGAAAAAGATCTGATAGGTAATTGTGCATTAAGTCATGAAATTCTCTAAGCCATGCAGACATGCTGCCAGATCAGTTCATGCAGTTTTGTCAATGATTTCCAAAATTTGTGCTAGCAGGGATAAAGAGGTGATTATCACTTTGTATAAGGCCATGGTTAGGCTGCATCTTGAGTGCTGTATATATTTCTGGAGGCCTCACTTTAGGAAGGATGTAGATCTACTGGAATGGGTGCAGAGAAGGGCAACCAGATTGGTGAAGGGAAGAAAAGGGTGCTCTTACCTAGAAAGGCTTCAGTTCTTCAAATTGCAGAATCTCGAGACTAAGCACCTGCGGGGAGATTTGACTGAGGTGTTTAAGGCCGTGAATGTATTGAGTAAGCTGAATGTGAATGGCATTCTTCCACTTGCTGAGAATACACACATGAGGTTGGGGTATAAATTCAAGTTGAGGCTGCAGGATAGATGTGTGGAAGTTTGCCTTCAGCCAGCAGGTGGTTGATTGTGGAAACAGGTTCCCTTCTGTTGTTGGGGAAGTGGATGAGTTGAATAAATTCAAGGGAAAACTAGACAAATTCTTGGGTACAGATGGATGAACTGTTTTTTTTTTTTTTTTTTTGGCTCATGCTCTATAAACTTGCTTTCTTGCATCATTTGCCATTACTGCTACTACTACTACTAATTGAGACTGTAGCCACCCTCTCCATTAGTTATTCCAGATTTTTTTGGCCTGTGCAACATGCAAGTCAGCTTGTGAACACACACTTAGCAGGGAAAATGCACTACAGTAACACAAGCAACAAGCTTGAGTGCCAGTAAAATAATAATTTGAATTTCAATCCTCATAAGAGAATGACAAAAAGACTAGTGGACCATTTTTATAAAAGTGAAACTGTTTGCAATAAGAAATAGAGTGGGAGACCACTCATTTTGACAACAGCTAAAGTGGATGGATGAACTGATAGCAAAACTACACCAGTCTCCTTCAAGAAAAATTCGAGAAACTTAATATTAGTATTAGTAATGTCCATATGGTACTAGGAAGCCTAAGGCTTATGCTGCACCAGCCAAAAAAAAAAAAAGAAGTAAAATAGTATATAAAATAATATAATTAATAAATAATAAAAGAAATGGAAACAAACAACTTATGCATTTCTCTCCTCCTGTAGGTAACATATCCAGCTGACCTTTGAATTTCCCCAAACTGTCAGCCTCTACCATCCATGTAGGGAACTTATTCCAGTAATTTATAACTTGCTGGCTAAAAGAAAACTTCCTGCAATCCAGTCTGAGTTACCCTGTGTGTGTGTGTGAGAGAGAGAGAGAGAACAAGAGTCAGAAGTAGAAGAGAATCACCAAGAAAGAGAAGAATGATGATATCTAGCCCAGGACCCTGGGTATGCCAAGCCCATACTCACCAGATTGGATAGTCATCTGCCCTCAGCAAGAATGCATGCATAAGATGACTATGTCCTATGTGGAGGCAAGCTAGAACAACTTCCTCTCTACAGTCTTTGCACAAACTAGACTGCCAGTGTTCGATAATAGGCTTTATCTGATATAGCTTGTTTGTGACCTGCTCATGCCAAGATTGTTGCCATTGGGAGAATAATTTATCATGCATTAGCTGGCTGTAGTCTGTATAGGGGACTAACAGGCAAAGAGTGTTGTGGGGTTCTGGTGATCTGGCTTCAGCATCTGCCAGTTCATTACCCCTGATCCCAATGTGGCTTGAGATCCAGCAGAAATGAAGGTCAAAAGAACACTCAGAAAGAGCGTGTAATGTCTGCTGGATCAGGGTCAGGAATGGATGAGGGTTATACTGCAGCCCCAATAAAGCCTGCAGTATACTTAGAGAGTAAGTATACACCATAGACCTTTGGTACTTGTGAGTTTTAATGTGGTCCAAGGCAAATTATATAGCATACAACTCAGCTGTATATATGCTGCATTCATGGGAAATCTTCCCAGATATAGTGTGATCTGGGAAGATGGCAGCAGATCCGACAGATGACTCTGACTTTGAGCCATCGGTAAAGACAGACAAGAAGTCAGGATACTGGGCATGGTGGGCAGCATAGAGTTGTCGGTAGACAAATGATGGGTTGGTTGCCTTACCCCAATTTTTGATGGAAAAGTTGCATGATGGTAGGCGAGCATGGCAGGGTGGTAGTAGTTGCCGTGGTGACTGGGCAACATTGTCTACCATAATGCTGAGCAGCTCTTGAACACTGACACCAAAGGGACAATTGGCAGTCTGATGGGTGTTATAAAGAATTCCCCAATGTGGCTCGAAAACAGATGTCCACATAGTGTTGTCTGGCAGGGATATCAATTTAAAAGTATATTTTAGTGACAATTGCTTTCGTCATAGGGACATTGACAGTTCACCTGCTGTGATGTATAAACTCTGGGCAGGGGAAGTCAAAATACTCCAGTAGCAATATGGATAGCTTGGTGGTGAACTGGGTCTATCCACCGTAGTACACTGTTTCTAGCCAATACGTATACTTGGACCCATAGTCTAATTTAGATCGGGTGGAGTATGGTGCAGCGATCTGCACTCCAGTTATTGGAGGAGATAGCACATAGGAGATTCAATCTTCTTATGCACTTTATCTGCAGTTCACGGATATGTGGTAAAAATGTCAACTTCCTGTCAAATACGAGTCCCAAGAATTTCCTCTCAGGTGCTACTGGAATGATGTTTTGTCCGAGCTTGAGTTCTGGTTCAAGATGAAGGTTTCGTTTGTGACAAAAGTGTATGCAGATGGTCTTCTGAGGCAAGAATCTGAAACTGTTAGCCACTGCCCAAGATTTGACACGATCAACAGCGTGCTGCAATTGTCTTTTGATAACCCTCATGTTGCATGACTGACAGAAGATGGAAAAGTCATCAACGAAGAGGGCACTGTTTACAGTTGCAATGCAATTGGAAATGTCATATGGAAGATACACAAGGCTGTTAAACAGTTTCACCTTTCCATATTATGTTTATTTGGTCCAGATGCTGAAGAAGCCAGATCAAGAAAAATGTCTACTCTATTACAGATGATTATTAGTGGCATATAATACAAGAAAGCAAGTCTATACAGCATCAGCCAAAAAAAAAAAAAAAAAAAGAGAGAGAGAGAACCAACACTTTCGATATCACCTGTCCATCCCTTCTAATAGTTTGTTTAGTTCTTCCTTGAATTTATTCAAACTACCCACCTCTACAGTGCCAGATGAGAGTTTGTTCCGACAATTGACTGCCCACTAGCTGAAAGCAAATTTCTGCACATCTACCCTGCAATCATTCTTCCTCAGTTTGAATTTCTGTCCCCTCATGTGTAGTCTGAGCAAGAGGTAGGATTCCATCAGCATTGAGCTTACTCAATCCATTCAAGCCTTGAACTTCTCAATCAGATCTCCTTGCAGGTGCTTAGACTTCAGGTGCTGCAGTTTGCAGAACTGAATCCTTTCCTTAAGAATACCCCTTTGCTCCTCACAGGAATCTCACTGATCTTCTCTGCACCTGTCCCAACAGATCCACATCCTCGCTAAAACAAGGCCTCCAGCCCTGTATGCAGTACTCAAGATGTGGCCTAACCATTGCCTTATACAATGGGATAATCACCTCCTTATCCCTGCTGGAAAAATTCCTGTATATCATTAACAGGTCCCTATGATCTGTTCTGACTGCCTGTCTCACTGCTCAGAGAACTTCATATTTGACTACAAAAATACCCCAAGTCTTTTTCATTCTCCATTTTCCTGAGTGTGATATACACAGTTGGTACATTAATCAGATTACTGCTCCCTATATGAAGTACCTTGCATTTGTCAATATTAAACTTCATTTGCCACTTTTCAGCCTTTCTGCCTAATTTGTGTAGATTTTGTTGCAGTAGCATACCCTGATTACTGTCTTTAACTACCCTGCCAACCCTCATATCGTCTGCAAACTTAGACATTAAGCATGCTATGCCTTCATCAGTATCATAAATAAATATAGAAAACAACAGTAGACTCAGCACTAAACAATGGGGAACTACACTAATAACATTAGTCCAAGAAGAGCATTGAGAACCACTCTCTGTCTTCTTGTCTTCTCCTACTCAACCATCCCTTTATCCATAGCTGCAACTTGGTCTAAATGTCACACTGCTCCAATATATTTTATGTGCAATTGTAACAAGTCTTTCTGAACTCTAAGTATATGATGTCAAAATTATTTTTTGCATCCAGTTTCTTTGTTACTGTCATAGTTTGTTGTTTGTTATTTGGTTTTTAGGAGCATTAGCAACTAAGGCCATATTGCTCCAGGGATATGCGGTGGTCATTCCCTGACCTTTCTGCATCCTCCGTATTTGGTGGGCACGGGCTCGAACCCCAGTCTAATCAAGAAGCGTGTGCTACGCACTGCTGCTCCTGCCCACCTGGCTACGGAGGCGCCCACTGTCATAGTATCTAATAAGATTGGTCAGACAAGATTGCCCCTTTACAAATCCATACTGTTACTGCATTATAACTGCACTCTTGTCTAGATGACATTCATTGATGAACATGGAATAGATTTTTTTGATACAGTTTTCTTCACTGATGAAGCTTGGTTTCATCTCAGTGGGCATATGAATAATCATAACACTAGGATTTGGTCCACTGAATATCCACATATATTCCATGAAAAGCCATTGCACTCTCAAAGAATTGGAGAATGGCAGCATGCTGTATCACATTACTGTATAGTGGGCCAAATTTTATTTGATATTACAGTGAAGGGTGCCTTGTATAGAGATGCTCTCACTTAGTTGATTTTACTCCTCAAGGTGGATGAACATGATTATTGGCTTCAATGAGAGTTGTTACACATTTGTTGAAAACACACGTCCTTTCTGTGTAAATTCTTCTGCAATTGATTTGCTGAAGAATTCTCCTAGAAAGGACATCATGGTTTCTTCTTGTGTTTTCTGTGAACTTGCAAAAGGAAATGGATGCTAATCTTGGGGAAGCCAAAGGACTGTGGCTCCCTCAAGATTAGTAGATTTGTCATCTCTGAATTTTTTCTTGGGGTTGTATCTGAAACGTGTGGTCTACAAGAATAATCGACATGCACTGAATGAGCTGAAGATCAAACCTGCAAAAAAATAAAAAGGCAGCCAGTTGAAATGTTGTAGTCACATTGATGATAATGTGTTGTTGGTAAGGTAAAATAATATACCCTCTTTTACCTTGCTAACTGTCATTTTGTGTCACTTCTCAATCACTCCAAATTTTGCTTCCTTTTAGAAAAGTTTCTAAATTATTTTTTTGTTTGAACTCTTACAAATGCTTGTTAATTTTCAGGGCACCAGCAGGTCGAGGCTTACCAACACAGCCAGATGGAGGTGCCTACCAAGACTGTACTATGCTGCGTGTAGACAGCGGTCACTCGACAGCTCACTGGCATGACATACCCTGCTCTTTAGGAAAGTTGGCGTTTCATATGGGTGATGGAATTGTCTGGGGAGAAGCCGATGATCCCTTAAAAGGAGCAGGAGAAAGAGAAACTTTAGCATCTATTAGCAGTTATATATGTAAAATGGAAAGTGATATACAAAGTAAGTTAATGCAAACTGACTAGGTAATTCCAAGAGATAAGTATTTAATTCTCAAAAATGAAGCAGTACGTAGTTGATGTTTATTTATTTAATTAGAGAATAATTAATTAGTTTGTTAATTAGAATAATTAATTAGTTTGTCCAGAGATAGCATTCTTACACTGGCCAACTGATGACAAAGAGCAGCATCATTCTTCTGTTTTGATAGAATATTTTGTCTTTTACCAGATTTATATGATGATTATCATCATCATCATTTGTTATACCCCCAGTGGGTATACAGGTCACTATGACAGTACAAATCAGTCCTTCATGAATGTCAGACTTCCAGTCACTGTTTTTCTCCATACTATCCTATTTCCTGTTAGATCTTTAGCCCTAACCAGAATAAGTCCTGTTTCTTCTAATTATTTCTCGATGCCATCAGTCTACCTTCCTCTTTGCCTCTCTCTAGGCCAATCACCATCTTTTTGCTTCAGTTATCTTTTAGTTAAACTTTCTTCTCTTATTCTTTCTACACAGGACAAATACACAACAGGAGCAAGCTCCAGTACTGTTAAAATAATGATTTGTATTTTTTGGTGGCAAGTATAAAAGGAATTTTACTTATTTATTAAACACAAGATGCCTAGTATATGAACTGCTTTCTAGGTGAAGCTGTAAACAGGTTTTTTTTTTTTTTTTTTTTTGTTAAAAATTTGAATTGATGTATCATATATTGCAGAAATCATAGACTAACCCTTGATTAAAAAAGGTTGTTGACCACTGATCTAATCTGTTCAGAGATTCTTGAAGATATTGCATACAATAATGACCAGGTTTTCAAATTTTACATCTTCCTTGCTAAAATTGTTATTATCTTATATTCTTTTGATAATTTTCATGATCCATTTACTGTCTATGAAATATAAATGGACCATGAAAATTATCAAAAGAATTGCAATAAGAAACAGCCCTGCCTCACTTCAAGTTTAACTTCAAACTATTTTCCAATGTTTCTTTCAATTCTCATTAGAGTTGACATTTTCATATAAACTTTTTATTCCCCTTTAAAAGATTACTTTGATGTCATATTTTTCCAAAATTTTAAAGTTCAGTTTTCTGTTATTATCTATATATTTTAAAAATATATGATGTTAAAAGAGTATTCATTATATTAATTTCCAGGTACTTCGGATAAAGCTAAACCAATCCATGTTGAAATTGAAGCCACAGGTACAACACCAACTAATGTTATTGTAGAACGTTATTTTTTGTGCAGAAATAGAGAAATTATTTCTACTCTTTTTGTATGCGATGGAGCAGAAGATTGCAGAGATGGAAGTGATGAAGAAACTTGTGGTATGGATCCTGTTATATATTTTAGTTATATTTTAGTATAACTCAAAAATTAGATCCCATCATGCAGAACATATAAAATCAATATGAATGTCTAAAAATAATTTTAATATACTAGAACTTTTGTTGAAGATTAAAAAAAAAACAAAAGGTTGTTAAGTTAGGAATTGACACCCAATGTGAAAAATACATTGGGGAAAAAGGGATGAGAAGGAGACATCAAAATATCCAGGAGTGCCAAAGGTTATTATATTGAATCAGTCAGTAGCTGAATGGTCATTGCACAGGTACAGTAGTACATGCATTTAAGTTGGCCTAGTTCAAATCCACATATCCACGAGATATAGTCAATGAAAGCATTCTTGTTTGAAATAGTTAGTTGTAAACTCTTCTTGTCTATGTGGTCATGCCAAAGTATAAACAGAATATTTTTTAGTATGTTGAATAAAATAATGATTGTTTGAACCCTTGTTCAAATATTTATATAATATTTATTCTAAATTTCCATATCAGTTTATTATTCCTATGATATTAGTAAAGTTGAAGAAGATACTGATTCAGCTCCCTCTTAAATTTTTCTATCAATGTATATAGTGTGAACTCTGACCACCCATGGAGGCAATTTATTTCAGTGGTTAACAATCCTGGATAAACATGAACTTCTATGGTCTAGTCCTTGAGTTCCCCTATTAGTTTGTTATTTATGCCCCTATTTATTGTAATTCATTTCAGTGTAAAAATGCTGCTCCTGTTCAGATCCTCTCAGAGATTTATAAGCATTGTAACCCACATTTCCCATTGTATAAGGCAATGGTGAGGCCACATCTTGAGTACTGCATATAGGTCTGGAAACCACATTTTATGAAGGATGTGGAGCTGTTAGAATGGGTACAGAGAAGAGCAGAGATTAGTGAAGGAAACAGAAAGGGTGCCCTTACCAGGGAAGGCTTCAGTTCTACAAAATGAAGCACATGGAGACTAGTCACCTGCAAAATCTGATTGAGGTGTTTAAGGCTTTGAATTGATTGAGTAAATCACTGCTGATGGAATCCTTCCTCTATCTCAGACTATACACACACAAGGGGACATAGATTCAAATTAGGAAGGATGGTTGTGGGGTAGATGTGCAGAAATTTGCCTTCAACCAGCTGTTGGAACAAACTCCCATCTGGTGTTGTAGTGGTGTGTAATTTGAATAAATTCAAGGAAGAATGAGACAAACTATGAGAAGCAATAGCAAGTTATATAACCCCGGGGGCTCACATCTGGTGAGTATGGGCTTGGCAAACCCAGGGTCCTGAGCTGGATATCATCATTCTTCTCTTTCTTGGTGATGCCTTTCTACTTTCTCTCTCTCTCTCTCTTTCTCTCTCTCACACACACACACACACACACACACACACACACACACACACACACACACACACACACACACACACACACACACACACACACACACACACACACACACACACACAGGGGGAGGTAACTCGGGAATTTTTTTTTTTTTGGCTGGTGCAGCATAAGCCTCAGGCTTCCTCGTACCATATGGCTAATAATAATAATAATAAAAATAATAAGTGTTGGATTTTTATTTATTTTTTATTTTTTTCCTGATGCTGCATAAGCTTGCTTTCTTGCATCATTGCCACTATCAATACTAATACTAATACAAACCTTCATAGTCTAGCCTTGTATGGATATTTCTTTGCTCTTCCCACCAAATGAGTCAAGAAGCCCAATGTCTTTCTTTAGATGTGGCTTCTGTATCTGAATGCATATTCCAAACCATTGATTTATAAATGATGTTATTTGGATTTTAGGAGCATTAGCAACTAAGGCCATATTGCTCCATGATATGCGGTGGTCATTCCCTGACCTTTCCGCATCCTCCGTATTTGGTGGTGACGGACTCGAACCCCGGTCTAATCAAGAAGCGTGTGCCACGCACTGCTGCTCCTTCCCACCTGGCTACGGAGGCGCCGATTTATAAATGAAACAATAACTTCTTCCCTAGATGCAAAGGTATAGTAAATCATTGATAAGACATTGTACACCTTCCTACCAACCTTTATACTGCATGATATCCTTCATGACTGATTGAATCATAACGTCCAAGTCTCTTTTCTCATTTATGCTATTCGGCTCACTGTCCTGCCCCAGTGTATAGGTTATTCACGGATTGTTATTTCCCAAACATAGCAGGTTACACTTAGTAGTTTTAAATTGTAACTGCTATTGCTCCATAAATCTATTCAAATCATTCAGAAGATTTGACTTGTATCACCAACTACCCTCCCAATCTTCATATATCATTTGCAGGTTTCAACATTGTGCTCTTTATTCTCTTATCAGTTATTGCTTAAGAAAATCAGAAAACAAGGTTTACTCAAGCACTGAACCCAAAGGCCCCACTTAGAACCCTGGCCCACTTTGAAGAATGACCATTTATAATAATCCTCTGCCTCTTGCCTTTTGGCAGTCCCTCATTCTGCCTCATGATCTTGCCCATAATCTTAGTACTCTCGAATTCTATAACAACAGTTAAAACACAGCATGGGTTTGTTAAAGGGAGGTCTTGTCTGACCAATTTGATTGGATACTATGGTTTGGTCACAAAGGAACTGAATGCCAAAAATAATTTTGATATCATATACTTGGATTTCACGAAAGCTTTTGATACTGTTGCACATGGAAGACTGCTGTACAAATTGGAGAGGTATGGCATTAAGGGTAAGTTGCTACAATGGATAAAGGGATGGTTGAGTGAGATACGACAGAGAGTGGTAATCAATGGACATTGCTCTTCGTGGACAAATGTTACTAGTGGAGTTCCCCAGGGTTCATTGTTGGGCCCATTGTTGTTTTGTGTATTTATCAATGATATTGATGAAGGTATATCAGGTTTAATGTCCAGGTTTGCAGATTAGCAGGTCTGCTGACGAGGCTACTACAGACGGTCGTTTTCAAAGCCGCTAAGTGGATTTTTCTTATTTATTGATTTGAAATTATTGTTTTTCTAAAACTTTTGATTTAAATTTAGTAGTATAACATTATTTTGTGATTTTCTGATTAATTTGGTGTATTTATTCTTTACTCGGCCTTGTAATTGCATAAAAGTATCGGTAAAGGTTTCCACGTGTTTCAACTCCGCTAACCGTTCGTAATTTTCCCGCCTTTGTGATACGATATACCGTACTAGATAGCGTTAGTTGAACTTCGTTAGCAGTTAAATTGTACGTTTAAATAAATACATATAACGACTTAGATTACAAACGTAATATAATTAATTTTATTTAACATAATTAATTATACATATAACCACTTAGGTTACGTAACATAAATAATTAGTAAAAACAAATAATTAATACATAACTTGATACGAAAGTTATATAAAGGGATTTCGCAGATAACACTCGTTACTGAAACGTAAATATTTCGTAGATAACACTCGTTACTGAAACGTAAATATTCCGTAGATAACACTCGTTACTGAAACATAAATATAGCGTTATAACTGTGTTTGGATACAAGTTTAGGATTTAATTTTGTACAGAAATTGAAATTTTATTGAAAGTAAATCTAAATCATGACTCAAACCAGAGCAGCAAAGCAAAGGGCTCAAGCTAATGGGAATGCTGTGGCCCAGGGGAGAACTGAGGGGGGGCAGTTGTCCTCTGAATCACAGCCTTGTAAGATGCACTATTTGCTTGATGTTTGCGGAGCAGTCAAGTATGGGACATGATACTGCCATGGGGGATGTCTTTGTGTGTGTGCGATGCAAGGAGTGTAAGGAGATAAGGCGACAACTCAGCGTTGTTATGGGCCTATATGAGAGCTTGAAGGATAGGGTGGATGCCCTCGAAGGATTACAAGTGAGGGGCCCATCAAGCTCTCAGCTGCCCACACCAATGCCAGAGCTTGCACTTGGTCATCGCGGAACACAGCGGCAACCCCCAAGGCAGAATGCGCTGGTCCCAAAGGAACTAGTAGTTGTTGGTGACTCTATTGTCAGGGAAACGGGAAACATGCTTTGTAAAAAGGATAGGTGGAATAGGACCAGGGTATGTCTGCCAGGGGCAAAAGTTGATGACGTTGTAGAGCGGATATCATCTTTTAAGGGCACAAAAGGTGATATAGTTGTACACGTTGGCACTAATGACATTAAGAGTAGGAGACCGGCGGAATTACTTGACAAGTACAGGTCACTGATGAAAAAAAGCCGTGAATTAGGGTTGAAATTGAAAGTGTCTGCAATTCTGCCCAGACACGATAGGAGGGAGTATATGATGAGAGCCCTGTCAATCAATTCGGCCCTGGAAAGATTGTGCAGGGCTCAAGGGGTAGAATTTTTTTCAGCCTGGTCTGTACTTGTTAACAGGAGAGACTGCTTCTACAGGGATGGGATACACTTAAATAGAAAGGGTGCAAGAATGTTTGCTGATGCTATCGAGGCAATGTTAGGTGGGTCGGAAAACTGCTAGATTGGGGGGATACAAGGACTAATAGATTAACAGTAGCCACTGGCAGAGGTGAAAGTGATTCTTGCACTGCTTCTATTGGAATGAGCCGCAGCCTGGAAAATAAGATGCAGGATATTTCAGAGACTGCTGGGAATCATTGGGGTACAAGTAAACACATGGGTTGTGTTAGGGTAGCTAAGAAAAAGAACAGGTGCATGTATACTTGTGTGTACACCAATGCTAGGAGTTTAGTAAATAAATTTGATGAATTTGAGGTATTGCTCAAAACATCAAAGGCAGATATTGTGGGGATTTCAGAGACGTGGTGTCACACAGATATAAGAAATGCAGAACTGGAATTTGGGGAGTACAATGTCTACAGAAAGGATAGACAGGATAGGAAGGGAGGAGGGGTTATGCTATTAGTTAAAAAACACATAAAATCCAAGGAAGTGAAGCCAGTCGACATCGCTGGACAGTGCAGTGTCGAGTCAGTTTGGTGTGACATAAGCATTGGGAGATCAAAATTGAGAGTAGGAGTGTGCTATAGGCCTAATGACTCTGATGAGTATAATAAGAAACTGTTCGGAGAAATAGAGTGGGCCAGTAAATCAGAGAGTCTTATAATGGGGGATTTTAATTTCCCAGATATTGACTGGAATTTGGGGGCTGGTCACTCACACAGTAGCAAGGCTTTTGTGGATTTATTGGATGATTGTTTTCTACATCAGCATGTTCGGGAGGCAACTAGAGGGAGTAATACTCTTGATTTCATTATCAGTAGTGATTCTTCATTCATTAAGAATCTGCAGATAAATGAACCACTTGGTGGCAGTGATCACAGTGTGCTGAAGTGGGAGTTACTCAAAGAGGTAACTACCATTAGGGGTAAAGGGAAGGGGTATTGCTTTCGTAAAGGCGACTACAATGGACTGAGACAGTATTTAAATTCTATACAGTGGGATCAACTGATGATATTGCCAACAGCAAATTCAAAATGGGAAGCATTCAAAGAACTTATCGTGGAAGCTACTAGGCTTTACATACCAACTAAGAAATATTGTTCAAGGTTTAGGCCTAAATGGTTGTCAGATGAACTAATGAGGCATATGGCAGAGAAGAAAAATGCATGGGATACATACAAATTAACACGTGACACGGACGCCTATGATAGATACAAGTTGATCTGTAACCAAGTTACAAAGGAGGTTAGGCAGGCGAAGGCAGATTACGAGAGATCCTTGGCAAGGGATGCGAAGAAAAACAGCAAAGAGTTCTTTACTTATGTAAACTCTAGAAGGAAGGGGATGAATCAGATTGGTCCTCTTGAGATCGATGGGTCAACTGTTGATGACCCTGCTCGGGTAGCTAACAAACTAAATGAATATTTTGCATCGACATTCACACATGAGGAGTTATTCACCGAGGGGAATGCCAGAGGTGTATTCAACTCTAGCAGTAAGCGAGAGTATCTTGTAATAACTGAGAGCAAAGTGGAGGAGAAATTGTTGAAGATAAACACAAGAAAGGCACCTGGGGTGGATGGGATCTATCCAGTTATATTAAAGGAGGCAGCAAAGGAGGTAAGCAAACCCTTAGCCATAATTATGAGAGCTTCCTTGGACTCAGGGGAGGTACCCATTGACTGGAGATGTGCAAATGTGACCCCAATTCACAAAGGGGGATCAAAGGCTGACACAAGTAATTATAGACCTGTGAGTTTAACTTCTGTTCCCGGAAAATTAATGGAGGCACTGGTGAAAGAAGCACTGCAGGATCATCTAGACAAGACTTCAGTTATAGCTAGGACACAGCATGGTTTTGTTAAGGGGAAGTCTTGCCTGACCAATTTGATTGGATACTATGATGCAGTCACAAAAGAACTGGATGCAGGGAATAACTTTGATATTATATACTTGGTTCTTAGAAAGGCTTTTGATACTGTTGCACATGGAAGACTGCTGCACAAATTGGAGCAGTGTGGCATTGGAGGCAAGTTGCTGCTATGGATAAAGGGGTGGTTGAGGGGGAGAAGACAGAGAGTGGTAATCAATGGACACTGCTCATCGTGGACTAATGTTATTAGTGGAGTCCCTCAGGGTTCAGTATTGGGGCCTTTATTGTTTTCTGTATTTATAAATGATATTGATGATGGTATATCAGGCTTAATGTCCAAGTTTGCAGACGATACGAAGGTTGGCAGGGTTGTCAAGGACACTACTGACACTATGCTGCTGCAACAGGATTTGGAAAGGTTGAGCAGATGGGCTTCGAGGTGGCAAATGAAGTTTAACATTGACAAATGTAAAGTACTACATATGGGAAACAGCAACCCCAGAGCAACGTATCAACTCTGTGGTACTACACTGACAGTGGTAGAGAATGAAAGGGACCTGGGGGTGGTGGTGCAGGCAGATATGAAGTTCTCTGAGCAGTGCAGACGAGCTGCAAGAGTAGCTCATGGTGTATTGTCAATGATATATAGGAATTTTTCTAGCAGGGATAAGGAGGTGATTATTCCCTTGTATAAGGCAATGGTCAGGCCACACCTAGAGTACTGTATACAGGCCTGGAGGCCTCATTTCAGGAAGGATGTAGAGCTGCTGGAACGAGTACAGAGAAGGGCAACTAGATTGGTGAATGGGACAAAGGGGTTCTCTTACGAAGAAAGGCTTAAGTTTTGCAAATTACAGTGTCTGGAAACTAGGCACCAGCGGGGTGATCTGATAGAGGTGTACAAAGCCTTGAATGGTTTGAGCATGCTCAATGCTGATGGGATTCTTCCTCTAGCTCAGAAAAATCACCTGAGAGGGCATAAATTCAAATTGAGGAAAGACAGATGTAGGATAGATGTGCGGAAATTTGCCTTTAGCCAGCGGGTGGTTGGTGGGTGGAACAGACTTCCATCCCTTGTCGTGGAAGTTGATAGCCTAAATAAGTTTAAGGCTCAGCTGGACAGGTATTTCGAACGAACAGAGGGGTGAAGCGGAAGTGGTTATTTTTATTTATTTATGTTACTTTTTTTTTTTTTTTTTTTTTTTGGCTGATGCTGCATAAGCTTGCTTTCTTGCATCAAATGCCTCTACTAATGCTAATGCTAATGCTAATGCTAATGCATTATTTAGCATTAGTAGAGGCATATGATGCAAGAAAGCAAGCTTATGCAGCATCAGCAAAAAAAAAAAAAAAAATGTTCCCATTTCACCCCCCCTCCCCGTTCATTCCAAATACCTGTCCAGCTCAGCCTTAAATTTATTTAGGCTATCAACTTCCACAACCATTGATGGAAGTCTGTTCTGCCAACAAACTACCCGCTGGCTAAAGGTAAAGGCAAACTTATGCACATCTATCCTACATCTGTCTTTTCTCAATTTGAATTTATGCCCTCTCAGGTGATTATTCTGAGCAAGAGGAAGAATCCCATCAGCATTGAGCATGCTCAGACCATTCAAAGCTTTATACACCTCAATCAGATCACCTCGCAGGTGCCTAGTCTCCAGACACTGTAATTTGCAAAACTTAAGCCTTTCTTCGTAAGAGCAACCCTTTGTTCCATTCACTAATCTTGTTGCCCTTCTCTTTACTCGTTCCAACAGCTCTCCATTCCTTCTTAAAATGAGGCCTCTAGACCTGTATACAGTACTCATGGTGTGGCCTGACCATTGCCTTATACAAGGGGATAACACTTCCTTATCCATGCTTGCAAAATTCCTGTATATCATTGACAAGACACCATGAGCTACTCTTGCAGCCCATCTGCACTGCTCAGAAAATTTCATATCTGCCTGCACAATTACCCCCAGGTCCTTTTCGTTCTCTACCACTGTCAGTGTAGTACCACAGAGTTAATAAGTTACTCTGGGGTTACAGCTTCCCATATGTAGTACTTTACATTTGTCAATGTTAAACTTCATTTGCCACCTCTCAGCCCATGTGCTCAACTTTTCTAGATCCTTTTGCAGCAGCGTACTGTCATTAGTGTCCTTAACAACCCTGCCAACCTTCATATCGTCTGCAAACTTGGACATTAAGCTTGATATACCACTATCAATATCATTTATAAATACAGAAAACAACAATGTACCCAACACTGAACTCTGAGGGTCTCCACTAATAACATTAGTCCACGATGACCAGTGTCCATTCATTACCACTCTCTGTCTTCTCCCACTCAACCATACCTTTTATCCATAGCAGCAATTTGCCTCCAATGCCACACTGCTCCAATTTGTTTAGCAATATTCCATGTGCAACAGTATCAAAAGCCTTTCTAAGATCCCAATATATGATATCAAAGTTATTCCATGCATCCAGTTCTTTTGTGACCACATCATAGTATCCAATCAAATTGGTCAGACAAGACTTCCCCTTAACAAATTCATGCAGTGTCCGAGCTATAACTGAAGTCTTGTCTAGTTGATCTTGCAATGCTTCTTAAACCAGTGCCTCCATTAATTTTCCTGGAACAGAAGTTAAACTAATAGGTCTATAATTACTTGTGTCACACTTTGATCCTCCTTTGTGAATTGGGGTCACATTTGCACATTTCCAGTCCCTGGGTACCTCCCTTGAGTCCAAAGAAACTCTCATAATTATGGCTAAGGGTTTGCTTACTTCCTTAGCTGCCTCCTTTAATATAACTGGATAGATCCCATCCACCCCGGGTGCCTTTTTTATGTTTATCTTCAATAATTTCTCATCCACTTTCCTCAGCTATTACAAAATCATTTAGCTCACTGCCAGAGTTTAATTCATATCTGGCATTCGCCTCCCTGAATAACTCCTCATGTGTGAATGTAGATGCAAAATACTCATTTAGTTTGTTAGCCACCTGAGCAGGATCATCAACAGTTGAACCATCATTATCCAGTGGACCAATCTGATTCATCCCTTTCTTTCTAGAGTTTACATAGGTAAAGAATTCTGTGTTGTTTTTCTTTGCATCCTTTGCCAAGGATTTCTCATAATCTGCCTTTGCCTGCCTAATCTCTTTTGTGACTTGGTTAGACCAGCTTATATCTATCATAGGCTTCCATGTCACCCATTAATTTATATGTATCCCATGCATTTTTCTTCTCTGCCATATGTCTCATTAGTTCATCTGACATCCATTTAGACCTAAACCTTGAACAATATTTCTTAGTTAGTATGTAAAACCTAGTAGCTTCCAAGATAAATTCTTTGAATGCTTCCCATTTTGAATTTGCTGTTGGTAACATCATCAGTTGGTCCCACTGTATAGAATTTAAATACTGTTTCAGACCACCGTAGTTGCCTTTACGAAAACAAAAACCCTTCCCTTTACTCCTGATGGTAGTTACCTCTTTGAGCAAATCCCACTTGAGCACACTGTGATCACTGCCACCTAGTGGTTCCTTTATCTGCAGATTCTTAATACATGAAGAATCACTACTGATAATCAGATCAAAAGTATTACTCCCTCTAATTGCCTTCTTAAACATGCTGATGTAGAAAACAATCATCTAATAAATCCACAAAAGCCTAGCTAGTGTGTGTGAGTGACCAACCCACAAATTCCAGTCAATATCTGGGAAATTAAAATCCCCCATTATAAGACTCTCTGATTTACTGGCCCAGTCTATTTCCCTGTACAGATTCTTATTATACTCATCAGAGTCATTAGGCCTATAACACACTCCCATTCCCAATTTTGATCTCCTAATGCTTATGTCACTCCAAACTGACTCGACACTGCACTGTCCAGCGATGTCGACTGGCTTCACTTCCTAGGTTTTTATGTGTTTCTTAACTAATAGCATAACCCCTCCTCCCTTCCTATCCCATCTACCCTTCTTGTACACATTGTACTTCCCAGATTCCAGTTCTGCATTCCTTATATCTGTGTGACCCCACATCTCTGGTATCCCAATAATATCTGCCTTTGATGTTTTGACCAACACCTCAAATTCATCAAATTTATTTACCAAGCTCCTAGCATTGGTGTATACACAAGTATACATGCACCTTTTCCTATTCTTAGCTACTCTAAAACAACCCATGTGTTTACTTGTACCCCAATGATTCCCAGCAGTCTCTGAAATACCCTGCATCTTGTTTTCCAGGCTGCTGCTCATTCCAATAGAAGCAGTGCAAGAATGACTTTCACTGCCAGTGGCTACTGTTAATCTATTAGTCCTTGTATTCCCCCAGCTAGCAGTTTTTCGACCCACCTAACACTGCCTCGATAGCATCAGCAAATATTCTTGCACCCTTTCTATTTAAGTGTATCCCATCCCTGTAGAAGCAGTCTCTCCTGTTAACAAGTACAGACCAGGCTGAAAAAAATTCTACCCCTTGAGCTTTGCACAATCTTTCCATGGCTGAATTGATCGACAAGGTTCTCATCATATACTCCCTTCTATCGTGTCTGGGCAGAATTGCAGACACTTTCAAATTCAACCCTAATTTGTGGCTTTCTTTCAACAGTGACCTGTACTTGTTAAGTAATTCCACCAGTCTCCTACTCTTAATATCATTAGTACCAACGTGTACAACAATATCACCTTTTGTGCCCTTAAAAGATGATATCCGCTCTACGTAATCAACCTTTGCCCCTGGCAGACATACCCTGGTCCTGTTCCACCTATAATTTTTATATTCCATGTTCTCCGTTTCCCTGACAATAGAGTCACCAACAACTACTAGTTCCTGTGGGACCAGCACATCCTGCCTTGGAGGTTGCCGCTGTGTTGTGTGATGATCACGTGCAAGCTCTGGCGTTGATGTGGGCAGCCGAGAGCTTGATGGGCCCTCAATTTAGATCATTTGAGGGCATCCTCCCTGGCCTTCAAGCTCTCATATAGGCCCATAACAATGCTGAGTTTTCACCTCATTTCCTCACACTCCTTGCATCACACATACACAAAGACATCCCTTGGCAATATCATGTCCCATATCTGATTGCTCCACAAACATCAAGCAAGCAATGCATTTTAAAAGGCTGTGATTCGGAGGGCAACTGCACCCCCTCAGTTTTCTCCTGAGCCACAGCACTCCCATTAGCTTGAGCCTTTTGCTTTGCTGCTCTGGTCTGAGTCATGATTTCGATTCAATTTTAATAAAATTTCAATTTCAGTACAAAATTATAACCCTAAACTTGTATCCCAATGGCGTTATAACACTATATATCTACATATATTTTTTCAGTATCAAATATTATCTCCAAGTTCTGTTATATAACTTCCGTATCAAGTTATGTATTAATTAATTATGTTACGTTTGTAAAATCTAAGCCGTTATTTGTATTTAGTTAAAAAGTACAATTTAATTGACAATGAAGTTTAACAAGATTAATAAATTTTACTGATCTATCGATAATACTATATACGATACTAAGCTAATGCTATCCAGTATGGGATATAACGTTGTATTGTATGACAATGGCGGCAAGTTATGAACGGTAAATCTATGGACACTTAAGTATTAATTAACTTCCGAAATCTCGTTGTCTGATGAGCAATGCAGACAGACTGCCAGGGGTTTTGTCAATGAAATACAGGAATTTTAATTTTACTAGCAGGGATAAGGAGATGTTTATCCCATAGCACACGCTTCTTGATTAGACCAGGGTTCGAGCCCGTCACCACCAAATACAGAGGATGCGGAAAGGTCAGGGAATGGCCACCGCATATCCCGGAGCAATATGGCCTTATTTGCTAATGCTCCTAAAAACCAAATAACAAATAAGTTTATTCCATTGTATAAGGCAATGTTCATTTGAGTACTGCATACAGGTCTGGAGGCCTCATTTTAAGATGGATGTAGAGCTGCTGGAACTAGTATAGAGGACAACAAGATTGGTGAGAGGTACGAAGGGTGTTGTTAACAAGAAAGACTTCAGTTCTGCCAATTGCAGCATCTGGAGACTAGGCTACTGCCAGGTGATGTGATTGAGATGATTATGGCTTTGAATTGCTCGAGCAAACTCAGTGCTAATAGGATTCTTTCTCTTGCTCAGACTACATGTATGAAGGCGCACAAATTCAAATTGAGGAAGAATGGTTGCAGAATAGATGTGAGGAAGTTTGCCTTTAGCCAGCAGGTGGTTGATTGCTGGAAGAAAGTTCCATCTTTTGTTGTGGGAGTTGGTAGCTTAAATAAATTCAAGGAGACTAGACAAACTATTGGAGGGGATGAATAGGTGAATTGGGACATGGTTTTTTTTTTTTTTTATGGCTGATGCTGTTTAAGCTTGCTTTCTTGCATAATTTACCACTACTAATGCTAAAATCTAAGCATACTAATATAATGTCAGAATTGTTTCTTGCATCCAACTCCTGTGTGATCATGTTATAGCAGATTATCAGATTGGGTCAAGGAAAGTTTCCCCTTTATAAAGCTGTGATCCATTTAGGATATTATACCTCTCAAGATGAATCCATAATATACCCTTGGCATGGCTTTCCCCACCACCATGGTTAAACTGACTGGCCCGTGGTTACCAATCTCATCCTTAGCTCCCATTTTGTGGACTAATGAAATATCAAAACTTCTATAATCTAAGAGTTTTACCACTGAGACCAACAGTGACCTCTTGATTACCCTAATAGTTTGATGTATTCCTTCACAGCAACCATCAATATGACTGGATAAATACTGTTGGTACCCACGATGTTACCCACTTTCAAATGTGTCAATTTTTCTGCTAGGCTCTCCTTTGTAATACAGTATCATTTATTCTACAGTGCTCTTGGTACTGTGTAGTGCTGTACCTAGGTACGGGTGAACAAGGCAGTCGCCCAGAGCCTACGTATGTAATGGGCCTAAATTCCAATGATATTTAAATTTTTAAAATATAAAAAATGGTTGTTTCTCAATATAATACTTTAATTATACAAAAAATTTCAATATTGGCTTATTTATATTACAGTAAATTTATTTATTTTATAATCAGATGTTAAAATAAATTAATTTTTGCCTATTGTTATTATTTAAATCTAGTTTCAATGCTACAAAAACCCACAGTAATGCATATTGATATTTAAAACTGTTTGCTTTGCTCTGAATGTGATGTCATATCGCAGAGAATGAGATGGAAGATACATGCGCACTAACCCAGTAGGTTACCAGTTGCAACCTGTACTACAGTGTGGAACAGGCACCTCCATAGCCAGGTGGGAAGGAGCAGCAGTGCGTAGCACATGCTTCTTGATTAGACCAGGGTTCGAGCCCGTCACCACCAAATACGGAGGATGCGGAAAGGTCAGGGAATGACCACCGCATATCCCGGAGCAATATGGCCTTAGTTGCTAATGCTCCTAAAAACCAAATAACAAACAAACAGTGTGGAACATTTAATTATTTTAGATTGTACCTTGGATGTAAGTCATGTGGAACAAATGACAGTCATAGTTAGATTTGTTTCTGTCTTGCTGCACAGGTAGCACAGTGGTATCATAACCATCTTCCCCACACTGGGTGGACAGGCCCGGGTTCGAATCCTGTGGTGACGTGGGGAACTTTTATAGGCATTTTTCACTCTGTGGCTGAGTTAGTCAGTCTCAGGCATAGATAGTAAGGTTCCACCCCCCCCCCCCAGAAAAACTGTAGTTTTTCATTCAGCAAAGCAGGCAAATCGAGCAGAAAACACACGCAATTTACAGACACAATACACATGGGTAGTTTAAAGTACCTTTCCAGGTGACCCTAATATAATAATTTAGTCTAGCAGCACCTCAAAAATTTTTGAACGTTCCTTGGGATACTTAGCTATTCACGATACTTCAGAGAAAGGTCTAACAGAATCTATAATAAAAATGTTAGAAACGTACAACCTCAACTTAAGTAACTGCTTCAGGCAATATGATAACGGTAGTAACATAAAAGTTAAACATAATGGCATACAAGTAAGAATTAATAGAAGAGCTTTTTATGTTCCGCATGTCGCATATAATTTAAATTTGGTTCTATCTGATGCATCCCATTCTTTAACAACAGCAGAATTAATTTTTGGAACATTATAAAGATTATGTGCAATTTGCACTGCTTCATCAAGTAGGTAGGATATTTTAAAAAGGCACTTAAAAATTACTGTGAAATCTCCAAGAGAAACAAGATGGGAAGGAAAGATAGAAGCTGTTGAAGCAGAACGATATCAGTTATGGGATATTACAACTGCATTAAATGAAATCAAGGAACAAGCCAATGGAAAAGATGCAAAATTTTTTTTTGCATCTTTTGCAAAAAAAAATTGCAGTCTGAAATACAAGGTTTGTTAACAGAAATTACTTCTTTTAAATTTATTATAAGTGTAGTTGCTTGATATGAAATATTGAGTATTATAAATAAAGTAAGTAAAGCCATGCAAAATAGCACAATTTATTTCAACCCTGCAGTTTTATTGATAGAAGGTGCTCTTAGTCAACTATAAATGAATTAAGAACATCATGATTTAAATTGCATATGGATAAAGCTATAGACATTGCAACTGAGTTGGAAGTACCATCAGTGTTACCAGAAGTGCAAGTTTCTAGAAAAAAGTGTGAGTTTACCTATGAAACTTCATCAGATGAATGCTCTATTGATCCAATAAAAAGGTTTAAAATGGAATTTTTTAATATAATGATCCATGTAGCTATCATTAGCTTACAAGAAAGATTGATCAGATGAATGAAATATCCTCAGCTTTTCATCTTATTCTGAAATCAGAAAACTTCATGAATTTATTTGAAAGTGCAATAGAATCGAAATGTTAACACCTTGAAGGAATTCTCACTGGTGACATCAGTGCCAAAGAGTTATGTTAAGAAATCCAATCTTTGCAGCATGTTTTAAAAGGAAAAAAATTTGTTTGTATAGAATTATTGACATTTATTTAAGAAAAAAACTTGAATTATATCCCAACATCACCATTCCTCTTTGGATATTATTAACGTTGCCAATTTCGGTTGCATCTGGGGAGAGGAGTTTTTCAAGACTCAAAATGATTAAAACATATTCATGAACAAAACTTGGCCAAGAAAGAATTAATGGATTGGCCATTCTGTCAATAGAACAAGTTGTACTAAAAGATATAAAAAAAACCATCAGATGTTGTCCACAAATTTATGTTAATTAAATATCGTAAGGTAATGATGTGAAAACTTTTAAGTTTATATAAATAATGTACTAGTCATTGAAGTTTAAATAAATAATTATGATCTGAATAATTTTTGGGTGTTTCCTTTATTTTTCAATCTTATGAATTCCACGTTTAATTTTTGTGAGGGGGCCCCAGTTAAATATTTTGCCCAGGGCCAACAGATATCTAGGTATAACACTGGTATTGTGTGATCCTTATCTCAAAAGAGAGAACTTTAAACCATGATAATCAAAAAGAAAGTGTTTATTCAGTAACCAGCCATAGGCTGGATTATCTATAATTGTACCACTTCCACTGCACAAGGTCCTATCTGATTTGCTCTTCATATTTGTGTACAAGTGCTACTTGTCCTCATTATTATCTCTCTTGCCCTGTGACTTCTCATACTCAGATTTTGCCCACCTAAACCTGTCTGTAGTTTTGTTACAAATCAACTTATAATACAATTCTGAGTGTCCTATCGCTCTGTCTGGAAATTCTTAAATGGAATGAAGGCACTCCAAGCTTCAATAGTGAATGCCTTGCAAGTTTCTCATAGTTCCAGGCAGATATGAAATTTTCTGAGCAGTGCAGATGGGCTGCAAGAGTAGCTCATGGTGTCTTGTCAATGATATACAGGAATTTTTCTAGCAGGGATAAGGAGGTGATTATCCCCTTGTATAAGGCAATGGTCAGGCCACACCATGAGTACTGTATACAGGTCTGGAGGCCTCATTTTAAGAAGGATGGAGAGCTGTTGGAACGAGTACAGAGAAGGGCAACAAGACTAGTGAATGGAACAAAGGGTTGCTCTTACGAAGAAAGGCTTAAGTTTTGCAAATTACAGTGTCTGGCGACTAGGCACCTGCGAGGTGATCTGATTGAGGTGTATAAAGCTTTGAATGGTCTGAGCATGCTCAATGCTGATGGGATTCTTCCTCTTGCTCAGAATAATCACCTGAGAGGGCATAAATTCAAATTGAGGAAAGACAGATGTAGGATAGATGTACGGAAGTTTGCCTTTAGCCAGCAGGTAGTTGGTTAGTTGGTGGAACAGACTTCCATCCTTTGTTGTGGAAGTTGATAGCCTAAATAAATTTAAGGCTGAGTTGGACAGATATTTGGAACGAATGGAGGGGTGAAATGGGAGCGTTTTTTTTTTTTGGCTGATGCTGCATAAGCTTGCTTTCTTGCATCCTACGCCTCTACTAATGCTAATGCTAAAGTTCACCTGTGCTTTTTCCCTTATATATTTTATACAAATTTATGGAGTCCAAGAAGTTCCTTATTCCACAGTAATATTTTGCATCATATTAAAATCCTTGCTCTTACTCTTGACTACTGAAATGTTATTTGTTATTATTCACGTATCACTCACCACTAACAATTCCTCTACCAACATGTTTGTAATAGTACCCAGATTGCTAGTGATGACCATATCAAGGATGCGCATGGCTTTGTAATTTCCCTGATATGTACCAGCATGTTAGAGAAAGTACTGATTTTATGTTGCCTGCAGAGCTGATGCATGTTATAAATTTTATGTCATAATATAGCAGACAGAATCATGCCTCAGGCATACCAGAAGACTTATCAGAACATAAATAATGGGCTGATGTTATCTGTCCTCCATTCAGACATCTATGCTAATTTGGTAGATAAAGAGAATGATGTCTCCACTTTAGGAGTATTTTTTTAAGAATGTAAATTCTGAAAAGATGAGAGTGTGATCCTAAAATTATGGAAGCATTTCTGATACAGTGGGAGGTGCAATTGTGGGACATTGAGGGCCAAAAGCTAATCTGAGGGCAAGGCAGTATCTTTAATGTCTTAAGATGTATTAAAAATGGTCATTATGAGAGCAGATTGCTTGTATTCAGGGCTTCAGAATGGAAATGAATGCCATTCTGGTTCATCGTATGCATTATTAATGTCATGTACATACTTGATTATTAAAAGTAAGATATTTTATTAACAAATGCTCCATTTCATAAATATTTTCTATTTAGATCAGTGCTTGTAATAAAATCACTTTTCAGTGGCATAATAGAATTGTGAGGATTTTTCTAGTAGCATGTATACTGTATAGACCTACTCTACTTATAGTACTGTAATACCTTAGATAAATTGAAGAGAAGAAAGATGAAGATATGAGACAACCTAGTAACATTGATTTAATGAATTAACTTATAATTTTTAAGAAATGCGTATAAAGCACTTGGTTGTTTCAAAGGATGTGCAATGCCAATGAGATAAATGATTAGGAAGAACAGTAAATTCATTGAATTTAGGATTAAAGTGTGGGCTCAAAATGATATAAAGAAAGGAATTTTAATAAAAGCTACTAGCCAATAATGGACGGGGAAAACAAATTGTCTCTGACAAACCAACCCAGGATTGAAAAATAGCATAACCTTTGATCTGGATAATTAAAATTTAGTTTTAATTATCAAGCAATAATAATTAAAAATAAATAAATTAATGAAAAACTTTGAACTGATAATTTCTTACCCTCCATTACCTGAAAGTAAAACTTAAAAATTAGACTGATGAAAGCACATAACTGGAAGATTGTCAGAACAAAATGAAAGAACAAAATTCAGTGTATAAAAAAACATTCTGTTTCATAAATTGTTCGTTAATAAATTCATCAAGTAACAAAATTAAGAAAAAACTGAACTGAAAAATCATGCATAGATAACCCACAAACTGAAAAATCTACGCATAGATAATTAATATTTTATATTATTTTTGTACAGAGAAGTTATGATCATAAAAATAAATAAATTTTCGGTTTATACTCCAGCACGACAACCAAGTCAGTAGAGTTTACAATAAATCGTCAATACAAAATATTTATCGTATTTGGTAGGCACGGGCTTGAACCCCGGTCCACTCAAGGAACGCATGCTATACACTCTTGCTCCTGACGTCATGAATATCTGTGCATGCAATTTTTGAATTTCAATCAAACTTTTTGTTGAATTTAAGTATTTGTGTGCTCTGAATGATAAGGATATGTTAAGAATTAGTTAATAATTCCTTTCTTAAGCTATAGGAACCAGAACACAGCTTTTGATGAAAAAGCTGTTATAAAAATGCAGTTCACTGCATTTTTATATCAGCTGACAGAGGTTAGAATAGTGAATTTATGGTCTGCAGACAGTTTAAAAACTCTGTTTATAATGTGTTCTATCCTCACAAGATTTGTTATCAAATATCCTTTATTTCATTATATGCAAACTGCAGTGAGTTACAACATATCTCCCTAAGACTATACCTTTTCCTCTTCTTAAAATACATATAATATCAGAAAAAACTTATTGTAATATGCTTTATTTTTATTTTACAAGGTGATCTGTGTCCAGAAAGCAGCTTCAGATGTGCTAATGGAAGATGTGTATCAATAACAGCATACTGTGATTTCAAAGATGACTGTGGTGACCCTTCAGATGAAGCAAGATGTGGTAATTTTAAAATTTGTGTAAAATAATTATAAACTGTTACTGATTTTATTAAGCAAATTGTGCAAATTATAAAACCATTACCAATAAAACCAGTTATAATAAAAGAAAAAAGGTTTAATAAAAACTATTTTATTAAGTAAATTATGCAAATTATAAAACCATTACTAATTTTATACTGCATAATAAGCCCCATAATAAGCAATTACATATATTTATTATTTGTTTTCATTAATTATTACCATGTTCATAATAAAATCCAATGAATATTATAATTATATTCTCTATATTTATATCTGCATGATTATGCGCGCCGCTATATTATGTTTACCATATCAGCATAATACTTCTTAATATAAACCTTAATAATACATCTGTACTTGGATTCACTGTACTTATAACAAGTAACATGCATTACATTACACAGTACAGTGGACTCCCTCTTTACAATTGGTCCACCGTATAATCATCAGGCACCTCCGTAGCCAGGTGGGAAGGAGCAGCAGTGCATAGCACACACTTCTTGATTAGACCGGGGTTCGAGTCCATCACCACCAAATACGGAGGATGCGGAAAGGTCAAGGGAATGAGCACCACATATTCTCGGAGCAATATGGCCTTAGTTGCTAATGCTCCTAAAAACCAAATAACAAACAAACAAACTGTATGATCAAATCACTTTACGATGGACTCTCCATAATAAAATACCATTCACTATACAATACATGATAAGTGCAGTCATTGTCAATATATCATGTTTGCGAATTGAATTTTAATTCTATTAAACAATGATTCTAATAAGCAAAAATAGGAGGAATATTATACAGACTATAAGAGTAAAAATATAAAGCGGAAATTTACACTTTATTACCTTATCAATTAACAAAATTAAATGATATGTGAAAATCAGAAGAATATTCTCCACAGGTTAGCAAAATAAAAATAAATTTATGCTTATGTATGTGTACATACTAACTAATTGATATTTCTGACATTTTTTTTTTTTTTTTTTGGATTGTAAAATTTAAAACAGTAAAAAAGATAAGCAGTCAATAACAAAGAATACAGCACGCACAAATTGCAACTAACGTGATACGTGCAAGTGAGATATGGAGTAACAAGTTTACAAAGCTTAAAAAAGAGGAATGAAGAGAAGATTCTGAAAATTTATTTATGTTTTTTATATGATTGAAGACTTCAGTGAAGGCAAAACGCATTTCGCCATAATAACATAAAAACTCACAGATTCCAGCTATCAGTATTATCACAAATGCAATACGATCAAGTTTAGTACCTGTTTATAATAGATTGCATTAACAGAAAAGCAATGTGTTATTGGGTTCGTGTTACAATATTTTCACAATACCATGGTGTCTCTGAAATGGATTAATGTCGTAAAGCGGGTGGGGGTCCACTGTGCATTATATTATAGGTGCATTCGATGTTTTCTTTTTCTGTGATTAATAGAAGTGAAAAGCAAAACAATCATTTTCTTAACAATTAATTACTAAGATTATAACTTTATAGAACACTTAATAAAACTCTATAGTTTTACATTCTCTAAACTTAACCATTCTGTTTAATTACAACTGTATAATTTGCCAAATACTTATTTTAAATCTCTTTTCTTTTGCTCTCTCTTTCTCTCTCTCTCTCTCTCTCTCTCTCTCTCTCTCTCTCTCTCTCTCTCTCTCTCTCTCTCTCTCTCTCTCTCTCTCTCCCCCCTCCCTTCACAAGTGAATATGCATTCAGAATGCATATTCAGAATATGCTTCTTACATAAAAATACACGTGAAGCATTCACACACAGACTGTCTAAAGCTAACAGAACTCCATTAAAACCATGTTCAATCTATAAATTTCTTTTTTCCATACAAACTGTATGAAAAAATAAATAGTAATTGCTGGATTTCATTAAAACTGGATAGATCCAGTTTTAATGAAATTTGGGAGGGCTTGATAAATCTTTCTAAAAGAACTAAAAGACTAAATATAAAATTTCATGAAAACTTTTCATTGGTAGTCCATTTGTTACATGTGAACAGACAGACAGATGAGCATAGGAAAAACAATAGGTCCTTATGCATATATGTAACCTGCCTAATAATAATAATAGTTTCTCTTTATACCACAGAAATAGCCACATGGTGAGAAGAATATATTAACAACTTCACTGTTATGGCAGCAACATCAATGGCATTCAGTTAACAATAGGACACATATTTTTTGAAAGCATACAGATTTGAACATATAGTATGTGTGCATGCAAAGATGCATGTCACCTCACAGCCAAGGCCAGCTGCATATAGTTGAAATGGTCGTGATTAAACAGAATTGGTTTATCACAATGCAAGTGGAATGCTTTATTCAGGCAGTGGATGCTTCTGTAATCTATTTTATAGTATATAACAGAGCTATGGTGTTGCTCAATACGTTGTACGTTGATATCAATATTTGTAGAAGAATAAGAGAAATTTACCTCAATATGATATGTAGAACACTTCCATATGATACTATCCAGAAATTAAAATGAATAAAAGATTAATGCAAATCATTACAGTAAAAAATCAATTGAACACAATTCAAAAATTAACTAAATTTCAAAAAACAGTTTTAAAAAAAATTTAAATAAATTAAAGTTAAACGTAAATTTTAAAAAATGATTTTCCTTCCTGAAGCAGACAATGCTTTTCGACCGTGTGTCATGATCACAGGAATGGAGATTATGTAGTGTGTGAACTTGAATCTTAAATAGAGAGATTATTTGTCCTCACTCGTGTGTGAAATGCTGCGATTATTTTTCTTTGTGCATGCGCACAAAACACCACGAATCGGAGATTAGATATGGACGACGAATATTAATAGAATTTTCATGTAATTTAATTTCGATGGTTTATGCAATTAATAGTCTCATATAATTGCATTGGACACTTAAGTGTTTTGGCCTCATTAAATAAAAATGTATGTTTTTTGTTAATGGTATGAAGGGCCAATTATGGCGCTGTTGAACAAGAAGCACAAACTGAGGATGCATTCTCTTTTACGCAGATAATGAACAGAAATCACGTAGATCCTTGGTAAGACAAGTCACAATCACTGCAAGAAATGTTGTATACCAAGTCATTTATTTGTGTCAGGAAAGAGGAAAGGACTGAGTGATTGTCCAGTATAGCATATAATTTCTATATTGGTCTGGCCACAATCTTAAATTTGGTATCTTTAAAAAATCTATTAAGCTGCTTATGCTACTTAAATAAAGTATTTTTTGATGTTACTATTGTTGGTTGGTGTAGTTTTTTGTATCCTATCCTTTGCTTGTACCCCAATTCGGTTTATAGTAGCAAGGGGGTAACCCCTGTTTAAGGATCTGCTGGTTGATATCTGTATTTCTGAGTCTAAAGCAGATTCCATTGTTGAATATTTATAGGCATTGAGAAACTGATTAAAGATAATAGCCCTTTTGTAGGTGAACAGGTGATAGCTATTATAATGTAGAAGCATACCAGTGTTTGTTGGTTTATAATAGATGTTAAATTGGAGTTTATTCACATCCTGAGTAAGCAAGAAATTTAGAAAATTTAATGTCTTAGTATCCATATTTTCCCTTTCCAATGTAAAATTAAGTCTAGGATGAATATTATTAAACAAATGTAAAGTATCTTGAATAGTGCTACTATCAGTAATAATCAAAACATCGTCTAAATACCTCCTGTAGTATACACATTAATTTTTAAAGTGTAGTGTACATACTACAGAAAGTACATTTTTAAATATAATGAATTATCTTTAAAAAAAGATGGTATTTTTTTATAATTATGAACCGGTGTAATGCTTGAGCTTTCTGAAATAGAAATGCTGGGCAAAACTATCGTAAAATCTCATTCCAACCATTTGACACACTGCTAATTTCATTTTGGATGTTGTCTTTCAGGTCTTTTGACATGATCCCACAGAAAAACATCTGCCAGAATCAGACATCAAATTTTAAAAGAAAAGCACTACTAATTCACTAGCAAAGTACTACTAATTCACTAGCAAAGCACTACTAGTTCAGGAGCACTAACCTGTGCTCCTGAACTTACTCCTATTCTTTGCCACCTTTTTTCACTTTCTTATTCCAAAGGTGTTTTTCCTTCTGCTTGGAAATTTGCTCATATCCAGCCAGTTCCTAAAAAGGGTGACAAATCCCTCCCATCCCATTATTGTCCCATTGCAATTACTTCTACTCTTTCTAAAGTAATGGAGAAATCAATTAAGCGCCAACTCTTAAACTATCTAGAACCCTTCTGTCTGATCAACGATCGCCAGTATGGATTCCATCAGTGTCGATCCACTGGTGATATTCTGGCTTATGTTACCCATTTATGGACTAATTCAATGGAAAGGTTCGGTGAAACACAAGTAGTTGCTCTTGACATCTCAAAGGCTTTTGATCATGTTTGGCATAAAGGTCTTCTAAACAAGCTTCCATCTTATGGTTTGCCAACTGTTTTTAGTAATTGGTTATCCAGTTTTCTCTCTGATCGCTCACTGAGGGTGATGGTAGATGGCTCTCTGTCTTCTAACTTCTCCACTAATGTCGGTGTCCCCTAAGGTTCAGTTCTTTCCCCCACTCTTTTCCTCTTGTATATTAATGACCTTCTTCCATTGACTGGAAATCCTATCCATAGTTTTGCCAATGATAGCATATTGCATTCCACTTTCCATTTTGAGAAACCTTGCCCTGTTCAATCAGCTTCAACTTCTCGAAAATCTGCTACCAATTCCTTAAATGCTGATCATCAGGTAATTCTCCAGTGGGGCAAAGACAACTTAGTTGATTTCAATCCTTCTAAAACTCAGTCTTGTCTTATATCTCGCAAAAAGGATTCTTCTGCTCCTATGCTTATCTTTAGTGACACTCCGATTTATAGGAAAAATGATATATCTCTTTTAATGATTACCCTGGCTTCTAATCTCTCTTGGAACAAGCACATTACAAATATTGCTTCCTCTGCATCTAAAAAACTTGGTTTTATCTTTCGCTCTCTGCGTTACTTTTCTTCCAAATAGTTGCTCACTCTGTATAAATCGCAAATCCGCCCTGCAATGGAATATTGTTCCCACATCTGGGGTGGTGCCCCCAAAACCTCTCTCAGACTTCTTGATTCCATTCAGAAGAGGGCAGTTAGGTTAATTAATGATTCATCTCTTTCATCTCTAACAGAGTCTCTCCACTCGCTGTCTCATAGACGTATTGTTTCTGCTGCATGCCTCTTCTACAGATACTTCCTTGGGCACTATTCTTCTGAATTGGCTTCTATAATTCCCTCTCTCTCTTTCAAAACAGTCTGAACACGTGCGGCCACCAGCCAACATCCATTTACTGTCCAACTTCAAACTCACAGAACTAACTTTTCATCTTCCTCGTTTATTCATTGAACTGCCGTTTTCTGGAACAACCTTCCTTCATACATATTTTCTGAAAATTACAGTCTACAGAAGTTCAAGTCCAATGTCAACAAATATCTTCTTTCGTCTTCTCAACCTCCAACCCAAGCATGGTACTAAGTACTATAGGTTCTAATACCTCTCGTGTTTGGGGTTTACATAAAAAAAAAAACTAATTAATCAAATTTTCAGAATGCTCTTTTAAATGATTCACCAAATATTTGAGATAGGTATACAGTAATATTAATCTGTTAAAACCAGGACTCTGCAAATTTGTGTTCAGAGTTCTGTGTAACTGATTAATAAATCCACCATATATATATGATGGATTTATTATATAATATCGGTGTAAATACACCATAATTTACCCATAAGTTTAACTACATACGTAGTGTAATGGCATCATTTAGATTTTATCTCATATTGTGGCTACCTTCAAAACAATATACCAGGTATTGCACTACTTCAAATAAATAATGCTTCTTTAGTAGAGGAGACTACTGTTATTTAACTATATATATAGTTAATATATATATATAATAATTAATATATATATTAATAATTAATTATATATATAATTAACTATATTATATAGTTAATTTCTACCCATAACATATTATGCCTTGTGCATTTAGTCTTCAACATATTATCATTATCTTCACCATTTGGCATCTTTCATATTGCAGAATTAACTTCGCAACCATGATGGCATGTCTGCATTATCAGGGTACCTGTCCACCCACTGATGAGTGAGCCAACAAGCTCCGAAACACGTCTAGGTGGTGGTGCCAACTGAGAATAAATAACAGTAGTCTCCTCTACTAGATAAGTGTTATTTATTTGAAGTAGTGCAATACCTGGTATCTCGTTGTAAAGGCAGCCACAATATGAGATAAAATCTAAACGATGCCGTTACACTACATATGTAGTTAAACTTATAGGTAAACTATGGTGTATTTACACCGATATTATATAGTTAATTTCTACCCATAACATATTATGCCTTGTGCATTTAATCTTCAACATGGTGTATTTATATATGTGATATAGAGATACGGGTAGTTCCCGACTTTACAAGTTAATTTGTTCCTAGCGCATGCTTGTAAAGCAAAAACTCGTAAAGTGGGAATTTATTTCCCATAGACATAATGTTAAAAATAGGGTTTATGTTATCAACAATGAAATTAGTTAGCTAATTAGTTTATGTTTAAACAGTGATTGATTTATCCAAAGAAATGAAAACGTAGCCTGTAAAATCAAGCAAATGATAATAATAGAGAAATTATTTATGACTTACAAATGTTAAAGAATGTTTATTCTTCATCATCATCATCATCGACTAAATGCACACTCGTTGATCACTCATTATTGGCTTGGCACTCGTTGGTTTGTTGCACAAGGAGTCGTCTTCTTCGAAATGCTTCAAGAGGCATTTATTTCCAAGATGATCTCTTCACTTTTCTTTATAAATTTCAATAGCATGCATAAGCATTTTTTAATGGAACGCAAAAATTGAAACTAACACGATTTGTGCAAAGTAACAAGTTTACGAAGCTTTAAAAAAAAAAAGGAATGAAGAGAAGATTCTGAAAATTTATTTATGTTTTTTATACGATTGAAGATTGCTGACCCCGTATAAACGTGAGAAGAAGGCGAAGATAAAGAAGAAGAAGAAGATACGATTGAAGATTTCAGTAAAGGGGGAAACACGTTTCACCAACGTAAAAAACCACACAATTCCAGCTATCGGTAATTTCTCAAATGCAATAACATGGAGTTTACTACCCATTTATAGTTGATTGCAGTAACAGAAAAGCCCAATAAACCGGAAAGTGCAAATTGTTTTTATTGTTTTATGGTAGTGACCTCCAGAAATGTGTTTTAGAAAAATATCACAAAGGCATTCAAAATTGGTTCTTATAACAGAGCATATGATAATGATGAAAGTGTAGTGCATTTTAATGATTTTAATTGGTAACTAATACAATTTACACTATAAAAACAACCTTTCAGAGAGCTTTATAGTAAAAATTTCAACTTCCGAGGTTGTGGAACGAATTGCCAAAAAATAATGTGTTATTGGGTTCACATTACGATATTTTCACAATACAAAGTCTTTGGAATGGATTAATTAATATTGTAAAGCGGGGTATGCTGTATTGTATAGCCACGAGCTTGGTTTGAAATGCGGTATTTATGAATGTTTAACATTCTTTTTTTTTTTTTTTTTTTTTTGCAATTAAGGTTCATATTTCGATTTTGTTCATACTTGATACTTGAAAAAATACTTGGAAAAAAAAAATCATAAAGCGGGAACTACCTGTATACAGAAAAACATATGAGAGGTTATTTTTCTGAGGAAATAGTAAAATATGCACTCTCTTGACTTAGATTCCCAAACAACATTCTTCATGGTATATAAAGATTTCTCTCTGCATACATATACAGGAGTTTTCTAATGTGGAATATCTGTTCTGTAATTTAGCTTAATATATGAGAATGAGTGTATCACAAGGCTTAGTTTTATGTAAAATTTCAATAAAAGCATCTGCCTTTAAGCATGCTTTGTATTCTGAAAAATACTACTTCCAGAACAAAGAGTTGAAAACAATGATTACTTTGCTAAAATCTTTCAAGACGTCTGTGCATTTTCCAATTCAGTCTGATAACTTTTGCATAAATTTTTTTGAAGGTTGAATAACACACTCTAGAGAATTTTCTTTTAAAAAAGATAGTCTTCTCTGTTATTTCCCATCACCAACAGAACCACCATTCTAAATTTATGAACTAGACATATAAGACTTGAGCTTTCTAGAAGAAAAATACTGGAAGAAATTCTGAAGTAGATTCCTTAGTTGATTCATAGAAACTGTTTTAGAAATAAAATTCAACAAGATCTCTCAATTTCAGAATAAACATATTACATTGTATTTTTAAATCAAAGGCTGAAACAATCAAATGAATGTTAATGTACATTAACTGTATCACTTTATCAGCACTAAAGTCTCAGTGTCTCTCCCTCTCTTTTACCTATATGATTTTTTGATGTATTTGCAAATGTATAAAGTACCTGTTGGCTTCATGTACCATATGTTGCATGCTGTAATTAGCTGATATGTTGGAAATTCTGTAGCAGCACAATATTGTCAACACCTAGAAAAAAAATTTGTGGTTCAAGACTGAGCATCATAATATGGCTATGGTTTGAAAGTTAATTTCATTATTAATTTACTAATTATATAAATAACGAATTATTACTTTCTTTCTATTTTGTTGATCACATAAGCTCCATGGAATACATGTTCTCTTTGAATTTTTTTTTTAAATCCAGGTAGAAATAAATAAAGTACATTACAAAAAAGTTCAGCAAGTATTGCATTGTGAAGTATGTGCAGCAAACTGAAAACAATTACTTTTATGTACTGTATTATTAGTATTAGTATTGTTAGTGGCAAATGATGCAAGAAAGCAAGCTTATACAGTATCAGCCCAAAAAAACACAACACTTTTAATTTCACCCTTTCATCCCTTCTAACACTTTATCTAGTTCTTCCTACTCACCTCTACTACATCAATAGGGAAATTTGCCTTCATGGGGTGCATTATGGCCACAGAAGCCAATGTGCCAACAACTACCTTCATGGCTGAATGCAAATTTCCTCACATCCACCCTGCAAACCGTCCTTCCTCAGTTCAATTTATGCTCTCTGATGTGTGTGTGTGTGCGTGCGTGCGTGCGTATAGTCTGAGAAAGAGGAAGGATTCCAACAGCGCTGAGCTTACTCAATCCATTCAAAGCCTTAAACATCTTAATCACAGGTGCCTGGTCTCCAGGTGCTGCAGTTTGGAGAACTGATGTTTGTTTGTTTGTTATTTGGTTTTTAGGAGCATTAGCAACTAAGGCCATATTGCTCCGTGAATAGGGAAATTCCCAGTGGTCATTCCCTGACCTTTCCATATTTGGTGGTGACAGGCTCGAACCCCAGTCTAATCAAGAAGCGTGTGCTACCCACTGCTGCTCCTTCCCACCTGGCTACGGAAGTGCCTTGGAGAACTGAAGCCTTCCTGGTAAGCATTCCCTATTGTTCCTCTCACTAATCTCATTGCTCTTCTCTGCACTTGTTTCAACAGATCCATGTCCTTCCTAAAATGAGGTCTTCAGGTCTGTATGCAATACTCAAGAAATGGCCTCACCATTGCCTTATACAATGGGATAATCACTTCCTTATCCCTGCTAGCAAAATTCCTGTATATCATTGACAAAACCCCATAATCAATCCTGGTAGCCTATCTGCACTGCTCAGAGAACTTCATATCTAACTGCACAGTTATTCCAGGTCTTTTTCATTCTCCACTACTCTGAATGTGGTGCAACACAGTTGGTACGTTAATCTCAGATTACTGCTCCCCATATGAAGTATCTTGCATTTGTCAATATTAAACTTCAGTTGCCACTTCTCAGCCTATCTGCCTGATTTGTATAGATCTTGTTGCAGTAGCATACCATGATTACTGAAATTAATCATCCTGCCAACCTTCATATCATCTGCAAACTTAGATGATATATATTGATGAAGCTTGATATGGCTTCATCAGTATAATTTATAAATATAAAAAACAATGATGGGCTCAGCACTAAAACCTGGAGGACTTCTCTAATAGCATTAGTCCAAGAAAAGTAGTGTCTATCAAAGAGCAGTAACCACTGTCTGCCTTCTCCTACTCAATCTAGTTGATCCCTATATTCATAGCCCTAAGTTTCTTTAATGCCACACTGCTCCAATTTGTATAGCAATCTTTTATGTGTAACAGTATCAAAAGCTTTTTTGAAATCCGAATGTAGGATTTCAAAATTATTTTTTGAATCCAGTTCCTTTGTTACTGTGTCATAGTATCCAGTCAGGTTGATCAGATAAGATTGCTCCTTAACAAATCCATGCTATGACTGCATTCCTGTCTAGATGGTCCTGCATTGCTTCTTTAACAGTGATTCCTCTGTTTTCCCAAGAACAAAAAAAAAAAGAAAAAGTTCTTGTTTATGTTTATACTCCAGCACGACCACCAGGTCCATAGAGTTTACAATAAATTACCAATACAAAGATTAATCATATTTAACAGTCACAGGCTTGAACCCCAGTACACTCAAAGAGCACATGCTACTGCACTCTTTCCCCTGACCACTCAGCTACAGTTGTGAACTGGTATTAGTTAATAATTAATTGTTGAAAAGTCACACTTAGTTGGAAAAATTCAATCACTCTAAGAAAATATCAAGTGCAATGAAATGTAATGCAATTTTACATTGCCTAACATTTTCTTTTTCTTCCTAATTTATTAATTATAATTTGCTTACTTGTTTTTTTCAGCTCACAGAGAATGTGAAAAGGGAGAATTTCAATGCCGAAATGGGCAATGTATTCCTCGTTCTCAAAGATGCGATTTGATGTATAATTGTAATGATAAGTCTGATGAACACAACTGTGGAGGTATCTGTTGTTTTTTGTTTTTATTATGACATTTTTTAAAATTATTTTTTGTATATTTATCAATATCGATGAAGGTATATCAGGCTTAGTGTCGACGTTTGCAGATGATACAAAGGTTGGCAAGGTTGTTAATGACAGTAATGGCAGTGTGCTACTGCAACAGGATCTAGAAAATTTGGGCAGATGGACTGAGAAGTGGCAACTGAAGTTTATCATTGACAAATGCAAAGTACTGCATATGGATAGAAGTAACCCCAGAGGAATGTATCAACTGTGTGGTAATACACTTAGGGTGGTAGAAAATGAAAAAACCTGGGAGTGATTATGCAGCTAGATATGAAGTTTTCTTAGCAATATAGACCAGCTGCCAGAGCAGGTCATACGGTATTGTCAATGATATACAGGAATTTTGCTAGCAGGGAAAAGGAGGTGATTATCCCTTTGTATAAGGCAATGGTCAGGCCACACCTTGAGTACTACATACAGGTCTGGAGGCCTCATTTTAGGAAGGATCTAGAGTTGCTTGAACATGTACAGAGAAGGGCAGCAAGATTGGTGAGGGGGACGAAGAGGTCCTCTTACCAAGGAAGGTTTAAGTTCTGCAAATTGCAGCAGCTGGAGACTAGGCACCTGAGAGGTGATCTGATTGAGGTGTATAAGGTCTTGAATGGGTTGAACACACTGAATTCTGATGGGATTCTTCCACTTGCTCAGATTATGAACCTGAGGGGCATAAATTCAAATTGAGGAAAGACAGTTGTAGAATAGATGTGCGGAAATTTGCCTTTAGCCAGCGGGTAGTTAATTGCTGGAACAAACTTTCATCTGTCGTTGTGGAAGTTGATAGCTTAAATAAATTCAAGGAGGAAGTGGACAAACTTTTAGTAGGAATGGATATGTGAGATTGTTTTTTTTTTTTTTTTGGCTGATGCTAGATAAACTCATATTCTTGCTTTCTTGCATCACATGCCTCTATTACTACAACTACTACTAGTAATAGAATTTATATGTGGGAAACCAGAAATAAAGTTATTTCCAGAGATAGTTCGGTTAGAAACCCAAATTAACAATTAAGATTTTGTATATATCTATGTAATGTTGTTATAATTTTGTGTTTGTACATGTAGTGAGAAGAAATGCCATGGGGTATGGCAAGAAGAGGCCTATGGATTCATAGGAACAGTACTAGCATTTCCAGATTTCTAATTGAGGATATTAGCATTAGCATTAGTAGAGGCATATGATGCAAGAAAGCAAGCTTATTCAGCATCAGCCAAAAAAAAAAAAAAAAAAACCCACTCCCATTTCACCCCTCCGTTCGTTCGAAATACCTGTCCAGCTGAGCTTTAAATTTGTTTAGGCTATCAACTTCAACAACAAGTGATGGAAGTCGGTTCCACCAACCAACCACCCGCTGGCCAAAGGCAAATTTCCACACATCTATCCGACATCCGTCCTTCCTCAATTTGAATTTATGCCCTCTGAGGTGATTATTCTGAGCAAGATGAAGAATCCCATTGGCATTGAGCATGCTCAAACCATTCAAAGCCTTATACACCTCTATCAGATCACCTCGCCGGTGCCTAGTCTCCAGACTCTGTAAATTGCAAAACTTAAGCCTTTCTTTGTAAGAGCAACCCTTTGTTCCATTCACTAATCTTGTTGCCCTTCTCTGTACCCGTTCCAGCAGCTCTACATCCTTCTTGAAATGAGGCCTCCAGACCTGTATACAGTACTCAAGATGTGGCCTAACCATTGCCTTATACAAGGGAATAATCACCTCCTTATCCCTGCTAGAAAAATTCCTGTATATCATTGACAAGACACCGTGAGCTACTCTTGCAGCTCGTCTGCACTGCTCAGAGAACTTCATATCTGCCTGCACAACCACCCCCAGGTCCCTTCATTCTCTACCACTGTCAGTGCAGTACCACAGAGTTGATATGTTGCTCTGGGGTTGCTGTTTCCCATGTGTAGTACTTTACATTTGTCAATGTTAAACTTCATTTGCCACCTCTCAGCCCATCTGCTCAACCTTTCCAGATCCTGTTGCAGCAGCATGGTGTCAGTAGTGTCCTTGACAACCCTGCCTACCTTTGTATCGTCTGCAAACTTTGACATTAAGCTTGATATACCATCATCAATATCATTTATGAATACAGAAAACAATAATGGACCCAACACTGAGCCCTGAGGGACTCCACTAATAACATTAGTCCACGACGAGCAGTGTCCATTGATTACCACTCTCTGTCTTCTCCCCCTCAGCCACCCCTTTATCCACAGCAGCAATTTGCCTCCAATGTCACACTGCTCCAATTTGTGCAGCAGTCTTCCATGTGCAACAGTATCAAAAGCCTTACTAAGATCCAAATATATAATATCAAAGTTATTCCCTGCATCCAGTTCTTTTGTGACTACATCATAGTATCCAATCAAATTGGTCAGGCAAGACCTGCCCTTAACAAAACCATGCTGCGTCTGAGCTATAACTGAATTCTTGTCTAGATGATCCTGCAGTGCTTCTTTAACCAGTACCTCCATTAATTTACCTGGAACAGAAGTTAAACTAACAGGTCTATAATTACTTGTGTCAGCCTTTGATCCTCCTTTGTGAATTGGGGTTACATTTGCACATCTCCAGTCTATGGGTACCTCCCCTGAGTCCAAAGAAGCTCTCATAATTATGGCTAGGGGTTTGCTTACTTCCTTTGCTGCCTCCTTTAATATAACTGGATAGATCCCATCCACCCCAGGTGCCTTTTTTATGTTTATCCTCAACAATCTCTCCTCCACTTTCCTCTCAGTTATTACAAAATCATCCAGCTCACTGCCAATGTTTACTTTACCTACATCATTCTCCTTCCTGAATAACTCCTCATGCGTGAATGTAGATGCAAAATACTCGTTTAGATTGTTAGCCACCTGAGCAGGATCCTCAACTGTTGAACCATCAATATCCAGTGGACCAATCTGATTCATCCCTTTCCTTCTCGAGTTTAAATATGTAAAGAACTCTTTTCTGTTTTTCTTTGCATCCTTTGCCAAGGATTTTTCGTAGTCTGCCTTTGCCTGCCTAATCTCCTTTGTGACTTGGTTACAGACCAACTTATATCTATCATAGGCTTCCATGTCACCCATTAATTTTTATGTATCCCATGCATTTTTCTTCTCTGCCACATGTCTCATTAGTTCATCTGACAACCATTTAGGCCTAAACCTTGAACAATATTTCTTAGTTGGAATGTAAAGCCTGGTAGCCTCCAAGATTAGTTCCTTGAATGCGTCCCATTTTGAGTTTGCTGTTGGTAACATCATCAGTTGGTTCCACTGTATAGAATTTAAATACTGTCTCAGACCATCATAGTCGCCTTTACGAAAACAAAAACCCTTCCCTTTACCTCTGATGGTACTTACCTCCTTGAGTAAATCCCACTTCAACACACTGTGATCACTGCCACCTAGTGGTTCATTTATCTGGAGATTCTTAATGCATGAAGAATCACTACTGATAATCAGATCAAGAGTATTGCTCCCTCTTGTTGCCTCACGAACATGCTGATGTAGAAAACAATCATCCAATAAATCCACAAAAGCCTTGCTAGTGTGCGAGTGACCAACCCACAAATTCCAGTCAATATCTGGGAAATTAAAATCCCCCATTATAAGACTCTCTGATTTACTGGCCCACTCTATTTCCCTGTACAATATCTTATTATACTCATCAGATTCATTAGGCCTATAGCACACTCCTACTCTCAATTTTGATTTCCCTATGCTTATGTCACACCAAACTGACTCGACACTGCCCTGTCCATCGATGTCGACTGGCTTCACTTCCTTGAATTCACAGGATACTCAGTCGTCAGTAGTGGTATATGTGGCCATATGTGGGAGAAGAAGAAAAAAAAAACACGTATGTCCTTGTATGCATGAAAGATGTTTTATTTTATGTGAAAACATCCTTGCCTTGGAAGACATTAGCAAAATTCAAGCTAGTAGCCTAATTACCAATTTTATTGTAGCCTTTTATTGAATAGTATGATTGCAACAATACAAGTATTTGTCCTACGACTTTACTTATATCCAATTTAAACACTAGATCTAACTCTAAAGACTAATCTCTCAGTTTCAGCTACCAGATTGGTTACCTCAATTGATGCTGTTTTCCAGAGACGTTTAGATACATTGCAGTCGCAACATATCTTGTCTTCCATCTGAAATTATGGAAATTTGTGAATAATCAATAAAAAAATTACAAATAGAAAAGCTCTTTTATTTCGTAATCAATATATACAAATCAAAATACCTAAAAGAAACGTCAAGGATGTTTCACATAAAACCATCTACCACGTGAAGTGAAATCATTTGCGTTTTACGTCAGTCTGAAAAAATTTGTATGAACGATGTAATGTTTGTAATGTTTTATGATCACGCCCGCCACTTACTCTACTGAACCAATGTTAGTGACTGAGTTAGCATCATTAGTGTCATTTCTGTTTCACATTTTCATTACCACGTTACTTCAGTCCACTACATCATTTAGGAAGTGACATGATTTACGCCATTTCCGTTTCACATTTTCATAACAAATCAGTTTTACTTCAGTCCGAAATTTGGTAGGTTCCACCAAAGATGGTGGGACCTACCAAACACCATCAACATTTTCACATCAACAAATAAAAAAAAAAAAACATCTTAGATCTTGAATAACTTTGCATCAGAAAAATGGAAAAAGTCTGATTTGTGGAAGTTGGAGGGGGAATTTTGATTCTGCTGATTGTTGAGGAGAAATTAAACACTTGAAAGAGTTAGGAAGAGAATAGGCGCAAGTGGAGAGAAGTTTTATTTTTCTTTACGAAGCACTATCAAGTAAATGAGGCTGGCATATTCTTCAGTGAAAACTGTTTTGGGTCAGAAATATAGTGCATTAATGCAGTGATATAAATTCTGATTATCACTGAAAGTAATGGTGGCTGCCAACTACCTTGGGAAAACTGTGTCCTATCTATAAATCTTGAAGCATCAGCATGATTACAGTCAGTTAATAAATCATATAAATATGGTTTATTAACTGACTTATTAATTTCAATTAATAAAAGTGTTGTGACTATTAAAAGTTTCTGTTGCTTTATCCAAGGAAAAGTACAGATTACTGTAAGGAAACTGCTAGGTTGCCACTGAAAATCTCAGCAGAAAGATACCTGCATTTTCATGGTTTACAAAGGATTCAATCTCTGGAGGAATAATTGGTAAGGTAAAATTTTTTTTTTTTTACGACATTGTTCCGAGTCACCAAACTGAGCACTCACCAAAATTTTGTGTGAAATGCAGTGAACTTCACTCTGTTCAAACTAACTAAAATTATATGATGATGTTGAACTCAGGGTGAGATTGTTAACTGTGAGATTGGAAGCCATTTTTGTTGATAAGCATGTCTCATAAATGAAAATATCAGAATATATGTCTGTATATTCCGATATTTTCATCTGTATATTGGAGATGTTATAATGAAATTGTTCATAGAAGAAACTGTACGAAAATGCATAATTAAATGCTGTATTCTTTTTAGAAGAAGCAGTTATTACTAGGCATTTCACATACAGTTTCCTCTGTAAATATAATAAGAGCTCCTATTTATGTCTTATATGGTGGAATTTAGCAAAATTTAAGTAGGTTACAGATACAGGAGCCTTCACCGTTATCTGAATGAATAGTACAGGGACTTAAAATATTGAAACTTAATGGTTTGAAATAGCTATTTATGACTGGGAGGAAGATTAAACTTCCAACCAAATCACACATTTTTTCACTGATTACTGAAATCATCACAGAAATATCATTTCAAAAATTCTTACATAATTAGATAACGTTCATACTTATTTGTCAATAGCCATAAAGGAATTAGTACTAATAATTTTTGGTGCCTCCGTAGCCAGGTGGGCAGGAGCAGCAGTGCATAGCACATGCTTCTTGATTAGACCGGGGTGTGAGCCCTTCACCACGAAATACGGAGGATGCGGAAAGGTCAGGGAATGACCACCGCATATCCCGGAGCAATATGGCCTTAGTTGCTAATGCTCCTAAAAACCAAATAATAACAACAACAACAACTAATAATTGAATTGAATTCAGAGTTGAATGCTGAATGTTGATCTTGCAATGGATTCTGAATCAGAACACCTTATATAAATTTTGAAGTTCTGTCCTTTCCTCTTCGTAGTAATGAAACTAATGCTCTCCGTGCTATCTAAGTATTGGTTGGTGGGTTGTTATAGGGTTTTAGGTGCATCAGCAACTTAGACCATATTGCACTATATAGGTTATGTCTATTAATTGCATGTGTTCTGTGGCCACGCTGTTTGCTGGACAAAAAAACCCCCAAGTTCTGGGAAAATAAAAAACCATACTACCTTCACCTGTGACTGTGACTCAGCCACATTGTGAAAAGGCTCATAAAAATTCCTTGCATCATTGACAGAATTCAAACTCAGCTCCTTTCCACCTGGTGTGGAGGATGATGGTGATTATACCAACTGTGCTGTCCACATGGCCTATTTAAGTGTTATCACATGCTTCTCCTGTAGTAGTCATCAGTTACAGCTTCCCACTTGCAAAGAACACATGTCCACTGGTGAGTGATTTAATGAGTGACCAAGAGACTTCTGTATTTGCATTTTTTCACTGTCATCTCAGTGTCTGTCCATAACCTGATGAATTTGGAAGAATTCTTATTAGAAGCATAAATCAATCAGTATGAAATAGGCACTGTTTTAGTATTAGTAGTAACAAAATTATGCAAGGAAGCAAGTTTATACAGCATTGGCCAAAAAAAAAAAAAAAAAAAAAAAATACTACCCACTTCATATGTTCACTTAGTTTGTCCCATCTGTCAGTTCTTGGCATGCTAATGAACGATTATTGTAAAATGATACATGAACTTTTTTTGTCATTAGCAAATCTTATTTTATTTTATATCTTTTTTACTATTACAAACTGCTTCTAGAAGTATCTCACCAAGATATTGATTTTTTTAAGAATCTAGCAATAAAAGAATTGATACACACATATATATATATACAGGGTGTCTCAAAAATACACGGCATAACTTCAGGAATGAGTTCCTCATATGTAGATAATAAAAATATTTTATATCAACATAGTTCCGGAAATGCTTGGTTCCCGAGTTATTAACCGGAATGTCTTATCTCCCGCAGGTGATTTCCTTCATTACAAGGTACTGACAGAATCTGGTTGTTTTCCATTCCGACCATGTACTCAAATCAGGAACAAGCGGATATGCACTTTATGTACGGTTTGGCGGACGGCAATGCTCTGGAGGCTCGTCGTTTATACCACGAAAGGTTCCCAGAACGAAGGTGTCCAGGGAAAACGTTTGAAGGTATCCATCACCGCCTTTGTGAACATGGGACCTTTACACCTCGTGCTGCCAACAGAGGATGACCAAGATCTACGACTCCTGAAGTAGAGGAGGAGATTTTGGATGTTGTGCATGCCACTCCTGGAATCAGCACACGCAGAATAGCAATGCAACTGGCTGTTCAACGTTCGACTATTTGGAGAGTGTTGCGAGAACACCAACTGTATTCTTACCAGCTGCAATGGGTACAGGGCCTTGTCACCAGCAGATTACCCTGTGCGAGTAATGTTCTGCCAGTGGTTCTTGCAGCAGTGTGGTACAACTCCTCACTTTTCTGCCTAAGTGATATTCACAGATGAAGCACAGTTCACACAAGACAGAATCCAAAACTTTCACAATCAGCATGTATGGGCTGAGGAAAACCCGCATACAATTCTTCCATCACATCACCAACAGCGGTTCAGCCTCAACATCTGGGCGGGTGTTTTTGGTGATAAGTTATTTGGGCCCCATGTACTTCCAAACAAACTCACAGGGCAGGCGTACAGAAACTTTCTGGAAAACAACATGCCTGATTTCTTGGACGACATGCCACTGATCATTCGTCAACAAGCACACTTCATGCACGATGGCACTCCTGCACATTTCAGCCACCTAGCCCGCAATTACCTGAATCGAAGGTTTCCTGGTCGGTGGATAGGTAGAGGTGGACCAACTGCCTGGCCTCCACACTCATCTGATTTAAACCCACTAGATTTCTTCTTGTGGGGCCATTTAAAGTCATTGGTGTATTCGACTCCGGTAGCTGATGTGTAAACTCTCTGCAATCAAATTGTGGCAGGTTGTGAGACAATACGAAACATGCCAGGAATTTGGCATCATCTTCGCGAGTCGATGTGAGGCCTGTATTCAGGCAGAAGGTGGACATTTTGAACAATTACTATAAGGTGATGTGAACAGTTAAGTATCATAGACAGACCTTCAAAACTCGGAAACCAAACATTTCCGGAACTATGTTGATATAAAATATTTTTATTGTCTACATATGAGGAACCCATTCCCAAAGTTATGCCATGTATTTTGGAGACACCCTGTATATATATATATATATATATATATATATAAGGAACATATATTCATTTAACATTTTGACTATTTTTCCATCCTTCCTTCTTGCTCTTACAGCATTTTTTCCAATGTAGTGCTTGTATATCATCTCTGTCATCACCCTTTCAGTGACCTACTCAGATTACTGATACAGTATATTTTTTCCTTCATTTATATTGAAGGTATCAGTTTAATAGTTATATGGTCAAAATTTTTTTGCAGAATACTCTTTCTTACTATTTAAATCTGTCTATTATTCCATTTCTTAACACTTATCTATTTGTCACATTTTTGAATGATTTTATAATTAGACATGAATTTTTTTTAATATTAAGTTATCAATTTTTTAAAATAAATTTTCACTTTTCTTTCAGGGTCTTGCAATCCTAATAGCACATTTCAGTGTTATGATGGTACTTGCATCCCAAGATATACACTTTGCGATGGCCACAGAGATTGTCCTGGCAAATACCATGAAGATGAACAGTTTGGATGCTGTTAGTAATCATTTTTGCTCAGAACAATTATTCAGTCAATTCTTAACATAATTGTTTCAGAGAAATTATTCAGTTTATTCTCTTTTTATTTGTTTTTCTTCTTATTATAACATACGTATCATGTTAATTTCTAGTACGCCGAGAAGACAGGACTGGCCAAGACGAGCAAAAAACTTTGTGTGCCAACAGAGGTAATAAGTTTAAGAATGTATCAGATTTTATTCTGCCTTTTTTTTTTTTTTTATATGAGCTAGGATTATTCATATTTATCTGTTATATATGCACATACATGTGTGCATGTGTGCACTCTCTCTCTCTCTCTCTCTGTAATGAATGAATTTCCCAGATCATCTGTGACATGATATGATCCTGGTGGATGATAACAGAACTGATATCTGTAAAGAATCTCTCATGCATCTACATATATCTGTTTTGACTGTGACTCTTTATCAAGGATGATTTGAAGCTAGAAATGCAAAACAGTTTACATTTTTATGTCCTGTCCTAAGTTTGTTGCAATCATTAAACATCACAGTTATCATACTAACTACAACAAATCCTTGGGTTATTTAATGCAATCCAAATGACTTTAAATAGCATTCAGATTTTGCTAGAGGAAAGACAGTAATTCATTAAGTTTTACAGATCACTTCACAGAATGCCAAACACCATCTGAACATTTTAGATTACTGTAGAACTGACATATCAGTATCCTAATATAGTGAATAAAAGCGCTGTATTTGTTTCAATGATTCAGTATACCATACAGTACATTAAAAAAATTAATGAGGAAATTGAATTCATTCTGTTCTATTAAGTGTGGCAATAAAGTTCCCAGACTGGTTCAATAAAAAGAACACAAAGTGAAGGAATTCAAAAATGGTTTTATTTCTATTCAAAGACCACCTTATTGAATGCACTTATTGCACTGTTCAAAAAATTTATGAAAAGAATCAGCAAAGACATCCAAAGAGATGATGTTCAGTTTGGCAGTTATTTTTTTCTTTATTATTATTATTATTATTAGCCATATGGTGCAAATAAGCCTGAGGCTTATGCTGTACCAGACAAAAAAAAATTCCCGAGTTACCCTGAGAGAGAGAGAGGTAGAAGGGAATCACCAAGAAAGGGAAGAATGATGATATCCAGCTCAGGACCCTGGGTGTGCCAAGCCCTTACTCACCAGATGTGAGCCCCTGGGGTTAACATATCCTGACATCTCTTTCCCTTGAGGATAGTTTTCACCTTGGGAAAGAGGAAGAGATCTGCTGGTGCTAGATTGGGAGAGCAGAGTGGATGGTTGAGCTGCACAATGCCATGTTTCACAACAAGTGCAGAATGAGTGGCAACATTGTCATGCAACAAGAACTGGTAAAGAACTGTCATGCAACAAGAACTCACCCAGGAAATGCACTTCAATAGTCTTAGAAGCACTACATAGAACACAACATTGACTTCCCCCTTCAGGTACAAATTCCTTGCAAATCGTGCCCTGTTTGTCAAAAAATATGGTCAGCATCATCTTGATCCTGGACTTTAAATGAAACTTTTTGGGCATTGATGATAATTTTGAAGTCCACTGCATGCTCTGATGCTTTGTCTCTTGGTCATACTGAAACATCCAACACATATCCAATAACAGTGCAGTTAAGGAAATTAGAATTGTCTTGAAAAAGTGGATGAAGTCTTCACATGATGACACTCTTTGTTGCTTCTGCTTATCCATGAGGCTGTGTGGCACAAATTTTGCGCAGACCATCCTTTTCTCTAAATCTTCACACAGAATTTAATGAATCATTTCCTTATATCCAACTCATCACCCATCATTATGAGGGTCAAATTACATTCTCTTGCTCAATTTCCCAAACTTTTGCAACTCTGTCCTCATCTCAAGAGATTGATGGATGCCCACTTCTTGGGTCACTGCAAACATCTTCACATCCATCTTTTAACCGCTTAAAACAGTGTTTAATATTTCAAATATTTCTGTTACGGAATTTCCCAGTTTCAAGCAAAATTTGATATTCATTTGCTGCAAAACTGTGATATGGAACGTTAATACTACTAACAAAACTGGTTGTTACTTGCAGCCTGTCAGCCTACTGGACAATCTCTGTGCTACTGTCTGTTGGAGAAAGTTTGCTCTACAACATACCACTTCTGTTTATTTCCAAATTCATCGAACAACACCACAACAATACCAGTAGTAATAGTAGTAGTGGTATGTGATGCAAGAAAGCAAGTGTATGAGTTTATGCAGCATCAGCCAAAAAAAAAAAAAAAATTACAAAACAATACCCTCTAAATGTTTGTCCAGTTCCTCCTTAAATTTATTTAACCTATCAACTTCCACAATGTCAGATGGAAGTTTGTTCCAGCAATTAACCATTTGCTGGCTAAAGGCATCTATTCTACATCTTTCCTTCCTCAATTTCAATTTATGCCCCCTTAGGTTCGTAATCTGAAAAAGTGGAAGAATCCCATCAGAATTCAGCGTGCTCAACCCATTCAAGGCCTTATACACCTCAATCAGATCACCTCGCAGGTGCCTAGTCTCCAGCTGCTGCAATTTGTAGAACTTATCAGCATGTTCGGGAGGCAACTAGAGGGAGGAATACTCTTGATTTGATTATCAGCAGTGATTCTTCATGCATTAAGAATCTGCAGATAAATGAACCACTAGGTGGCAGTGATCACAGTGTGCTGAAGTGGGATTTACTCAAAGAGGTAACTACCATTAGGGGTAAAGGGAAGGGTTATTGCTTTCATAAAGGCGACTACGATGGACTGAGACAGTATTTAAATTCTATACAGTGGGACCAACTGATGATGTTACCAACAGCAAATGCAAAATGGGAAGCATTCAAAGAACTTATCTTGGAAGCTACTAGGCTTTACATACCAACCAAGAAATATTGTTCAAGGTTTAGGCCTAAATGGATGTCAGATGAACTGATGAGGCATATGGCAGAGAAGAAACATGCATGGGATACATACAAATTAACACATGACACAGAAGCCTATGATAGATAAAAGTTGATCTGTAACCAAGTTACAAAGGAGGTTAGGCAGGTGAAGGCAGATTACGAGAAATCTTTGGCAAGGGATGCAAAGAAAAACAGCAAAGAGTTCTTTACTTATGTAAACTCTAGAAGGAAGGGGATGAATCAGATTGGACCACTTGATATCGATGGGTCAACTGTTGATGATCCTGCTCAGGTAGCTAACAAACTAAATGAATATTTTGCATCGACATTCACACATGAGGAGTTATTTAGCAAGGGGAAAGCCAGAGGTGTACTCAACTTTAGCAGTAAGCTAGAGAATCTTGTAATAACTGAGAGTAAAGTGGAGGAGAAATTGTTGAAGATAAACACAAGAAAGGCACCTGGGGTGGATGGGATCTATCCAGTTATATTAAAGGAGGCAGCAGAGGAAGTAAGCAAACCCTTAGCCATAATTATGAGAGCTTCCTTGGACTCAGGGGAGGTACCCACAGACTGGAGATGTGCAAATGTGACCCCAATTCACAAAGGAGGATCAAAGGCTGACACAAGTAATTATAGACCTGTGAGTTTAACTTCTGTTCCAGGAAAATTAATGGAGGCACTAGTTAAAGAAGCACTGCAGGATCATTTAGACAAGACTTCAGTTATAGCTCGGACACAGCATGGTTTTGTTAAGGTGAAGTCTTGCCTGACCAATTTGATTGGATACTATGATGCAGTCACAAAGGAACTGGATGCGGGGAATAACTTTGATATTATATACTTGGATCTTAGAAAGGCTTTTGATACTGTTGCACATGGAAGACTGCTGCACAAATTGGAGCAGTGTGACATTGGAGGCAAATTGCTGCTGTGGATAAAGGGGTGGCTGAGGGGGAGAAGACAGAGAGTGGTAATCAATGGACACTGCTCGTCGTGGACTAATGTTATTAGTGGAGTCCCTCAGGGCTCAGTGTTGGGTCCATTATTGTTTTCTGTATTCATAAATGATATTGATGATGGTATATCAAGCTTAATGTCAAAGTTTGCAGACGATACAAAGGTAGGCAGGGTTGTCAAGGACACTACTGACACCATGCTGCTGCAACAGGATCTGGAAAGGTTGAGCAGATGGGCTGAGAGGTGGCAAATGAAGTTTAACATTGACAAATGTAAAGTACTACACATGGGAAACAGCAACCCCAGAGCAACATATCAACTCTGTGGTACTGCACTGACAGTGGTAGAGAATGAAGGGACCTGGGGGTGGTTGTGCAGGCAGATATGAAGTTCTCTGAGCAGTGCAGACGGGCTGCAAGAGTAGCTCATGGTGTATTGTCAATGATATATAGGAATTTTTCTAGCAGGGATAAGGAGGTGATTATTCCCTTGTATAAGGCAATGGTCAGGCCACACCTAGAGTACTGTATACAGGTCTGGAGGCCTCATTTCAAGAAGGATGTAGAGCTGCTGGAACGAGTACAGAGAAGGGCAACAAGATTAGTGAATGGAACAAGGGGGTGCTCTTACGAAGAAAGGCTTAAGTTTTGCAAATTACAGTGTCTGGAGACTAGGCACCAGCGAGGTGATCTGATAGAGGTGTATAAAGCCTTGAATGGTTTGAGCATGCTCAATGCTGATGGGATTCTTCCTCTCACTTAGAATAATCACCTGAGAGGGCATAAATTCAAATTGAGGAAAGACAGATGTAGGATAGACGTGCGGAAATTTGCCTTTAGCCAGCGGGTGGTTGGTTGGTGGAACAGACTTCCATCCCGTGTCGTGGAAGTTGATAGCCTAAATAAGTTTAAGGCTCAGCTGGACAGGTATTTTGAATGAACAGAGGGGTGAAGTGGAAGTGGTTTCTTTTATTTTTTATTTATTTTTATTTTTTATTTTATTTTATTTATTTTTTTATTTTTTTTTTGGCTGATGCTGCATAAGCTTGCTTTCTTGCATCAAATGCCTCTACTAATGCTAATGCTAATACTCTCCTGGTGGCACCTCCATAGTCAGGTGGGCAGGAGCAACAGTGTGTAGCTCACGCTTATTGATTAGACCGGGGTTCGAGCCCGTGACCACCAAATACGGAGGATGCGGAAAGGTCAGGGAATGCCCACTGCATATCCCTGGAGCAATATGGCCTTAGTTGCTAATGCTCCTAAAAACCAAATAACAAACAAACAAACAGCCTCTCCTGGTAAGAGGATCCCTTCATTTCCCTCACCAATCTTGTTGCCATTCTCTGTACACGCTCAAGCAAATTTACATCCTTCCTAAAATGAGGCCTCCAGACCTGCACGCAGTACTCAAGTCGTGGCCTGACCATTGCCTTATACAGAGGGGCAATCACCTCCTTTTCCCTGCTAGCAAAATTCCTGTATATCATTGACAAAAACCCCCATGACCTGCCCTGGCAGCCTGTCTGCATTGCTCAGAAAACTTAAATCTGACTGCACAATTACTCCCACGTCTTTTTAATTTTCTACCACCTTAAGTGTACCACACAGTTGGTATGTTTCTCTGGGGTTACTTCTACCCATAAGCAGTACTTTGCATTTTTCAGTGTTAAGCTTCAGTTGCCACTTCTCAGCCCATCTGCAAAAATTTTCTAGATCCTGTTGCAGTAACACACTGCCATTACTGTCATTAACAACCCTGCCAACCTTTGTATCATCTGCAAACTTCTATACTAGGCCTGATACACCTTCATCAATATCATTGATAAATATACAAAACAACACCGAACCCTGTGGGACTCCACTAATAACATTAGTCCACGAAGAGCAGCACCCATTGATTACCACCCTCTGTCTTCTCCCACTCAACCATCCTTTTATCCATTGTAGCAACCTACCTTTTATCCATTGTAGCAACCTACCTTTAATTCCATTCTGCTCCAGTCTGGGACCTTTATTGCCACCCTTTGTATACAGTAATACCCCGACTTACGCGAACTCGGAGTTACGCGGTTCTTGATTTTTTTTTCGTTTGGCAACGCTGCCGCCCACTATCTTCAAGGTCGTTTTTCATATGTTATCGATATACGGTGCGACGGCGGAGAATGAGAGCGAAAGATGAACAAAATTTAACTTTGTTGCTTTTATATTTTTTATATCAGTGAAGGGGAAACACATTTCACTATAATAACGTAAAAACCAACACAATTCCAGCTATCGGTATAATTGCAAATGCAATTAGATCGAGTTTACTACCAGTTTATAACAGATTTCACTAGCAGAAACGCAACTGGATTTTTATTGTTTTATGGTAGTAACCCCTAGAAATGTGAGGTGTTAATAGCGTACCTCTGCCTTTATGGTGTTGTTTATTCAGTTGCTACATGCGCGCAGCTTTGTTTATGCGTATCAAGCGTGCCTCCTCATTTTGTAATTGTGCTTTATTCCCTAAAAATAGTAAAATACTTAATTAAAAGGTGTGAAAAGGAAGCGTCCTGGTGAAGACACTGCAGATTCAGAGAGAAAAAGAAAAGCAATTATCGATAAACAGAGGCAGACTGGGTCAAAAATTCTTACCCGGGAAAATTTATAGTGGCCTCATACTATGGTTTATGGCCAAAATCACACTGGCCCACCGGGGTTTCCCCGGTAAGGCTTATGGCCAGTCCACCTCTGTCGATAGAGAAAAAATATGAAATTGTGAAACGCTTTGAGCGAAATGAAAGACCATGTGATATTGCACGTGCTACAGGCCTAAATGAAGCAACGGCGAAAAGCACATGACAATTGCAAACTTGACAGGTTGAAAATTGAAAAGGGCTCAATTGTAAAGGGCTTAAAAATTTTAGAAAACATAGACTCCAACGAAGAACGCGTTATAGCTACAAAGCAAGGAATAAAAAAAAATATTAGCTTGCTACGAAGAAATTCTGCGTGAAAAAAAGACGCTGTGTCGTCCGACGAATTTGTTAGATTTTATGAAGCCATCGACATCGAAATAACTTTTTTACGTAACTCATTTGTTTTTTTTTAATACATATTTTGTATTAATATGTATAAAGAACTGCAATTTTATTAATATTTTTCTTCTAAACTAGTGTTTTTGTTAGTCCTTGGTCCCAATTAAGCAAAATTTATATGTATTTATATGCAAAGTTGTACCCCGACTTACGCGAATTCGACTTACGCGATTTTTGTCGGACCCACCTATCGCGTAACTTCGGGGTATTACTGTATTTGGAAATTTGCGTAAGTTATCTGATGCCCTGCCCATAGAATCTGATGTATTTATCCTTCCAATAAATGAAATGGCAAAAGCTCCAAGAAGATAAGTTATTTTCATTCATAAAAAGTATTTTTTCAATAGAAATTAGTGTCAATCAGTTATATAACTATATTCTTGTTTTCATCAAATTAAATGCAGTGTCTTCCATGACAGTGTAGTGGGCTCAATACTTGTCTTTCATTTAGAAAGGTCTGATTTTAAATTATGAAACAGAATAAAGGAATTCTTAAAGGCCTCTTGAATTGAGAATATAGTTAAGCCAGTCAAAGAGTGAATAAAGGTGGTTGGGGAAGTAAAGCCCTCCCATGAGTTATTCTGTGTTTTTAAATATTCTGCATAACATGCAGATCAGTCTGAGAACACTCACTTGTACAGACATAGTACATGATAAACCATATGAGCTATTCACTATGACCAAAGCAGTTGATGTATCAAAAAAAATCCCAAAACAAACAACCAACCAAATCAGTAGCAATAGCATCATGGATTTTTATATAATATAAAACATCACTTTCCAATTACTGCCATTAAAAAGATCCCTTGTGTATAGTGTATACACAAAGAAAGTAATATAAAAAAAAATAAGTTTACTTCTGTCTTAATATATAAACTTGGAAAATATACTTTTATAAAAGTAATATACTCTTTATTTATAATTAACTGATGTGTAAATATTTCTTTTAATATATATAGCCCGAAGAACATGTCTGGATCTCTATCTCCATGACCATATTCAAGAAAGTGGACAGTATCAAATTGACTCTGATGATAGTCTAGTCACACCTTTTGTAGTGCACTGTGAGATGGGAAACACTCCTGACAAAGTGAAAACTGTTATCCACCACGATTCTGAACAAGAAATTTATGTGAGGTCAGGAAGATATAGTAGAAAAATTACATATGATATTAGTATGCCATTAATTAAGTCTTTAATTGATGTTTCAGTGAAGTGCAGACAATATATTGGCTGGAAGTGTCAAGGGACTCATTTTGCTTTTAATAGCAAGAACCCGTTATCCTGGTGGGTGTCCAGAGATGATGAACCACAATATTATTGGGGAGGAGCTCATGAAAACAAAACCTGTGGTTGCTCTCCAAAATGTAACAATCCTAATTTAGTGTGTAATTGTGATGGAACTGAATCTTTTGAGTGGATTGAAGATAGTTATTTAGAAGATAAGTCAAAATTGCCAGTGAAAGAAGTAAGTATTAATTTGACTTGTATAAAGTTTTCTTTTCTGTGGCTGTTAGCAAATTGATATAATAAAAATCATGAAGTTTCATGTATCAAAATGATTAGTTAACATATACTATAAAAAATTGTGTTTGTTAGGGCAGTGATTTAGGCCACATTTTGAATACTGTATAGAGGTCTGGATGCCTCATTTCAGGAAGGATGGGTGCAGAGAAGAAAGAAAGATTAGTTAGGGACACAAAACAGTACTCTTACCAAGAAAGACTTCACTTCAGTAAATTGCAGCACCTGGAAACTAGACACCCGTGAGGAGACCCAATTGAAGTGTTTAAGGCTAAAATGGATAAAGTAAACTAAATGTTGATGCCTTCCTTACTCTTTCTTGGACAATACACGCATAAGGGGAATGGAAATAAATTAAAATTGAAAAAAGATGGTTGTAGAATAAATATGCAAAAATTTTGCTTTCATCTAGAGAGCACTTATTATTGAAACAAACTTCCATCTGGTGTTTTGGTTTGAATAAATTTAAGATGAAGAATTAGATGACAAATTGTTGTTGTTTTTTGTTTTTTTTTCCTGATGCTGTATAAGCTTGCTTCCTTGCATCATTTACCACTAATACTAATACTATTCAACACTACATAGTCGTTGTCAGTATCAGTAATATATGTAACACTTTTCAGAATTTTTGGCATCACTCATTATTTATACATAAATAATGATGATATGTCCATGAAATAATTTTCATATATGGGGGCATACTTCCCTTAGTATAAGCATGCAAAGTGAAATGAATATCACTTTGCATGCTTATCCTGTGCTGTTATGTGGCTAGTTGCTGAAAAGAAACAATTAGTGATTATAATAATTAATAATAATAATTATGCATGATTGGAAAATAATTTAATAATAACTATTGGATTAAATAGATTTTACAAACATAAAATGAACTTTATGAAACCATTCTTGACAGTTTTAACAAAATTTATAAACTACAGAGTGAACATTCAGAAAATAATCTTTATATGCTTCCCATACATCCTTTACCAACAATAAAACAATGCAATCTCTTATCGGTGAGTGTTAGGAGATACAGTTTCCTCAAAAAAAAATTTCTTTGAATTGTTTGTGCTCATTTTACCAAGTTTTCATGCACATGTGGTTCCTGACAGATATAAAGCATAATTTGTATTCCAATAATAGAAATATATGAGCCCTTCATGAGGAGTCCCTTACATGCTGGGATCCAGGTGCAGCCATGTTCAGTTGCATTCCAGAATGTGGTGTGTGCTCAAAAAAATCTAGTGTAAAACACTTCCAAAAAACCATTGCCAAAAATTCCAAATACCTCATACAATATCATTTGTCCCTGGAGAAAAACTCTTTGCTTGTCACCACAAGGGAGTTATGTACTGATGTGTGGTTTTTTTAATTATTTATTTAAACAGTAAAGAGTTCTCCTTTTTCTAATATAACATGCTTAGAGTTTCAAAATTATTATTTAATCTGACAGTGATGACACCGTCAGTTGTAACAAACATGGTGGCATTGGCCCTGTAGGCTTACTAATTTATTTTTTATTTATGACAAATGTTTTTCAGTTTTTTGAATTCTGTTTGCAGTATACCAATGCTTAACCTTTTTCTAATGAATTTCAATACTTATTTGATAAGAAACATTTAATTTTTAATTTAAAAAATTAAAATGGTTACTTGAATTGATGATGTGCTTTGTTTTACACTTGTTATTTTCAGCAAAACAAAACTTTTATTAATTCTGTTGGTGAAAAGAAAAATCATTATAAACATAAAATAGGAACATGAAACCATTAGTTGGTTTCATTTTAAAGTTTATAAAACCGTTAATTGGGAAAAAAATTCAAACCATTGCACATGCACATTTACTAGGTTTTATCAATTTAATGAATAGGCAATAATAATAATAATAATAATTAAGACAAGAAACCATTTTATATAATAATTGATCATTAAACAAAAAATATATAACTTGTATAGCATGAATGGCAACTATTTGTAATAATGATAGTCAAGACAAGACAAAAAACTATGTTATATAATAATTGAACATAAAACTAAAAATATCTAACATTCTGTATCAGGAATGGCAACTATCTAGTAAGAAACTCATTACTGTGAACCCCCCCCCCTCCCCCAGTTTCAGTTTTGGAGGGGAGTTCAGGTGGCTTGTGTGATTCCCTTGTTAACAAAACAAGTTCAATAAAATTTAACAGAGTATTTTAACCTGGGGATAACTTTAAGCTGAATTTCTTCTCAAAATTTGTGATATTGGTTGGTCCTTCTCCACTCTTGCATGGCAAGCCTTCTGCTGAAACAGTACCTGTTTGTGATATTACTTTTTGAATAAATGTTCATTGTGTATTTTGAATTTTATGGAAATATTTGTTATTAAAATATGGAGACTCCTACATTTTGCAAGTGAGCACGTTGTTACAAATTAGCAGCATACCCATCTCAAAATGAAAATAGCAGCACAAAGCAGAAGGCAAAAATAGTAACACATTATAGTGCCTCATCTCTCAGCACATTTCACTTAATAACTCTGCATAGACAACACGTCCAAAATCATGGGAGTAAAATCTTGTCTCTACGAGGGTGGTTCAAAAAGTTTGTATTTTAACACATATAGGAAAGCCATACCATTATGATTCCCATTTTCTTTTTAAACATAGTCACCAGCCACTGTAATACACTTCTCTCACTGATGCTCTAGTGCCTTGATCCCATTGAAAAAAAAAAAAAAAAAATTATATTGGTCCTCCAACCATGCCTCCACAGCTGTGACCACTTCAGAGTCATAGTCATATCTCTTCCAGATGTTATCCTTCAGCTTGGCAACAAATAAAAGTCACTAGAGGCAAGATCTGGAGAATAGAGTGGGTGCTGAAGCAACTAAAATCCTGCAGTCTGTAGGTGGTCATCACAGTCTGGGAGGTGTGACTGGGTGCATTGTCATGAAGGAGCAAGACACCTTTTTGCAGTTTTCCACACTTTTTCCTTGACATCTTCACAAAATTGCCTTATTATGCACCAGTGGCAGTGGTGCTCTTTCCACATGGTCAATCATAATGATGCCTTCTGAAACCCAAAAAACTGATGAAAAATGATGTTTCACCTTGCCAGCTGATGGAGCAACACAGAACTTCGTGGGAAGTAGAGAATGCAGATGCTTGCACATTAGTCATTTTTTTTTGGCATCTGGGTCAAAATGATGAACCCATGTTTCATCCATTGTAATAAGTGAGGACCAGATATTTTTTGGATTCTGACGAAGCATGTTCAAGGTAGTGATGCACATTTGTTCACGGTATGCCTTTTTCTCATCTGTGAACATTTTTGGGACCCATCAAGCACTGACCTTTGTTGTCTTCAAAGATTTCATCAGGATTGAATTGAAACTGCTGATTGAAAGCCTACAGACTCAGCTATACACCTAATAGTCATTTGTCTGTCTTCTGTCACTAGGTCAAGCAAACAGTTGATGTTTTCCTCAATGATGGATGTGGAAGGTCATCCGGAATGAACTGCATCATCACACGATTCTTTGCCATGATGATATTCTCTGTGTGACTTCACAACTGTGGAATATGCAGGAGTCTTGTCCTTCAGTGTTTGCGCCATATAAGCATGAACCTCCTGTGGGAATATTCATTTCAAAGACAGGTATTTTATCACTGCCCATAGTTCTTTTTTCTCCAATTTGAAAATTGGGCGAAGGTAAAGAAAGCCAACACGAGAACGATGAGAAACATCAGATAACTTACACGGAAAATTAGTTTCCCCGATATGGCACTCTAGTGCTGCTCGCTTGGTAAACAGACAGTAGGTGTTATTGGTGTGGAGCAAAGTCGAGAATGATATATTGATTGACAGGTAGGCATGGCAAACGATGTGCTGATTGGTGCACGAAGACAACACACAATAATATCGGTTTAGTATCACTTTAGTAGCACTCAGCACTAATGGTAACTTGCCCTAAATGCCTTGCTTTCCATAATGTATATATATATTGGGAGCTTGAACTCCTCCCGAAATGGAGGAGGTAACCTAACCTTTTTTTTAGAATCATGGGTGGACTAGCACATGAATTGTTTATTAACAAAATATTAATCTTTTATTACTGTACTTTTATTTTTAAAGACATTCATGCGGATACACATGTATCATAACGTCAATAGCTATTCACTATATATATATATAGTCAATAGCTATTCACTAGAATGAAAGGGACTTGGGGGTGGTTGTGCAGGCAGATATGAAGTTCTCTGAGCAGTGCAGACGGGCTGCAAGAGTAGCTCATGGAGTATTGTCAATGATATACAGGAATTTTTCCAGCAGGGATAAGGAGGTGATTATTCCATTGTATAAGGCGATGGTCAGGCCACACCTAGAGTACTGTATACAGGTCTGGAGGCCTCATTTCAAGAAGGATGTAGAGCTGCTGGAACGAGTACAGAGAAGGGCAACAAGATTAGTGAATGGAACAAAGGGGTGCTCTTACGAAGAAAGGCTTAAGTTTTGCAAATTACAGTGTCTGGAGACTAGGCACCAGCGAGGTGATCTGATAGAGGTGTATAAAGCCTTGAATGGTTTAAGCATGCTCAATGCTGATGGGATTCTTCCTCTAGCTCAGAATAATCACCTGAGAGGGCATAAATTCAAATTGAGGAAAGACAGATGTAGGATAGATGTGCGGAAATTTGCCTTTAGCCAGCGGGTGGTTGGTTGGTGGAACAGACTTCCATCCCTTGTGGTGGAGGTTGATAGCCTAAATAAGTTTAAGGCTCAGCTGGACAGGTATTTTGAACGAACAGAGGGGTGAAGTGGAAGTGGTTTTTTTTTTTTTTTTTTTGGCTGATGCTGCATAAGCTTGCTTTCTTGCATCAAATGCCTCTACTAATGCTAATGCTAATACTATATATATATATATATAAAGAATCTTTCTTTCTTTTCCTATTATTTCCTAACCTAATGTTTAAGGTTAGGTCACGAAATATAAGGAAACCTTTTCTATTATTTCCTAATCTACCATTTAAGGTCAGGTTACGAAAAATAAAGAACCCTTTTCCTTTTTCGTAACCAAACCTAAATTAACAATATAGTAAAAACACTCATGAACTCCAAAAATCTGCATTTAATAATGAGAAAAAAACATAATGAAGAACATAAAAATGAACAGAATGAAACTTTTATTAATTTAGTTTTCATCAAAAAATCAACCAAACGTTTTATTTTCCTTACAAATTTCTTCCATCTTTAAAAGATTCATCGCTACTATTACCTCTTTACCATTCATCACAAAACTATTATGCACTGTTCTTTACTCATAAATACACATTATAATGCCAACCAGTGACTACACAGTAACTTGTCATCTGTCATGCCCACCACCAATCATTTCATCGTTTGCCACGCCTACCTGTCAATTAATATATCCTTCTCAATTTCGGCTCCAGCCCGATACCACCTACCGTCTGTTTACTGACCGAGCAGCACTAGAGGCCGGTGTCGGGAAACTAATTTTCCGTATAAGCTATCCGACTTTTCTTATCATTCTTGTGTTGGCTTTCTTTACCTTAGCTGAAAATTTTTTACTACTTAGTTTGCAAAATCACCTGCAAAAAAAAACCGAATTGGGTCTGTTAAACTGAGATTTGGTACAGTGACGCACAAGAAGACATACTGCCTGCTGAAAGAATATTGCATAATCATATTCACTTGAAGTAGGTTAGAATACAAACTTTTTGAATTTTTTTTTTTTTTTTTTTTTTTTTTTATCCTCGCCTTTTCCCATTATTATATGGGGTCGGCATTTTTATTGTTTTGGCATGCAATTTTTACGGCCGGATGCCTTTCCTGACACCAACCCTCACCCTTTATCCGGGCTGGGAATATGCAGTGGTCATTCAGTGACCTGCCACATCCTCTGTATTTGGTGGGTACGGGCTCAAACCCCGGTCTAATCAAGAAGCGTGTGCTGTGCACTACTGCTCCTGCCCACCTGGCTACGGAGGCGCTGTTAGAATACAAACTTTTTGAATGCTCCTTGTATTTAGGAAGGTAGGCAGAGGGAACAGTTCTCTAATCCTGCATTGCTGATTAATGCTTCTATGATATTTCTCAGGTGGGCCAATTAAGCCCTACCACCACTGCTGGATTAAAAATTCTTTTTTTTATTTCTTAAGCCTTCCTACTAAAGAAACAACAGGTTTAAAGGGAAGGGCTTTTGCTTTCGTAAAGGTGACTACAGGGGTCTCAGACAGTTTTTAAATACTGTACAGTGGGATCAACTGATTATTATTATTATTATTTTATTATTATTATTATTAATATCCATATGATGCAATGAAGCCCGAGGCTTATGCTGCACCAGGAAAAAAAAAGGTTCCCAAGTAACCCCGAGAGAGAGAGAGAGAGAGAGAGAGAGAGAGAGAGAGAGAGAGAGAGAGAGAGAGAGAGAGAGAGAGAGAGAGTCAAAAGTAGAAGGGAATCACCAAGAAAGAGAAGAATAAATGGGAAGCCTTCAGGGACTTAATTTTGGAGGCTACTAGGCTTTTCATTCCAACTAAGAAACACTGTTCAAGGTTTAAGCCTAAATGGATGTCAGATGAATTAATGAGGCTCGTGGCAGAGAATAAAAATGTATGGGATGCATATAAAGTATCAGGTGACATAGAAGCCTATGGCAGATATAAACTAGTCTGTAATCAAGTCACAAAGGAGGTTAGGCAGGCAAAGGCAGATTATGAGAAATCTTTGGCAAAGGATGCAAATAAAAACAGCAAAGAGTTCTTTACTTATTAAACTTTAGAAGGAAAGGGATGAATCAGATTGGACCACTTAACATAGATGGGTTGACTATTGATGATCATGCTCAGGTGGCTGATAAACTGAATGAGTACTTTGCATCTACATTCATACATGTGGAGTTATTCAATGAGGGTAGTGCAGAAGTTTATTAAACTCTAATAGGGAGCTAAGTGATTTTGTAATAACTGAGAGCAAAGTGGAGGAGCAATTGTTGAAGTTAAACATAAGAACGGCACCTGGGGTGGATGAGATCTATCCAGTTATATTAAAGGAGGCAGCAAAGGAACTAAGCAAACCCTTAGCCATAATTATGAGAGCTTCCTTAGACTCAGGGGAGGTCCCCATGGACTGGAGTTATTCAATGAGGGGAGTGCAGAAGTTTATCAAACTCTAATAGGGAGCTAAGTGATTTTGTAATAACTGAGAGCAAAGTGGAGGAGCAATTGTTGAAGTTAAACATAAGAACGGCACGTGGGGTGGATGAGATCTATCCAGTTATATTAAAGGAGGCAGCAAAGGAACTAAGCAAACCCTTAGTCATAATTATAAGAGCTTCCTTAGACTCAGGGGAGGTCCCCATGGACTGGAGGTGTGCAAATGTATCACCAATTCACAAACGGGCTTCAAAAAGTGACACAAGTAACTATACACCTGTTAGTTTAACTTGTGTTATGGAGAAAATAATAGAATCACTGGTTAAAGAAGCATTGCAGGATCATCTAGACAAGACTGAAGTAATAGTTAAGACACCGCGTGGGTTTGTTAAAGGGAGGTCTTGTCTGACCAATTTGATTGGATACTATGATGTGGTCACAAAGGAACTGAATGCCAAAAATAATTTTGATATCATATGCTTGGATTTCAGGAAAGCTTTTGATACTGTTGCACATGGAAGACTGCTGTACAGATTGGAGAGATATGGCATTAAGGGTAAGTTGCTACAATGGATGGCGCCTCCGTAGCCAGGTGGGCAAGAGCAGCAGTGCGTAGCACACGCTTCTTGATTAAACTGGGGTTTGAGTCCATGACCACCAAATACGGAGGATGCGGAAAGGTCAGGGAATGACCACCGCATATGCCCGGAGCAATATGGCCTTTGTTGCTAATGCTCCTAAAAACCAAAATAACAGCTACAATGGATAAAGGGATGGTTGAGTGGAAGACGATAGAGAAAGTGGTAATCAATGGACACTGCTCTTCACAGACAAATGTTATTAGTGGAGTTCCCAAGGGTTCGGTATTGGGCCCATTGTTGTTTTGTATATTTATCAGTGATATTGATGAAGGTATATCAGGTTTAATGTCCAAGTTTGCAGATGATACAAAGATTGGCAGGGTTGTTAACGACAATAAAGACAGTATGCTACTCCAACTGGATCTAGATAAGTTGGGAAAAGGGCTGAGAAGTGGCAAATGAAGTTTACCATTGACAAATTCAAAGTACTGCATATGGGTAGCAATAACCTAAGAGAAACATACCAACTGTGTGCTACACTCAGGGAAGTGGAAAGTGAAAAAGACCTGGGGGTAATTGTGCAGTCAAATATGAAGTTTGCTGAGCAGTGCAGATGGGCTGCCTGGGCAGGTCATGGAGTCTTGTCAATGATATATAGGAATTTTGCTAGCAGGTACAGGGAGGTGATTATCCCGTTATACAAGGCAGTGGTCAGGTCACACCTACAGCACTGTGTACAGGTCTGGAGGCCTCATTTTAGGAAGGATGTAGAGTTGCTAGAATGAGCATAAAGAAGGGCAACAAGATTGGTGAGAAAAACAAAGGGGTGCTCATACCAAGAAAGGCTTAAGTTCTACAAATTGCAGTGCCTGGAGAGTAGGAACCTGCAAGGTGATCTGATTGAGGCATATATGGCCTTGAATGGGTTGAGCAAGCTGAATGCTGATGGGATTCCTCCTTTGCTCAGATTAAGAACCTGAGGGAGCACAGATTCAAACTGAGGAAAGACATTTGTAGAATAGATGTATGGAAATTTGCCTTTAGCCAGTGGGTAGTTGATTGGTGGAACAGACTTCCATCTTTTGTTGTGGAAGTTGATAGCTTTAATAAATTTAAGGCTGAGATGGACAGGCATTTGGAACGAATGGAGGGATGAAATTGGAGGGTTTTTTTCTTTCTTTAGCAGATGCTGCCTAAGCTTGCTTTCTTGCATCGTATGCCTTTACTAATGCTAATGCTAATGCGAATAGTAAAATAAGCCTATGATGGACATCAAAACAAATTCTTTGGGTCACTAGGAATTTATTTCAAAATATGATTTTGATTATGTTCATATATATGAAAGTTGTTTATTTATAGATGAAAATCTCTGCCTTTACCAGATCCAAATTATTTTATTTCAATAAATTGCAGCTTGTAGGATGTTGTTTGGATCTGGTATAAGTAAAACTTAATCTCGTAAATTAATATATTCATTGGTTGGCTAACTATATATCTAATTTATGCAGAAATAACTTCCTTCCTAATTAGTCTCCTCACTTAGTATTCATGTTTCTGTCCTATAAATGGTTCAGGGGCTCATAACTGTTGATTACTTTAAATGTTTCTGAATGTTTATTGTACCTAATCAGATTAATTCAAAAATATATATATTTTATTTTCTGTTTATTTTGTTGAACATTATTGACTGGTTATTTTGTAAAATATAATTTAATGAAGAAAATGAAGTTGACATTTTATAATTCAACTGCAGGTTAGGCTTGGTAATATATTCAGAACTGGGCAGTCTGTATACCATCAGATTGGACCACTAGAATGCTTTGAACAAGGTAAATATTTTAAAACAAGAATCAGATGTGCATAGTTCTGTGTTCAGTATTATACTGTTGTATGTATATGTATGCTTTAGTTAACATAATTAGCATTAGCATTAGTAGAGGCATATGATGCAAGAGAGCAAGCTTATACAGCATCAGCCAAAAAAAAAAAAAAAACCTTCCCATTTCACCCATCCATTCGCTCCAAATGTTTGTCTAGTTCTGCCTTAATTTATTATTTATTTAAGCTTCTACAACAACAGATGGACGTTTTTCCAGAAATCAACCACCCGCTGCCTAAAGGAAAATTTGCGCACATCAATTCTACAACTGTCTTTCCTCAATTTGAATTTATGTCCCCTCAGGTCAAGATTGTCCCCTCAATCTGGGCAAGAGGAAGAAACCAATCAGCATTGAGCTTGCTCAAACCATTCAAGGCCTTATACACCTCAGTCAGATCACCTTGCAGGTAATACTCTCTAGACACTGTAATTTGCAAAACTTAAGCCTTTCTTCATAAAAGCAACCCTTTGTTCCACCCACTGATCTTGTTGCCCTTCTCTGTACTTGTTCCAGCAGCTCTACATCCTTCCTAAAATGAGGCCTCCAGACCTGTATACAAGACTCAAGGTGTATCCTGACCATTGCCTTATACAAGGGGATAATCACCTCATTATCCCTGTTAGAAAAATTCCTGTATATCATTGACAAGACACCATGAACTACTCTTGCAGAATGTCTGCACTGCTCAGAAAATTTCTTATCTGACTGTGCGATTACCCTAGGTCCTTTTCATTCTCTACCACCCTGAGTGTAGTACCACACAGTTGATACATTACTCTGGGATTAATGCTATCCATATGCAGTACTTTACATTTGTCAATGTTAAACTTCAGTTGCCACCTCTTAGCCCATCTACTCAACTTTTCTAGATCCTTGTGAGGTAGCATAGTGTCATTAACAACCCTGCCAACCTTCCTATTGTCTGCAAACTTAGACATTATGCCTGATATACCATCATCAATATCATTAATAAATACAGAAAACAACAATGGACCCAACACTGTACACTAATAACATTAGTCCACGAAGAGCAGTCCATTGATTACCACTCTCTGTCTTCTCCCACGCAACCATCCCTTTATCCATAGCAGCAATTTGCCCCCATGCCACACTGCTCCAATTTGTACAGCAGTCTTCCATGTGCAACAGTATCAAAAGCCTTCCTAAAATCCAAGTATATGATATCAAAATTATCCTTTGCATCCAGTTCCTTTGTGACCACATCATAATATCCAATCAAATTGGTCAGACAACACTTCCCCTTAACAAACCCATGCTGCATCTGAACTGTAATTAAAGTCTTGTCTGTATGATCCTGCAGTGCTTCATTGACCAGTGCCTTCATTAATTTCCATGAAACAGAAGTTAAACTAACAGGTCTGTAAATACTTGTGTCACCCTTTGATCCTCCTTTGTGAATTGGTGATACATTTGCACATTCCATTCCATGGGGACCTCTCCCGAGTCCAAAGAAGCTCTTATAATTATGGCTAAGGGTTTGCTTACTTCCTTTAATATAACTGGATAGATCCCATCCACCCCAGGTGCCTTTCTTGGGTTTATCTTCAATAATTTTTCCTCCATTTTACTCTCAGTTATTACAAAATCATTTAGCTCACTGTCAGAGTTTAATACAGCTCTGGCATTACCCTCCCTGAATAACTCCTCATGTGTAAATTTAGATGCAAAATACTCATTCAGTTTCTAGCTACCTGAGCAGGATCATCAACAGTTGAACCATCAATATCCTGTGGACCAATCTGATTCATCCCCATTCTTCTAGAATTTACATAAGTAAAGAACTCTGCTGTTTTTCTTTGCATCCTTTGCCAAAGATTTCTGGTAATCTGCCTTTGCCTGCCTAACATCCTTGTTACTTGATTACAGACAAGCTTATATCTACCATAGGCTTCTGTGTCACCTGTTAATTTATATGAATCCCATGGATTTTCTTCTCTGTCACATGTCTCCTTAGTTCATATCAAGAGAGTGAAAAAGAACTGGACTAATGTTTTTTGCAACTAGATGATATCGGTGCACAATGCAGTGTATTGCAAGAACTTCAGAACATATTTTCTCTAGGTGGGCTATAAAACCTTTATGTCTTCCAACCGTGAAGGTAGCACCATCAGTGGCACAGATACCAAATTATCCAACAGTACTTGTTTTTCATCAAAGCATGTTATTACAGCAGCAAAAATGGATGCTCCAGTACAGTCAGTTTCTAAAGATTTTACAAACAACATCCCTGCTTGCAATTTACAATCATCAGCAAAATAACGTTTGCCAATTAGCTGCTCTTCAATTTTAACTGACATATCATCAATTTGTCTTCGAATTGAATCGTTGATAAATGGCAATGCTTTTAAATTATTGGAAGGATTTTGATGCATTACTGTTGAAATTACAGTCTCTAATGTGGGTCGTATACAGCTCAGCAACTTTATGAGCACTACCAATTTTTGCAATGATTTCTGTAATTTTATAAGACACAATCATTCCATCATCATATGTTTGTGTGTTCTTCTTAAATAAGGAAGTAACGGTGTTATGTTGCTCAAAATTCTGTTTTAAATTTTTAAAATATTTGATATGTTTACCAACTTTATCAGGATGTTTCCGTTTTAAGTGATCTAAAAGTCTTGATGGTTTTATAGCCTCATTTGAAAAAGAACTATTACACAAAAGACACATGGGCTCTCATGAGTCGAATGGCCTTTCAATAAAACCATAAGCTAGATATTCATCCAGATACTGTCGACACTTTTTCTTTTCAGCACTTGACATGATTGATGATAGGTTGAATAACTACAAAGAATTAAATAATAAAATATAAACTATTTTTATTTAACTCTCATATCCCATGTCAGTCACAAAAGCACTGTGGATCGAAAATAAACAATTTCCATAAGGAAACAATAAATCAATACTAATTGTCACTTAGAAAGTAGAAACAATAAATTGAAACATTACCTTATCCCATCCATGCCCCATATATTGACCAATAAAAATATTGACCAAAAGTATAAATAAATAACCCACGTCTGCCATGCCACCACCACCAAGGTCACAGGTGTTGGAAAGGCACAAATGCCAAGGATTGTAGAGACATTACCCCTGAAAGCACCTAGGCATTTAATGCCTATGAAAAGCAAAGATAGTAGAATCAAATCACGCCCACTATCTTCCTTATATCAAAATTTCTCACTCACTCCTAATATAATATACCTATATGTTAAAAATAACGGCCTCCGTAGCCAAGTGGTCAGGAGCGGGAGTGCAGTAGCACACGCTCTTTGAGTAGACCGGGGTTCAAGCCCCTGACTGCTGAATACGGTCGATCTGCCAACCCACACTGGACCAGCGTGGCAGATTATGGTCCATTTCCCTCAGCATGAATTGTTGAGGAGGCTTCCATCCTGCAGTGGGTTGATAATGGCTGCACTTTACTTTTTTTTTTTTATGTTAAAATTAGTTGGATCAGGGGAAAAGAAAACCCAGTGAGGGAAATTAAATATTAAGGAATAAGATGTCATCTGGTAGGGTTGAACTTTCTAAGGCCACAAATCATTGTAATATCCATAATTTTTTTGTCCCCAAAAACCAGTTTTTGCCCCGTTGAGAACCCCTGGTATAATGTGATGATGTACAGGAATTTTCCTTGTAGAGACAAAGAAGTAACTTGACAGTGGTCATGCCACACCTCATAAGTTCAACTTTGTGCAGAAATTTTTGGTTCAAAGTAAATAACTAAACTTCCTGTATCTTCCTAAATATAGACAGTTTTTGAACTAAATTATTCTCTCGCTCAGAATAATCACCTGAGAGGGCATAAATTCAAATTGAGGAAAGACAGATGTAGGATAGACGTGCGGAAATTTGCCTTTAGCCAGCGGGTGGTTGGTTGGTGGAACAGACTTCCATCCCTTGTCGTGGAAGTTGATAGCCTAAATAAGTTTAAGGCTCAGCTGGACAGGTATTTCGAACGAACAGAGGGGTGAAGTGGAAGTGGGGTTTTTTTTTTTTTTTTTTTTTTTGGCTGATACTGCATAAGCTTGCTTTCTTGCATCAAATGCCTCTACTAATGCTAAATTTTTTTCACAGAGTAATTTTGTGTGTAAACACCTGACTGGCTTAACTGGTGTATATATATATATGCAGGACAATTCAATTAAAAAGAACTAGGATCTACTGCTGAATTTTAGGCTTAAGATATTTGTTGCATGGATCTTTTTTGTCATATCTAAGCTGAAATTTTTGATTTCGATGTTAAAATTGGACTGTTACCATTTAGAGTTTACAATTTCTAAATTAAAATTTTGGACAATAAATTGCTTTTTTTATTATTATTATTTTTTTCAATGGAGAAGTTGTTCCCCTCCTTGCTTTAATCTAAAAATGTGATTGGTGTAATTGTGAAATGAATGTAAATTGATTTTATTTGAAAAATTATCGACTTCCTCTTGTCAAACTCATTGCCAAAAAATTTAGTGATTATTTGTGTTACTGCTTCTCAATAGGCACTTCTCTTTCATTTTATGTTATGCCAATCCACGAAACTTATTTCTCCAAATGAATATATACATTTTTTCTTTTCTTGTTTTAGTAATTTCAAAAGACAGCTGTATCAATACTACTAATTATATTCGATGCCACACTGGCCATTATGTTAATATAACTTCCCGCTGTCTGTATGAGTTTGATCAGTATGGCTATCACCGTGGTTGTAGGGATGTTACCCATTTACGCAATTGTGGTAAGTAATTCTTTTAGAATTAAGATTGTGATAGTATCTTTCTGTCACTGGAACAGAAGGAAACTGAGGCTTCTAAAAATGAAAATTAATATTATTTAGTACTATTGTTATAAGCGGTCCTTTTTTTGAGATGGTACACAACAGTATGGTGTACCGGAATCTTTATTAACAGTGATGTGACATTTGGATTCTGTACACTTTGAAATTTGTAATATTCCCTAAATTTTTTTGCATGTTTACCTACTTTTCAAATAAACTTAAAGTTATTTAACTAAATTTGCATCTCACTGTTTGTTGTTAAGATATCTTCTATATATCTCCTTTTATAGCAAATTTTTTTGAATCCCCTTGGAAATTACATTTAAAATAGTTTCAGTTAAGCAAAGAAAATTTTCATATGACGAATGGCTTAGGAGAGACATAACTGCATATACACTATTTGCACTTCTGGCCTTCAGGCAATTTAGGAAATTAGTGTTGCTGCTAAGCAAGAATTCAGAGAGCTAAAGGGATTACCATTCTACTACTTAGTGGTACCGGGTAAAACCTATCTGACCACCTGTCCCACATACGAGAAGTCGTGCTGGTCAACAGTGAGCAGATCTAGGGGCATTCGCAATGGGCTCTGGTTCACATTCTACTGCAGTGGTGTCTAACCATTTCTCATACAAGGGACATATTCAAAGTTAGAATTATTTCGGGGGCTGCACCGAGTGATTCGAGAAAAATTAGTGTGTTTCATTTTTTTCCTTATCTTGTTACATGTAAAAGGAAGTTTCTGTTTTCATATTACCATTTTTTTATTTTCAGGTTATATATAAAAAATGCAAATTCCAAATACTTTTATGTGTAACAAATCTATGTTACTAATTTATTTTTTTTTTTTTTGATTTTATTAAAATTATAAAAATATGACTTTCTTTTCTTTCTTTCTTTTTTTTTTTTTTTTCAAAAAATACCTTACTTTTACCTTTAAATGCTCACTTAATGAGAATTTTCTATTAATTATCAAATTTTAAAATGCTGTTTTAATTCACTTTCTGCATGGGCCGTAGGTTGGACATTGCTGGGAATCAACTGTAAGCGCCCTGTTCAAGAATTAGGGGAGAGTGGTTTTCTTTTATCTCGACAAATAATCATCTGTTGTTTTACGGAAGTGCATTATTCACATTTTTCTGTAAATTTTCCCTATGTCTGTTTACATGGTCACAGTAGCTGAATATCCGAATGACGCCGACATTTTGGAGAGTTTCAAAAAAAAAAAAAAAATTCAAATTCAAGAACTAGTGACAATATCGATGACCGGAGAAGGAAAATGAGGACAACGAAGGTATTAAACCTTCTAAACATGAAATGTTGGTATTTGGTGAGAATGAATTTAGAAAATTGTCAATTAGGCTTCAGTTAAATGAAAGAGATACAATTCGTCCATTTCGGGTATACCTAATCGAAAAGATGGTTTTTGGAAAAATTGAAGAGCATTTGATGAACGCTCTGAGTATGATACCAACTTCATCAAGTGAATGTGAACAAGGATTTTCACAAATGAATCTGCTCGTCAGCCCAACCAGAGCTTCATTAATGACAAAAACAAATTCTTTACTACTATTTCTTAATTAAAATTGTAGGCCCACCGCTGACACACTTCGATCCAGCAAATATATCAATTCGTGGCTGTTTCAGAAACATCATTCAGCAACACACATAAATAGATGAAAAGAAGTCGGCATAGTGGGCTGGATGAGAACTCAATAAAAATTTGGATTATTCTATAAAAACTTTATTATGAAATTATTTTTACTTATTTTTTACTTGTTACTTATTTTTTAAACATTTACTTATTTTTTATATACTCGAGTAATAAATTTATGCTTAATAAACTGTGTGTTAATATACTTAATTTGTTGTTTTTATTTCAAAAACATACTACTAAGTAACAATATCAGGAAATAATTTTTTAGAGTACTGTACTTTTCATATCCTTTTAATTTTCAATTTTTCCTGATAGCAAAAAATGAGTACTGGCACCTATTTTTTTTTTTACAAAAAAAGCACTGGTTATAAGTATTAATGGACCATTCTACGCTTGTGTAGAACACTTATATTCATTTCAGAATGTGCTGAGATTAGTAATTGGGCACTAAACTATCTTGCGAGGCTATATTAATGCCATATATTCTACTCTTAGGCAGAGACAGATTGGCCATAAGACTTACTGGGGAAATCTCCTGTGGGCCAAAGGCTGGTGTGATTTTGGCTATAAACAATATGGCCATAAACACTAGTATGAGGCCGCTACAAGTTTTCCCCGATAAGAATTTTTGACCCAGTTTGCCTCTGCTCTTAGGGCAGAGAGTTTTTAAAGTCTGTTACTGATACAAAATAAAGATCCAATCTTATGAGTTGGCCTATAATGAAAAATCTGTATAATGAGCATTATCTAATTTACTGTCAATTTAGTAGAAAGGAATTTAATAATAAAATAATTAAATTTTGTAAATTTTATAATAATAATGAGTGAACTACATAGCTTACTCATAAAATATAAAACTTTTTGTCAATGCTACCTTGAAGTATTGAGCAAAAAAAAAAAATCTCGACAAGTAAATTTGGCTCCAACACTGGACTCTAGCGCTGCTCGCTCAGTAAACAGATGGTAGGTGTTATCGGTCTGGAGCCGAAATCGAGAAGGCTATATTGATTGACAGGTAGGCGTGGAAAATGATGAAATGATTGGTCGTAGCCAGGTGGGCAGGAGCAGCAGCAGTGCATAGCACACGCTTCTTGATTAGACCGGGGTTTGAGCCTGTGACCACCAAATACGGAGGATGCAGAAAGGTCAGGGAATGACCACCGCATATCCCTGGAGCAATATGGCTTTAGTTGCTAATGCTCCTAAAAATCAAATAACAATAACAACAAATGATTGGTGGTGGATGCGACAGATGACAAGTACTGTGTAGTCATTGGTTGGCATTATAATGTGTATTTATGAGTAAAGAACGATGCATGATAGTTTTGTGATGAACGGTAAACAGGTAATAGTAGCGATGAATCTTTTAAAGATGGAAGAAATTTGTAAGGAAAATAAAACATTGGTTGATTTTTTGATGAATGTACAGTATTTCTAAATATGACTGTGATTCTCCACTTGAACCCCTCCACTTCTGGAAAGGTTCAAGCTCTCATGGGATTCAAGTGGAGGTAACCCGACTTGCATCAGAATTTTTTCACCATTATGGAAAGTGTTCATTAGGGCATGTGCGACTAGGGCAAGTTATCATTAATACTACTAAAGTGATATTGAGAAAATTAACAAAACAAATGTTTTTCATAAATATTTTATTGTGAAGTGTTGCCAGAGGTGAATATTTGATATAAAGGCATCCTGGCATGCAAATTCCAAATATCCAATGGAAATCGATCTGCCATCTTACAAGGCTGCACATTATGCACATTTTTCTGGCATTATAACCCAGGGTCTTAGTCTTCTCGGTGATGTTCCACAAATAAGCCCCTCCCACGGTCTTCCTCTTGTCCTCCTCCCAGTAGGTGTCCATTTCATTATACTGTTAGTTGTTCTGCTATCATCCATTCTCATAATGTTCCAACCAAGCAAGTCACTGGCTCTTCAAAAATCTGATGATGTCTGCACCCTGAATAAGATGGTCAAGTTCATGGCTCATTCTGATCCTCCAGGATCCATCAATGTCTTGTACATGCCCAAAAACGTTTCATAAAATTCTATGCTCGAACACTCTCAATGACTACTCAACTTTACTCATTAATGTCCAAGCTTCACACCCATATGTTGCAAATGGTCTAATAAGGCTTTTGTATATTCTTAATTTTAAATGTATGTTCAATACTCTGGACTTCATTATGCAAATTATGCCTATAAAAACATGGGTTAAGACCACATCACTTCATTCCATATTTTAGCTTGCTCAGTGAGGATAGCCACATCTCCAGAGATAGAAATAAGATGTACAGATGATGCAGGCAGTAACTTATCAAGGGCCAGTTTACCTAACTTCCATTTTAACAAGGGGTAGACTTCCTGGTTTTGGACTTTTCAGAGGTGCCTTTGGATTAATTTGTAATTTGTTTGCAAAGGTGTAGCTTTTGGATGCAGATCAGTTGTAATCAGATATTTTGGATGCAGATCAGTTGTAACAGGCTTTGCTTGTGTCTTGAAAAGCAAAGTTTTTCATTATTATCATACTAATAACTTTTTGATAAACTAAATACCCTTAATGTCTGCGATTGGGATAGGATATCTAAAGCTTACATTATCTTTTTAATTGGTATATTGAAGTACTATCATGGCTCCACATACACCACTTGTGAGAATCATTATATTAGATAATGGATGAGAGTTTAAGGTGGTGAGAAATAAATGATTGTAGTGATGTGATTAAAGGCACCTCTGTAGCTAGGTGGGCAGGAGCAGTAGTGCATAGCACATGCTTCTTGATTAGACCGGAGTTTGAGCCCGTACCCACCAAATACGGAGGATACGGCAGGTCAGGGAATGACCACCGCATATTCCCAGCCTGGATAAAGGGTGAGGGTTGGCGTCAGGAAGGGCATCCGGCCGTAAAAATTGCATGCCAAAAAACAATAAAAACGCTGACCCCATATAATAATGGGAAAAGGCGAGGACAAAAAAAAAAAAAAAAGTGATGTGATTAAAACAAGTATTAGTACCAGGAGATTTAAAACAGTAGTACATGTAAATAAAAATGAAACAGAAATCATATAGGTCATCCAGTTTGATGTTATTGTAATGTGTCTATGAATGACTGTGTGAGGAAAGCTCTGTGGGAGAAGGGAACATCATTATTAACTTATGATCTGAGGCCTTACATAAAGGACAGCTAATGAATATTATTGAGGAAAAGAAAGAATGTTAAGGAGTGGTTATGTTATATTAGAATATCAAGCATATTTTACTAGGTAAATTAACTGTTTGTTAAGGTCATTAGTTATGGCAAAAACGTCAACTTATCAGTTGGGTTAGTACATTTGGAAAACGGAAGTCAGCTGGAAGTCACCATGGGAAATGATATTATGTTAGAGTTAGAGAAGTTAGACAACACAAAGTAAAAATCCCAAAAAAATTCTAAGTGATTTGTGGAGTAGAAAGACAGCAGGTGAGCTTGACTGAATGCAGTAAAGAGATTTTGAGCCAAAGGGTATCAAAAAGAGAATATGCTAGATTAGAAAATCTATGACAAAGGATATCAAAAAAGTAAGAAAAATTGAAGGAATTAAATAATGACTAATTGAGGCAAATGAAATGAATTTATCTTGAGGAGGCTGACAGGCGAAGGCAAAGAAGCCCAACACAAGAACCACAGCAAACTTACTGGACAAACTGGTTTGCCGTTATCACAGTTTCTCCCTGCATCCTCGATAAACAGACAGTGCATGTTATTGGTAGCAACAGTAGAAGTCGAGAACGATAAATTGATTGACACATAGGCATGACAAATGATGTACTGATTGGTGCATGAACACAACAGACAATAACATCATAGCGTTAGGTGATTGATTGACATTATGATATGCATATATGGTAAAATTCAGAACAGGGTGTGCACTGCAGCGTAACATAACCTAACCTTTTTTCGCTAGCCTGAATGAATCCATCCTGAAATAGTGGCATAAACTAACCTAACCATTAAGGTTAAGTTAGAAAACCTAACCTTAAAAACATACAAAGAAATCAGTAATATGGTTTTTTTAATAGCGAAAACACTCATGAACTCCAATAATCTGCTTTTAATAATGAGAAAAAACTAATCATTTACATTGTCTGTCACACCAACATGCCAATCAATATATTGTTCTCGACTTCTACTGCCACTACCGATAATGCACACCATCTGTTTACCGAGAATGCAGGGAGAAACTGTAGTAGCAGCAAACCAGTTTATCCAGTAAATTTCCTGTAGTTTGTTGTAGTTCTCGTGTTGGCTTTCTTTACCTTAGCCGGCTGACAGTTTGATTTTGTTAGAAAAAATATGTAGGGCGTAGAGGTTTAAAGATGGAAATAGACTTCACTGAGATTAGAAATGTGAACATGCATATTTGTTAAATTGGTTTGGAAGTTTTTGGGAGATTTAGTCTTTTTTTCACAGACATGGGAAAATGAAGTGAGAACCAGTTATAAATCTATGTTTTGTTATGCAAAGAAAATCCATCAAGTGAACTTAAGATTCTCCAAAAATTGTTTGTTGTCTAATTATGAGGGAAAAAAAAATTTTTTACTACTTTTATTTGAAGCAAAAGCAGCAAACAGTTATTTTAAAATGTTGATTTATTATTATTATTTTTTTGTTTCTAGGCTTAAAAAAAACTGAAAAGCTGCCACGATATTCAAACAAAATAAGGTCTAGTTGCCCAGGCTAAACATTAATCTTCCCCCTATCCAACCTTACTAAATTTTTATATGTAGCAGAAGATAAAGACAGTGTCTCTTAACTCCAAAGATGAAGGGCTAAATGGCCCTGAAAATAAAATTTGTAGAAAAGTAAGCATATCATATCTAAGGAATTAAATAACAATTTCAGAATTTTCAGTTTGAAAATTGCAATGTAATTTGTCCAATTTGAAACTAAAATTCAGTGCCTGTACTGAATAAAAAGTCCATCTTTTTATTAAACAAAAATCAATTAATATTGGGAGGAAATTTTATCTAATCCTGCATAAAATGGTTTTGAAGATGTCAGTAAATAGTTATTTGTTTTGTTTTGTTTCTGTAGAAGAATTCTTGTGTCCTAAAGATTATATTAAGTGTCCAAATTCATACTGCATTCCTACAAGATATGTATGTGATGGAAAATGGGACTGTATTGGTGGAGCAGATGAAGAGGATTGCGGTAAGTTAGAATTTAATAAAATGCTGAAAATGAAAACTACATTAAATGAATAAATTATTTTTATTAAAATAAATGTAATTAATTATTTCTGTTAAAATAAATATAATTCACTCTCCTCCATTCCTCCTTCACATCCTTTTCATTATTATTAAACTGGCAGGTGTAATAATAATGATAGTAATCACAATATTAATAACTTTTGTTACTTCTGATGTCCATGCTATGATTAGAAGTTCTTAGCTTTTTCTGTTCTATATTTATTATCTACAGATGCTTACAACTGCCCAGGTCAGTATAAATGCTATAATCGCAGTTCCTGTCTTCCATTACACCAGCTATGTGATGGGTTTCGTCACTGCCCTCATGGTGATGATGAGTTTCTCTGTGGTAAATATTAGTACAATTGACAACATAAATTATATTTGCTATATAAAAGTACTGTGTGATTGCATATATATTTTTATTACTTACAAGTATATAGAAAAATTTTAATTACAAACTGTTAATTTAAAAAAAAAAATTTTTATCTTATCTTATGATGTAACCTGTTTTCAAATAATTTAATTGTACTTTGCATGACATCAAAGAACAAACCACTCTTAAAGTGAGTACTTTGAATGCTTTTTTCATAAAAAAGAAACCATTTATCAACCAATCTGTAGGAACAAGGTAATTATGTTTAGGTACAGCAGACATTTTGTTAACCCTCAGATGCTCATCCAATCATCTGACAGATGCCACTTTTTACAATTTTTCTTTTTTTTTTTTAAATTTTAGGAATAAAATTCCATTATATTGTATATTTTCCCCAAAGAGTGTTCTCTAAATGTTTATGCAGTATACAAAAGGTTAACTGCTTCTGCTTCTTTGGCATCTGACAGATGTCATGTGAGCAAATGTATTTTTGTTTTCAGAATTAGCAGAAGTGTACAAACACTGTTCATCCACCACAGTTCACTTTCCACCCACCCTGAACATTGGGTAGGATATGAATTATGAGTAAGATGTTTGCACCATTTACATGTTATTATATTACACACATCTACTATGTTAATTTTCGTAAAAATTGCCCTTTTTTTTTTTTTTCAAGGGAGGTTTTCCAGATGAAGAGCCGAAAACTGAACAATTAGAGGGGAGATATAATAAACAATGACTGAAAAAAACAGATACAACTCAAGAAATTTCAAACAATAAAAAGTGGAATAAATTATATAAGTCTTATTTAATAAAACACCATTTTCAATTCAACAAAAAAAAAGGTAAAAATTAAATTAAAAAAGGCATTTATCAGGTTCCATGTGAGTGGATGTATTCCATTTAGGGGTGCAGTGGATCAAGGGTTAATTCTCCATAGTTTATACCCCTAATTGGAGCACAAATGCTCATGAGCATCTGTTAGACACATTTTTTTTTTATATATATAAAATATAATTTTTAACTTTTTTATTGAATTGAAAATGATCTTTTGTGAATTAGGATTTATAATTTATTCCATTTTTCATTCTTCAAAATTTCTTGTGTTGTTTATGTTTATATTATATATAAACATAAACATCTTATATTATATCCCTTTTTCTTAGTTTTCAGGTTTTAATCCAGCAATCCCCCACCACCCTGAATAAAAAATCTATTTCTAGGAAATTATACAAAACAGATACAAAGAGCCACATAAAATGCTATTGATGTAGATACATTATCTGTAACTCATACCTCCCCACTTACCAATAGATGTGCGGAAATTCGCCTTTAGCCAGCGGGTGGTTAATTGCTGGAACAAACTTCCATCTGTCATTGTGGAAGTTGATAGGTTGAATAAATTTAAGGAGGAACTGGACAGGCATTTGGAGGGAATGGTGTGATTTTTTTTTTTTTTTTTGGCTGATGCTGCATAAGCTCATGCACATGCTTTCTTGCATCACATGCCACTACTACTACTACTACTCTTCAGGATGAGTGGAGAATGAATTACAGTTTTTGGGTGAGCTACATTTGTACACTCCAGCTAATTCGAAAAAAAAAAAAAAAATATATATATATATATATATATATATATATATATATATATATATATATATATACAGGGTCCAGTCACATTATTATGACCACCTACTTAGTATCCAGAATATATGCCTTTCGCAGCATGCACTGCAGCCACCATGGGAGGGACTCAATAAGTCCACAGAAGGTTGCTATGGGTATCTGTGACCATGCATGAGATCACCTCGAAACGTGTGATCCCATGGATTTTCAATTGGGCTAAGATCCGAAGATTTCGGTGGCCAAGGGAGTAGCTTGAAGTCTTTGTTGTGCTCCTCAAACCACTCACGGACAATTCTGGTGACATGGCATGGTGCATTGCCTTGCTGTTAGATACCATTGCCCCCAGGGAACACGGTAAACATGTACGGGTGTACCTGATCTGCGACAATCGATAGGTAACCATTTGCATTCAGGGTGCCCTCCAGAGGTATCAGTGGACCCAAGCCATGCCATGAAAACATTCCCCAGACCATAACACCGCCCCCACCAGCCTGCCTTCTGCCAACAATCGTGTCCGGGTGTCCATTCTCGGATTTATACGTATCTTTGTAATTGCTGTATGTTGTATTATAAGTTTGAGAGTGTTGCTTAACTGCTTACTTTACAAAGGCTTTTAGTTGCAGGGGATAATTCTCCCGTACAGCTGTTAAATTGTTTTTACCATGGCTTTGGTACAGGCAACCACTGTATACTTGCAATTTAAGTTTTGATTTAGTAATGATAATAGCACATGGCAACCTTTGTATAATTGTATTATATGTTTATTTTATGTTAACAGCTTTAAACTTCTTCATTTTCAGGGATGTCTTCTTCTTCCCCTTCTTCTTTCTGCTTTCCCTCCCCTCCCCTCCCCTCCCCTCCCATCTCTCTAACTAAACCTTCTTTTTCCTATCTTCCTTTCATTTGAAAATTCGGGGCTCCCAGGCTTGCCTGATAGCCCCAGTAAGTGTCTCTGTTTGAAAGTGCACCCTGGCATGCCTCCTCGTGGCCAAGGTTGAGAGTCAAAGGGCAGGGGACCTGGTGTCCCTTGCCCCCTGGCTGCAAAATCGCCAGGTGCCGGCACTCCACACTCAACATAACAACACACATACTTACACACCTACATACATACACTTGCCAGCCTTGGCCTTTTGCCATTTCAGAAGCTACAGCAGTATATAGTGGAAACCCTGGAGACCGCAATTAAACAAATACACCTTAACCTTGACCTTATCCGTTCTCGGAGGTTTCACGCCTAATATGCCACTGTCCATCCACTCGGTGAAGCAGAAACCGTCACCCATTGCCACTTGGCCAGGGTCCAGTGTCAGTATTGCTGTGCAAACTGATGGCACTATTTGCGATGAATGGCTGTCAGCATGGGTGCTGTCACCAAGCATCGGCTCCGGAGCCCAATGCGCAACAGGGTTTGCTGCACTGTTGTGTTGGAGACCTTTCTGGTGGCCCCATGGTTCATTTGGATGGCCAGTTGAGCAACAGTAGCGTGCCAGTCGGTCCTGACAAAAAGGTTTCAGCCGACATTCACCTCTGGGATCAATGCCACATGGGGCTCCACAATTGGCACGTTGGGTCATCAAAACTGTCCCATTCGCCCAGTCTTGATACACTTTCACCACTGCAGCACATGAGCATTTCACAAAGTCCACTGTTTCAGAAATGCTGGCACCCCTGGCCCGATAGCCAATGATCATGCCTTTTTCCAGGTCTGATAGGTTGCGTGCTTTGCCCATGACAGTTGTTGTTGTTATTTGGTTTTTAGGAGCATTAACAACTAAAGCCATATTGCTCCGGGGATATGCAGTGGTCATTTCCTGACCTTTCTGCATCCTCTGTATTTGGTGGTCATGGGCTCAAACTCCTGTCTGATCAAGAAGCGTGTGCTATGCACTGCTGCTCCTGCCCACCTGGCTACGGAGGCACTGCCCATGACAGAGGCTGTTACTGTGTTCATGGATTCCGAACATCAAGCCTTATATGCTTGCGGTGTGTGAACTTGACACGTGCGCTGTATGATTCGCTAGGCATGTGTGATGTTTGCATTGGGGGAAGGACATAATATTGTGACTGGACTCTGTATATATGTATTATCTATTCTTTCACTCGTGTGGCATCTGTTAGATGACAAATAAGTAACTGCTTGCAAATCTAGCAACTTTTAATGAAAACAGAATATACTGTGACACCAATTAAAAAAAATTGGTAGAGAAAGGTACATGGGAAAATATGATTCTATTCCCAGATTTTAAAAAATAACAGAAAAAAATGGCATCTGTGAGACACCAGTCAACTGATGAAAGGTTAAAACTTATTATGATACAATTCATATCTGTGTTGATAAATATATACTCTGTCTGAATAGCACCAGGTAATGATATGCTTTGAAAACTTTTGGCAAGAAAGAAGAGGAAGAATAGGAATAAAGTATGTGGGTCATCCACAAAGTAATACCCCACTTATAAAAAAAAAAAAGGAAAAATACATTTCATAGGAAAAAGATGAAACTTACGGTGCTGTGAGCTTAAACTTTCTATTTTTACTTGCAAATTTTCAAAATCTTTCTATATTGTTCATGAGAAATTAGTTATTGAAGTTTAAGGCTGCTTCTTCGGCTGGCAAAGTTGTATGGGACACTAGAGAAATCATTCAGTAACCATCTTACCAGGAAGAAAAATAGTAAACTCAAAGGTGTGCCACTACGTTAAAGAAACTAAAGAATCATATAATTGTGTAAAACTGTTACTGTGTGTAGTTGCTTCTCTGGTCTTCAAACTTTTGAAAAGTAGTTCATATCATTTCTCTCATGTTGCTTAGTGATCAAAGTTACTTTAAACACTTTCGTTTGTTAAAATTTTGATTCTTATTTCTGAGTTTGTTTGCTCTTTCAGCATGGTATCCACTAAAATGGCTTTTTTAGTATCCCAAAAGACTATGCCAAGAATCTAGCTGTGAAAATAGTTTTAATCCAACAGGCACAAAGAGCCACATTATAAATGCCATTGATGCAGATATATAATACTTATAATAATTATAGATATATTACCTATAATTCATATCTCCCCCTACCTACTCTTTCAGGATGGGTAGGGAATGAATTACAGTTGCCGGATGCACATCTACACCTTAAATTTTAATGATTAATTGGTTTTGCACCATCTATAGGAATTTCAAATTTCTGCTTCTAAAAGCAGTACTAAAAGTTTATCATTTCCTTTCAGAATTTATTTTAAAAAATTAGGTATATTACTTTTTGAGTGTTTGTTATACTGTAAATATAAGATAATGAAATTTTCCTTCACTGAATGAAAATAAAATCAGTTTTCTTCTCTAGATCTGGTGTGTCCTCAAGACTGTATCTGTGTTGGTTTATATGTTTCCTGTATGCATCATAATTCTTCCAATCTGCCAGCAAAACTTCCTGCAGAAGTACGAAAATTGTGAGTTTGTTTATTGCTTTTATTATTATTATAGCACTGTTATCTGTAGAAGTTATACAAACTTCTTATTTGAAAATTTACTTGGTAATACATAAACTGATTGAATTTACTACCTGGTTGCAATTCCTCTCTGGGAATCTTCAGGTTTAGTTAAAATGGATATTATAATAAAATAAAATAAGTTTTACATAGAACTTAAGTTCTATGCTGGATGATCAGTCTAGTGGGCAAACAACAGAAAATGACCAAAGTCTTGTGGTGTAAGAAGAGTTGGCTGGGAGTTGTATTTCGTTGTGTGAGGTGAGCTAGGATCCCATTAGAGTGGGGGGAGAATCTTAATTAAATAATTCCCACACGTACCTTTTGCTCAACATATTAATAGTTAAAATGTTTAATGAAATGAAAAATTAACCTCATAAATAATGGCACATATCAGAACGATTTAGAGCAGCAGTTCTCAAATTCCAGGTGTACCCCCCCATCCCTGAGGAATGGCAAGTCCTAGGGGGATGGGTATTCCCTTAGAACTTGCCAGAAATTGTAAGACCATATTTGGAATACTGTGTTCAAGTATGGAGACCTCATCTGAAAAAAATACATCTAGCTTCTTGAAAGGGTCCAAAGACAGGCAACTTGAATGGTGAGACCGACAGGAGGACAACTGTATGAGGAAAGACTAATTGTGTGGGCTACAGAGCTTGGCAACCAGGCACCTCAGAGGTGACCTGATTAAGATTTATAAGGCTTTGAGAGGGATTATTGAAATGAACGAAGATGGAATTCTCACTGTTCTAAAGAATTGGAGATTAACCACATTCTCAGGGAGCAGTCGACAAATGAGGAAGGTATGGAAGACTTAGAAAGTTGTCCAACAAGCCCGCTTAGTACTAAGTAGACAAAAAAGGGGAAGAATCTAACCAAAAATAAGGAATACAAAGACAAAGAAAATGCAGAACCAGACCTACAAAAAACAGAAGAAAGGAAATTGGACATGTTAAAAATCATGAAATATCAGACCCTATAAAACATTAAAAATTATGTTAAAAATCATGAAATATCAGAACCTATGAAACAAGTGAAAGAGGTTATATTATATCTAGAAGAATGTATGCACAAACAGACCAACAGGATAACATCTGCCATAAGACTGCAAATCGTGAATTGTTGATCTATATTGGAAAAGAGGCTTATAGAACTGAACACAGAAAAATAGAGTCCTAAAAGCAAAGATTGAGACAGTGACAGAAGAGAAAGATAATTACAAGAATATGAACACTGTCAGTTATGCTCAAGTAGTAAGGGCCAACAAAAATGAGTCTCAACCTAGACCAACAAATGATAAAACTAGAGAAAAGCCTAAAATTAAGGAAACAAATATAGTTATCTTAAAGGCTAAACCAGAATCTACCTGAAATCTAGTGAGGCAGTGAAGAACACTCTCATGACTAAACTGAAACCTCACTTGAAAGAAATCTAAGTTAGCAACATGTGCAAAATTGGAAATAATGTTGTCTTACTAGAAGTTGCCAGCAAAGAGGACTTTAAAAAAATTGAAAGCCACCCAGAAGTGACTAAATTGGGATTGGAATCAGAAAAACCCAAGGAGAGAAATCCTAACATTATAATTTTTGATATTTTAGAGTCATACCTAAAAGTGAGCTATGACCGATTTATATTATAAAAATTTCAATGAAACTATGACAATCTACGAGAATTTGATAGTGAATTTACGTTGAAGAGGGGCACCAAAAGAAGGAAGAATGGACGACTAAATATAATAGTGAAAATCTCACCTAGAATCTGGAGTACATTAAAAAGACAAAAAAGAATCTATACTGGCTGGACCAGTCATAGGTTCAGGGGCACTTCCCCCACCCAAAAATGTTAAAACTGCCATAAGTATGGCCATACTGCCAGGGACTTCAGTGAGAAAACTCCTGTCTGTGGCCACTGCACAGTCACTGGCCACAATTTTAAAAACTTCAACAATAAAAATCAGTAACCAAAATGTGCTACTTGTGAGTCAGCCAGACTGTCTGACTATCTGCATAGTATCAGGGATGTAAATTGCCCCTGTTATCAAAAAATGATCAAATTAATCCAATCTAGAACCAATTATGGATCATGATCAGACTGAGAACATGAATGTGACTAGAGCTTTAAACATCATTCAAATGAATGCTCAGAGAGCACGTGCAGTTGTTGATCAGATCAAACTCAAGCTAGAGGAAAATGATATAGATATCTTTATACTCCAAGAACCCTACACACACACACACACATGGGTAGAGTTCAAGGATACCCAAGAGGCTATAAGATCATATAATACACCTTAAAAGGTAAAGTGCAGCCATTATCAACCCACTGCAGGATGGAAGTCTCCTCAACAATTCATGCTGTGGGAAACGGACCATAATCTGACACACTGGTCCAGTGCATGTTGGCATATCGACCGTATTCAGCAGTCAGGGGCTTGAACTCCGATCTACTCAAAGAGCATGTGCTACTGCACCCCCGCTTCTGACCACTCGGCTATGAGACCTTAGATGTCCCTTATACTTCAATAGTTGTAAAAAATACTGAGTTTACTGTCACAAAGGTGGGTCACTTCTGCTCCCAAGTGCCAGTGTGTGCACACATCGACAATGCATTTTTACATTATATCAATGTATTGTAGACCTGGTGAAGATATAAATCTCACCATTGAATACTTACAAACAGTTACAACTCTGCTACCAAATGCTAACATAATTGTGTGTGCTGATGTCAACTGCTGGTCAGCTTTATGGCATAGCCATACAGAAGACAGAGCAGGCACATACAATGGCCAAATTCTCACAGAATATATATAGCCACCTCCACATTTCAGATGTTAAATCATCCTCACCACCTGCCTACCTTTAGCTGCACTATGTGGGAGAGAGATATTGATATCACTCTTGCCACAAATTCAGTAGCATACAAAATTTCAAACTGGTATGTACAGCCAGCCTGGACTACCTCAGATCACAGATCAATAACTTTCAAATTAAACAGACAGTTACAGATAGTTCAACAGTCATTATGAGATATAAGAGGATTCAATATAAAGAAAGCAAACTGGAACATCTTCACTGAAATCATAGCAGCAGATCTGCAGAAACAGGAAACTGATCTGTCTAGATCAAACAATTATAGCCCGAATGACCATGTACTGACTATGGGTGCCTCTGTAGCCAAGTGGGCAGGAGCAGCAGTGCATAGCACACGCTTCTTGATTAGACCGGGATTCGAGCCTGTGACCACCAAATATGGAGGATGTGGAAAAGTCAGGGAATGACCTTTCCACAGGGAGGGGAATGCCAGAGGTGAGTTAAACTCTGGCAGTGAGCTGGATGATTTTGTAATAACTGAGAGGAAAGTGGAGGAGAAATTGTTTAAGATAAACATAAAAAAGGCACCCGGGGTGGACGGGATCTATCCAGTTATATTAAAGGAGGCAGCAAAGAAAGTAAGCAAACCCTTAGCCATAATTATGAGAGCTTCTTTGGACTCGGGGGAGGTACCCATGGACTGGAGATGTGCAAATGTGACCCCAATTCACAAAGGAGGATCAAAGGGCAACACAAGTAATTATAGACCTGTTAGTTTAACTTCTGTTCCAGGAAAATTAATGGAGGCACAGGTTAAAGAAGCACTGCAGGATCATCTAGACAAGACTTCAGTTATAGCTTGGACACAGCATGGTTTTGTTAAGGGAAAGTCTTGCCTGACCTTGATTGGATACTATGATGTGGTCACAAAGGAACTGGATGCAGGGAATAACTTTGATATCATATATTTGGATCTTAGAAAGGCTTTTGATACTGTTGCACATGGAAGACTGCTGCACAAATTGGAGCAGTGTGACATTGGAGGCAAATTGCTGCTATGGATTTGATTTGATTTGATTTGGTAGTTTTTTGGCGCATCGGCTTCTGTGGCCATATTGCACCTCCCAAGGTTTTTGCAGTACTTTGATCCAAGCCCAAGGCAGGAATCGAACCCGCGACCTTTGGGTTGCCAGGCAGGTACTTTACCCACTCGGCTAGCCCGGTCGGCGCTGCTATGGATAAAGGGATGGTTGAGTGGGAGAAGACAGAGAGTGGTAATCAATGGACACTGCTCATCATGGAATAATGTTATTAGTGGAGTCCCTCAGGGTTCAGTATTGGGTCCATTATTGTTTTCTGTATTTATAAATGATATTGATGATGGTATATCAAGCTTAATGTCCAAGTTTACAGACGATACGAAGGTTGGCAGGGTTGTTAAGGACAGTACTGACGCTATGCTGCTGCAACAGGATCTGGAAAGGTTGAGCAGATGGGCTGAGAGGTGGCAAATGAAGTTTAACATTGACAAATGTAAAGTACTACATATCGGAAGCAGCAACCCCAGAGTGACGTATCAACTCTATGGTACTACACTGACAGTGGTAAAGAACGAAAAGGACCTGGGGGTAATTGTGCAGGCAGATATGAAGTTTTCTGAGCAGTGCAGATGGTCTGCAAGAGTAGCTCATAGTGTCTTGTCAATGATATACAGGAATTTTTCTAGCAGGGATAAGGAGGTGATTATTCCCTTATATAAGGCAGTGGTCAGGCCACACCTTGAGTACTGTATACAGGTCTGGAGGCCTCATTTTAAGAAGGATGTAGAGCTGTTTGAACGAGTACAGAGAAGGGCAACAAGATTAGTGAATGGAACAAAGGGTTGCTCTTATGAAGAAAAGCTTAAATTTTGCAAATTACAGTGTCTGGAGACTAGGCACCTGCAAGGTGATCTGATTGAGGTGTATAAAGCCTTGAATGGCTTGAGCATGCTGAATGCTGATGGAATTCTCCCTCTTGCTCAGAATAATCATTTGAGAGGGCATAAATTCAAATCGAGGAAAGACAGATGTAGGATAGATGTGCAGAAGTTTGCCTTTAGCCAGTCGGTGGTTGGTTGGTGGAACTGACTTCCATCCTTTGTTGTGGAAGTTATTAGCCTAAATAAATTTAAGGCTGAGCTGGACAGGTACTTGGAACGAACGGAGGGGTGAAATGGGAGCATGTTTTTTTTTTTTTTTTGGCTGATGCTGCATAAGTTTGCTTTCTTGCATCATATGTCTCTACTAATGCTAATGACCACTGCATATCCCCCCGGAGCAATATGGCCTTAGTTGCTAATGCTCCCAAAAACCAAATAAGAAACAGACCATGTACTAACTATGACTGACATGATTACTAGAACATCAAACCTGTCTATCCCATGGAAAAAACCCAGGAAGCAGATAGTCCCCCTGGTGGTGCCCTGAACTGACTATACTCAGGAGAAAGGTATACCAGGCAAGGAAACATTTTCAGAGAACCAGAATATCTAGTCCCCAAAATGAGGTTGAGCACTGAGAGATTCTTACAGGACTCTCAGGAATCAATAGACTTCCCTCATAAGAGAAAAGAAAAAGGAATCTTGGTGGCACTTGGTGGGAACTTCTGGAAAAGCTGACCCATGGGAAGTCATGTACAGAATAGTAACTAACAAGCTGTCAAGAGGACACGTGCTTGAAATTAAACTAAAACTAGACAGAACCCCAACCCTGTATTGGGCAGAGTCTGTTTTAACCCCCTCCCACATGCTATTTCCCCCATTATTCCTTCTTTCTTTTTTTTTTTTACTGGGCTCTCCCTGTCGCCTTGGCTACCACAGGGTTTTCACCCCCACCAGTGCTTTATACTTCCTACTGCCAGGCCCACCTCCTCGTGGCACTGGACAGTAAACTAGAGGTTTTTGTGTGGAAGCATAGGCCCCTAGACTAAGAGACGATATGAACAGCACAACCAACATAACCCACACTAAACTACATAAACACTCACTAACCTACATAAATCTGGCCTTTACAGAATTTGTATTCATCACATTGCTCCACGTCAAGCAATTTGTATTCATCACATTGCTTGATGTGGAGTTGGGGGAAACCCATGGAGATGCATTACAATTAACACTATATGCTATACACTGTTCTAAAGAATTCCAGAACTAGGGGTCATAAATTCAAATTACAGGGCTTGAGGTTTAGATTGGATTGTAGGAAGTTTTCTTTTAGCCAGCGAGTTGTTGATTGCTGTTATTGTTATTGTTGTTATTTGGTTTTTTAGGAGCATTAGCAACTAAGGCCATATTGCTCCGGTGCGGTGGTCATTCCCTGACCTTTCCGCATGTTCCGTATTTGGTGGTGACGGGCTCGAACCCCGGTCTAATCAAGAAGGGTGTGCTACGCACTGCTGCTCCTTCCCACCTGGCTACGGAGGCGCCTGTTGTTGTTGATTGCTGGAATAAGCTACCCTCGCAGGTAATTGAGGCTGACAGTTTGAATAAATTCAAAGGTCAGCTGGATACTTATCTGTGTGAGGAAGGAAGCATATAATTTGTGTTTCCTTATCTGCTTGTTTTTTTTTTTTTGCCAGTGCAGCTAAAGCCTGTGGCTTCCTTGCACTGTGTGGTGAATATTATTACGAATTTTTACCCATTTAGTCCTCACACTGTAAGGAAGGGAGGTTATAAACTGACTCATTGTTTTTTTTTGAGATAAGTAAAAATGTTTGATTCTTATTTCCTTAACTATCTTTAATTTCCTGAAATAAATTACAATTATGAAACTGACTGTAACTTAAGACTGTAACAAATTATTTATTTATTTATTAGGCATAATGCTTTCAAAAATTACTTGCAGAAATCCTAGCTGTATGTTGCATATACATTCTTGTTGTCTGGATTTACTTTTATGTCATTATTTATAATCCCCTTTTAATGAGGCTACCTTTCCTATGCAAAAAATCTGATTACTTTATTACCCTAAGAATATATCATATAGGGTCTTAAGTTAATTAAATTATAATAATTGCGGTACTAATTGATATAATTACAAGTATTTCTAATTGTCCTTTTGGAATATTAGTCCACTGAAGATGCTTTAATTCCATTTTTAATTGGATGCAACTAATAACATCTGTTGCGTGGTTAAAATTATTAAAATTTTCCATTAATATGTTTTATGTATATTTTATTTTAATAATAAAATAAAGATAAAAAACTATGCTTCTTTTTAATTGTTTTTCATTCATAGGGACTTCAGTTTCAATCGAATAGACCTTCAAAATACAGACTTCAGCCCATTTACAAGTCTTGCAGAGCTGTACGTATACAACTCAGTTAAATAACTGAAATAAACTTATCTGTCATTAATTAAGAAACAAATCAAATGATATTTACTACTACGTCCTAAAATCTTAGAAAATGCTTAGATTTGTTCACTTTATTAATTCAGTTATAATAATGGAACTATTTCATTGTTTTTTACAGTTCTAAGCCTGAAAAAAAAATGAAAATATTGAGGTTTAAGTTCTTAATATATGACTTAAAGGACATAATACACATAATGCTATCTGATATTGACTTAGATTAAACTAAATCTCTCTAAATGAGTGAAAAGTGGTTTCACCGCTTTTCACTCATTACAAGAAATCTGCATTTGAGTCCTATCACACTGAAGTAATTCTTAAAGGCCTCTTCAAATTGGGACTGCATTAAGCCAATCCCAGGTAGAGGGAGTAGAGCTTTCCCCATTAGTTATGCCATTTTTTTTTCAGATCACACAACATGCAGATTGGCTCATGAGCACACACACACACGCATGCACACGCACACTTGTACACACACATAATACACCGATGTAGTACAGTTTAAGATGTTGATATGCCTTGAACCAACAGCAACAAACTAAACATTGAAAAATTTGTAAAATTTTACAAATAACATTTATTCTTCAAAAATTTTACAGAGTTAAATTATCCAGAGTTAGATAGTAAAAGCCACATAATCATGATGGTAAACATGAAAGTTGATTGATCTGCCTCAGCCTTTGGCAAATGGGAGATACTTTAGAAAATGTTGATTGACACCTAATTTAATAATTGTGTGAATTTTACTTTGAAAATTTTACAGAAAAAAGCATATCTGCATTATTATAAAATGATGTGGGATATAATTTTCAAAAAATAAACATCATTTGGTAATTTTGTGCAGTGTTCAATTTTAGCTTAATCTAAGTCTATTCACAGTTTAATTGTCTCATAACTTACAATAATCAGCAAGCTGTCACTAATTATAATACTTTAAAATAAGAAGCACTCCCAAAAACAAAGAATATATTGCTCTTTATTTAAAAGACTCACTCTGCTGACAGTTGTTTTATTGGTACTACTACCTCATCAGAAAGTGGATTGAGCAACTTATCTCACTATTGACAAAAGGGCTAATGAAAGTAGCTTTATGAGAACTATAACATGGTGTTGAAATTCTTTCGTATGAAAATCTGTGGTAAGGTATAAATTTTTTCAGAATAGTGGAATGCTCCATTCCATTTTATTATTCTAATCCTGGAAAGAAAGAAAAAGCCTATTTTATCACGGTCTTAGTTCTTTCATAAGTTGCCACCATTTGATTATCAGTGAATTGTTTAAGATAGCAATCTTACCTTAGATTTTCATTCTGTATGATTTTATTGTTCTTCTAAACATTAAATACTCCTCACATCTGGTGAGTATGAGCTTGGCACACCTAGGGTCCTGAGCCGGATATCATCATTCTTCTATTTATTGGTGATTCCCTTCTACTTTTGACTCTCTCTCTCTCTCTCTCTCTCTCTCTCTCTCAGGGTAATTCAGAGAAATATTTTTTTTTTTGCTGGTGCAGCATAAGCCTCAGGCTTCCTTGCACCATGTAGCTAATAATAATAATAATAATACTTTATAATATGGATTTTTAATTTTTTTAAAATCATGTACACCTTCAAGTACTTTAATATTTTTGCTGTATCCCTTCCACCCCACTTGAATAACGTGAATTATTTTTACATTATTGAAAATTTTCTTTCCTTATTTATCCAAAAATCACTTGCATATCCCCCCTCCCTCACTGTTAAAAACTTGTGCTTTAAGAATTAATAGTAATTACTGACAGCATTTAACTTTTCAAGTGTATGTATGTGCATATTAAATATAACAAATAAATTTCGTTATTGTTGCTGTCATTTGAGTTTAAGGAAGTTAACAGAAAGTTGAATAATTAGATAGTAAAATTAAAAGAAATGCATTCACACCTCATGAAGTATGTGAAAAAAAATTTTATTCAGACAGAAATTATGCATGCTAGCATGCATTTTGAAAGCTGGTATTTTTTTCTTCTTACATATGACTAAAATTGTTAATAACAAACTTCCAGAACCTTTAAGGGACCATAGTTATCCTGAAGTGTGCATAACTGACCTTTAAAGGTTTATTTAAATGATGCCAGCACACCTGGATTTAGACATAGGTCCTCTTTTGAAGGGCCACCTGACAGTAAGGCTTCAGCACATAATCATCAGAGACTGGAATAATGATTTAGAAATTAATCTTTCAATGTTCATTCGTGTAAAGTTATCTGGTTTTACTAGAAGGTTTCCAATATTCACATATGAATATTGGAAATCTTTCATGGTTTTGATTTATTTATTTTTTTTAATATTTTTAAAATGAGCAGCTTTAAAATGAGAGACAGAGAGAGAGAGAGAGAGTGAGCGAACATGGTGAAGTCACACAATGAAGTCTCAAATTAAACACCCTGATACCACTTATGAAAATTGTGGCTGGATGCAACAGGTGCTACTTTACAGGTGCTTACCTGCAACCAATCAATGAAAATAAGCCAAAATTAGAGAAGGCAGTGAAACTCATGGCATCCTGCAAATTGCTGCCCAAAATAATGCTAGGAAATGTTACACATTATTAGAAAACCAACTATCAATGCCTGATATGAATAATGAAGACAATTCAATTGAAAAAACATGTTTAAATGGTTGATAACCAGGAAACAACTCCTCAAGCAAACTAAAACATAAAAATTTATATTTCATCTTAGTATTTTTATAACTGCCTCTAATTTACTGTATTTAGTAGGTGCAGAAGCAGTATTTTTGCAGTGGCATTTTATAACTGTTGGTGGGAATGGATAGGTGAAATGGGTTATATATATATATATATATATATATATTTTTTTTTTTTTTTTTTTTGGCTTATGCTATATAAGCTTGCTTTCTTGCATTATTTGCCACTACTAATACTAATAATATTTTTAGTTATATATTATAAAGCCATTGTTATTCCTCTTCTTGGAAATTACATTATTGTGAGATTTGTATTATATTCTGACATTTATAAAAAGACATTTGTTTGCAATTTTAAGGGACATCATTTCATTCTTAAATTAAATATGCATAATGCTAAGACAAATCATGTTTTAATAATGTCATTTTTTGTTTTGAGAACACTCAAAAAAATTCTGTTATAATACCAAATGCATTACAGATCCTCACAAAATACCCAATGGACCCCAAAAGTTGGCAAACACTCAGGAGGTTGGGATTCATTTCTTGTTTAATTTGATGGCTAGATTCTTCATGTTTTGGACCTTACATAGTGAATTTATATCTTAATCTGCATAACAATTACTGGCATCAGAAGGGTGGATGGATGAGTAACTTGTGCACCTATTCAACTAACTAATTTACTAATTGATGGTTTAGTTATTTCATGTGTTAATTTTAGGATAAATATGATAGTATCATTTATTGCAAATTGTATTAATTTTTGAATCCAACTTTTATAGCATTCTTCAGTATAACTATTTAACAGTTATACCACCAGAGAGATTTACAGCATTGAGGAACTTATACAAATTGTAAGTATATTTAAACAGAAAAGAGATATATAAAGGTAAATGAATAAATAAATGATATAAACACACACACTTGCACAACATGCCCACATGCACATGCACACACACATACACACATCTTAAAAATAAAATGGAATAAATAGAATTATAATATATTTGGAACTGTGGGGGAGTAAAATATGAACTACATGGCCAACATGGTCTCATGCAGAGTGACAACAGAGAAAAATATTGCCAGAATATAAGCATGATGTTATGCAAAGCATGGAAAGTTGGCGCCTCCATAGCCAGGTGGGCAGGAGCAGCAGTGTGTAGCGCACACTTCTAGATTAGACCGGGGTTCGAGCCCATGACCACCAAATACAGAGGATGCGGAAAGGTCAGGGAAGGACCACTGCATATCCCCAGAGCAATATGGCCTTAGTTGCTAATGCTCCTAAAAAAAAAAAAATAACAATAACAATAACATGGAAAGTTGAAAATAATATTAAAGCAGAACAGTACAGCAGATTGCCAAATGAGAAAATTTTGAATTATATAAAATGCATAAAGCTTTCTTATCTTATCTTCCTTCATGGATTAGGCAATCTGCCTGTTCTGATCTCAAAGAGGTCTGCCCAACTTTTCTTTGGTCTTCCTCTGTCTCTTTTTCCTTTTGCTCTATATGTAAAAGCTAATTTAGGGAATCTGTTATCTTCCATTCTTTCTACATGTTCTTTCCATCTTTGTCTATATTCTATATTTTTTTCATTAATTGAGTAAATATTTAATTCCTTTCTAATATTTATTTTTGGTATTTTATCTAATTTTGTATATCCTTTAACATATATTAAAAATTTCATTTCTGCAGCTTGTATTCTATTAATGTCTCTTTGTTTCGGTATCCATGTTTCATTTTGTTTCATATCCACGAAAGCATAATGCTTTCAAAATTATAAATCCTAAATAGAACAAATTTAAAAGCTACTGAAGAAACCAGTTACAGGTACCAAAATATTGAAAAAAACCAAAGGGTCAATGACAGACTGGATTATTTGGTATTGAGCAGGAATCCAAAGATGTGGGTTCCTACCCATTTCCAATTTTAGCTTAATCTGAGCCTATATCATAGTTCAGTTGTCTCATAACTTATAATAATAAGCAAGTTGGCACTAATTGAAGTACTTTCAAATAAGCAACACTCCCAAAAACAAAGAATATATTGTTATTTATTTAAAGAATCAAGTTTTAGGTGAGGAAAGGAGAAAGGGAGATTAGAAGAAATGGCCTCCAAACATAGGTAAAACTACAGATATATAAAAGTTTTGAAAATTAAAAAATAAAATAAGTACACATGTGAGCCACAAATTTTAGAAAGCCAAAAATTTTAAAATTTTGCTGGCTGCTGATGAACTAAGTGTGGCCTAAACAGTTTTATGTGAAATATCATAAAATAATGCTACTGAAAATACCACATTAGTAAACCATAAAAAGAACAAAGCAGAGTGCAAAAAATAAATGGGAAGAAGACTTCGGCCGTTAAATCGGACCTATGTAGAAAGATATTTGCTTAACAACAGACAGTGTAGTTTTCCAGGAACCTGACAATTAATCACACAAGGCATCTTATGAATTGCTGTACCTTTTTATACTATAAAATACTATGAAAAAAAGACTCTGCCATAGCCAGTCAAAGAACTCACTTTAATGTAAGATTACATTGGAAGATTACAGATAAACTGTACATGAACACTAAGTCCAGTGTGAACAAATAATAATGAATCAATAATAATAATAAATCATATTAATCTTTTCTGTATTGCGTTTCCTGCTCTTTGAATCCCTGCTTAATTCTAAGTAGTCCAGTCTATCATTGAACCATTGCTGTTTACATTATTTTGATATTATAGCTAGTCTCTTCTAAATTTATTATCCTCTAAATTTATTCTATTCAGGAGTTTAATAATTTTTTCAGCATTATGCTTTTTATATAATTCCAAATTTTCTCATTGAGACAATCTACTATACTATTCTGCTTTTATATTATTTTCAACTTTCCATTATTCTTGCTATGCCTCCTTTTACATTATGTTTATATATACAAGGTGTGACAATAAAGTTTCTGACCTGGTACTGTCGCAGTTGTGTTTGATGAGTTTAAAAATAAATGGACGTGGTATGTTGCAGTTCAAACTTCCTCCAACAGTTGGTGATACAGAGATTGTCCAGTAGGCTGATAGGTTGCAAGTAACAACCAGTTTCGTTATTAGCATTAACGTTCCGTGTCAAATTTTGCAATGTATCAGTGAACACATATAAAATTTGGCTTTTAACTGGGAAATCTGCAACAGAAACACATGAAATGTTAAAAACTGTTTTATTGTGATAAAATGTTGTCATACCAGTTTGTTTGAATGGTATAAACAGTTCAAAGACAGACATGAGGATGTTCACAATGACCCAAGAAGTAGGTGTCTGTCAACCTCTCAAAATAAGGACAGAGTTGCAAAAGTTCAGGAAATTGTGGAAAGAGATTGTCATTTAACCCTCAGAGTAAGGCCGATGAGCGAACCTCACTCTGCTCATCAGCCTCAGAGTGAGGAGACGATTTATCAAATGAGTGAGAAGGTGATTCAGAATAAGGAGACGATTCGTCAAATGGTGCAATTTGTGCATGAAGATTTAGGGAAAAGGAAGGTCTGTGCAAAATTTGTGCTGCATGGCCTAATGGATGAGCAGAAGCAATAAAGAGTGTCATCATTCAAAGACTTCATCCAGACTTCTCAAGCCAGTTGTAATTTCCTCAACTGTACTGTCACTGGAGATTAGTGTTGGGTGTTTTAGTATGACCCACAGACGAAGCATCATGCAATCATTTGACTTCATAATCATCACCAAGACCCAAAAAGTTTTGTTAAGGCCAGGATCAAGACAATACTGATCATGTCTTTCAACAAACAGGATGTGATTCACAAGGAATTTGTACCTGAAGAGGAGAGAGTCAATGCTACATTCTAAGTACAGGTGCTTCAAAGGTTATTGAATCACATTTCCTGGGTGAGGCCACAATTTCAAGAGAAAGGCAGCTGGTTCTTGTTGCATGCTCCCATCCATTCTGCACTTTTGAAGAGCAATCAGAGTAGCTCAACTCCTTATTCATTAAGTGACTTCTTTGCATGAAGCCAGGATTCAGTATAGAATCCAGAAACATAGCCAGCAAGCCAGTTTTAGAATTTTGTTGGTAAGTATGGGGTCTGTACCTTATACTCTATGAAACAACGGCGCCTCCGTAGCCAGGTGGGAAGGAGCAGCAGTGCGTAGCACACGCTTCTTGATTAGACCGGGGTTCGAGCCCGTCACCACCAAATACGGAGGATGCGGAAAGGTCATTCAGGGAATGACCACCGCATATCCCGGAGCAATATGGCCTTAGTTGCTAATGCTCCTAAAAACCAAATAACAACAACAACAACTATGAAACAACAAACTAAAATTTAAATGTAATGTATTTACTTAGTGTATTTTCTTGTTCTACTTCTTTAGTGTAGTTTCTTGCATAAAAATTAACTTGTTTAACTTTGATATGTTGATATTAAACAAAGAAGAAAATTTAATTATAATTCTATTGTATTTTGAAAGTTCATAAAATGTAAATAAAATATATATAATTTTTTTATTATTTAAGATTCATACCTGCATCTACTGGTGATTTTAGAAGTGGTGATATGCTCTTATGTGTATAAACTGTGCCTTTCACTGATTTGCATTACCTGTAGATGGAATTAGAGTATTAATATTTTTATATTTTCTATTTCTAGTTATAAATAGAACAAAATTCTATTTATAACTATCATAACTTCCATTCTCTAGAAAAATGTACATTTATATATTGAATATGAAAGTTTATATGCTGAAGCCTATCTTTCAAACTAATATTTACATGTTTCTAGTGAGATAAATAAAAAGAACAAAACATAAGTTGCAACCATAACTAGCCATATTTTTTGAAAATTTTATATTTTTATATATGCAAATAAAAATGCTGGCCTTTCCCCAAGAATATTCATAATAGAAGTTGTGAACTTTCTGAACTTAACCCTTCAATAACAACAAATTTTGTTACTAATGCAATATTTTTATAGTTTTCTTTTTATAATAAAGGGATCTCAGCAACAACCGATTGACTTCTATCTCAAAAGCATCATTCGAGGGACTAAAAAATCTGCGACTCTTGTAAGTACTAGTTGATATTTTGATTACTTTTTATGTGTTGGTGCAGAGTGGAGAAATGCATACAGTGTAATTATTATTTTATATTTACTTTAAATTGTTGATATGGTTACTGAGCTGGGTATGATAACCAGCTCAGTAACCTTATAATTACACTAAAATTTAGTAATTTGTTAGTGATATTGGTATTTGTATTTGTTAGCAGTATCCTAGCTCAATCGTTTAGATTCATTTTCATATATGAAACTCCAAATTCTCTTCTAAAGTGTAATGAGGAATAAAGTCCAAGCCATTTATTCTGCATTCCATTTTAAATTCTCTTATCAGAAGTGCTGTTTGTTTATAGTGCATTATCAAGGTAACTAGTTGCAATAGTTTTAACTAATGACATAACTGTCATCCATAGTTGCTGTAGGACCTGAAGTCCAAAGAGAGTGTGAACCTGAAAATCTGCCACCAATGGTTTGGTTTCTTTTTTTTTTTTTTTTTTTTTTTTTTTTAAGGAGCATTAGCAACTAAGGCCATATTGCTCCGGGTCATGCGGTGGCCATTCCCTGACCTTTCCACATCCTCCGTATTTGGTGGTGACGGGCTCGAACCCCGGTTTAATCAAGAAGCGTGTGCTACGCACTGCTGCTCCTTCCCACCTGGCTACGGAGGCGCCCTCCCACCAATCCCCATCTAAGTCCATTTTTATTATTGTCATTAGGCTGGTATGCCACTGCACTCATTGCCATTGCACTGTTATATATGTTTTCATTATATTAACCTTGATTTTCCAATAACCCTTAACTGAGCACACCCGCATTGCCCGGCCATACGGTTTGAAGATCAATGCTGGTAAGACAAAGGCCCTGACAACAGATGGGTCGCAAGCCACCATCTATCTTGAAGGCATCCAGATCGAGCAAGTGCAGGACTTTAAATACCTTGGGTCGCTGGTCCAGGAGAAGAAAGTTGCATCCACCATGGAAATCCACAGCAGAATTGGACAGGCGGCCACTGCGTTCGCCTCGCTCAAATGGTGTCTGTGGAAGAGGACCAACATTTCCACAAAGACTAAAATCCGACTCTTCCGGCCTTTGATCCTGCCCATTCTTCTTTACGGATCGGAAACATGGATTTGTCTCAAGTTAGATTTGAACAAACTTGAGGTATTCCAAATGCGATGCCTGCGGCAGATCTTGGGCATCTCTCTTCGCGACCGCATCACTAATGATACCATCTGCGCCAGATGCCAACAGCAACCAACCATTGCCGACCAAATCCAGAAGCGAAGGCTTAGATGGTTTGGCCACGTATGTAGAATGGGCATGAACAGAATACCATCCACACTCCTTTGGAGACAACGACCCACCCAATGGAGCATCCAACGGACCGCGCCTAGGAAAACGTGGGCCAAGCAAGTGGAAAATGACTTGAAGAGCCGACGTCTCGACCTTAACCAGGCCAGGACTGACGCCATGGATCGTAAGGTATGGAAGAACATCACAGAGCAAGTCCGAAACCCTGCGGCACCTACAGCAGCATACTGGTTGCGTGGCCAACCGCCTCCCCCAGCTGCCAGCTAAGGACCAAAGAAGAAGAAGAAGAAGAAGAGCACACCAGTGTTTTTTGAGGATCACACACACATATTTGTGTGTGTGTGGTCAAAAAGTAACCCCATTTATAACCTTAAAAATTGATGAGAAATAATTTGGAATTATTAACTTTTTGTTGCCACTTTTATTTTCAATCTATTATGAACACAACTGTAAAAATCTATTTTATATTAAGACAGTTCAAGGCAAAAATAATGCCCATCCCAACTGCTTGCATTAGTAACTCTTCAATATTGCTTCCATTTTGCTTACACTAAAACTTTGTAGTAGTTTGTATTTATTTATTTATTTATGTTTTTTTTTTGTTTGTTTAAGAAAACCCCAAACATGAAAATTATTAGAACCTATTACCATGTGTGGGTTAGAAGGTTGAGAAGATGAAAGAAGATACTTGTTACTTTTTGAAGATTATTGTATGCATGCAAGTATATTTCAAATCATGAATTTATTTTTCTATATTTTTCAACAGATACCTTGAAAATAATCCAACAATAACAGAAATAGAACCAGAAGCCTTCATTGGTCTAACCAGCCTTCCAGTGCTGTAAGTTATATTCATTTTAATAGATCAATATTTATTATTATATATTATTTATTATTATATATTGTATATTAGTAAAATAATAAGAGGAGTTTACCTCAATATAGTACGTAGAACACTTCCGTATGATACCCTCCAGAAATTAAGACGGAAAAACCGAAAAAATCGACAACTTACCAGTACATTAGAGTAAAATATAAATAATTAAATAATCAATTTAACACAATTTAAAACAATTAAAAATCAAATTAATGCAATTAAAAGAATCTAAGGAAAATATTCAAAATGATTTTCCTTCCTGAAGCTGACAATGCTTTTCGACCGTATGTCGTGATCACAGGAATGAAAATTACCGAATCGGGTTAAACCTGAAACTTAAATAGTGATTATTTGTCTTCACGCATGCGCATAAAGGTCCATGCATTGGAGATCAAATATGGCCGCCGAACATTAACAGAATTCTCGTGTAATTTAATTTCGACGGTTTCTGCAATTAATAGTCGCGTATAATTACGTTGAACGTTAAGTATTTTGGCCTCATTAAATAAAAAAGTATGTTTTTTGTTAATGGCATGAAAGGCTAATTCTAACGCTGCTGAACGAGAAGCATGAACTGAGGCTTCATGTTGATTTACACGAATATTAAGAGAAAATCGCGTCGAACCTTGGTAAGACGAGTCGCAATCACCGCAAGAAATGTTGTATACCAGATCATTAATTTGTGTTGCGAATGCGGAAAGAACCGAGCGATTGTTCAGTATAGTGTGTAATTTCCGTATTGGCCTAGCTACAATTTTAAATTCGGTATCTTTAAAGAATCTGTTAAGCTGTTTGTGCCACTGTTCAACATATGGGACAGAAATAAAGTATTTTTTGATATTACTATTGTTGATTGGTGTAGTATTTTGTATCATATCCTTAGCCTGTACCCTAATTCGGTTTATTGTGGTAATGGAATAACCCCTGTTTAAGAATCAAATATTAACTAATAAACCCCTGATTATTAGTTAATATTTGTATTTCTGAGTCCAAAGCAGATTCCGTCGTTGAATATTTATAGGCATTTAGAAATTGATTAAAGATAATTGATCTTTTGTAGGTGAACGGGTGATAGCTATTATAATGTAGAAGCATACTGGTGTTTGTAGGTTTTCGATAGATGCTAAATTGTATTTTATTCGAGTCCCGGGTAAGCATGAAATTTAGAAAGTTTAATGACTTTGTATCCGTATCCTCCCTTTCCAATGTAAATTTGAGTCTAGAATGAATATTACTAAACGAATGTAAAATGTCTTGGATAGTACTACTATCGGTAATAACTAGAACATTATAGGAACCTATAGTACACTAATACCTACTTTAGTAGCAGTGTCAGCAACCATGCTTGGCATTACTTCTTTGAGGAGAGGAGTAAACAAATATTACTATTGATGTTAAGCTCATATCTGTAGGAGTATTCCCCAAGTTTTTTTCAGTCAATAACCACTGATTATACTTTCTTAACATGATGCCAGTATCTGTGTCATCTCTGTTGTTGCACATAGAGATATTTCCACTGCACAGACAGTCATGCTCACACTGAAAATTCACTGATGTTACCTGCTTTGCCTAATAAAACATTGATGATGATACCATGATTGTGTAGCTCTATGTATAGGCAAGCTCATTTTTTATACATCATCAAATAAATGACCAGCTATTTCGTTTAGAACTGGCTTCAGGCACTCATGTATTGGTCATACTTCTGTAATATTTTAAATGAACAATGTATATGAAGGGTGAACTAAAATTTAATTTACATCTTTCCAAATTTATTACAAATGATGTGAAAGTTCAATGTAGATGAAATTTGATTTAATCTGTTGTCAGTCATGTGAAGTCATATATAAATAACAACTGTATACAACAAGTTAAACACTTAACACAATGTTCCAGCATAATTTATTAGTTTACTGGGTATTCTGTAAAATTCTTACAAAGGTTCCAATTAACTAGACAATCTGCTGACTTTAATGATGTTTTGAATTCACTGCAGAATTCATTCTAAACTTTAAAAACAGAAAAGAAAGAAAGAAAGAAATTACAGATTCCAAATGAAAATTCAACAGCACAAAATTAATATTCTGAAATATACTAAAAAGCAAAGTGCCCTTACTAGTAGAATCGATTAAGGTCAAAGCAGTCCTAAGAGAAGAACTGTCAGTTAACTCTCAAATTCTTCAGCTATAGTATAAGGGATCATTATCCCTTATAACAAGTTTATCCATGACTGACTTTGCAAATTCAGAGATACCATTTTTATTCAAAATTATTTGAAAATTAATAACCTAAACTTTACAAATGATGGCATCAATAACCCCAGGGGCTCACATCTGGTGAGTATGGGCTTGGCATACCCAGGGTCCTGAGCTGGATATCATCATTCTTCTCTTTCTTGGTGATTCCCTTCTACCTCTGACTCTTGTTCTCTTTCTCTCTCTCTCTCTCTCTCTCTCTCTCTCTCTCAGGGTAATTCAGAAATTTTTTTTTCACTGGTGCAGCATAAGCCTCAGGCTTCCTTGCACGATATGGCTAATAATAATAACTCAACCAGTGATGCCACTATTTTTCCTGGACAGAAGTTAAACTATCAAGTCTGTAATTACTCATGTCACTCTTTGATTCCCCTTTGTGAATTGGGGATACATTCACACATATCCAGTCTGTGAGGACCTCCCCTGAATCCAGAGATGCTCTCATAATTATGACTAAGGGTTTGCTTACTTTCTTCACTGCCTCCTTTAATATAATTGGATAGATCTCATCTGCCCCAGGTGCTTTTCTTATGTTTAAATTCAACAATTTCTCCTCCACTTTGTTCTCCGTTATTACTAAAAAATTTAGCTCCCTGTTAGAATTTGATAAACTTCTAGCCTTCAGTTCCCTACAGAATTCTTCATGTGTGAAATTTTTTTCTTTTTTCAAGACTTCAAAAAATGAAATCCTGAGTGATTCTGAAATGTCACCAGAAATGGAGATTGTGGTTTATTTGAACTGTTTATTAATTTTATGGAATACATCATTAGTCATTAGTTTACACAATTAACTAATAATAATGCTCTGAAATGTAGTGTTAAATATTTCGTTCATAAACAGATTGTATCATAACATGTGGGACTCTTCAGTGATGGATTTAGGACCTAAAAACAATTTAGAATGTTCATGTAAACATAGGTCTGATTTTCGCCTTGTTTCCGAGTTACAGCCATTTTTCTGTTCCAGCAACTATCTGCTTGCATTTACAATAAAATGCTCAAAATGACCACCACGTGCCTGAATACAAGCATGCAAATGCCTCATAATAGACCTCCTCGCCTGCTCAAAAGTTCCAGGTATCTCTCAGATTCGCTGTTCTGGTATTGGTGGATTTTCCACCATCTGAAACCCATTTTCTAAATGAATCAGTTTCTACAAGGTGTTCGTGTATTCTCTGAAAAGTCATTTTTGGCACATAACAATTAAGGAAGTTTTCTGCATACAGACACCTTGCCTCGGCTGTATTGCATCTAGCAAGTCCATACATGAAATGCATGTCTATCATCTCTCGATTTGAATAAGCCTCCATTATCACAACAAATGTTAATCAAAATGTTAATAACAAGCCCCAAGTGTATTGCCCTTAACGGGATAACTAACTGAAATCACTTAAATAAACACTATGGGACCTTGTTTACATAACTATCAGCAAAACCTCTCTGTGAGATATCAAGCATTGTTTGTAAACAATTGAATGGAGCCAGCTATAATAACTCAATTTGTGGAAAGGATTGAGGGAACACAAAAATGACTGTAACTCAGGAACAAGGTGAAATCAGACTTATGTTTACCACAGGTTTACATCAACTCTTTTTGTTGTTTTTATGTCCTAAATCCATCCCTGAAGTGGGTCCCACATGTTATGATACACCCTGTATAATTATCAGTTACCTCCCAAGATATTGCCAACTGTGTGGTACATTTTAACCCTGTTCAGTGGAGTCATCTTGAATTTTTTAAAAGAAAAACTATACTGCAAAATTACCTTGGATAGCACAATGAGATTTTAAATTCTTTTGAGTTCAAGGAATTTTCTCAAAGTTGAGATTAGAAGAAAATTTTATACAGGAAAATTATATGACATGCCTACCCCACTCCTCTTCATTGCTTTCCTCCTATGTATAAAAATTTCTAATATTTTAAAAGTACTAAGAGAATTATAGCAAAGATTCTACTAACAAATTATTTGAAATAAGCTAAAAGATTTAGTGAAGCTTCTTTTAACAATACAAGTAAAAAAAAAGCTTGCTCTCACTATATATAATTGAATATTAAAAGTAATCCAGCAACGACAAAATCATTTATAGTTTTTAACAGAATCATTATAGTTTTTTTAATATGTACACAAAGAGCAAATATATGTAAAAATTTTAAAAAGTACATATTTTTGTACTACACCGCATTTCATTAAAAACATAAAGAACATTTTTAAGGAATTCACAAGTGCAGAGCTTACTAAGACATTCTCATCTCTTTTGTAGCCAGTGTTCAATGATAGTGCAGCATTCTCTCTGCTGGTCTTTATGGTGTTAAGCATGCAAGATTCTAGAGTATGTGAATAAATTATAGGTAAAGCAAAACAGATCAAGTGCAGACTCTGATTGATATACAACTAGCATTGTCATAGTTATGCACCTGATGCACTTTGTCCATAATTCAATCTCTCACTAAATTGATCAAATGCTTTGTAATTAAAAAATGTATGTTTGTTATTATTTACATAATAATGGTTATATAGCAAAGCAAAGTTAACAATCACCTTTACACAGCTTTGTAACTCTGACTTCACTAAATTTGCTTTAAAATTTTCAAAATTCCTTTGAAACATTACAAGTCAAGTTCAAATTAATCTTAAAGACGTGTACAAATTTAAATGTCTTGGTTTTTCTTAAAAATGATCCTTTAAAAAATGAATTATAAAAAAAAATTAGTGCATTAGTATTAGTAATGACAAATTATGCAAGAAAGCAAGCTTATACACTATTAACCAAAAAAAAAAATCCCATATCACCTATCCATCACTTCTAATAGTTTTCTACTTCTTCCTTGAATTTATTCAAACTACCCACTTCCACAGCATCAAATAGAAGTTTGTTCCAACAATCTACTACCTGCTGGCTGAAGGCAAATTTCCACACATCTATCCTACAACCATCCTTCTTCAGTTTGAATTTATGTCTCCTCATGTATGTAGTCTGAACAAGAGGAAGGATGCCATCAGTATTGAACATACTCAATCCATTCAAAGCCTTAAACACCTCAATCAGATTTCCTCACATTGCTTTGTTAATAATCTGCAACCATCCTTCTTCAGTTTCAGTTTATGCCCCCTCATGTGTGCAGTCTGAGTAAGAGTAAGAATGCCATCAGCATTGATCTTACTCAATCCATTCAAAGCCTTAAAGATCTCCATCAGATTTTGTTGCAGGTGACTAGTCTCTAGCAGAGATGGACTGGGTCAAAAATTCTTACCAGAGAAAACTTGTAGCAGCCTCATACTAGTGTTTATGGCCAAAAATTCTTACCAGGGAATCACACCGGCCTCTGGCCCACCAGGGTTTTCCTGGTAAGGCTTCAGTTCTGCAAAGTGCAGCCTCTGGTCTCCAGACTGGCTATAAGACTTACCAGGAAAACCCTGGTGGGCCAGAGGCCAGTGTGATTCCCCGGTAAGAATTTTTGGCCATAAACACTAGTATGAGGCTGCTACAAGTTTTCTCTGGTAAGAATTTTTGACCCAGTCCATCTCTGCTGGAGACTAGTCACCTGCAACAAAATCTAATAGAGATCTTTAAGGCTTTGAATGGATTGAGTAAGATCAATGCTGATGGCATTCTTACTCTTAATTTAGGGTAGGCCTAAATGTCTTCCATACATGTCTAACCATTTAGACATGTATGGAAGACATTTAGGCCTACCCATTGCCATTATACAATGGGATAATCACCTCCCTGCTGGAAAAATTCCTGTATATCATTGACAAAACCCCATGAGCTGTCCTGCTGCCTGTCTGCACTTCTCAGAGAACTTCATATCTGATTGCACAATTACCTCCAGGTCTTTTTCATTCTTCACTATCCTGAGTGTAGTACCATATAGTTGGTATGTTATTGTGGAATTACTTCAACTGATATGCAGTACCTTACATTTATCAATGTTAAATTTGTCAATTGCCATTTGTCAGCCAATTTGCCTAATTTTTTAAAATCTTTTTGCAGCAGCATTTCCTGATAACTGTCATTAATCATCCTGTCAGGCCTTTGTATCATTTGTAAACTTAGATATTAAGGTTGATATGCCTTCATCATTATCTTTAATAAATATCGAAAACAACAATGTGCTCATCACTGAAGTGTGATATCACTTCCTAAAAAATTGTGAGGTGACATGCTAACTGGTAGTGATAGAATAATATAACTTTTATACCTTATCAAAAGGTTTGTTTTGATTTAATAGGATTCTTAATTATTCTGTTTTACTGCTGAGATAATACTGTTGATTAACTGCAGAGGGGTTTCCAGTACTGTATCTGCTATTAGGCTAAGGAACTTAAAACAACCAACTGTGAAAGATTAAGCCATCACTATGAAGCAAAGAACAGTGTCAGCCTTAACATCTGTGATGAGATCGAATTACAAGGAATCCTTTCTTAAAATTCATTAGGGAACTTCCACTCTTCATAATGTTGTTCACCAATGTTTAAAATATATCACACCTGAAAATGCAACCCACATGCAGAATAATTGATAATGGATGATAGACAGATGTGTACTGACAACAGTATATGATAAATGGCATGAATGAATGACTAAAAAAAAAAAAAAAAAAAAAAAACTATGATTGCTAGTCATTCTTTTATTTCTCAACATAGTGCATGCCCAGTAGGTTTCTGAACCTGATTATTTATGTTGATGAGATCAGATCTGATTCTCTCTGCCACTCAGAGGCGAAATAATTAAAAACACAACAATTAAATGGAAGTGTGCTGATTTGGCAATCTCAAAATCAGCACTTTTCAAGCTCACTATCAAATTACATGTTAGAAAGTTCATTAATACAACGAGATTACAACGAGTGGGTCACACTTCTAGATTTTACTTTTTGTATATGAATTCTTGTTTAGTCATAGCAATATGAACCTCACATTAAATTTTAAAAAAATCAAATTAAATTAAATTTGATTTTTAAATGATACATCTTGATTTTTGAATATATAAATTACTTTATTAATAACTTACCAGATAATATTGAAATAAATATTCACATTGACTGTTATTAAATTTCTTAGAAATCTGACTGGAATGTCATTATCTGTATTGAGGAGAAATACTTTCTGGACAATGTCTAGACTTCGAACATTGTAAGTATTAATATCTAGAACTGCATCTGATTTTATATACATGATTTTATATACTTTATGTTGCTTCTTTTGGAATAAAATACCTTGTATTCTCAAGGTATTTTATTTCCTCAGATTTTTGAGGAAAGAAAATTTTTTTTCAACATCATTATTTGTGAATACTGAGAATTGTCACAAATGATAGTAAAGAATGAAAAGTAATGAAATATGAATATAAATAATACCTTCTAAGAAATAAGAAGAAAAAGAAGCGAATTGTCCATCTTTGTTTGAATAGTTGCTTGGGGAAAAATTGTAATGGATTCCTTCATTCCTGTTTTGATAAGTACTTTTACTTTAAATTTCCAGTATTTTGTCCATCTTTTTTTAGACAATTATTCTCATGATGAAATGCTAAAATACTGTAAAAATAATGGGGGAATAACTCTTTGTGGGGGGATGCCTCTCAAATTATTTGGAAATAAACTAAACAAAATTTGCAGTACATGGGAGGAGATTCAAGTGTGCACTTGATTAATTTACTTTTTATTTTTTATTTTTATATAAATACTGAAGACAGATGTATGCCCACAAATTTTACAGACTGAAACAGTAGGCTGAGGAGTTTCATTTTTTTTGGTCAGCACTTAGTTGAATAAAAATTTAATCAATTTTTTTTTTGTGATGGTAACCTCTACCATTTCTTACCACAGCAGTTAAAAATAAAGATTTCAGCATAATCATTCAAAAATGTAGCATGATACTGAATTTTGTTTTGTGCTGATATTTTAAAACTTACTTTTTTTTCTCAAGCAAATCTTCTCGTTTCCTTTACTTACAATCATTCATAATTTTCACAATTTTTTTTTATTGTCAAACAATATATTTTTATATATAAGTGGATTTTGAAACCAACTGTGGTCAAGTGTACTGACTGTATACTGAATATTTAATCAAAACTGGTTCATTCAAAGGGAATTTTGAATTTCCCTCATTATTATTGCTTCTTAAGCAATAATAATGAGGGAAATTATCCAGGACCTGGAAATATTTTCATTATGGCAAAATTTTTATTAAAATGGTATTCATTATAATGGGATTTTACTGTGCCCATTGGAACCAGATAGGCACTTTGTGGCATTGGGGATAACACAGGATGATTCAGAATTGCATGCCATAAATTCTACAGTGGGTTCTTGACTCAGTATGGTTTCACACTCCATGTTAATTAGTCTCGGGTAAGGTTTGTATGGTTTTTCATCCCTAATAAAACAGATTCCTCGTGGCCTTAGTTGCCATGGTTGAAAAATCTGAAGAGCCAAATCCATACAACCAATACAACTAGCTTAACCATAGTGCAAAAAAAAATTATATAAAAGTTCTTGTCCCAGCAGGAAATCAAATCCAAATGTTCTTTTAATTTAACTTTGTGAGACATTACATGTTTAAGCAGCACATAATTTTTATTCTCATGATGAAAGCAATTTTTAAGATAAGATTGTTTGCAGCAATGAGATTTTTTAAGTTACTTTTTAAAATTTTAAAGTGTTTAGTATCAGACTTAAGTGGAGTATTTTATACTTTGTTTTTATTTTTCAGAAATTTAAAGAATAACATGATCAAGCAAGTTGAAGATGGTGCATTTTTAGGTCTTCACTCTGTAACTGTTTTGTAAGCATTTATATTCTTTGTGAATACTGCCTTTACTTTTATTTTTAATAAAAACCATTTCAGTGTGAACAAGAAAATATGGTTTCATATGAAAAACTAGATGGTGTATTTAAATGTTTATGGTTAGTATCATACAGGATGAATCTTTAGTTGGGCCACTCAAAATATGCTGTAAATCCAAAATGACTAAACACAGGAACATGAAATTTGACTTATAGGAAGAGTAAACTTTCATATATCTGACTCTGAAATATCTGATTCTGTGTAATATCTGATCCATTTTAATCCTGATACAAATTTGTATCTGTGTTTATGAAACACATTGCACTTAAGCTGAACATTCTGGATGACATTTTTTATGGATAAGAGCTGATTTCATCTAAGTGGATCTGTCAACAGCCAAAATACATGCATGTGGGCTACTAAAAATCTGCAAATGATGCACAAAGAGTTGCTATGTTCACAAAATATTGGGTAGACTGTCATGCAACCACATCATTGGGCTTGTCTTTTTATAGAGGCAGTAATTAAGTGCCTCTGTGAATGCTAATGCTAAGTGTTACTGATGGAGAATGTACCAAAGACTACTTCCAACAGGATAGCACCATTTCCCACTTTCAGAGCTTCAGTGCTAGCAGTGGGAATCTGTTTTCACAGATTGAATAATTTCAAAGGAACTTGTACACCACATTTACCAGACTTGACTTTTTTCTGACTTCTTTTGTGTAAATATGCTATCACTTTCATGTAGGAGCACATTTAAGCAAACAACCTGCACACCCTGCAGGAATTACAGAACTGCATTACTGAGTCTGTTATTGACATAACCCAAGGGCTGTAAAAAGCCTGTAAGCTGTAAAATAAATTTACAGCTTAGTTTTTCTTTTATTTCTTTCCTTTTTTTTGAATATTTTTAGTTTTGTTTTTTGATATCAATAGTTTTGGTCATAATTAATTGGTTTCATTATTTGGTTATAATTAGTTGGTTTTATTACTTTATGTACTATTTTAAATACAGTAATACCCCGACTTACGCTACCCCGACTTACGCGAACTCGGAGTTACGCGGTTCTTGATTTTTTTCGTTTGGCAACGCTGCCGCCCACTATCTTCAAGGTCGTTTTTCATATGTTATCGATATACGGTGCGACGGCGGAGAATGAGAGCGAAAGATGAATAAAATTCAACTTTGCTGCTTTTATGTTTTTTATATCAGTGAAGGGGAAACACATTTCACCATAATAACGTAAAAACCAACACAATTCCAGCTATCGGTATAATCGCAAATGCAATTAGATCGAGTTTACTACCAGTTTATAACAGATTTCACTAGCAGAAACGCAACTGGATTTTTATTGTTTTATGGTAGTAACCCCTAGAAATGTGAGGTGTTAATAGTGTATCTCTGCCTTTATGGTGTTGTTTATTCAGTTGCTACATGCACGCAGCTTTGTTTATGCGTATCAAGCGTGCCTCCTCGTTTTGTAATTGTGCTTTATTTCCTAAAAATGAGTAAAATACTTAATTAAAAGATGTGAAAAGGAAGCGTCCTGGTGAAGACACTGCAGATTCAGAGAGAAAAAGAAAAGCAATTATCGATAAACAGAGGCGGACTGGATCAAAAATTCTTACCCGGGAAAATTTATAGTGGCCTCATACTATGGTTTATGGCCAAAATCACACTGGCCCACCGAGGTTTCCCCGGTAAGGCTTATGGCCAGTCCGCCTCTGTCGATAGAGAAAAAATATGAAATTGTGAAACGCTTTGAGCGAAATGAAAGACCATGTGATATTGCACGTGCTACAGGCCTAAACGAAGCAACGGCGAAAAGCACATGACAATTGCAAACTTGAGAGGTTGAAAATTGAAAAGGGCTTAAAAATTTTAGAAAACATAGACTCCAACGAAGAACGCGTTATAGCTACAAAGCAAGGAATAAAAAAATTATTAGCTTGCTACGAAGAAATTCTGCGTGAAAAAAAGAATGCGCTGTGTCCTCAGACGAATTTGTTAGATTTTATGAAGCCATCGACATCGAAATAACTTTTTAACGTAAGTCATTTGTTTTTTTAATACATATTTTGTATTAATATGTATAAAGAACTGCAATTTTATTAATATTTTTCTTCTAAACTAGTGTTTTTGTTAGTCCTTGGTCCCAATTAAGCAAAATTTATATGTATTTATATGCAAAGTTGTACCCAGACTTACGCGAATTCGACTTACGCGATTTTCGTCGGACCCACCTATCGCGTAACTTCGGGGTATTACTGTATAGGGTCATCATCATGTCTCTTTCATTCCTAAATGTTGTCTGCCTTAAGCCTTCAAATCTCCATAGCACCTAAGGAATTTGGTTTGGTGACAAATATTTTACTAGTTAATCTAGTAGCTATGAGGGTGAGCTGCTGGTTCATTGTTTTATGATCGCTCTGGTCTGTATCTTGCAAGGATTGGCACAATGTTCAACAAAGGTACAACTACAATGAACTCAGTACAAATGCTAAACTGTTGTCGGCATTATTTTTTATAACAAATCTTGATCCAACAAATCTGGATCAATGTTAATCTGTTGGATCAACATTGATCCAACAGATTTTATCCTTTTTTTAATTATCAGGGTAAAAAATAAATATTTGGGGTTGTTCTCTTGTGAAAATATTATATATTTTTTTATCTTATGGAGCTTTATTTTCTCACATGCACAATGGTCTAAACTCAGGGTACTTTATAATCTGTTCTGATTTTTCAGTTTGTGTTCCTTTGGTACTCTAAATAAAGTTCCATTAAAAATATTCCACATCATATTCCTTGTACAAATAGGGAGGTCATAATCACAGTGTATAAGGCAATTGTAAAACTGCACTTGGAATATTGTGTCCAGTATGGAGACTACACATGAAAAAAGAGGCACAGAACTCAAAAGGGACCAAAGAAGGACAGCCTATTTGGTGAGATGTTCAAAAGGGTGCCCATATGTGGAAAGACTTTGAATATGCATGCTAAAGAACTAGGAAACTATGCACCTATAGAAGACCTGATTGAGGTTCATAGGGCTCTGATAGCAGATAGTAAAATGAATGAAAGTGAAATTTCCATTCTTGTTAATGATTCCATAACCAGGGGCCATAAATTAAAATTGCAAAGAAGGAGACTTAGACTGAACTGTAAGAGAGCAGCACTGGTCCTGCTGCTCTCTCCCATAAATTGTGAGGATAATAATCAGCACTTTAAACCATATATGTAACAATTGTCATTTTGTGTATTAAATTGTGTTTTAATGTCACGATACGCTACATTTTTAAATGTAATTTGTTTAATGTCAAGTCATGCCATTTTAATCTTTTGTGTAATTTAATGCCACTGTAAAGATATACATCATCTTATATCAGTTAATGTCATCTTGTTTTGTTCTTTAATGTCTGGTGTCATTTAATGTTATTTTTTTAATTCTTTAATCTCTTAACAGCATTTAATGTCATTTCATTTAATTCCTAAATATTTCTGATCTCTCTCTCTCTCTCTCTCTCTCTCTCTCTCTCTCTATATATATATATATATATATATATATATATATATAGAGAGAGAGAGAGAGAGAGATTATATATATATACAAAGGGTACTAGGAAAGTTTTGCAATACAGCTTTGTTTATTTAATTTTTTCAAAGTAATTTCCTCTACATTCAATACACCTCTCCATCCTCCGAAACCAATCTTTAAACCAGTTCTGCCAAGTTTCACTAGGGAGTAAAGCACACTCGTTGTCCCGAGCCCGTAGAAGGTCCTCATCACTGGAAAACCGCCTCCCTTTTAGCTTCATTTTCACATGCGAGAACAGTGCAAAGTCGCAGGGAGCAAGGTCTGGACTGTAGGGAGGGTGCTCGAGAAGTTTCAGTCCTGTCGTGGTCAAATATTCGGTGCAGGCTTTGGCGCGGTGAGCTGGAGCATTATCGTGATGGAGGTACCAGGTGTCCATTCTTGACTTTGGCCGCAGGTTCTTCATAGATCCAATGACTTTAGGCAGGCATTGTTCAGTATACCACTTAGCTGTGACTGTCTTCTGCGTGTCCAAAACGACACGTTCCATAATTCCACTCGATTTGAAAAATACAGCTATCATTTTCTTCTTTACAGATCGGGATTTTCTGACAATTACGGGTGTGTCGTCATCATCAAAGACCCAAACTTTGTTTTGAGCCTTGGTCGGCAGATCGTAATAGTACAGCCAAGTCTCGTCACCTATCATGATGTTGTTCACATACCGAGATTGTCCCTTATCAAACTTTTTTAACATCTCCCGGCACCAAGTCGCACGTCGTGTCATCTGCTCTTCAGTCAGTTGATGCGGCACCCAGAGAGAACAAAGTTTCTTCACGTGCAAATGATCTTGCAGAATCGAACGAATTGCTGGTGCATTTAGGCCCAAAGTATCCTCTATCTGTTGGTAGGTCACTCGTCTGTTTTCGTCAAGCATTTTCCTCACAGCAGTAACGTTTTCCTCTGTAACTGATGTTCGTGGCCTTCCCGGCCTCTCAGAATCCTCCAGAGTGAAATTTCCCCTTTGGAATTCTCTATACCACCTGAATATCGTTGTACGATGTGGACAATCATCATCTAGTGCAAGAGTCATTTCTTCTAAGCACTGGTCTATGGTTAAACCACACACGAAATTATACCGCAAAACTGTCCTTATCTCATTTCGTGACCACGATGCCATCGCAAGCACTTTACACTCTCACTACTAATGAATAACTGAGCCCATCGATTTGGCGCGGCGGCTACTATGCACGTATGAACATGTCTCAACATGCAGCAACAAGCAGCTTCCTGTGATTCATTGTTGCGTCATATTGCAAAACTTTCCTAGTACCCTTTGTATAATTGGAGCTCATTAGGGAAACTCCTCATGCATGGTGCTATTTACCATTAGCATTCTGCAAGACAATATCCCATTAGTAGACAGCTTGGCTGAAAAAGAATGCCAAAAAAAAGAAAAAATGTATGTTAAGAACTATTAGTTAAGAAGTAAATGTTGTTTTTTAAAATATTCTTTTATTTTTATGGACATGCTTCATTACTTATATTGGTCTCACTATATGTAGGGATATTGAGGGAAATGACATTCAGGATTTTTCTCATCATATGTTCACTGGCTTGAAGTCATTAGAATATCTGTAAGTATTTTTTAATTTATGTTGATTGCACTAACCATCTTATAAACAAATTTTAAAATTGAGCTCTTTTAATAGTATTTTAATATTTTTTAAATACAGGATATTTTTTTTTGTATTTACAATACAAAAAATATCCCATAATTTTTTTTTCCTTAAAAGGACAGTTGAACATGATTATAACAAGCACTGATATAATAAGACCATGGCTGTAGTGAGAAAACAAGGAATAATTCATCATATATTATTTGATAATAGAGAGCTATTAAGTGCTCGATATTTCCTATATTCTATTATATTATGAATCAACAGGGCTTACCTTTATTTTTGATATAGAAAGCTTCTTTTCCAACTCTCCTTGTCCAACTCGCTAATAATTCTGGGGGAAGGCGATATCAATTTTGCAAAACATTGTCATAAAGTTAGATTTTTTGGAGGTCTAAACTGGCTAATAATTAAGGATCGATTTTTTTCTTTTTGGTCCTGTGGCAGGAATTTAGAGTTTAATTTTAGGGGCCTAATAATTGGATATGGGGTTGGGGTTATTCTCTACATTCCTTTCCCCTAAAATTAAACTCTAAATTCCTGCCACAGGACCAAAAAGAAAAAAATCTATCCTTAATTATTAGCCAGTTTAGACCTCCAAAAAATCTAACTTTATGACAATGTTTTGCAAAATTGATATCGCCTTCCCCCAGAATTATTAGCGAGTTGGACAAGGAGAGTTGGAAAAGAAGCTTCCTATATCAAAAATAAAGGTAAGCCCTGTTGATTCATAATATCATATATTATATATTTTAATTGTAAAATTTCACTTATATAGCAAATATGGTAATTGTGAGCTTTATGAAAATAAAGAGCAAAAATAAAAGCATTTATTATTTGGACCTTTTAAGTTTTTTTCAGTTTTTCCAGCTAAGTCAGGTTGATAGAGAAAAGCATACAAATACTAGTAAAATTCACACTACAAGCCCATTAGACCAAGTTGCTTTAGTTGTTATGTTGTCCTAGCCATCAGATCATTTCTTGTATAATTTTATCTCAGTGGTTTGCTTATTCGGAAATGAAAGCACATAGTTATTGTTGATGCCAGAGCTAATAAATGCAGCTGATGCTCCTATAACCTGTTGTTAGAAATTAAAAATAGCACCATTGGCAAGAACTGAATTGGTTCTCCTTATCAACCACGTGGCAAATTTTTCTAACATTACACATCAGGTTGGGCAATTGGTAAAAATTTGGAACAGTCTGCCTCTGTTTCTTGATTGCAAGCTTATCATTTTTACCACAGTCAGCCAGTTTTTACCTGTGATTCAGCAGGATATTTTATCTTTAGAAACAAAAATGAAAAGATTTTAAATTAATTTTTATTCCTATATGCAAGATATTTCCTTAGGCTGTTGACCAAAATCGCACTTTTGGTGATAAGCACAACTGAGAAATGCAGGCTAAAAAAAACTACTTGCTGGTTTTTTTAAAATTTATATGACATATAATTGGAATGGCACTAGTTGTCAGTTGTGACAATTAGGAGCACCTATGAGAGACATACCATATTGTGGAATATGATATGTCTCTCATATCATATTCCACGGTGATATCAGCAAATTAATTAGTCATATCACAGTTTAATTGATATCACAAAATGTGTTGCTTTGGTAAGCCATGGCATGACTAGTAATTGCCATTATTTTGCTTCATTTTTATTTTTGAAACTTTAGGAAAGGGCTGTAGCAGTTTAGTAATGAGAATTTTTGCCTTATTCCTTAGACCTTGTTATAACCAAGTTTGAGTGTAATAAAAAATGTAAATATTTTAGTTTGGATAAATATTGCCAAAACTGAGACGGTTACACTACCTGACATCTACAGTTTCTTTATATAGTTTTTTTCACATAATCAGTGTCAGCATGATATTCAGTCATTTAGTTGTTTGATATTTAGGAGTGATATATTATGTAAAAAACTGATCACAAAGGCATATGTAATATATATATATTTTTTTCTTTTATCCTCTCATAGGTACAGTGACTCTTTCAAGTTCTGCTGTATTGCAAATACACAAATCCCATTTGAAAACTGCTTGCCACCTCCTGATGAGATTTCTTCGTGTGAAGACTTGATGAGTAGTCCTCTTCAGAGATCATTTCTTTGGGTACTCGGTGTTGTTGCACTTTTAGGAAATCTTTTTGTTATTGTATGGCGATCCAAAACTCAAGAATCTAATCAAATTAGTTCCACACTTATCTTATCATTAGGATGTGCAGATTTTCTGATGGGCATATATTTAATCATTATCGCCAGTGTAGATGTCCATTATCGTAGCCGCTATATTGAAAACTCAGATCACTGGAGAAGAAGCACTCTCTGTAAATTTTGTGGCTTTTTATCAACAGTTTCAAGTGAAGCATCAGTATTTACTTTGGTACTGATTACTATAGATAGGCTGATATGTTTGTCATTTCCTCTCTCTATTCAAAGATTCAGTAAGCGTCTGACTTACAAACTGATTCTTTTAACTTGGGTTTTAGCTGCTCTATTAGCTGCATTTCCATTAATTATTCAGCCTTATTTCCAAGGAAGATTTTATGCTCGTTCTGGTGTGTGTTTGGCTTTGCACATAACTAGCCAAAAACCTGCAGGATGGGAATATTCTGTTGCTGTATTTTTTTGCATTAATCTTTTCTCTTTCCTTTGCATTATAGCTGCATATGGATACATGTATCTAACTATCAAGAAATCCTATCATAATATGAATCGCCTTTTGGCTCGGCAATCAAGGGAAAACAAAATTGGAAGGCAAATGGCATTGATTGTTTTCACAAACTCTCTCTGTTGGTTTCCAATTATAGTTATGGGGCTGATGGCAATGTCAGGAGTAAAAATGACAGGTAAGAATACATTATTACAAATACACTAAATAGAATACAATGGTATTTTCATCTTTATTGCTTTTTTTTTCTTTTTTGATTGTAAATGATTATAATGTCATAAAAATATATTTTATACATAATTGACTACAGTCATTTTTTATTTGATTGAATACAACACATGGAACGTTGTGTTCAGTCAAGCTATGCCTCCCACGGAACTTGTCAATCAATTCAGCCCTGGAGAGATTGTGCAAGACTCATGGGGTGGAATTTTTCTCAGCATGGTCTGTGCTTGTTAACAAAAGAGATTGTTTCACAGGGATGGGATACACTTAAATAGAAAGGGTGCAAGAATATTTGCTGATGCTATGGAAGCAGTGTTAGATGGGTCAGAAAAATGCTAGCTTGGGGAGATTCACAGACAAATAGATTAACAGTAGCCACAGGCAGAGGCAAAAGTGATTCTTGCACTGCTTCTATTGAAATGAGCAGCAGCCTGGAAAGCGAGGTGTTCGGAATTTCAAGGACTGCTGGGAGTCATCATGGAACAAATAAATACATGGGCTGTTTTGCGGTAACTAAGAGTAAGAATAAGTGCATGTATACTTGCATGTACACCAGTGCTAGGAGTATAGTAAATAAATTATATGAATCTGAGGTTCTGATCAAGACATCAAAGGCAGATATTGTTGGGATATCAGAGACGTGGTGCCATACAGATATTTGGAATCTGGGGAGTACAATGTGTACAGAAAGGGAGGAGGCTTCATGCTGTTAGTTAAGAAACATAAAATCTAAGGAAGTGCATCCAGTTGACATGGGTGGACATTGCAGTGTTGAGTCAGTTTGGTGTGACATACGCACTGGGAAAGTAAAGTGGATAGTAGGGGTTTGTTATAGGCATAATGACTCGATGAGTACAATGAACAACTGTACAGAGAAATAGAGTGGGCCAGTAAATCAGATTGTCTTATAGTGCGGGATTTTAACTTCCCAGATATAGACTGTAACTTGTGGGTTTGTCACTCGAACACTAGCAAGACTTTTGTGGATATATTGGATGATTGTTTTCTACAACAGCATGTTCGAGAGACAACAAGAGGGAGTAATACTCTTGATCTGATTATCAGCAGTGATTATTCATGCATTAAGAATCTGTTTTCAGATTCTTATTCATGTGATTATTCATGCATTAAGAATAACAATAACTGAGAGCAAAGTGGAGGAGAAATTGTTGAAGTTAAACATAAGAAAGGCACCTGGGATCTATTCGGTTATATTAAAGGAGGTAGCAAAGGAAGTAAGAAGGCCCTTAGCCATGATTATGAGGGCATCCTTGTACTCAGGGGAGGTCCCCATAGACTGGAGATATGCAAATGTGTCCCCAGTTCACAAAGGGGGATCGAAGGGTGACATGAGTAATTACAGACCAGTTAGTTTAACTTCTGTTCTGGGTAAAATAATGGAGCCGCTGGTTAAAGATGCATTGCAGGATCATCTAGACAAGACTGCAGCAATAATTCAGACACAGCATGGGTTTGTTAATGGGAAGTCTTGTCTGACCAATTTGATTGGATACTATGATGTGGTCACAAAGGAACTGAATGCAAAAAATAATTTTGATATCATATACTTGGATTTTAGAAAAGCTTTTGATACTATTACACATGGAAGACTACTTTACAAGTTGGAGCAGTATGGCATTAAGGACAAGTTGCTGCTATGGATAAAGGGATGGTTGAGTGGGAGAAGACAAAGAGTGATTATTAATGGATGCTGCTCCTTGTGGAATAATGTTATTAGTGGTGTCCCCCAGGGATCCGTGTTGGGCCCATTGTTGTTTTCTGTATTTATCAATGATATTGATGAAGGTATATTAAGCCTGATGTCCAAGTTTGCAGATGATACAAAGGTTTGCAGGGTTGTTAATGACAGTAAGGACGGTACGCTACTGCAACAGGATCTAGAAAAGTTGAGCAGATGGGCTGAGAGGTGACAAATGAAGTTTAATATTGATGAATGCAAAGTACTGCATATGGGGTAGCAGTAACCCCAGAGTAACATAATGTGGAGAATGAAAAGGACCTGGGGGTAATTGTGCAGTTAGATATAAAGTTTTCTGAGCAGTGTAGACAGGCTGCAAGAGCTCATGGGGGTCTTGTCAATGATATATAGGAATTTAGCTATCAGGGATAAGGAGGTGATCATCTCCTTGTATAAGACAATGGCCACACCACACCTTGAGTACTGCATACAGGTCTGGAGGTCTAATTTTAGGAAAGATGTAGAGCTGCTGAAATGAGTACAGAGAAGAGCAACAAGATTAGTGATCGAAACAAAGGGTTGCTATTATCAAGAAAGGCTTAAGGTCTGCAAATTGCAGCATCTGGAGACTAGGTACCCATGAGGTGATCTGATTGAGGTGTATAAGGTTTTGAATGGTTTGTGCAAGCTCAATGCTTATGGGATTCTTCCTCTTACCCAGATTCTGTTCTTAAGGGGACATTAAATCAAATTGAAGAAAGACAGTTGTAGAAAAGATGTGCACAAATTTGCCTTTAGCCAGTTGGTGGTTGATCGTTTGAACAAACTTCCATATGTTGTTGTGGAAGTTGACAGCGTAAATAAATTCAAGGCTGAACTAGACAAACATTTGGAGTGAATGGATGGGTGTAACGGAAAGTTATTTTTTTTAATATCAGCTATATCTTATATAGCTGATAAGATCAGCTATATAGAAAGCAAGTTTATATAGCTGATGATATATAAACTAGTTTTCTTGCATCATATATATCTACTAATGCTAATGCTAATTAGCATTCTATAGGAGACACAGTTTGACTGAAGTTGAACTGAAGTGTTCCACTTCTGAAATCAAATAATAGCATCTTTTTCCAATTTGCAGAAAAAATTAAGTTAATGTAAAAAGCTAATTATGTAATAAAACAGTTTTATAAAAATAAAATAAATCTGCAGCCATTGTCAGTTCACTGCAAGATGGAGGCTTCAACAAGTCATGTTGAGGGAATTAACATAATCTGCCATGCTTGTAGTAGTAGTAGTAGTAGTAGTAATGGCATGTGATGCAAGAAAGCAAGTGTATGAGCTTATGCAGCATCAGCCAAAAAAAAAAAAAAAATCACACCATTCCCTCCAAATGCCTGTCCAGTTCCTCCTTAAATTTATTCAACCTATCAACTTCCACAATGACAGATGGAAGTTTGTTCCAGCAATTAACCACCTGCTGGCTAAAGGCAAATTTCCGCACATCTATTCTACATCTGTCCTTTCTTAATTTGAATTTATGCCCCCTTAGGTTCGTAATCTGAACAAGTGAAAGGATCCCATCAGAATTCAGCGTGCTCAACCCATTCAAGGCCTTATACACCTCAATCAGATCACCGCACAGATGCCTAGTCTCCAGCCACTGCAATTTGCAGAACTTAAGCCTCTCTTGGTAAGAGGATCCCTTCAGAGAATGCTTCCCATTTTGAATTTGCCATTGTAGTCTTCTTTACAAAAGCAAAAACCCTTCCCTTTACCCCTGATGGTGGTTACCTCTTTGAGTAAATCCCACTTTAGCACACTGTGATCACTGCCACCTAGTAGTTCCTTTATCTGCTGATTCTCAGTGCATGAAGAATCACTACTAATAATCAAATCAAGAGTATTACTCCCTCTAGTTTCCTCCCAAACATGCTGATGTAGAAAACAATCATCCAGTAAATCCACAAAAGCCTTGCTAGTGTGTGAGTGACCAACCCACAAATTTCAGTCAATATCTGGGAAATTAAGATCCCCCATTATAAGACTCTCTGATTTCCTGGCCCACTCTATTTCCCTGTACGGTTCCTTATTATACTCATCAGAGTCATTAGGCCTATAGCACACTCCTGCTCTCAATTTTGATCTCCCAATGTTTATGTCACACCAAACTGACTCGACACTGCACTGTCCAGCGATGTCGACTGGCTTTACTTCCTTGGATTTTATGTTTTTCTTCACTAATAGTATAACCCCTCCTCACTTCCTATCTTGTCTATCTTTCCTGTACACATTGTACTCCCCAAATTCCAGCTCTGCATTCCTTATATCTGTGTGACACCACGTCTCTGATATCCCAACAATATCTGCCTTTGATGTTTTGAGCAATACCTCAAATTCATCAAATTTATTTACTAAACTCCTAGCATTGGTGTACATGCAAGTATACATGCACCTGTTCCTATTCTTAGCTACCCTAAAACAACCCATGTGTTTACTTGTACTGCAATGACTCCCAGCAGTCTCTGAAATACCCTGCATCTTGTTTTCCAGGCTGCTGCTTATTCCAATAGAAGCAGTGCAAGAATCACTTTCACCTCTGCCAGTGGCTACTGTTAATCTATTAGTCCTTGTATCCCCCCCCCAAGCTAGCAGTTTTCTGACCCATCTAACACTGCCTCGATAGCATCAGCAAATATTCTTGCACCCTTTCTATTTAAGTGTATCCCATACATGGACGGAATATTACATTATGAGCTATGTGCAGTGAAGGGAAAACAACTACTCCTATACATTATTAATCAGTTAGTTACAAAATAATTATTTACTTTTCACTTCTGTCAATAAGAGAAAAAGAAAGTGCAATGAATTTAAGAAATAAAAATTGAATGTGCTTAAAATGTAATGCACTGCATACATTAACTGACTTGTTTAATTCATAACATCACATCGAAGTTATGCTTCCAGCATGTCATGAAATCTCTCACAGTTTTAAAAGAGTGCCCTTTCTTCTACAGATTATACATTTTATATGCATATACCCATTATTTATGTGTATAATTTTTACTAGTTTTGTTATTAAACTTGTGAAATAATTTCTTAATTTCATAATAATCTTACCATAATGCATTTTTCTTATTATCATTTTTTGAGTGACTCTTTATGATTTTTTCAGGTGAAGCATATGCTTGGACTGCTGTGTTTGTACTACCACTGAACTCTGCTACTAATCCCCTGGTGTATACTATCTCCTCTTTACATTTTCATACATCACTCTTGTCACTTTTTGGCTTCATATCAAAAGATGGACATAGCTTATCAGTTACAAAGTCAAGTTATTCATCATCACGTAAGTTGAAATGTTCCAAGTTTTATTTTATTGATGCTAGGCACTGCAACATGCAGGTGGCATTTGCCCTTGACTTGGTTTTATCAAACCTACATGTTCTCTAAATATAATTACATCTCACTTGTAATCTACCAAAGAATCTAAAAAGCTGTGAGCTGTCTTCCCATAAAACACAGAAATTAAAATTATAATAAATAAATAATGAGCTCATTTTCCATTCTAATTTCAGTTTAATTTAAATTCTTCATGAATACGGCATATGAGACCTAACCCACTGTATGAGACTCATACAGTGCATTAGGTTCCAGATCCCCGCCAAAAAGGGGAACATAGCCTTTTTATCAATTGCAAATGCATATAAAAGCCTAATAACATGTTTACACTCTCATATGCTGTAAACAGACTGAATCACCGACAATAAAATGGCACCTGACACCCTTTTCTGACTCGGCTGCTGAGCGCATTATGCCATAAAAGCAGAACAAGCGCCAAACATAATGAACATGGATATAATTGAAAACCGCCCATATTAGCAGAATGCCAAAAAATGGATCCCTACTGTACAGGAAAAATTTAAATGTAGAAACATTTAGAAGGCTCTTGCCATTTCCATTTCATCTGTACCAAAATAGCTGCTTAAGATCAAGCTTTGTCAGAGACTTCGGAAATTCCTAAAGGTCTTTTCTGTTGGAGTTGCAGTTAACTGATCTCAGACAAAGGGAGTAAAAGCATCCCACTGTGAACACACACTTTGCTCTGAAAGGTAAAAGTTTCAGAGTAAATTTCAACTTTAGGAAAACCAGAAGGAAAAGCAACATTTATTTTCCTACAGTAACAAATCATGACAATGAATATAACAAATTGAATCTGTGAATAAAAAATCCTTAATTTTCAAGCACAAAAAGCAAGTTTTTAAAAAAGTGCAGTAGAGCACAGATTTAACTTATTCAACTGTAGAAGGACATGAATCTGAAGGCAAAGATGTTTTACCATTCAGTGCTTATAAGGAAATATTTTTTTGCCAACCTGAAATAAGTACCTGAAACTCACTACTTTCACTGAAAATAACCATATTCAAGAACATTTTAACCTTCAAGTAATTTTTGTCAAGAATGAAGTTTATTTAATCTAAAATTTAGGATGAGAACAAAAAATTCACATGTTAAAACTACTTTGCATACTGCTGACTATCTTGTGCTTTCTGCCAAGTTCCAAATGTCTCACTGACCTTAAGTTTAATATAATTTTGTTCAGATGTGCATTAAAAATTTTAACATAACTTATACTACTAAATACTTTGTGATAAAATTGCTAATTGGCACATGTCCTAGAGGAAGTTGTACACGTCTGGTTTATGTATGAGATTTTAATTCAATAATATTGGGTTAAAATTGCCTGTGAAAAAAAATAAACAATATAGAAAAATACAGTCGAACTTGGTTATAATGACCATCATGGGACCAACAAAATTTCCTAATTATAACCGTTACTCGCTATATCAGTGATAGTGGAGATGAGGGGAACCACTGGGGCCATTAAACAATGAGCACTTTATATCAGTGATGAGTTAAATCTACCTCCTATTTTTTTAAATTCTCAATAGCTTGATAAAAAGATAGATTCAAAAAAACAAAAGAAATATTAGAGAGTAAAAATAATATAAGTACATACCTACATATTATTTGTATTAATATGCTTGTATAAACTACAATACACTTAATACTAAACACAATTTATTTCTCTGTAATTAAAAAAAAAATTCTTTAATAATAAACACGATTTCAATTAGCCTTTATTTATGAATCTTAAAATTGATGTTCATTTTAAAGATTTCACTTTGATATTTCTTAAGTTTCCCCTTAAAACACTCAACGTGTTAAAAGTCTCATTTCCTTCAAAAAAAATTTACTAATGTGTCTATTGCACCTTGAGCTTGTGAGATTGTCGGCACTGATTTTGATTCACTTTCAATTGTCATCATATCATCATCACAATCATCATCTTTACCATTTTCATTATCATCTTTGTTGAGCACAGCATCTACAATGTAGGATGACCACTAGTTAATAAGTTGTCATCGACTCGTACAAATTCATCGATGTTATCTGTATTAAAACCTACAATGTTATTACGTAGCAACCATTCGGATAATGGTAAGTTGTGTTCTTCATTAACTACAATTGAAATTTCATTTGAATTTAATTTCGATTTCTTGAAGCAATTCGATATGGGTGTCGAAGTAATGTTGTTCCATGCATCATTCAATAAATTTATAGCATCCAATATCGATAGACTCGGTAAGTTTCTGTTCTCTTTGACTGATCAGACGTAGAACTAGAAATCTTTTATAAAATCCTTTCAAACACTTGATTACACCTATGTCCATTGGTTGTAAAATTGATGTCATATTGGGAGGCAGAAACACTAGCTTAATGTTGGACAAATTTTGAATCTAGGGATGTGCAGGACAGTTATCAACTAATAAAATATTTTTCTTCTTTTTGAATAGCTCCTTATTCCAATCATTTACGTATTCCTGAAAATTATCCAAAGTCATCCAAGCTTTCTTGTTTGCAGTGCAATCCACAGAAGTTTCCTTGCATTTTTGAAACACTGAGGTTTTAACGATTTTCCGATAATAAAGAGTTCTTTTTTTTTTATTAGTTCCTGTCATATTTTTGCATACGAGCACCGTCAAGTGAGCCTTTGATTTTTTTCCACCAACACATTTGAATTTAAAACTATTTTCAGGTGTCAAATTATAAAAAGGTCCTGTTTCGTCAGCATTGTAGTAGTAGTAGTAGTAGTAGTAATAGAGGTATATGATGCTTTTTTTTTTTATTAGTTCCTGTCATATTTTTGCATACGAGCACCGTCAAGTGAGCCTTTGATTTTTTTCCACCAACACATTTGAATTTAAAACTATTTTCAGGTGTCAAATTATAAAAAGGTCCTGTTTCGTCAGCATTGTAGTAGTAGTAGTAGTAGTAGTAATAGAGGTATATGATGCAAGAAAGCAAGCATATGAGCTTATGTAGCATTAGCCAAAAAAAAAATTTCACACATCCATTTCCTCTAAAAGTCTCTCCAGTTCCTCCTTGAATTTATTTAAGCTATCAACTTTCACGACATATGGAAGTTTGTTCCAGCAATTAACCACCCACTATGGTTAATTCTTTTTTTTTTTATCAGTTCCTATTGCCTGATTTTTTATCAGGCAAATTTCCGCACTTCTATTCTACAACTGTCTTTCCTCAATTTGAATTTATGCCACCTCAGGTTCATAATCTGAGCAAGCGGAAGAATCCTATCAGAATTCAGCATGCACAACCCATTCAAGGCCTTATACACCTCAATCAGATCACCTCGTTGGTGACTAGTCTCCGGCCACTGCAATTTGCAGACAATCAGATTTTTCGTGGTAAGAGGGTCCTCTTTGTTCCCCTCACCAATCTTGTTGCCCTTCTCTGTACATGCTCAAGCAACTCTACATCCTTCCTAAAATGAGGCCTCCAGACCTGTATGCAGTACTGAAGGCCTGGCCATTGCCTTATACAAAGGTATAATCACCTCCTTTTCCCTGCTAGCAAAATTCCTGTACATCATTGACAATACCCCATGACCTGCTCTGGCAGCCTGTCTGTATTACTCAAAAAACTTCATATCTGACTGCACAATCATTCCCAAGTCTTTTTCATTTTCTACCACCCTAAATGTAGCACCACACAGTTGGTACATTCCTCCGGGGTTACTTTTACCCATATGCAGTACCTTGCATTTGTCAATGTTAAACTTCAGTTGCCACTTCTCAGCCCATCTCCCCAAATTTTCTAGATCCTGTTGCAGTAGGACGCCTGTTGTGTGTAGGCGCCTCCGTAGCCAGGTGGGAAGGAGCAGCAGTGCATAGCACACGCTTCTTGATTAGACCATCACCACCAAATATGGAGGATGTGGAAAGGTCAGGGAATGACCACCACATATTCCCAGACCAATATGGCCTTAGTTGCCAATGCTCCTAAAACCAAAAATAACAATAACAACTGTTGTAAATGTCTTCGTCATTGAAATCTTTCCTTATTTCTGCCCAAACATGGTCAATCCATTCATTTGCCATTATTGAATCTGCAGATCGAGATGCTCCACTAATTTTTGCATAAACGATGTTATGTCGGTTTTTAAATCGATCCAGCCAACCGTTGTTACACACAAAATTGTTGTGCCCAAATTGTTTAGCAAATTTTTCTACTTGAACCTTCAAGATCGGACCGTCTATTGAAAATCCAGCACTTCTTTGTGTGGTGAACCATTGAAGCAATGCTTCATTTGTGACCTCGCACTTTCTAATTTTTTTTTTTTTTTTTCGGTTATGTTCTTTTGATATGCAAACATTTGATATGAAAAAATTTGATATGCAAAAATCTTTATTCTTTCACAATGTCAATACTTTTGAAGAGGACAAAGAAAACTTTTTACACACTTGAACATTTATTGCTACATGTTGTAACTCATGAATAATTTCGACTTTTTCGCTAATTGAGAGACACTGTTTTGTTCGTAGACATGTTTCCAAAGGAAGGGTTCATTTCTAACCGATTTTCCTTTAAAATGATAAAGTGATCTGCATACAAAGTTCTTAGAAGCCCTGAAATAAATTTGTTTCAGTGAATACAAGGTAATCTGTAAATAGGGTAATGCAACAAGCGGAATGCCAATGCACTATTGTATAGCCTCGTCCCCGGAAGGACAAGGTCGTAAACTGGCCGCTAATCCAATGCAGGTGGTCATAAAACTAAGTCGCCCTTTTCATTTTCGTCTATTCCAAGAATTGGGTTTTTTTTGACTATGGGAGCAATGAAGAATGTTTGCATATTTACCAATATTTGTTCAGTATATCCATGTAGTACACTCGTTATAACAGTGAGCGGTTGTATTGTAATATGCATAAATTAATAAATTATGGCTTTTTGCTCATTACAGCCGTGATCTCGTTGTAACCAAGTTCAACTGTAGTTAATATCACCAGGAGTTTTAGGTAAAATAGTTATTATAGATATAATAATTAACAATAAAATAGTTAATTTTAAGTGATATTAGCACATGCAATTACATGATTTTGAAAGAGAGAGAGCCTGTATCAACTATTACTCTGTGGTTCAGCAGAGATTTGAATGTATTGCATTTAACAAATTTTCAGATATGAGTGAAGGTTATCACCATGACTAGTTAAAGACACTTATGTATGATCATAAATGATCATACATAAGTGATGAAAAATACATATTTTATTTAATTTTGCCTTTATTTATGAATACCACATTATACAGACAAATAAAAATAAAACAATTTAATTAACTTAATTGTATTTTAAAATGTAAGTTCACAGCCACTTGGGAGAATGAAATAAAATTATTAATTTTATTTTATCAGATGTATCAAATGGAAACAGACTGAGAGATCCATTGAACAGTCGCCCTTTTAGACCTCCACATGGATATATATCCTTGCTTCAGTTCCTTCGGACAGTACAGCCTCTTACTCCAAAGCACTTGATTCGAATTGCTGTTGCTATCTGTGAGATGCTTAAAGAACTTCACGCTGCAAGTTATGCTTTAGGTGGAATTAACGTCGATGCAGTATTTGTTTCTGTTGTGGTAAGTTCACATATTACTAATAAACAGTTTTCTGTTAATTATTTGTGTAGCAGATTTAATTTATAGTTAATTATTTGTGTAGCAGATTTAATTTATAGTTAATGAATAGTGTAACACACATATATATGTACAAGATGAAAGCCAAAAGTTTACACAATAAAATTAATTTAGACTTACTTTAGTTACATGTTGTTTCTCCCACTATTTGAAGCATCTCTGGAATTCATGTTTTGTGATGCTGTAAAACACTTTTTGCAATTCTGCATACTTATGTATGATCATAAATTAATCTTTGCTGTATCTTCAAACCTTCATCCCGTTATTTGGATTTTCATTTTGGGGAGCAGGAAGCAGTCACAGTGTGCCAGTTTGGGAAAGTATGGAGGATGTGGAGCCATCACCATCTCGTTCGTGGTTATAAACTGCTGAAATTACAAAAGGTCATATGGACTGGTGCACTGTCATGATGCAGTAGCTAATCCTGAGTGCACCATTTGTCTGCATGTTTTCTCCTGACATCATCCCTCAAAATGCCTTAGGGTCCCATGAACAATTCCCTCATTGTCAAAAAAAAAAAAATAATCAGCAAATTCTCTTGATGTTTGATCTAACCTGCCTTGCCTTTTTTGGACATGGAGATGATGGACATTTTCACTGGGAAGACTGCTTTGTTTTTAGGTTTAACTATAAACCCAGCTTTCATCCCCTGTTGACCTCAGAAAGGAATTTTCTGGCCTGTGCTTACGAGTGTCTGCACACAGAAAGCTAATTTTGTTTGTCACTTAGCAAATGGAGCAAAAATTTTACAGCAGTCTTCTCATGTTTAAATTTCAGTTCAAATGTGTAGCATGTACCTTACAATAGGCCTAGAATGTCACAAATATTGTTAATTGTATAATATCTATCCTCATGGATGACTTTATGCATGTTTTTAACATTTTCATCTGACTTTATGATGGATGACTTGAGCACTCAAAAGTTTGTGTTATACCCACAAACAAAAGGTCCAGCATCATGAAAAATGCTCATTTAAACGTTTTTTAAGTCTCCAAAGCTGTTTTTCAAAATTAATGACAAAATTTGATGCATATTTGCTGTTCCTTAATGTTCACCATCTTACTCAGCTACAAATATTATTATTATTATTAGCCATATGGTACAAGGAAGCCGAAGCTTATGCTGCACCAGCAAAAAAAAAAAAAAAAATTTATGAATTCCACGAGAGAGAGAGAGAGAGAAATAGAAGGGAATCACCAAGAAAAAGAAGAATAATGATATCCAGCTCAGGACCCTGGGTGTGCCAAGCCCATACTCACCAGATGTGAGCCCCTAAACGCACTTAAACACCAATTGCATAAAACCACAATGTCGTACTGACGCAAAACTCACTACACTAACTACAATGAATTAATTCAGCATTATCTAATAGCACGCTGCTATATGACATGGTTAACACTCCATATGGCCAATCTAGAAACCTTTGGCTTGCACCTCATATAAATATATATATAATTTTTTAAAGTTTAAGGATTAGAATGTGACGTTTACAAAAGTTTCCCAAAGTGAATGATATAATTGCATTAGTGGTAACATTGCTTCACTGCTCAGTTGTATTGTTGCATAATCTTTCTACAGTAATTGAAGATCTAAGCATGTTACTACTAGAGGAGCCTATCATATAAGGTTTCAAAAATCCGGCAATGGCTAAATCTTAATGTTGCTGGATTTATGAGGTTCTAATTATTAATCTATTATATAATAATAAAACTGTTCTTGAATATATATTTGTCAGTGACCTTACCCTAAAGATTTGCATCTACAGAGACACCATATATCATTCAGGTCTTCAAGAGGAATACAGTTCATATTAAACATAATCAAATTAATTTTTAATTATGAAATTATGTAATTGCTTTTGTTACCAAGTTGCACAGTTTGGTTGCTTTAGAAATGTTGCATGGCAGTAGATCTCAATAACAGTATTATAGGAATTTCAGCAAGGGGACAGCATAGTGTAGCATGGTGGGTGAATGAGTTTTGGGCCTTGCCGTTGTTTTTTGGTATACATAATTAAATTCAGCTGTGTGGATATTGAGTATTTCCCCCAATCTTATGATTCTTTTGACCAAAAAAAATGAAGTGATATAAATGAGAAAAAAATTTATCACCAGGAATAGAGTTTGTGAGTTAAATACATTAATTGTTCCAATATTGCTTACAATCTAATAAGAGGTAACCTCTCTGGATTGCCAGGATTCTGTACAAGGATGAAAACTCCTCCCCCCTTCCATCCCGAATCTACTCTTAAGTCTGTGATCTATGCAAGGAAGAGGATACTGACCCCCCAGCAGGTGCAATTTTAATTACTACTGTAAAACTATTTCATTCCAATTTTCAAAAGTAGTTCAGCTTTTTTTTTGTTTTGTTTTGTTTCTAGGATGGTGTTGAAAAACTTCATGTTTATGTACCGGACTTCAATGCATATAGAATCTGCTCCGCTCCAGTTAGTGACATTCCAGATGATACTGCTGTTGATATGGAGGAGTTTGGCCTCCTAGTGAAGAAAATGCTGCGCATTTATCATGTTAGGTCTCGATCCAGTGATCCAATGCAAGGCACTGCATGCTGATTTTACCAAGTAAAAGCAAAAGAGACTAAAAATGAGACTGTGGTAAATCTTTGCTCAAAGACAACTGAAATTTGTGTGATTACTTACAACTAATGTGTAATTTCTTTACATAAACCTTCTAGTGCAAAATTAAGTTCAGTTATTAAATTAATACCTTACCTTAATATACATAGTTACATCATATAATGATGCCAAGAATATGAACGGTGCAGTAAGGCATTATTTCTTCAAGGAAGTGTATCTGTCTTAGTTATACAGTCGATTCCGGTTATTTGGAACACATCGGGACTAGTGCATTTTGGCCCGATTAAGCGGCTGCCCCAATTATCCGAAGTTTCACGTAAATAGTTAAAAATACAATGTCCTCCCCCTTTACAATTGGTTCACTGTACAGTACAATCAAATCACGTTACGACGGACTCACCATAGTAAAGTACCGTTCACTATACGATGTGTAATAAGCGCCGGTCATTGTGATCACGTTTGCGAATTGAATTTTAATTCTATTAAACAGCGATTCTAATTAGGGAAAACAGGAGGAATATTATCCACAGGCTATAAAAGTAAAGATATATTAAGCACAAATTTACCCTTTATTACCTTACCAATTAAAAAATTAAATGATACGTGAAATTCGGAAGAATATACGTGATAATCGGAATAATTAATACGTACTGTAATATGTACAAGTTGACATTTCTGTTCACTGACATTTGTGGTCGGGGGGGGTGGGTTAAAATTTAAAACAGTAAAAAGATAAGCAATCAATAACAAAAAACACGGCACACACAAATTGCAAGTAACACGGTACGCGCAAGTGAGAACGGAGTAACAAATTACGAAGCTTTAAAAATAGGAATGAAGAGAAGTTCTGAAAATTAATTTTTTATATGATTGAAGATTCCATAGAAGTGTAAACACATTTCACCATAATAACCCAAAGAATTCCAGCTGTCGGTATTATAGCAAATTCAGTAAGATCGAGTTTACTATCCGTTTATGATAGATTGCACTAACAGAAAAGCCCAATAAACAGGTGACTGCTAATTGTTTTTATTGTTTTATGGTTGTGACCTCCAGAAATCCGACCGAACTACGTGGTACGGTCGGAGACAATCGTAGGGTAATCTCCAGTGCTGCGGTCTCCTGCCCCGATTAAACGCCATTTTGTCCCAATTAAGCGAAGTAAACCCTGGCTATTTTCTCGATTGGGTTCTGTTTTTTAAGATTTGGCCCAAATAAACGGCTGCCCCGATTATCCGGTGGCCCAAATAACCGGAATTCACTGTACCTCCAAAGTCAATACTGACAAGAGGACCTCCAGTTACCCATCAGAACTTTTCGTAAAACTTAGTGTATTAACTTTTGTAAAGGTTAGTGTATTAACTGTATCCCAGTGAAGCCTCTGATGCTAAGTAATGTTTCATATGTCCAGAATTAAACCTTACCTAATGTAATATATACAGTAGAATTTCAGAATAACAGCACCTTTGGGGGTTCAAGGTGCTGTTATTTCAATTTTTCCATTATCTAGAAAGTTTTTTTTTTAATATTTAATGCAGAAATAATGAGGCTAAATAAGAAATAGAGAGATTAAGAATGCAATTTTATTAACTGCACATAAGAAATATAAACATTCTACCATTAATACACTCCTGCTTACGACCAGTTCTATTTTCTTTATTATATCAAGTTTAGTCTGCACAGGTAGCACAGTGGTATCGTCACTGTCTTCCCCACACTGGGTGGAAAAGGCCCGTGCTCAAATCCTGTATGATGCAAGGAACTTTTATGGGCTTTATTCACCCCGTGGCTAAGTTAGCCGGTCTCAGGCATAGATAACAAGTCCCCCCCCCCCCCCCCAGAACCTTGAGTTTTTCATCCAGCAAAACAGACAAATCGACCAGAGAATGCATGCAATTTTACAGACAATATACACACGGATATATGGATTAACTTTTAACTTTCCGTGACCCTAACGTATGGATTATATCAAGTTTGTCACTAAGCTTTAATATTGTTCTTTTTTTCTTCTCTGTATGAGGTTTATTAACTAATAGGAGCCATAGTGAGGGGTTTTTAATTTAAAATAAATGTAAAAAAAGTAGTAGAATCTGTGATATCAGTACAGAATTCACTTTCAAAATGATGAACATAAACAAATACAGTAATCATGTGACTTGCCATTTTCTTTTTTCGACGCTGCAAGACATCTGTGCTGTATGTAAACAGCAAATGTGCCGTTAGCTTGAATGTTCTGTTATTTGGGGTGCCATTATTTGAACAGTCTACTGTACATAATTAGATCATATAATGGTGCCAAGAATATGCACAGTGCAGATTCAAAAACTAAATAAACACCATAGTTGGCTGTTTGAATTAGATTTTCATTACACACAATGCTTTCTTTTCAAAGTTGTCTTTATTATAAAGCTTTTTTATAGCAAAAGCTTATTTTCAAAAAAATTGAGTTAAAAAAGTTTTGAAAATAACACTTTATTGCCAGAAAAAAAAAATCACACAAAATAATAAAGTAGCAATAAACTAATATATATTATATAACAATTAAGAAATAAGTATGAAACATACTGCCTTTGTTTGGTTGGAAATTTTTGACATAAAAAAAAAAAGTTTAAAATGTAAACTGCAGCCATTATCAACCCACTGCAGGATGGAAACCTCCTCAGCAATTCATGCTGAGGGAAATGGACCATGATCTGCCAAAGTGGTCCAGTGCGGGTCAGCAGATCGACCATATTTAGCAGTCAGGGGCTTGAACCCCAGTTTATTCAAAGAGCGTGTGCTACTGCACTCCCGCTCCTGACCACTTGGCTACGGAGGCCTTCCTCAACTAATAAAAATTTTTCAGACTTCCATGGAGGTCAAAAACTGATTCTAGTTTGCTTCTCTGTTGATGAATCTAATTAACATTCAGTTGTTAAAAAAGTTGCTCTGGAAAACTTTTGAGAGAGAAATTGTATTTGTTAATCAAAGTAATTATGTCTACAGGAATCCCGTTATCGCTCTAGTCCAAAGATATCAATAATGGTTAAATGTTGTTTGTTTCACTTATTGCTTTAGAAATTAAATATCTGTAACTCATAACACTGGATTAAGATAATTATACATATTATTCTCATTCATTCATTCATTCATCTTATTCATAACATTCGTTTTTATACATACTTTGTTTTGTTTTGGTTTGCGGTACGGTAAGAATTGAGAATAAGATATATGAAACTGTAAGATTCCATTTTCATTAACCATTACAGGATTAATTTAATTTTGAAATTATTATAGTGATAGCAAGGGAATATCAAGAGAATATTTTTCAAAATAATGTTAAATGATCGACATAATCGATGTCAGCTGCAGTTCAGTTTAGCTTGCATTACTGAAGATAATTACAATAGCAACTTGATGATATTATATATAAGGCACCTCCGTAGCCAGGTGGGCAGGAGCAGCAGTGCGTAGCACACGCTTCTTGATTAGACCGGGATTCAAGCCCGTGACCACCAAATATGGAGAATGCGGAAAGGTCAGGGAATGACCACCGCATATCCCCGGAGCAATATGGCCTTAGTTGCTAATGCTCCTAAAAACCAAACAACAACATATTATATATAACAAAATAGTAAAGATGGAATTGATATTTGCAGAACAGGCTATATTTTAAAATTTAATGATGTGAAAAGAGTGAAACTTATAATCTGTTGTATTGTTTACAGTTGTATACTAATAATTTTGGTGTACTTTTAAAAATGATCATCAATTATACTTTAATTTTTTACATATACTATGTCAGTCTGATTTTCTCAAACAGTGAATCATGAACACTAGTCAATGAGATATCAACTCAGTAAACAAAATTAATTTTGTATCCAAGCAAAGAACTCATGTATTAAATGATCTGATTTTCACTAATTTATTATACAAGTATAATAAATTAGTGAATAACAGCACTTCTGTTACTTGTATGCAAGGACTACTGAAAGGATCATTCTAGTTACAGACATTTGGAAAAGTTGGACAAAACTCCTTTGGAGCTTGACAGCATGTAATTAATTAAATGGTTTTAAACATAGTAATATCTCCTCCAGAAATATAAAAGAGACTTCCCTTGGAACTCCCTTTTTAACACTTAACAAAGAGTAAAAATTTTTCTTATATTAAGTGAAAAGCATGACATCAGAAATAGTTGAAATTAAATTAATTAAAACACCTGAACACCATGTTTTTAAAGCGCAATTTGTTTATTTACTCTCTAATACTGAGAAACCCTAAATACAGAACATTCAATATACTAAACCAAAAAATGAAAGGAAAGGAGTTTCCTTTCATCAGAATGTGATTTCTGAGATCATTCCAAGTAAATAAATGTCAACATAGGTCCAATTCTAAATGGTTATGGAGCTATGCTGTTTGAATTTTTAAAACTGGCTATGCTTTCAATGGTGAAAAATAAAATAAATAACAATAAGCAGACATATACCTAATAAAATGTTTATTCATACTAGATATAATTCTAAATGGTTGTGGAGCTATGACTGTTTGAATTTTTAAAAATGGCTACGGAGCTTTCAATGTTGAAAAATACAATAATTAAAAGACAAACAATGATAAGCAGACATATACCTAGTAAAATATTAATTCATATTAGGTACATAGTTGCTTATTCTTTTTTTTTTTATCATGTTTCACCACTGAAAATGTCATAGCCATTTTTATAAAATTCAAACAGCCATAGCTCCACAACTATTCAAAATTGGACTCAAGCTGATATAGCATTTTTTTAAAAATGCTATATCAACTTAGGTCCAATATACAATCAGAATGGTCTCAGATATCACATTCTGAAGTTATCTATGTTCCTCATAAATTACCCTGTGTAGTTAACAGATGAATTCTAAACCTCCAAAAATTGTAATCTTAAATATTGAAGTGGTTCAATATATTCAAAGAACAAATCATTCCAACTTTGAGTATAACAGGCTTGCTGATGTAAAAATACCTCTGCTTTTTTTCCCTTTCTTTCTATTTATTATTATTTATAAATCATATCTGTCACTTTCTCTGACACAGTTAAATAAAAAAACATACCTCCTAGAAAATGATTTATTCTTGCCCTAGTTTATCCAGCACACCATTAATACTTTACTTGTCATTAACACTTTGCTATTTGTTCTACCAATCGAGCAAAACAAAGTATACAAATAAATATAAAGTAAGCGTAAACTTTTGTTCTTATTAGAAATTGTACTACTATTTAAATGTATAAACTTCTAGAGGTGCTTTATGTACTGGATATCCAGTCAATAAAAATAATGCAAAATATGTCCTTAGTTTAAAAAAAAATAATAAATTATTACCTTTTGTCTTGTTTTTTTACAGTCAAGTAAATTGCTACATAAAGACAAATGAATATAGTCATAAATCACATCTTTATTGTTTTATAATTTACAAAAGTTGCCAGTTCATATTTTATATCACATTTCATACTTATTCTTTTAAGTGTGCTGCACATTTTTTTTAGCATGCTTATTGTCGTAGCCATTATCAGCTCCATTGACACTCGGAATTCTATTGAAAGCATCATCAAGAAGCCAGTATGTCTTCATCTTTCCTTTTCCCTAAAAGGAAAAAAAATTAGCAAATAGTAAATAAGTAAACTAATTACAAAATTATTCAAATGTTTATACTAATGCCAACCTTTTACTTTGCAAATGACTTTTAGATCCTGTTTTGTTAACATCTTCAACTGAATCAGTCATTTAAATGAGATTCAATTTAAGATGTGGCATGATGCTTTTTTAAAAAGGATCATCCATTTCAACCATCCCTGTTGAGATATGGGAGTGCTCTATTGAAACAACTTACTCATGGAGGGTGATTTATACCATTTACAAAATTTGTGAAACTATCATTTATATGTTTATACTTTACTATGTATAAAGCCTTTTAAACTTTATTATTTTTAAGTTTATCCCCACTACCCTCCCTGTGTTTGCCTAGCTATTTAGAATTTTGTAACCTCTTTGTGCACAGTGATTACTAATGAATATACATTTAAGTTTGGAGTACATTTGATTGTGTTAACTGTACTTGTTTAAGACTGCTAGTAGTCAAAGCCTAAAAAAATGCAGGCAATTGATTACTGTACTGATATTTTTCTCTGAGACTCAAAATTAAATTTGGAGGCAAAAATAACTTATGCCCTCTTAACCCACCAACAAATGCAAAGGTCGATTAAAGATCTCAGCAGTGTTAGCTCTTTTGCATTCTTCAACCACCCTATCCACACAGCCAATTTGAGACGTTCTCTATTAATTGTTGAGCAAAGAGGGAAAATGCAGGTTCAAGATAAAACACCAATCAGCACAACTTTAAGTAAGGTGACATATTGTGTTCTAGCTGAAAGAGTAAGGAAAAATATACCTATTGCAAATAGTTTTGTGTAATTTTTTTTTATTTGAATGTCTACACAATAGTTTTTTTACTGAAAGCACATTGAAACTTTTTGATTTACTGTGAAATATGAAAAACCAAATTTTTAATTTCTCTAAATCATGAGACCTTCCCATGTCTCATGATGTCACTTTTTTTTTTTTTTTTTTTTGAAGACCTTCAGCATATTAGTTAACACAGAAACAAGATAATCTCTGCATACACCTTATGTTGCAAAAAAAAAAAAAAATACACTAATTATAACAGACTGTTTTTGAAAATCATACCAGCTTTGACCCTATTTGGGATATCATCAGTTGGCAGGTAGGCAAAATAAAGACCTGAACAACCCTGTGACGGTAGGTATCCACAATATTTGAGATGCAAGAGGGTACAGGAAAATAAAATGAGTTAATTTGATAAAAACCTGTGCTATGAGTACTTATATAAGATTATTATATATGGAAGCTAATTAAATTTTAGGACAAAAAAAGCTTGAAACTATGACACTGTTAGTATAATTTCATCATTACTACATACTTGTAGAATTGTTAAGACAAACTGAAATTTATGTACATTAAGCATTTATTATAACATCTCATATTATGAAACCCTTCAGAACAAGTTGTCTTCACCTTATACTTCAAATAAGTAACACTTCCCCATTACAGAAGCCTGCTGTTACTTATACTTATTAGTTGAGTACCACCACCCAGATGGCACCATTTCAAAGCTATTTGGCCTCTCATCAGTGGGCAGGTACATGCCCAGACGTATAAAAGCTGACAACCCAGTTGTGACTTATTTACACAACATGAAAGATGCCTTGTTATAAGGCAGAAAGGTGTACTTGTTTAGGGCAGAAAGCCTCAAAGTATGAAAAATTCAAACTATAACATTTCAAGTGCAATAACATCATTACATAGTTGGATTTTTAAGACAAACCAAAATTTGTACATCAATTGTGTAGTAATGATGCAATTGCAAAAGGCTTCCTGCACTCAGGAAGCATTCATGTTGAGGTCAGTAAAAAAAATAGTACTGGAACATTTATCTATTAACTACAAATAGTTACCTATGCTTTTTTCATTTGCAAAAATAAATAAGTTAAAAATTAAAATATTTGTTCGGTATTTATTCATAACTATTAAATAAAAAAATTCAAAAGTAAAAAACAAAGACAAAAAATTTTAAAAATCAGAAAAGCAAAAACTCCAAAATAATATAAAAAAAAAAATACTGTTCAGAAGAATCATAGAAATTCCCATACAGGATCGATTACGTATTCTTGTGTGACTGCCCTTTTTGTTTGTTGGTCAACAGCAGAACGATGAGACGTTCGACAAGAATACGGGATCTTTTCTCAGTTAATATTAATTCATACTGCTGAAGCCATGCTCGCATTCAGAAGAACTGCAAGCTACAATTTTGGAATAAGTTTTTAAATGTTTCAAATCTGTGGGCACGCCACAACCACCATTAGCTAAATAATCCCTGTTGGCATTCAAAAATTTAGTGAAAGATAAATTTAAACGTTTACAGAAAGATTCTATTTTATTTTCTCCAAATCCAAGATCAATTTTAGATGGCCATTTTAGATAGTAGATAGTTCAAGAATTTGCTACTCTTTTTATAATGTCTGAAGTTGAAATTCCTTCAGTAAATTCAACAGAATCTGTACTAACGCTCAGCATATGCTTCATATTATTAATAATACTGTTTAGAAATTGATTTCTATGAATTAATGTTACTTTGTTATTGTCTGTTAATGTTACTAAAAATAATTGCATTTTTTCAATAGCATCTGAGGCCTTCTAACAACTTTTTTTCCTTTTTGAGGATCTTTTAAAAGTAACGAATTGTGCAACAAATCAATTTGTCTGCATATACTATTGTCGTATCTCTTTTTTTGCAATGACTCTGAAAGAATCGATAGCTCAAAGAATACATCGTACACCAGGGCTAAATTTAGAACAAACTGTTTGGATGAAATTCGTTTAAATAATCTGTTGAACATGGATTGTTCAGTTTTGTTTCGGTTGTTATCTTTACTGGCATTTTCAAAACGATGGCATAAAGATGCAAAATTTTGCCAAACTGCTGATACGGTCCTAAAGGAGCTGGCCACCCACCTTACATTAAATACTCATCCAATCCTTTTAATTTCTTTGCCGATGCTGGTAGCATATGCTTCTATTTCTCTCTGGTTTTTTGGAGATTGACTGTACAAAGTGTACAGCTTTTCCATAAATAGTTGAAAATGGTTAATTCCATGAACTTCTGATATTGCATCTCCAACTGATAACTCAAGCCAATTGTTTAAACAATGCCATATGATCAAATTTGGATATTTTTCTAATAATTTATTTCCAACTCCAGATTTTCTGCCCAACATAACACTTGCCCCATAGCTCGTAAAAGAAATTAAATAGTGTTTTAAGTAATTGTCGTCAAATCCATAATTTGACATTTTAAGAGACACTGTTATTGTGAAAGCTGTTTGATCTGGCAATTCGATTAAATCAAGAAACAAAGAGAGAGAGAGAGAGAGAGAGAGAGAGAGAGAGAGAGAGAGAGAGAGAATCTTTAATGCCCTTCACGGCCAAAAAGCCAGGGGTTTACATTTTTACAACCTCCCGAAACTTCCGGGAAAATAGAACAATTAATTTACAAAAACAGGTAATTTTACAAAAGAAAACATATTTTATACAAAGGAGAGAACTCCTTACGAGAGTTAGGTCTGATTGAGCTGACTTAACATCGAGATAAGAGCACCAGCTCAATCAGACAGGAACAGATGTAAGGTACACATGTCAATGCTGATTAGTCCTACTAGACATAATTTTTTTCCTGTAAGTCCGGTCAACAGCGAATTTGTTCAGGTCGGCGTCAAGTGCCTGGGTTTGCTTGAACATCTGCTGAGGGAGGAACCTGTCCGAGAGATGGAGTCGCGCTGAATGCGAGTAGAGCTCGGGATTGGCTCTAAGGGCAGCAGGGGGGATCCTCCAGCCACAGGTATCCCAGAATGAAGGTGTTGCGATTATGCCTGTTATCATCTTGACTGTTGCTAGGAGGCGTTGGTCTTCGACTAAGGTGGGAAGCCGTGGAATCCCGAGAGAGTTGGCGAGCTGCGTGGTATGAATCAGAACTGGAAGGTTGTGCTTCCTGTTGGCCCACTTTAGGAGCCAGAATTCTGTGGCAAAGAGTGGTTTCTTTATTGATGGTGCCGCTGACGCCCAAATTTCAGCAGCATAGAGTAAAGGTGGAAAGATGATTGCTCTTATGTACCTCACGGTTGTCTTTTTATCTCTGATATGAAGGAGATGCTGTTTTGCTATCCACCGGAGTCTTGAAGCACGTGTGAGGAGCATGTCTATGTGGGCGTTGAATCGAAGTTTGGAGTCGAATACAACGCCCAGATCACGATGGCTGGATGCAATTGGGATGAGGGTGTTGCCGACCGAAGGCTGGAGAGAAGAAGGAGGTTGCTTCAATGAATACACCATGAATTCGGACTTAGCAGGATTGATCTTGAGCCCGAACTGGCAGAGGTAAGATGTGACTGCAGTGAGAGTGTTGTTAATTTCCGTTTTTACCAGATCAAGGTCTTGACCAGGAATGATGGGAGTAAGTATCTTGATATCATCTGCATAGCTCAGTAGACATCGAGAATGTGCAACCAGTGGGAAGATAACAGATGAGAACAGAAGGCCGGAAAGGACCCCTCCTTGTGGGACTCCTGCGGTGACGGATCTAGTAAGGGTGCGATCTCCTGTCTGAAGCTTTATAACTCTGTTATTCAGAAGAGAGGAGAGAAAGCATAATATGTTCCCTGTGATCTGGAAGTGGCATTCCAGGAGAGTGAGTAGTTGGTTTACTTGGACGGCATCAAATGCAGCCTCAATGTCAACAAGTAAAGTGGATCTTTCATTTTATTGGTTTCGTGTTTTAAATAAATAATCAGAGTAGATTTCTTGCTTAGAGTGGTAGACTCATCAATGAGAATTGATAAGTTTCCATGTTATGTCCACAATTTGTTGGCACAATTTTAATTTCATTTGCCTTGCGACATGCTCTATTATATTAGGAGCACTTAATCTTGAACGGAAACCGTGAGCAATAACAGTGCCATTCAATTCTTGAAGTTGTAACAACTCAAAATGGTCAGAATATGGTCGATCGTGTTTCACAATATAATATGCAGTTCTAGAAACCTTACAGGTGCTAGAAATTTCAGAGTAATTCATTTGATCAATTACCACTTCTAAATGTTGTTCATTTGCAGCTTGCAAGATTTTTTCAGCCTGTATATGTGAAGTACTTTTTGAATGTTCATAAATTTTCTTACGCAAAGATGTCAATTGTGCACTTCTATCTTTGCCATAAGATGATACCACTACCAAACTCCATTCCTTTGAAATGGTAACTCCCTGCATTTTAAATGGTCCTAATTTTTTAAGTCAAACATCCTAATTTTCTGGCATCACATGTAAGCCAAAGATATGTTTTTTCTTCTCAGTCCACATGTCGGCATTCCAAGAGTGGGGCCAATTAAATTTTAATTCTGTGTCACTGATTCTCTCATCTTTAGATCTTGATGGAAAAGAAGAGGTCATGTCGTTATCATTTCCACATATTTGTATATTTTCTTGCACAGTTTTCAGTTTTTTATCAAGAAATCTATTTAAGTTGTTTGCTTGTTTTTCGCTCATTTTGTATCTAATGAACGCAAATTCTTTTAATTCTTAAATACTGAAATTATATATTTAATCCCATAAAAATTAATTTTTACCTTAGAAGAAACAGTAATAAATAAATTAATTAATCTAAATAGTAGAGATCAGTCATAAACTCACATGTACATATTATATACATAATACATATATGAATGACAAAAAAAAAAAAAAAAAATCCTGTACATCGTGCTCCAGAAGACTATATGATCAAGCCACATTGACTGTACAGTAACTAAATCAGACTTCAGACTCACAGTTCATAGAACAACCAGTTCTAGCATTTAGCTCATGGCAAATCAAAATGCAGCATTTGCACGAATCACGGTATATCTCGTGGATCTCTTTATCTAACACATTGTACTTTAGTAAGAAACGTTCAAGTTTCATTGTGAAATTTATATTTTTGTTTTTAAATAAATTTTTAAAGAAATCTATTAATTTTAAAGATTACTATTAATATATATTTTTAGTAACAATGGGTAAAATAGATATTATTTCTCCCTCCCCTTTGATTATGCCATTGTTTCATAATATTAGGTGTATAAATCTAATGATTTTTTATTATGGCATTTAGAAAAAGTACCGGAACATTGTTAGTTCTTCCTAAATATTAGTTCTGAATTAATAACTCAGAATAATAAATTGGTTCTAAACTAATATTTAGAAAGTGATGAAGCTTCCCAGCAATGTGGATAGATCTCCTTCAAAGCAGTCTCTTTGGCACTGTATAAACCAATTCCAATGCTTCTGCAACTTATGGAGGCATTGCTGATAGGCTTCTTTTGAAATTGCTAACAGAAATATTGAATTCTGTATGGCGTCCTCAGTCACTGCAAATCTGTGACCTTTCATGAGGGCTTTAAGCTTGTAAAACAAAAAGTAGAGGAAGTTAAAAATACAGTGAGTATGGTGGATAGGGGACCACAGTGATGGTATGCTTTGCAAGAAATTCATGAATGGAAAGTGCTGACTATGCAGAGGCATTGTCATGAAACACGTACCAATTTCCTGAAACTCATGTTTGCAGCTGTTTTCTCTAAACATTATGAAATCGCCATAGAACTGTTTCATAACTAATATTCCTAGCTCACTATTTGACTTTGTGGGACAAATTCAGAATAAATAATATCCTGCAAAATCAAAAGATATATAATAGGCATAATCTTCGAATTTCATCAGATTGTCTTGCTTTTTTGGGCCTTAGAGCCTTTAGTGTTCTTATAAATCATAGCCATACACCCATGATTTATTACCAGTGATAGAAGAAAAGGTGTAAGTCAGCAGCAGCACTGATGAAGATCCTGCCATCTGGGAACTTGCCACTCTCTGCGATCATCAGCGAGAATGCAAGACACAAAATGAGATGAAACACACCATATACCCAAATATTGTGCTAAACTTTCATTGACATGACCCATAAGAAATGACAATTTCATGGATAGTTAAACATCAGTCACTCCTGATCATGTTACAAACACAAGCAATTGAATAATTGGATTTTGAAGATGAAGGATGGCTAGAGCCATCTTGGCCCTCTTTAAACTATACACTCCACTGGAAAGCCTTTGAATGGCACATTGTATCTTTTCCAAAAGCTGTTTTTACATTTATGTGTTTCTATTGCACTTTTCTGTAATTTGAAGCAAAATTGATACAAATTTTCTGATTGGTAAAATCACTCATTTTAAAATATAATGAAGCACATAAAACACCTTCTGTTCAATATGTGCTAATTCAGAATGACTGTATATAAATAAGTGACTGCATTATCATGTCTAGAAGAGTCACCAAGTAGTTGTGACAAGTTGCAACTTGCTACAACACTGCATCAATATATAATGTCAATCCTTAAACTTTTTGATCACACCTCTTATAATCACATACCAAGAATGTTCCTCTCTAAACTATAATTCTATTTGATTAAAATGGTATGTCATGATTAAAACTCATGACATACCAAAAACTATTTGAAATTATATTGATTGCATTTTATTTTTTTTTATGTCAATGAGATATCTTATAATCAAGTTTAATTTCACACATGAAGTTAAACACAAAAATGTTTCAGCATAATTATTTTAATTTTTAGAAATGAAGAGGACAGTACAAAGACATTACAAAAATCAGTCTTACCTTCACATCAACTTCTCCTCGTGGAATTAAATTAAAAGTATGAAAGTGGTCCAGCATAATTTTTGTGGTTGGACTTACATGGATCTTTAAGGCTTGAGGGAAGGAAAATAGAAGTCATATTAATTGTCAAAAAACTACTTATTATAATGATTTATTTTAAATTATACCATTACAGATATTAAAGGAAGAAATCTCTTTATGGAAGATTCAGTAAATGTGTAGCAATTTTTTAAACTTTAACTTATTCAAAAAATAACTAAGCTTTTAACGAACAGTAAAAAAATATATAAGTTTATACGTTCTCCTGTAGTTTCCATTCTGGAGGCTGTATTGACTGTATCTCCAAACAAACAATATCTAGGCATCTTTTGACCAACCACTCCGGCACAACAAGGACCTACACAAATTACCAAAGAAAAGCAGTTTCATTACATGGATAATAAAGGTGCATTCTACACAGATATTACATGCAAATATTAATGTGCATAAAAGCAGATATTATCATACTGCTTTCATGCATTTGTATTCATTTTATTTAGAATATATTATTTAGAATTTATTCAGTTTATAAATGGAGGAATTAACTCTATGAAGTCTTGTAGAACACTTCAGTGCTGATACTCTCCATCGTTGAATAACTATACAAATAGATTACATGTATTCCACACCCTCGTAGACAAAATCAATGATCCAATGCACCACGGAATCAGCGGTCTGTGGACCCTAAGCCCGACCCCAAAATAGAGCGAATCACCAACCCTAATCTTCAAGCAAGAGACGTCCTTACGTCCTTATACAATACGTCCTTATTTTAAAACAATTTAAATGCTTTGAAACCAAATAAATAATGAATCCATACTTTTAATACTTTAAAAACTAATATTAAAACATTAAGATTCCTCTGAAACATTAAGAACCTAAAGAATCTTGTTACTTCCCTGAAGCAGATGGGGCTTTACGACCAGGGTCACGATCACAGGAAAGTGAAACCGCGGGTGTTGCGGCAGAATTTTATAGCATGGAGATTAGTTGCGATCCTGGTGTATGCGCGTGAAGAACTATGAATCTGAGATGGGGTAGGGGTGACGTACATTGACTGAATTTTGATGTAATTTAATTTCAAGTGTCTCCGAAATTAATAGTTTGGTGTAATCATGTTGGATGCTGAGAATTTTTGCTTCACTGAATAGAAAGGAGTGGCCTTCACTGATCGCACGAAATGCGAGTTCCGAAGCCAGGGAGTGGGATGAAAGGACAGATGCTGAATGTTGTCTCATTCTCATATTGAGTGTACAACGAGTGGATCCCTGGTATGAGGGTTGCAATCCTTGCAAGATACATTGTAGACTAAATCATTTAATTGTAACGTGGAAGAGGATTGGACTTCGTGATTTTTAAGGGCACCATGTAGTTTCATTGTAGGTTTGGCTATGATTTTGAATTGTGTCTTTGAAAATACTATTTAGTTGTTTGAACCACTGTTCAATATACAGTAAAGCAATAAAATATTTTTTTATGTTATTATTGTTGACAACAGGACAGGTATTACGTAATCTGTTTTTTGCTTGTAACCTTATTTCATTTATAAATAGGTAGGGGGTAACCTCTATTTTGAAATCTATTTCTGTGTTTAGGGCTGATTCAGATGTTGAGTATTTGTACGCATTTAGAAATTTATTTAGAATAATGAATCTTTTATAGGTGAAGGGGGTGGTAGCTATTGTAATGAAGAAGCATTCCAGTGTTAGTGGCCTATCTGTATATGCTGAATTGAATTTTGTTCCTAACCCATGTGAGGGTGAAATTTAAAAAATGTACTGATTTTGTTTCAGTAGTTTCGGATTCTAGTGTGAAGCTTAATCTTGCATGGATATTATTAAAGTGTTGTAGGATGTCCTGTATGGTCCCTGCATCTATGATGCAGAGTATATCATCCAGATATCTACCATAGTAGGTGATCTGCAGAAGAAAGGGTGTTAAATGTATTGTTTCAATAGTGGTAAGGTATATTTCTGCTAGTAAACCACTTAGGTTTAACCCAATGGGTAGGCCATAAAACAGTTTGAAAACGTTACCTTGGAAGGTGATATAATTGGCTTCAGTTAAAAGTTTTATCAGATCGAAAATATCTGTAATCTATTAATAGGAGTTTAGTATGGTTAACTGGTAGGGAGTCTTTGTTTAACATGTCCAGGGTGTATGTAACATCGCCCCTACCCCATCTCAGATTCATGGTCCTTCATGCACATGCTCCAGGATCGCAACTAATCTCCATGCTATAAAATTCTGCTGCAACACCCGCGGTTTCACTTTCCTATGATTATGACCCTGGTCGAAAAGCACCGTCTGCTTCAGGGAAATAACAAAATTCTTTAGTTTCTTAATGTTTCAGAGGAGTCTTAATGTTTTAATATTAGTTTTTAAAGTATTGAAAGTATGGATTCATTATTTATTTGGTTTCAAAGCATTTAAATTGTTTTACAAACGGGTGCATTGTATTCTCTCACTCAAAGATTAGGGTTGGTGATTTGATGTATATTAGGGTCAGGCTTGGGGTTTGTGGGCCTCCGATTCTGTGGTACATTGGATCATTGATTTTGTCTAAGAGGGTATGAAATACATGTAATCTATTTGTATAGTTATTCACCTCAGGGACTCACATCTGGTGAGTATGGGCTTGGCACACCCAGGGTCCTGAACTGGATATCATTATTCTTCTCTTTCTTGGTAATTCCCTTCTACTTCTCTCTCTCTCTCTCTCTCTCTCAGGGTAACTCGGGAATTTTTTTTTGGCTAGCACAGCATAAGCCTCAGGCTTCCTTGCACCATGTGGCTAAGTAGTAGTAGTAATAGTAGTAGTAACAACAGAGGGTATCAGCACTGAAGTGTTCTACAAGGCACCACAGAGGTAATTCCTCCATTTCTAAACTAATTTATTTATAACGTAGAATGTATTGAGCCTTTTCTGCTGTTATCTATTAATTAAATACATTCCTATAAATTCCTTTTGACTATTCCACAAACTTCACTTACTCTCCACTCATATTCAACCTCACAGGCATGGGAGATTTCTTGCCTACCTTGGTATAGAAATATACCAAATTAACACTTAGATATTCAGCCCAGGATCACCACATAACTTTCCTAAAATATTGCCTCAAACAAAACATTACTCTGAAATTTTCCATGGTCAAATTCAACCAAAATTTACTGGGCATAAACAAATTCGCTTACACCACATCACGTAGTATCGTTAACCTGGCCCCGAGATCTCATTATTCTATCAAGCAACAATATCTGCATCAAGTAAAACAAATCCGTAATAAATTAAGAAAATACCTTCACCCTAACGATTGGTCAACCTTGAAAACCACTATCAATTTTTGTCATGAAACACGAGCTTTGGAAATTAGAGACTGTCACGGAAATAAACTAAACAGGCTAACCCAGATATTTGAAATTCCACATGCTAATTACCCTGAACTGCCACTCTCAACTTGCAGCACAGCTTCCCAGCAAAAAATATTTAAAAGTTTCATGTATTACAAAATATAAATATCACATTATATTCATCAGATGTGAATCATATTGATTAGTATCTGATATTACAATGAGATATGAAACTTTCAATTCAGTGTAAACAGGAAACTAGGAAAACATCGTATCCTGTCTATAATTTATAGGACCTTTACAGAAAACTAGGAAAAGGATGTCATCATTATCACTATATAAGGTGATAGTGAGACAGCACATAGAATACTGCTGAACTGGCACCTCCGTAGCCAGGTGGGCAGGAGCAGCAGTGCATAGCACACGCTTCTTGATTAGACCAGGGTTCGAGCCCATGACCACCAAATACGGAGGATGCGGAAAGGTCAGGAAATGACCACCGCATATCCCCGGAGCAATATGGCCTTAGTTGCTAATGCTCCTAAAAACCAAATAACAAACAAACTGCTGAACTCTAAAGGCTGCAGCAAAAAAAGATTATAATTTCTTGAGTGTTCTAAGAGGGGATACTAGATGGACAAAGAACACTACTCATTGCTCCCAAGGAATGGCTTTGACTGCAGAGCTTGGCATCTAACCAACTTGGGGGGTAATTAAGGGAATATGAAGACTCTGAAGGAATCAGTAAAATGAATAAGGTAGGTATAATACGACTGGAAAGACATGAATGAGGGGGAACAAATATAAAATCTTAGGGAAGGAGTAACAGAAGGCTGAATCTCATGAAATTTACCTTTGGAGAACATGTAGATAAATTGTGCACATACTATAAATGATACATTTTATATATCTTGAGAGCCAGAAACAATCTCCCATTTCCCACAGACCCTCAACCATGCCATTTTGAAGACACATTCATAAATGTGATCAGTCTGAATATAGAGGTCCTATTGTATTTTTCCAGTTTTGTCTATGATGAATTTTTCCTCTATTGTAATTATTGTTCTTTATTTATGATATGTACAACTTTGCTTGACACCTGAGTATGCTTGCAGAATTTCTCTCTTTCCTTATAGCAGGTGAAAAGATATATGCTAATAAATGCTTCTAATAAACACATGGATTAGGCAGCAAACTCAAGTAAAGGACATTCTTATCAAAACTAAAGAACTAAAATGGTCTTGGGCAGGACACCTAGCTCGAAGACATGATGACAGATGGACTAAGAAAATAACAGAATGGTACCCAAGAGGAGCTAGAAGAAAACCTAGAAGACAAAGGCGGAGATGGATAGATGAAATTTGTGAGTTTGTGGGTAGTAAATGGATGGCCAGTGCTCAAAACAGAAGGAACTGGAAAGTTGCTGGAGAGGCCTTCATCCTGCTGTGGATTGAAAATGGCTGATGACAATGAAATGCTTCTCTGCATTATATATTTTTTTCTATTGGACTTATGCTCAGTTTACAAATGATGGAGTTAAGTCCAAACCTGTCACTGGAGAAAAAAAGTCTCCCAAAAATGCATTTATTAATATATTATTTCAATGCCTGTTTTGAAATATAACTTGCGTTTCTTTTCTTAATTAAGCAAATACATATTTTGGAATATACTTTTTTTAACAAAAGTATATTTTGGAATAACCCTAATTTGTCTATTCCATTTACATTGTTTTTTAAATTATTTTATGTGTTCTTTAAAAGATATATTTGTTTATTAGGAAAAAACTGATGAGTGAAATGATAATTAGGCTCCTCCTAAAACAAAAAACCTGATTGTCACCACCTTTTGAAGAGGTATTCAGAAGAAAAATCTTCAGAATACCTCCTGTTTAACTGATATATATACACTATAATAAGCTGAAATAAGTTAATTCCTATTTCAATTTGGGCTAAGGTAAAGAAAGCCAACACAAGAACCACGAGAAACTTTGCTTAACTTACCGGGCAAAAGATGGTGCGTGTTATCGGTAGTGGCAGTAGAAGTCGATAACGATGTATTGATTAATTTTTTTCTCAATATTAAAAGCAGATTATTGGAGTTCATGAGTGGGCTGCAGGAAGGGGGGGGGGATAAACACCTTAAGACCGAGGCTGTTGTTGTTGTTATTTGGTTTTTAGGAGCATTAGCAACTAAGGCCATATTGCTCCGGGGATATGCAGTGGTCATTCCCTGACCTTTCCGCATCCTCCGTATTTGGTGGTCATGGGCTCGAACCCCGGTCTAATCAAGAAGCATGTGCTACGCACTGCTGCTCCTGCCCACCTGGCTACAGAGGTGCCTAAGACTGAGGCAGTCTGGAGGGTGTACCCATAAGTAAATTTCAGCCACGAAGGCATTACACTCATGAACTCCAAAAATCTGCTTTTAATAATGAGAAAAAACTAATGAATACATCGTTATCGACTTCTACTGCCACTACCGATAACATGCACCATCTGTTTACGGAGAATGTAGGGAGAAACTGCAGTAGCAGGAAACAAGTTGGCCTGGTAAGTTTTCCTGAAGTTTCCCCTGGTTCTTGTGTTGGCTTTTTTTACCTTCCCCTCAATTTGTTATAGTATATGTATATATCAGTTAAACAGTTCTTATAATTTTGAATCTTTTTTGAAAATTCTTCCCTACTCAACAAAATATTCAATATACACTGTGAAGCAGAAACTCACCTGTATGGATGCCTATCCTTAATTTTAATTTTTCCTGAGGCCGATGACGGATAGCAAATTTATCCACTCCTTGCAAAAGTGCCAATGCCATTCGAGCTACTTCAGGAGCATGATTCATGCCATTTCTATCGGGAAGACCAGAAACTACCATGTATGCATCTCCAATTGTTTCAACCTGAAAAAGAACCAAAGTTGAAGAAATATTAATCATATATAGTCTGTAACATGATATTTCTGTCATGTTGTGTGAGATCCTATCAACTCTAAATTTACCTAATTTGACCAAAATAAATTACACATTAAATTATATGGCTCTCAAGTTTAAATCAGATCTGAAGCATTCTGTCATAATGATGTACTTCTAAAAAGTATATTTTTCCAAAACTACTATTTCGGGAATAATAAAAAACATGTGGCATTACCATACATTAACAAGGTTAAACTTTTGGGATATGTTTTTGAATATTGTTGAATTGCATCTTCTGTGACTGAGGGCAAGTTTCTTCTGCATATCTTATAAATAACTGGATAACTTAGTTCTCCCAAGACAGTCAGATTGTTGTTGTTGTTTGTTATTTAGAAGCATTAGCAACCAAGACCATATTGCTCCGGGAATATGCGGTGGTCCTTCCCTTGACCTTTCCACATCCTCCGTATTTGGTGGTGACGGGCTCGAACCCCGGTCTAATCAAGAAGTGTGTGCTACGCACTGCTGCTCCTTCACACCTGGCTACGGAGGCGCCAAGACAGTCAGAGAAAAGAGGATTTATGCTGAGAAACTCATACCAAAATGTGTGTCAATTTGTAACTGTAAAAATAATAATTATAAATATTTTCAGTATTCTGAGCCCTTGCAAGCAGCACAATCACCCTCCTCCCATATCATATGAAAATGGCTTGATTTTGAATCCCGTCAATGTAACAAGAATTTTTATGGACTTTTATCACAATATGGCAAAACTAGCCAGTCTCAGGCAGTGGTCTATGGTTTTTTCTTTTCAGAAACTTGGACTTTTCTTTCAGCAAACCAACTGAATAACATGCAATTACAGATATAATATACTGATTATTTGTTGTTGTTGTTGGAGTGGGATTTATTGGCGCAAGGGCTGCTATGACCATATTGCGCCTATACCGTTACTTTGGAGTGTTTGTCAATATAGGAAAGGAGACTATTCTAGAAGTGATTGTATGCGTTAATCATTTTTAGAAAGGTGAACAGTTCTGATAAAGTGGCATCATTTCCAAGTATATGGCTTAGTTGCAGAGGTTTTTGTGAGCTAATTAAGGATTTGAAACATGCGATTCTAGCTGAATGATAATGTGTACACTCAATGATAATATGTTTTACAGTAAGTATGGAACTACAATGCGGGCAAAGTGGAGGATCTTCTCCTAGCAGTAGAAATAGGTGTGTAAGATGTGTATGGCCAATTCGTGCTCTTGCCAGCACGACCTCTTCCTGCCTGTTTGATCGGGAACTGGATCTCCACAGCTGTGGATTGTGTTTTATTTCAAGAAGTTTGTTACCGGTTTGATTATGCCACATTTCAGACCACATCTCAGTACATATCCGCCGTATGACTGGTTTGTAGTCAGAAAAAGGAACAGGGGTGGAATCGAAGCAAGTGGGGTGTTTTGCTGCTTCGTCTGCACGCTCATTTCCTGGAATTCCAACGTGGCTCGGTATCCAGCAAAACGTAACAGTCCGATTATTTTTGTTGAGTTGGCATAACTGTGACCTGATTTGTGAGAGGAATGGATGCAAATGTTGTGATTTATTCTGCAGAGCATTCACCGCACTTAAAGAGTCTGTATATATTATTACTTGGGTGTTTGGAACATCGTTAAGGAGTTTTAAAGCCATTTTGATTGCGTATAGTTCGGCCGTAAAAACACTGCATTCAAGTGGTAATTGGACAGAGACAGTGCATGCAGGACTCATTACTGCAGCTCCCACGGAGACATCAGTTTTGGAGCCGTCCGTGTATATCTGAAGACTGTGAGCATTGGTCAATGCGTGATTCGCATGTAGTTGTCTGAGATTGTGGTTCGATAAGGAGTGTTTTCCCCACTGAAGAAAATAGTCATCGCAATGAGGTATATACATTGCCCATGGTGCTTGTACTGCGTCCGTAGCTTGAAAGATATTTCCAAGATAGATGTTCCAATTTTGAGTTACCTCTTGTAGCCGAATACCAGCAGGTTTGTTTTCGTTGGGTTTATTTCTATATAAGTTTTCCCACTGCGGTTCAAAAAGATATGTCCAGATGGGATGAGACGGGTGACTACGTAATTTGACTGCATAACTAAGAAGCAATACTTTTCTCCTAAGATGTAGTGGAGGTTCATTGGCATCTATATACATACTTTGCACTGGGGATGTCTTAAAGGCCCCTAAGGCAATCCTGAGAGCACTATGCTGGACCGGATTGAGCCAAGCCAATGCTGTCTTTCGTGCAGAATCATAAACTGGGGCTCCATAATCTAGACGAGATCTTATTAAGGTTCGATACAGATGTAGAAGAGTGAAGCGATCGGCTCCCCATGTCATGGAAGATATAACTTTGAGGATATTAATCTTTTTCATGCACTGAGTTCTTATTTGTCGTATATGTGCCTGAAAGGTAAGTTTGGTGTCAAGTGTAAGGCCCAAGAACCGGATACTTTTGCTAAGTGGTATTTTTTGGGTTCCTAATATTAGCTCGGGATCTGGATGGAGCTGACGCTTTTTGCAAAAATGGATAGCAGTTGTTTTTGTTGCAGAGAGACGATAGCCATTGTGGGATGCCCATGATTCTATTTTATTTATCGAGAGCTGCAATTGTCGCTCAATGGACCGCATGCTTTGTGAATGATAGGATATAGTAAGGTCATCTGCATATAAATAGGTGTCAACATTAGCCGGAATATTTTCTGTTGCATTATTTAGCCTAACCGCAAAGAGCGTTGCACTTAGAACTGATCCTTGTGGGACCCCTTCTTCTTGGACAAATGTACGGGAGAGTGAATTGCAGTAACGCACTTGAAAGGTCCTGTTTTCTAGAAAACTCTGTATGATAAGGGGTAGTTGACCCCGGAGCCCTGTGGCATACAGATTTTGAAGTATGCCATACCGCCAGGTGGTATCAAAGGCTTTTTCGATATCCAAGCAAATCATGACTAGATGTTCTTTACGGATAAAAGCATTGCGTATGTTGGATTCTGCCTTGACCATAAGGTCTAGAGTTGACCGATTTTTCCGAAATCCGTACTGATTCTTATTCATCACCGAATGAGATTCTAGATACCATACTAAACGGGCGTGGATCATTTTTTCTAGTGTCTTACCAAGGCAGCTGCTGAGAGATATTGGCCGATAGTTTCGTGGATCTGATTGATCCTTTCCAGGTTTAGCAAACGCTAGAACTATTGAGTGACGCCAAGAAAGAGGAAAGTAGCCATCTGAGAATATCCGGTTGAAGTATATTAGCAATGAATTCAAAGCTTGTTTGTTTAAATGTTTAAGCATTATATAGTATATCCCATCAGGCCCTGGTGCACTATCACCCGACCTATTTAGACAGCTCTCTAGTTCAAATGATGTAAAAGGTCGGTTATATGGAGGAGATGCCCTTGTATTGAAGTTCAGGTTATGCTTTTCTGCTTTAGCTTTTAGCTGTTTAAAAGTAGACTCATATGCTGATGCTGCGGAGATTTGGAAAAAGCAATCTGCCAGGGCATTTGCAATTTCTGTTGGAGTGGAGAAGTCTTTACCTTTCCAGCTTATAATCGGCATTGATTCGGGGAACAGTTTACCATTCAGTTTTTTGATTTTATTCCAGATTTTTCTAATCTCTGTATTTTTAGTAATAGTGGAAGCGAACCGGATCCAAGAGTCTTTTTTCGCTTTTTTCTGCACATAACGTGCCTTTGCTTTAAGTTTCTTAAAATTAATCAAGTTTTCAGTTGTTGGATACTTGCGAAATCGATTCCATGCTTTATTCTTTTCTCTTTTAGCATCACGGCATGCATCATTCCACCAGATATTGGCATGTCTGCGAGGACTGGCTGTGGTTTTTGGTATAGCACAGGTTGCAGCTGTTATTAACTGTGCAGTAATGTGGTCGGTAACTTTATCTATGGACTGGCTTTTGATGACTTCATTATCAAAGGAAATTGAATCTGTGAACTTGTTCCAGTCTGCTTTTGAAAATTTCCATTTTATGCGGCTGGCTATATGTGTGGTTCTGTTTGTTTGCAATTTGCAAATAATTGGGTAATGGTCACTGTTTAGTGGGTTACTTGAAACTATCCACTGAATGATTGGGAATAGTTTTGGGGAACATATTGACAAGTCTATGGCAGTAGATACTCCGGTGGGAAAATGAATATAAGTGTCAGCACCAGTGTTTAATAATGTGAGATTCTGGCTCTCAAGAACTGTTTCAATAAGTTTTCCTCGTTTGTCTATCTGGGGAGATCCCCACATAGTGTGGTGCCCATTGAAATCTCCTAGTAGAATGAAAGGAGATGGAAGCTGCTTTATAAGGTCCTCCAGTTCTTTCACAGTGAATTCTTTGTTTGGGGAAAGGTATACAGAGACAATGGTTAAAGTAAAATTTAAAACAATACGTATGGCTACAGCTTCTAATGTGGTCTGCAGGGAGATCTGTTTTGTAGGAACTTTGTTGTCAACTAGTATGGCTACACCTCCTCTGGTTGAGTTAGTATTGCTTATGTCTTGTTGATAGATACTATAATTTTTAATCACTGGAGTCACCTGCGGAGTTAGATTGGTTTCTTGCAAGCAGAGGCTGATTGGACTGTGCTGTTTGATTAGGTCATAAATATCAAATATATTGCTTCGTAGACCTCTACAGTTCCACTGTATAATATTCTGCATTATTTAGTTTTTGGGATTGAGTATGGTTCTGTCTGTTTTTTATATCCAACCTGCTTGTGTCGTTCTGGTTTCATCTTTTCTTTTTTTGGGAAGCTAGGACGCCCAAGGTCCATATCATCTTCTGCATGTAAATCTAATATTGTCTCATCATGCGGGGTACCAGTATCTGTGTCCATATTTCCTGAGTATGGTTGTTGTGCAATATTTGGGGATGATGCTTTCAATTTCACAGTTTCTGGTAGAGTATCAGTTGCAGTTGGTGGGACTGTTAGCGGAGTATTGTTAGCACAAGTCACTTTACATTGTTCTGTAGGTGGCTGCTGTGGGACCGACAGCACTGATCGGGCCCAATCAGCAATTGAGATGGATGGAGGTACTGTGACTGCCGTTTGTGTTGCAGCTGACTGGTATTTTTTGGCTGCCGCAGCATAGGTAATTTTTGGCATACTGAGCATAACTTTTTTCCTAGCTTCCTGGTAGGTGACCTTTTGCTCAACTTTGTATTTCTGGATCTCTTTTCCTACCCTCCAGAGTTCACATGATTTTGAGTATGCTGGATGCTGGCCTTTACAATTTGGGCATTGTGGCGTTTCTGCATTGCAGTCCGTTTGTGCATGAGCTTTAGAACCACAGTTTGGGCAGATGGCGTCTCCTCGACATACTGTTTGCGAGTGTCCAAATTTTTGACACTTGAAGCATCTGATTGGGTTCGGAATGTAGGGACGTATTCGGCAATTAAGGTATCCGCTTTGACACATGATGGTAAGGTTGGTGTACTAAATGTGAGGATAATATTCCTAGTGGGAACAAGTTCACCATCTTTTTTAATTATTATCCGCTTTGCTTGAACTACCTTTTGATCTTTTAGTTCTTCTACTATCTCGTCTTCAGTGACATTCATCAGGTCCCACTCTGCTATTACTCCTTTGGAGCTATTTAAAGTGGCATGAGGGGTGACCTGTACTGGTATTCCGCCGAAAGTGGATAATTTCAGTAGAGACTGAGAATGCTGGTGCTTAGTTGTTTCGACTAGAAGATCTCCAGATCGGAGTCTTTTCACCATTTTCGGTGAACCAGCCACACTTTCCAAACATTTCTGGATTAGAAATGGTGAAAGTGAACTCACAGGTTTGGCAGAAAGAGAATGTAATATGAGGAACGCTGGATATTCCTGCTGATTCTCATTTTTGCGTAGTCTCTTAGATTGTGATTCGTCACGTTCGGGTTCATTTGAGTCATGACATGAGCGTCTAGGCTCAAGTACTGGAAAGTTGTCATAATCCATGGTTGCTCCTTTTAGCCCCAGAGGATAACTTTTCCTCCAGGTTACCGGCCCCGCCACGTGGAGGCAGGAGCGGTGCCACCAGTGACCAAGCGATTAGAGATTAGTGGTTAGTGTGTTATGTGTTATTTCTATATACAAGAAGAAGAAAGGTACCTTTCCTTTCTTTTGAAAAGCTTACTTCTTTATTTAGAAGAGCTGAAAATAAATAACTTAGCAAATGAAACACTTGAAATTTCTCTGAAATCTATTAACTCTAGAGAAGTCGCTTTGAAATTCACTTGTAGATTCGCTTTGATCACTCGCTTGGCACTCGGGGCCTGATTATTTGTAGCATTAGTTGATTTGGCAATTAAAACATACCTAACCTAACATCTAAATCAGTATTCTGATAAGTATTATATTTCACCTCATGAAGTAAATTATTACAGGTGGTTCCAAGGTTAAAAACCAAACTGTGCTATAACTGGTTGCCAAAACTTTGTGAGCTTTGAAAATTTAGGCTGAATGTATATATCAGAGATGTGTTAAATGTGCAAGCTGTTGTATATAAAAGGGCTTCCTCACATGCTTATAGTGCAACTTAAGTGCCATCAACTTTTACTGTTCATAGTTCTGTACCCATACAAAAATTGTAGTACATGGTAATATTTAAAGATGATGTACAGATTCGATACAAGTTCAATAAAAATCATAAATTATATAAAAGTTAATAAATCCAGGGAGTTGAGACTATTCTTATGCAAAGGTTAATATGCTAAAATATTTGATAATACAAGGTGTTTGGAAAATTGTACATAATCACCACATGGAACAGCACCTGATGGAAAACTACTATGAATAGAAATTACCAGCACAACTCAGTGAGACTGCATTATAGAGAAAAGCAGCTAGTAATAATTTATGTTACATTTAGTATATCCATGAGAGGGAAATTAACTTGTATGTTAATTAATATGTATATTCACACATTCTCAAATAATACATCTTTCAATAAAGTCAAATTTTTAAAAATATTTTGGTATTAGTATTAGAAGTGGCAAATGATGCAGGAAAGTAACACTTACACAGCATCAGCAAAAAAAAAGAAGAAAAAAAAGTATCCGCATCATTTATTACCAAATAAAAGAGATAAGTAATACAAAGGTCAAAAATAAAGTTCCTGTTTCTATTCTTGGTGACATGTTTTTTTGTTTTTTTAATTTCTTGTGTATATCACTAAGTTCAATTTTAGTCAGAAAGAATAGTCAGAAAGGGAAAAAAAATTCCTACATCTCGATTTGATCGCATATATCCAAAGCACGCATTAAACTAATGGTTCAACTGTTATTGTTTTGCTCATAATTACAATGTGAGTTAGTCATTTATGCAAATTCATAAATTACTGAATTTTGTATTTAAAAATTAATACTTAAAATTCTGATTAATATCATAAGCTCAATTCCTCGTTGAGACTTCTTGAATGATATATGATTTATCTTTGCAGGTTTAAAACCCAACGACAGTATCATGAAGAAACATATATTCAACAATAGTTTTGATAATGTTTAATAGACTCCACGGAAAAGTTTTAAAAAATGTGGAAAAAATTGACTACTGACCACCAAGGTCACTGGAAAGTGACTAGTGCAGGGCAATCTGAGCAGTTGCATTTCACACCACTTGATGTCAGTGGGAGAGCAATCCTAATAGGTCATGGCGCTTCCGTAGCCAGGTGGGCAGGAGCAGCAGTGCGTAACACACGCTTCTTGATTAGACCGGGGTTAGAGCCCGTGACCACCAAATACGGAGGATGCGGAAAGGTCAGGAAATGACCACCGCATATCCCCGGAGCAATATGACCTTAGTTGCTAATGCTCCTAAAAACTAAATAACAACAAAAATAACTAATAGGTCACCCCTAAGCAATGCAACTACTTTTTTTGTTTATCTTATTTATTTATTTTTGGCCAGTGCAGAAAGCCAGTGGCTTCCTTGCACTATATGGCTAATACTAGTACCAACTGCAAGACCTCTGAAAAAGCAATGTGTAAAAAAAATTACCAACTGAGTATTACCATCTTAAGGAAGATCACAAATGAAAGCTGTGATCCATCACCTTAAACTATAACTTATTTATGGTAATTATACAAATGAATTAGATATTATGAATCAGATCTGTAATGCTCAATACGTTCTACATTGATATTAATATTTGTAAAATAATAAGAGGAGTTTACTTCTATATAGTACGAAGAACACTTCCGTATGATACTCTCCAGAAATTAAAATGAAAAAAATCGAAAAACGTACATTAGAGTAAAAAATAATTAAAAATCAATTTAACACAATTAAATCAATTTAACTCAATTAAAAATCAATTTAACGCAATCAAAAAATTAAAAAGAATCTAACGAAAATATTCAAAACGATTTTCCTTCCTAGGAAGGAAAATTTCGTTAGATTCTTTTATTAAAAATTATTAAACGCAATTAAAAATATTAAAAAGATCTAACGAAAATATTCAAAACGATTTTCCTTCCTAGAAAGGAAAATTTTGTTAGATTCTTTTTAATATTTTTAATTGTGTTAAATTTATTTTTAATTGAGTTAAATTGATTTAATTGTGTTAAATTGATTTTTAATTATTTTTTACTCTAATGTAAGTTTTTCAATTTTTTCATTTTAATTTCTGGAGAGTATCATACGGAAGTGTTCTTTGTACTATATTGAGGTAAACTCCTCTTATTATTTTACAAAGTTAATTATACAAATATAAAAATTTTTAAATCTATAAAATCAGAAGCAGGTTAAATCTGTATAAAATTTTAAATTTTGTATCAGCATCTACATGTTAATTCTGTAGCTAAAACAGCATAAACCTACAGTGAAGTTAAAATATGAAAGTAGTACCTGGTTGTGGTAGATTAAATTTAGAACAGAAAAACTACAACTGTAAGATCTCCAAACTGAAATGTGTGTAAATGCCAGTGATGAGTGTAATGCTCCTTAACAGAACAAATTATATATCGGTAATAATTATAGGAGTCATAACTATTTTAAAAAATTATTTTCTAAAAAACAGTCTATGTACTGTATATAATGTTTTGAAGACACACACACGCATGTCTGTAACTGGATGTGTACAAATTAAAAAAAAAAAAACAATAAAACTTTTTTTGGAACATTTTCAGAACCCTATGGTTCTGCAGAACATAGGTTAAAAATGATGCAAAACATGAAAGGATGGACACATTGTTCTTTTAATAAATAAAATTTATAGTCACTTACCTTATACACATCAAAGTCACTTATGATTGCATCAAAACAGGTATAAAGGTCATTCAGAAAATCAACCACCTGAAAAAAAAATTATCATATAGATTGAATTTTATTTTTTTTTTAATAAGGGGTTCTTTATTTTTAATATTGGAATGTGACTTTTTAATTTATACAGGCAGAAAACCAAGTTATTTCTTGTCATATATAAAAAAAAAAAACTTGTTAATTTCTAGTTCCCAAACAGTTAACAACTCAATTATAACTTTTTTTCCTACAATTATATGCAGGTTTAAGAGCTCTTTGTTTTTTTTAACTGGCTCATCCAAAATTAAAAAGGTAGTATTACATGAAGCATAGCCTAAAATGTATGATCATAAGTTTGACCTTACCTAGCATGCATGGCGCCTCTGTAGCCAGGTGGGAAGGAGCAGTAGTGCGTAGCACACGCTTCTTGATTAGACCGGGGTTCGAGCCCGTCACCACCAAATACGGAGGATGCGGAAAGGTCAGGGAATGACCACCGCATATCCTGGAGCAATATGGCCTTAGTTGCTAATGCTCCTAAAAACCAAACAACAAACAACAACAACCTAGCATGCAATAAGGTAAGGTTTAAAGTGCATATGGATTTTTTTTAAAAAAGAATAGTAAATTATAACTATAGTATTAGCTCCTAACATTTACCAGCATGCATTCTCAAATATATTTCAATGATTTTGAATTTTCAAAAATATTTTATTACCAAATTCAAGGTATGAGTAATTGTTATTAATTGTTAAAAGGTTATTTAAAAATAAGAATTAGCAATATCTTTCTGTACAATGCTTGAATTTTAGTTTAGTTTAGTTATTAGCAACATCTTTTGCTAGAATGTATTCCTTTCTAGAATGTATCAGTCAGAGAGTTAAGTGATGGTCTACACAGATGAGCCAAAACATTATGACCAGTGAGTCGTTATGCAAATCGAAGCAACTGCAGATGAACTACAGCATGTGCGCAGGTTGGGACACAGTATAAAAAACACCCGATACTGAGCTCCTTTAATCAGTGTTACTCTTGTTCTTCAGATGGAAAAGGCAGCAGACTTAAGTGGGTTTGACAAAAGCCAAATTGTAATGGCCAGACAACTGGGTCAGAGCATATCCGAAATGGCATGGCTGGTGGGGTCTGACAGTCAGCCATGGTTAGAACCTACCGAAAGTGGTCCAAGGAGGGGAAACCCACAAACCACCGGTGAGGTGTCTGATGACCACAGCTCATCGATGCTCGAGGTGAGCGAAGGCTCTCCTGGATGGTATGTGGCAACAGAAGGGCGACTGTGGCGCAACTCACCAGTAATTGGAATGCTGGTGACAGGCATAATGTGTCACAACACACAGTACATCGAACCCTGCTGAAGATGGGGCTGTATAGCCGCAGGCCACTCTGAGCGCCCATGCTAACCACGGTTCACTGGCGACAGCACCTACAATGGGCATGCGAGCATCGAAACTGGACCTTTGAGTGGTTGGAAGAAGGTTGTCTGGTCCGATGAATCACGTTTCCTGTTGCACCATGTGGATGGCCAGGTACGTGTAAATTGTTTACCTGGGGAAGTGATGGCATCTGGATATACAGTGGGACAAAAACAAGCCAGTGGCAGCGGTGTCATGTTTTGGGTGATGTTCTGCTGGGATACCCTTGGTCCAGTCATCCATGTGCTGGGCACTCTGACGTCTACCACCAACCTAAACATCATTGCTGACCAGGTATACCCTTTCATGGCAATGGTATTCCCCTCTAGCAGTGCAATCTTTCAGCAGGATAATGCGTCATGCCACACATGAGGAAGGCTTCCAGATATTGCCCTGGCCTCCAAATTCCCCAGACATCAATCCCATCGAGCATCTGTGGTTTGTGTTGGAACAGAAACTCTGATCTCCGGCATCTCGACCACGGGCCTCACAGGAATTAAAGGTCTGCTGGTTATGTGTTGGTACCAAATACCACAAGACACGTTTAGAAATCTTGTAGCGTCCATTTCCTGCCGGGTACAAGCTGTTTTAGCTGCACATGGAGGACCAACGTCATATTAGATAGGTGGTCATAATGTTTTTGCTCATCGGTGTATATACTGGCTATTTCCTAAAATTCCTTATATCATTTATTCATCTCTCAAATTGTTTTAACTACAGTCAGCACAGAGTCGGGAATATGAAAACTCTTTTTCTGAGTTCCTCATTTGTTTTAGTTTTATTGTTTATACTGGATTTTAGTGAAATGATTATCCACCATGCAAAGGTGGATAATCACCTTCATGAGGAGGGATTTGTTTCTAGTTCTTAATTTTCAGTTCTTTATATTCTTGAATAAAACCAAGCAGAATTAGAAGTGAGCTTTGTAAAGCACAAGAAGTGTTAGGTGCATTAAGATCAGATTAATATCATTACAAAAATTGAATTTCACAGTTTAGAAAAATTAGTATAATAACAATTATGACAAATTGTTGTTGTTGTTTTGGTTTTTAGAAGCATTAGCAACTAAGGCCATATTGCTCCGGGATATACGGTGGTCATTCCCTGACCTTTCCGCATCCTCCGTATTTGGTGGTGACGGGCTCGAACCCTGGTCTAATCGCAAGAAGCGTGTGCTACGCACTGCTGCTCCTTCCCACCTGGCTACAGAGGCACCTTATTACAAATTAATACAGATATTAAAAGTATATTATGTCCTAGTGATTAATAAATATACAACACTAAAACCCTGAGATTTCTAACTAATCTCAGAGTAAAGTTATTTAAAGCTGCCAGAAAATTCAAGTAAGCTAGCAACAACACATTGCAATTATACAATGTAATGTGCGATTAAGAACCTTTTTTTCTGAATCAAATGATAAACTGCATACCTGGATTGGAGTACTGGTTGAAGACATTGCTGTGAAACCTACAATATCACTGAAATATATGGTGACACTATCATACAGTTCAGGTTCTACAGACTTTCCTCTCTTCAGCTGTTCTGCCACAGACCTAAAAATAAGAATTTCTCTGAAAACCTTAGGTGAAGACAAAAAAGATCATATGCCCATATACAGCAATGGTTTTTAACTTTTTCACAATGGTGACTCACTATATGAAATGATGCATTAGTTTCCACCATGTTAATATTTAATATCTTTTAAATTATAAAATTAGCCATTTTTTTTATTCTTGTTTATTTTAAATGGTCTTTTGACCATTGAAAATTTTCTCTAGCATTATACAGGTTGAAAAACACTGCTCTATGGTATTCAACCAATTAGCTGATATGTTTAATCATCTTAAAAATAAGTCTGCACAAATAGTTTTAACTTGGTTCTCATACAGAAGTTTTGTCTAATCCTCACCTTGGAAGGACTTCATAAAGAAGCTCTTCTGATTTCCTTTTCTCTTCCAAAAAGGCTGCAGTCCTTTGTTCCACAAGTACCTCCAGGTTGTTAGCATATCGTTCCATTCTGGACAGCAGATTGTCCATTATATTTACTTCTCCATTTCGACCTCTATAAAGACAAGGAACTGCAGACTGTAACATAAAATCTCCCAGGTTATATTACAGGAAATGTACTAATGTTTGAATCTTAGGCTATCCATAGATAAAAAGAATTTTACTAAGAGAATATGACACAACAGAGATCTCAAACATAGTAACTGAAAATAGATATCTCAAGAACAGATAAAAATATATCCCACTTATGTTAAAACCTTTCAAATAGGAATTAAAAAAAAAAAACAGCACTTCAAAAATTTGATCCAATAACTTCAAATGGCATGCAAACATTCCATTATTTCTAATGGGATGTTTTCATCCGATTCATCCAGTTATCATTCCTTAAATTCTACCTGGGAATTCAAGAGCTACTATATTTCTCATCCAGAATGTGGGTTGGGAGCTCTAACCTATAAAAAATTATCTTATAGTATACAAAGGATATTTAAACCCTTGTCATTCAGGTACCTAAATGGAACATAGGTATTCACAGAACATCAAGCAAATGACAGTTTAATTTTTTTTTATAAAATTTAATATTTAACTTTTTTTGTATTAGAAATAGTCTTTTCTTAATTATTATTTATATAATTTATTCCATTATTTGCTGCTTGAAAATTTTTGTGATTGAACTGCAAGTTTCTAAAATATGCATAAAGGTTACAATGGGCCAAATTATAGGGTATTTTATAGGTGAAGAGGTGCTGTCCTTATTCACATATCCATCCTGAAAGCTAGGTCACATAATTACATTGCTTGCAAAACAAGCAGTGTAATAATATTTTTAACTATATTTTTTGTATACTGTTAAATGCCAAATAAACAATTAATTTCTCATAATCTCAATTTTCTCACAATATCAATTAACTTCTCAGAGTAAACTAAAATGAAAGCAGAAAATACTGTATCATGATTTAGAGAAAATTGTTGGGAAATGTGGAAGGAAATGATCCCACTCCCAAATTCAGAAAAATAAAAAAAAAACTGGTGCATCTCTTACTTGTCTGGACATTTTGAGTACAGAGAGGAATTGTGCATGTGAAAAAGGGACCAGTAAGGATTCCATAATGTGATGCTCTTTATATAAGGTAATTATTGTGGAGATCATGCCATAAGAAAGAAAATTATCCCTGATTGAACAAACTATGCACATCTATTGTTTTGCAATTATATTTACATAGCAGATAAAAAATTGGTGCCTCCGTAGCCAGGTGGGCAGGAGCAGCAGTGCGTAGCACACGCTTATTGATTAAACCGGGGTTTGAGCCTGTGACCACCAAATACAGAGGATGCGGAAAGGTCAGGGAATGACCGACGCATATCTCTGGAGCAATATGGCCTTAGTTGCTAATACTCCTAAAAACCAAATAACAAACAACAAAACATAAAAAATTGCACTAATTATATTTAATAAATATAATTATGAGTGGGGGGATACAAAAGAGATTAGTATTCATCCAGAAGCAGTTGTTATAAAAAGATGTTTGATACCTTGAAATCTCTATAGGAACCACACAAATTTTGGTTTTGATCTGACAATTGATTTTTTTTTTATTTGCAGAACTGAATGAAGTGAAGTGTCTCAATGGATAAAGGTGAATACAGATCAGTGATGTGATTCCTCTCTCTGCAAGGGAAAACACCCAAAACAACCCATGAAGAAATGGTCACTGTTTATGGAGAAGACTGCCTAGGTTACAGTGTTGGTGCACACTGGTATAAACAATTCAAATGTGGAAGAACCTCAGTGCATGATTAAGAAATTCCAGGATGCCAAACAACTGCAGTAACCAAAGAGTGATGCAAAACTTGAAGCATCAATCCTGGAAGATCACCATATTAGCATCAAAGAACTAGCTGCAGAGCATCATCAACAGTTGCATATGAGTAAAGTGTCTGCTAGATGGGTTCTTAGCCTTCTAACCCTTTACCAGAGGGAAAGGGCACAACATGCACATGAAATGTTGTCGATGTGCCAGGGGAAAACTGAAATATTGCCACATCCTGCTTATGCCCATGACCTTATACCTTCAGATTTCTTCCTCTTTCCTCCCCTGAAGTCCTCTCTTTGTGGCAAACACTTTGCTGCTAACGATGAGGCAATTTCTGCTACCAAGTCATGGGTTTGAAGGACAGTCAGAGGACTTCTACAAAAGTAGTCTGCAGAAGTGCAGTGAGAGGCAACAAAAATGTATCATTGTCTGGTGACTATGTTGAAAAAGTGCAATACATTGTGTTTGCTTCAACCTTCTATCACAACTACTTCTGGGTGAATACAAATCTTTTTTGAACCCCCTTTGTATAATTATTATAATTACTATAATTATAATAATTAAAATTAAAATTATCACAATTTTATGATAGTTGAATCATAAACTTGTTATAATTTTATCATTATCATAAACTGGCCATTTGGATGTAGCTTCCCCTTTGAAGTAGCTTCCTTACTCTTCTGGAAGTATTCCTAATAGATATCTTTTGGAACTGCTAATAGTTCTTCTTCTTATTATTATTATTATTATTAGCTATTGGTGCAAGGAAGCCTGAGGCTTATGCTGCACCAGCCAAAAAAAAAATTCCCAAGTCACCCTGAGAGAAACAGAAAAATAGAAGGAAATCATCAAGAAAGAGAAGAATGATGATATCCAGCTCAGGACCCTGGGTGTGCCAAGCCCATACTCACCAGATGTGAGCTCCTTCTTAGATCACATTCTAAATAATTTCCTCAGTCATTGCAAATCTATGACCATTCAAGGGGGCTTTAATCTTGGGAAACAAAAAACCACAGAGGAATAAATTCAGGGAGTATGACGGATGACAGAACACAGTGGTGAAGTTCTTTACAACAAATTCTCAAATGGAAGGTGCCAAGTGTGCAGGGGAATTGCCATGATTCAAGCACCAATTCCCTGAAGCCCATTTTTCCAACCATTTTCTCCAAATAGCATCATGCAATTGCCATTGAAATATTTAATATTATTCCTGGTTTGCTGTTTGATCATGCAGGGCAATTTCATAACAAGCAATGAATGCCCTGTAAGTCAAAAAATAAGATTAAGCATGATCTTTGAATTTAATCAAGATTATCTTGTTGGTTTTTTTTTTTTTTTTTTGGAGCCTTCCACTGAGAGGCCTGTGCCTTTGCTTCTGGGTCATATCCATACACCAGTGATTTGTCACCAGTTATGATGGAAGAAACAGTGGGTTAGCAGCAACATGTTGACAAAGGTTCTGATGAAGCTGCTGAAGTCCACGAAGACATTATGCCTCAGTTCTTAAAATTAAGGGGGAAAAAACTCAGGAATAAATATACAGAATGTTTTCAGATATTTCCAACTTTGTATCACAAAATAGTATGACCTATTTATTTATGGCAAGAAACCTAAAAGAATTATTGTATGACACTGCAACTCATCAGAGAAGTATAAGGACAAAGATTATAATTATTTACCTATTGATGATTCTCATTTCAGTTTTTATGGCATTGAAGTCTGGTCTTTCAGTGGGATCCTCTGCCCAACATCTTTCTAACAAAGCATGAAGTTCCTTGATGCAGGAACCCTTCTGTACAATTGGTCGAAAGATAGGTTTTGTGTGAGCTTTGACCCGGAGCAGAATATCTAGATGACAGATCACCATGATTAAGCAAAATTAACATATTTGTTATAGCAATTTAATTTTTAGTAACTTTTTAACAAAGAGATTTATCATTATTAAAATATAAAAGTGCAAACTTTTAAGTGAAAGTTTATAGCATTACATGCTATGCCTAATTGTGTGTGACATCTATTGTTATTTCAATTTCATAACTGTCAGTTAGTAAGTCTTTAAATGTTTTGATGTTTCATCATCATGTTATTTTTCTTATTCTCTTGCTTAGTGATATAGGGTGAGACTGCTCTTCAGAAAAATTACATTTTACAGTATATTATATTTTACATAGATTTGGACTGATTTCAGCTGTTTGTATATCTATTTTATTATGTCACAGTACTTTTTATTTTATATTTGAATAATAATCATATTTTGCATGGCAGTTATATATATACTCGGCCTCCGTAGCTGAGTGGTCAGGAGCGGGAGTGCAGTAGCACACACTCTTTGAGTAGACCGGAGTTCAAGCCCCTGACTGCTGAATACAATCAATCTGCCAACCCGCACTGGACCAGCATGGCAGATTATGGTCCATTTCCCTCAGCATGAATTGTTGAGGAGGCTTCTATCCTGCAGTGGGTTGATAATGGCTGCAGTTTACCCTTTTTTTTTTTTTTTTATATTCTTGAAAAGTAAAGTGTTTTTATATTATCTTTCTCTAATCTTTAATGTAAGTAAAATGACAAAAGCCTCATTTGTGTATACAGCTAAGATAAAAACTAAGCATACTACAAAATGCATCAATCTCATATTGTAAAGCAATTCATCAAGGGTTGCCTCAGTATTGCACAAGCAATTCAAATAAAAGCGCTTTGGTACTGCACTTCAGGACATTGGTAAAAGCACTTTTAGCATTTCAAATAAAAGTATTCAGACTAACACTTTGTCTTAGGGAAAAATGCAGTTCATTGCTGCTTCCTAAGGAGAAGAAATTACTATTTATTTGTAATGTGTGCCCTCATCCAGATAGCCAACTGAGACACTTTCACTTCATCAGTGGGTAATTAGGCACCAACAGTGTAAAACCTAATGAGTCAGTGATGAGATATTTACATTATGAGAGATACCAAAAGGTGTAAAAACATTCAAGGCACAGATAAAGTTGTAGCAAAGGCTTTAGGCATGAAGAGACAATTTCTGAAATAACTATCTGGGTAATGGGACACATCACAAATAAATAACATATATCTGTCCTTATGAGGTACCAGACCAAGATACTCAGTGACTTGATTAGTAATGAATTTTGTAGCAAAATTAGTTTGCTCTTAGCTAACTAAAAGCTGCAAATGAAGCTTTTGTCAACTTGTGTATATCAATGTTTTATAGCTCTTGTATGTCTCAAGTCTTTCCTCTAAATTTTCATGAGTTTTGAATATTTGACACCTTTTAGTATCAATGAGTTATCATTGGTAACTCATTGATAACTCAAGTTATCTTTTAGCTCAATGAGTTATCAGGTCCTATATTAATTGCCTAAGTTACCCACTATTGAAAAAACAATCTTTGAAATGACCAGCTGTGTAATAACATGCATCATAAAGAAATACAGCATAGTTCTCCTCAGGAAGAAGAACTGATTGTGGACTAAGGCAACTCAGAACAACTTATTTTCTGGTATAACACTGATGCATTTTGTAGCACTTAGTTTTCTCTTAACTATACAGACAAGCAAGGCTATTGCCAACTCATGTGCATTAATGTTTTATAGATTTCATATGCCCAAAACCTTTGCTCTAAATTTAAGTATATTTCATTACAAATTAATATGAAATATGAATAAAACTAATTAAACCATCTGAATTCTTAGCAGGATTTAATTATGTACAGAGCATTACAGTTAACAATAAATGAGCTGAACTACAACATAATGCAATTGACAAAGTTCCTAGATGTTAAATCCTATCATTAAGTATATAATACAGTCGTAGGCCTGGATTCTGTGTTGAATCCTTAACACAGGATCCAATGTGAAACCTTGCGTTATTTGCCACTACTAATACTAATAGAAGTTACAGATCAATAATTGAATTATCACATTTTAAAATGTGAATAAGGGTTTTATTAATACAGTTTTACATTTTTTGAAATTAAAATATATTTAATATATTTTAAAAAATATAAAGTTGTGATGTGTATTAAAACCTAAACTTCTTAATCTTAATCTACTTTCCATCCAACAATTTTTAGATGAGTCAAGCTCCCTCCTTCTAAAAGAAAGAGTATTTTGGATAATTTTAGCAGCTGATAAGCCAATTTTCTATAATGCAAAATTCCCCGAAAGGGAATTTTTCACCATGTCTGCAGAAATTAATATTCACAGGTTGCCCCCAGTTCACCATGTGCAGGATTAAAAACCCAGAATAACTTGCAGGGGAAACTCAACACTCAAAACTGACTAAATACAGCCTTCAGTAAGAAAAACCTTTAGAAAGCTTCTGTGGTCTGTGATTGAAATCAAACCTCAGACCATTTCCAAATGAGTGACAGGGCATTGAAATTATTGCACTGTTGTGAACTGTTGCTCAACTTAATATTCCAATAAACCTGTCTTGTAAGACCATTCCAGACAGAGATGTAGTTATCTAAGATAATGTTGCTTTATTTTCTTTAAATATATTGTTCCTTAAGTTTTAATAACTTTAATAAGCACAGCAACCAGAGTATGCATTTATTTTAAATAAAATTGAGCTAGACCTTTCACCTCTAACCCTGGCCATTTACAAAATAGAAAAACATTACCACATCATTATGAGGATAATTGGAATACTTCAAAATCATGTTAGCTATTAAGTTCATTTTATATAGCCTCTATTTGTAGAGTATGGTAGTATAACTATTTCTTGTTCTATCTACCTTACCTGATATATCCATTGACTCACAATAAGGATAAAATGGATTTTCTCTAAGAGCAATTTCCTGCAGGATGATGCCAAAACTATAAACATCACCCTTCTGGGTACCTTGAGGAGGACAATGACTAGTTCTCAACAATTCTGGAGCCTTCCAAAGGAACTCTGAAAAAAAAAATAATAATTTTCTCAAAACAAATCCAGTTTTATAGTAAAATTCTACTATAAGATAAATAATACTATAGGATAAGAAAAATTCTGTTAGTTTGTAGGCTGTTTAAATTCCTGCAAGGAGTATCATGAAATAGACAATGTAAACACACAACTGACAAATCTGGTTAGCCTGCTGGCAAGTTCACAAAAATTCAAAGGTCTATGAGGGAGGACATTATTGCCCTTTTAAGTACAGCATTCTTGAATTTTTAATAGAGAAATAGTTATCATGGGATGGAAACCTTCAAAATTAATAAAAAGCTAATGCTATTTGGCCTAATTAAAATTATGAAAAGTATGGGGACTTCTTTAAAACAAAACTATCAAAAGACACTTTAAATATGGAAATTCTAATCCAAGCAATTTTTACACATATCATACAGATTTTGGAAATTTAATAATACTTATTGATATTAGAATTAGTATTTCCATTTAGCCATATGGTGCAAGGAAGGCTTTTGCTGCACTGGCCAGAAAAAAAAAAAAAAAAAAAGTAAAAAGTAAATAAGAAAATACAAATTAAGGGCTTCCCCTCTTTTTGTAAGCAACTACTAGTTGATATTTGAATTTATTCAACCTTTTAGCCTCAACTACCAGCAGAGGCAACTTTTTCAAGTAATTAACAACTTGTTAGCTAAAAGAAACCTTCTTACAATCTAGCATTAGTAAAGGCATATGATGCATGGAGCAATATAGCCTTAGTTGCTAATGCTCCTAAAAACCAAATAACAATAACAAGCATATGATGCAAGAAAGCAAGCTTATGCAGCATCAGCCAGAAAAAAAAAAAAACTTCCACTTCACCCCTCTGTTTGTTCGAAATACCTGTCCAGCTGAGCCTTAAATTTATTTAGGCTATCAACTTCCACAACAAGGGATGGAAGTCTGTTCCACCAACCAACTGGCTAAAGGCAAATTTCCACACATCTATCCTACATCTGTCTTTCCTCAATTTGAATTTATGCCCTCTCAGGTGATTATTCTGAGCAAGAGGCAGAATACCATCAGCATTGAGCATGCTCAAACCATTCAAGACTTTATACACCTCTATCAGATCACCTCGCCGGTGCATAGTCTCCAGACACTGTAATTTGCAAAACTTAAGCCTTTCTTTGTAAGAGCAATCCTTTGTTCCATTCACTAATCTTGTTGCCCTTCTCTGTACTCCTTCCAGCAGCTCTACATCCTTCTTGAAATGAGGCCTCCAGACCTGTATACAGTACTCAAGGTGTGGCCTGACCATTGCCTTATACAAGGGAATAATCACCTCCTTATCCCTGCTAGAAAAATTCCTGTATATCATTGATAAGACACCATGAGCTACTCTTGCAGCCCATCTGCACTGCTCAGAGAACTTCATATCTGCCTGCACTATTACCCTCAGGTCCTTTTCATTCTCTACCACTGTCAGTGTAGTACCACAGAGTTGATACGTTGCTCTGGGGTTGCTGTTTCCCATATGTAGTACTTTACGTTTCTCAATGTTAAACTTCATTTGCCACCTCTCACAGCCTATCTGCTCAACCTTTCCAGATCCTGTTTCAGCAGCATAGTGTCAGTAGTGTCCTTAACAACCCTGCCAACCTCTGTATCGTCTGCAAACTTGGACATTAAGCTTGATATACCATCATCAATATCATTTATAAATACAGAAAACAATAATGGACCCAACACTGAACCCTGAGGGACTCCACTAATAACATTAGTCTACGATGAGCAGTGCCATTGATTACCACTCTCTGTCTTCTCCCCCTCAACCATCCCTTTATCCATAGCAGCAATTTGCCTCCAATGCCACACTGCTCCAATTTGTGCAGCAGTCTTCCATGTGCAACAGTATCAAACGCCTTTCTAAGATCCAAGTATATAATATCAAAGTTATTCCCTGCATCCAGTTCTTTTGTGACTGCATCATAGTATCCAATCAAATTGGTCAGGCAAGACTTCCACTTAACAAAACCATGCTGTGTCTGAGCTATAACTGAAGTCTTGTCTAGGTGATCCTGCAGTGTTTCTTTAACCAGTGCCTCCATTAATTTTCCTGGAAGAGAAGTTAAACTCACAGGTCTATAATTACTTGTGTCAGCCTTTGATCCTCCTTTGTGAATTGGGGTCACATTTGCACATTTCCAGTCTATGGGTACCTCCCCCGAGTCCAAAAAAAGCTCTCATAATTATGGCTAAGGGTTTGCTTACTTCCTCTGCTGCCTCCTTTAATATAACTGGATAGATCCCATCCACCCCAGGTGCCTTTCTTGTGTTTATCTTCAACAATTTCTCCTCCACTTTATTCTCAGCTATTACAAGATTATCTAGGCTTACTGCCAGAGTTGAATACACCTCTGGCATTCCCCTCGCTGAATAACTCCACATGTGTGAATGTCGATGCAAAATATTCATTTAGTTTGTTAGCTACCTGAGCAGGATCATCAACAGTTGAACCATTGATATCAAGTGGACCAATCTGATTCATCCCCTTCCTTCTACTTTACATAAGTAAAGAACTCTTTTCTGTTTTTCTTTGCATCGTTTGCCAAAGATTTCTCGTAATCTGCCTTCACCTGCCTAACCTCCTTTGTAACTTATATCTATCATAGGCTTCTGTCTCACGTGTTAATTTATAAGTATCCCATGCATTTTTCTTCTCTGCCATATGTCTCATTAGTTCATCTGACATCCATTTAGGCCTAAACCTTGAACAATATTTCTTAGTTGGTATGTAAAGCCTAGTAGCTTCCAAGATAAGTTCTTTGAATGCTTCCCATTTTGAATTTGCTGTTGGTAACATCATCATTGGTCCACTGTATAGAATTTAAATACTGTCTCAAACCATCGTAGTCGCCTTTACGAAAACAATACCCTTCCCTTTACCCCCTATGGTAGTTACCTCTTTGAGTAAATCCCACTTCAGCATACTGTGATCACTGCCACTTAGTGGTTCCTCTATCTGCAGATTCTTAATGAATGAAGAATCACTACTGATAATCAAATAAAGAGTATTACTCCCTCTAGTTGCCTCCCGAACATGCTGATGTAGAAAACCATCCAATAAATCCACAAAAGCCTTGCTAGTGTGTGTGTGTGACCAACCCACAAATTCCAGTCAATATCTGGGAAATTAAAATCCCCCATTATAAGACCCTCTGATTTACTGGCCCACTCTATTTCCCTGTACAGTTTCTTATTATACTCATCGGAGTCATTAGGCCTATAGCATACCCCTACTCTCAATTTTGATCTCCCAATGCTTATGTCACACCAAACTGACTCGACACTGCACTGTCCAGCGATGTCGACTGGCTTCACTTCCTTGGATTTTATGTGTTTCTTAACTAATAGCATAACCCCTCCTCCCTTCCTATCCTGTCTATCCTTTCTATAGACATTCTACCCCCCAAATTCCAGTTCTGCATTCCTTATATCTGTGTGACACCACGTCTCTGATATCCCAACAATATCCGCCTTAGATGCTATGAGCAATACCTCAAATTCATCAAATTTATTTACCAAACTCCTAGCATTGGTGTACATGCGAGTATACATGCACCTGTTCTTTTTCTTAGCTACCCTAACATAACCCATGTGTTTACTTGTACCGCAATGACTCCCAGCAGTCTCTGAAATATCCTGCATCTTGTTTTCCAGGCTTCTGCTCATTCCAATAGAAGCAGTGCAAGAATTACTTTCACCTCTGCCAGTGGCAACTGTTAATCTATTAGTTCTTGTATCCCCCCAAGCTAGCAGTTTTCCGACCCACCTAATACTGACTCGATAGCATCAGCAAATATTCTTGCACCCTTTCTATTTAAGTGTATCCCATCCCTGTAGAAGCAGTCCCTTCTGTGAACAAGCACAGACCAGGCTGAGAAAAATTCTACCCCTTGGGCCTTGCACAATCTTTCCAGGGCCAAATTGATCGACAAGGCTCTCATCATATACTCCCTCCTATCATGTCTGGGCAGAATTGCAGACACTTTCAAATTTATTCCTAATTCACGGCTTTTTTTCAACAGTGACCTGTACTTGTTAAGTAATTCTACCGGTCTCCTACTCTTAATATCATTAGTGCCAACATGTACAACTATATCACCTTTTGTGCCCTTAAAAGATGATATCTGCTCTACAACATCATCAACCTTTGCCCCTGGCAGACATACCCTGGTCCTGTTCCACCTATCCTTTTTACAAAGCATGTTCCCCGTTTCCCTGACAATAGAGTCACTAACAACTACTAGTTCCTGTGAGACCAGTGCATTCTGCTTTGGGGGTTGCCGCTGTGTTGCATCAAGTGCAAGCTCTGGCGTTGATGTGTGCAGCTGAGAGCTTGATGGGCCTCTCACTTTAGATCCTTCGAGGGCATCCACCCCGTCCTTTAAGCTCTCATGTAGGCCTATAGCAACGCTGAGTTGTTGCCTGATTTCGTTACACTCCTTGCATTAGTAAATTAATAAGAGGAGTTTACCTCAATATAGTACGTGGAACACTTCCGTATGATACCCTCCAGAAATTAAAACGGAAAAAACTAAAAAATCGACAACTTACCGGTACATTAAAGTAAAATATAAATAATTAAAGTAAAATATAAATAATTAAATAATCAATTTAACACAATTCAAAATCAATTCAAAACAATTAAAATTCAAATTAACGCAATAAAAGAATCTAACGAAAATATGCAAAACGATTTTCCTTCCTGAAGCTGACAATGCTTTTCGACCGACTGTCGTGATCACAGGAATGAAAATTACCGAATCAGGCTAAACCTGCAACTTAAATAGTGATTGTGTCTTTGCGCATGCGCGTAAAGGTCCACGCATCGGAGATCAAATATGGCCGCCGAACATTAACAGAATTCTCGTGTAATTTAATTTCAACGGTTTCTGCAATTAATAGTCGCGTATAATTACGTTGAACGTTAAGTATTTTGGCCTCGTTAAATAAAAAAGTATGTTTTTCGTTAATGGCATGAAAGGCTAATTCTGACGCTGCTGAACGAGAAGCACGAACTGAGGCTTCGTGTTGATTTACACGAATATTAAGAGAAAATCGCATCGAACCCTGATAAGACGAGTCGCAATCACCGCAAGAAATGTTGTATACTAGATCATTAATTTGTGTTGCGAACGCGGAAAGAACCGAGCGATTGTTCAGTATAGTGTGTAACTTCCGTATAGGCCTAGCTATAATTTTAAATTCGGTATCTTTAAAGAATCTGTTAAGCTGTTTGTGCCACTGTTCAACATATGGGACAGAAATAAAGTATTTTTTGATATTACTATTGTTGATTGGTGCAGCATTTTGTATCCTATCCTTAGCTTGTACCCTAATTCGATTTATTGTGTTAATGGAATAACCCCTGTTCAAGAATCTGCTAGTTAATATTTGTATTTCTGAGTCCAAAGCAGAATCTGTCGTTGAATATTTATAGGCATTTAGAAATTGATTAAAGATAATCGATCTTTTGTAGGTGAACGGGTGGTAGCTATTATAATGTAGAAGCATACCGGTGTTTGTGGGTTTTCGATAGATGCTAAATTGTATTTTGTTCGAGTCCCGGGTAAGCGTGAAATTTAGAAAGTTTAATGACTTAGTATCCGTATCTTCCCTTTCCAATGTAAATTTGAGTCTAGAATGAATATTACTAAACGAATGTAAAATGTCTTGGATAGTACTACTATCGGTAATAACTAGAACATCGTCTAAATACCTCCCATAGTATGTGATACGGGGACGAAAAGGTGTCAAATGTATCTGCTCAATCGTTGAGAGATAGATCTCTGACATTAAGCCACTCAGGCTCAAACCCATTGGTAATCCAAAAATTTGTTTGTACACCTTGTCTCGAAAGGTGATGTAGTTAGCCTCAACTAATAGTTTAATTAAGTGAAAAATTTCCTTAATAGGCAGCTTCGTATAATTAATCGGTGTCGAGTTTTTATTTAACATATCCCAAATAATATCTAATGTGTATTCAACGTTTACATTCGTATATAATGAGGTAACATCTAATGAGAATAAATTGTCATTGTCGCCGAGTCTACAGTCTTTAAGATTATTAAATAATGTATCGTAATTCTTAATCCCAAATTGTATAACCTGTCTAAAAGGTTTTATAATGTTATATACATGTGTGGCTAAGGCTGAAAATGCCGAGTTCCTGTAGGAAACAATAGGTCGAATCGGAAATCCAGGAATATTGTATGTTCTGGACTTCAATTCCTTCAACTGAACCATAGTAATGTAGTCGTTTTTTCGATATGTGGTTAACGTTTTATTGTATTGATTTACCAAATTAGTAAACAGTGTCGGGTCCACTTCACAATAAGTGGAGGTATCAGATACAACTGAATCTAACTTATTAATATAATCATGTTTATCTAGTATTACCACTGTATCTCCTTTATCTGCCCTCTGTATAATAATGTCCTTATTTTCTCGAAGTTCTCGTAAAGCTGAACTGTCATGTGTATTCAATTTAGGAAGTCGCGTTTCTTTTATGTTATTCACTACTTGGTTAACTTGTTGAATAAATACATCTTTTTGTGGAACACTACGAAGTCCAAATTCAATATCAATTACGCATTGTTTTTTTGGCAGCTTTCGAGGTGGTAAATTATAATTTAATCCTTTGGATAAAAGTGAAATCTGGTCCTGCGATAGTGTACACGAGGAAAGATTTGTAACCTTAAAAGTGAAATCTGGTCCTGCGATAGTGTACACGAGGAAAGATTTGTAACCTAAAAGTGAAATCTGGTCCTGCGATAGTGTACACGAGGAAAGATTTGTAACCTAAAAGTGAAATCTGGTCCTGCGATAGTGTACACGAGGAAAGATTTGTAACCTAAAAGTGAAATCTGGTCCTGCGATAGTGTACACAAGGAAAGATTTGTAACCTTAAAAGTGAAATCTGGTCCTGCGATAGTGTACACGAGGAAAGATTTGTAACCTTAAAAGTGAAATCTGGTCCTGCGATAGTGTACACATTCTTATTAATTTACTAATATTATTATCAACGTAGAACATATTGAGTATTACAGCTCTGATTCATACTATCTAACTCCTTGCATTGCGCACACACAAAGACATCCCCCATGGCAATATCATGTCCTGTACCCGATTGCTCCACAAACATCATGCAAGCAGTGCATTTTAAAAGGCTGTGATTCAGAGGGCAACTGCCCCCCTCAGTTCTCCTCTGAGCCAGCACTCCCATTAGCTTGAGCCTTTTGCTTTGCTGCTCTGGTCTGAACCATGATTTCGATTTAATTTCAATAAAATTTCAATTTCAGTACAAAATTATAACCCTAAACTTGTATCCCAACACAGTTGTAACGCTATATATATTTTTCAGTATCAATTATCTACAAGTTCCGCTTATATAACTTCCGTATCAAGTTATGTATTAATTAATTATGTTACGTCTGTAATCTAAGTCGTTATATGTATTTAGTTAAAAGTACAATTTAATTGACAACGAAGTTTAACAAAATTAATAGATTTTGCTGATTAATTGACAATAATATATTATATACTATACTATATATACTATACTAATGCTATCTAGTTCGGGATATAACGTATCGTATAACAATGGCGCAAGTTACAAACGGTAAATCTACGGACACTTAAGTATTAATTAACTTCCAAATCTCGCTGTCTCAATTCAGAATAAACTAACGATCCTGACTAGGTCTATAAGCTACTTACAGAAAATAATCTAGTCTAAACCTCTTCCCTTGTAATTTAAATTTATAGTTGCTAGTTCTGAAATTCCTTATAACAGTGAAAATTCTGCCTCATTTATTTTACTAACCCCTCTCAGAGCCTTATAAATCTCAATTAGGTCCCCTCTAAGGTGCCTGGTTGGCAAGCTCTGTAACCCACATAAAGTCTTTCCTCTTACAACATTTTACCTATTTTGCTATGTAAGTTGGCCATCTTTGGTTTCTTTCAAGAAGCTCAATGTCTTTTTTCAGATAAGCTCTTCATATTTCAACACAGTACTCAAAATGTGGTTTTACACTTGCCTTATACAGTGGGATTAAGACCTCTCTATCTCTACAGGACATTGTTCAATAAATCAATAGGACCATGGACTTTCCTTGCAACCTTCTTACACTGCTCAAAAGCCTTCACATCTGCTCATATCTTAACTTCCAGATTCCTTTTTTCCTCAACTGTTTTAAATTCAACCTAACCAAGTGTATAAGTTATTTTGGAGTTGCTATTACCATGTGAAAAACCTTGCAGTTTTTTGACCATTCTTGAAGCCTGTTCAAGTCATCCTGAAGAAGTGCTGCTTGGCACTAATCACTAATAACTCTCCAAATTGTCAGAAAATTTTGACATCACACCCTCTATCCAATCATCGATCTTGGTTATGAAATCAGGAACAACAGTGGTCCAAGAACCAGTTCTTCGGGGACCCCCCACATCATGGGTAACATTATGTTACCCATGACGTTACCCAGCATGGGTTTGTTAAGGTGAAGTCTTGTCTGATTGTATACTGTGATGTGGTCACAAAGGAACTAGATGCAAAAAATAATTTTAATATCATATACTTGGATTTCAGGAAAGCTTTTGATACTGTTGCACATGGAAGACTGCTGTACAAATTGGAGCAGTATGGCATTAGGGGAAAGCTGATACAATGGATGAAAGAGTGGGAGACAACAGAAATTGGTAATTAATGGACACTGCTCTTCATGGTCTAATGTTATTAGTGGAGTCCCTTAGGGTTCGGTGTTGGGCCCATTGCTGTTTTGTATATTTATCAATGATAAGCTTAATGTCTAATGTTTGCAGATGATATAAAGGTTGGCAGGTTGTTAATGACAGTAATGGTAATGTGCTACTGCAACAGGATCTAGAAAAGCTGGGCGGATGGGATGAGAAGTGTCAACTTCAGTTGCCACTTCTCATCCCATCTGCCCAGCTTTTCTACATTGACAAATGCAAAGTACTGCATATGGTAGCAATAACCCCAGAGAAATGTACCAACTGGGTAGTGTTACACTCAGGATAGTGGAGAATGAAAGAGACCTGGGGGGTAATTGTGCAGTCATATATGAAGTTTTCTGAGCAGTGCAGACAGGCACCAGAGTAGGTCTTGGGGTCCTGTCAATGATATACAGGAATTTTGCAAGCATGGATAAGGAGGTGTTATCCCCTTGTATAAAGCAATGGTCAGGCCACACCTTGAATACTGTGTACAGATCTGGAAGCCTAATTTTAGGAAGAATGTAGAACTGCTAGAGTGAGCACAGAGAGAGGCAACAAGATTGGTGAAGGGAACGCGGGAATCCTCTTACCAAAAAAAGCTTAAGTTCTGCAAATTGCCGCATCTGGAGACTAGGTACCTGCAAGCTGATATGATTGAGGTGAATAAGGGCTTGAATGTTTTGAGCAGGCTCAATGCTGATGGAATTCTTTCTCTTGCTCAGGTTACAAAGCTAAGGGAGACATAAATTCAAATTGAGGAAAGACAGTTGTAGAATAGATGCACGGAAATTTGCCTTTAGCCAGCAGGCAGTTGATTGCTGTAACAAACTTCCATCTGTCGTGGAAGTTGATAGCTTAAATAAATTAAAGGAAAAACTGAACAAACTTTTAGAGCAAGTGGATGTGTGAAATGGGATTATTTTTATTTTTTTGGCTGATGCTGTATAAGCTTGCTTTCTTGCATCATATGCCTCTGCTAATGTTATCCCGATCTGAAGAATATCCATTAATCACAATACTCCACTTTGTGCCCTGCAGTCACCCTGCAATCTATCTTAGAACCTTTTCAGTAATCCCAAAATCTTTCAGCAATCCCAAAATCATGAGGGACTGCGTAAAATTCCTTGCTAAAATCTAAATAAACTATGTTGAAATTGTTCCCTACATCCAGCTCATGAATAACTGTGTCAAAATTGCTTACAGGGTTAGTTAAAGATGATTTTCCCTTGATAAAACCATCCATATTTTGTGGCCTTCAGAATGCCATTTCTATCTAAATGTCCCTGAATTACACTCACTGCCTCCAAGATTTTCCCTACCACTGAAGTCAGACTAACTGGTCTGTAGTTACCAACTTCACTCGTAGAACACCGTTTATGCACTTGCGATATTCTGACACTTCTCCAATCCAAAGGATCTCTCCCAAGTCCAATTATGCACTCATAACTTCAATGGGTATGAGGCCACATCCCTAAAAATTACTAGGTATATACTCAAAATTACGAGGTAAAAGTTTTTCTAATAAACAGTCATATGTAATTTCAAAATTACTACTTTCAGGCATCTCAGCCTCGCTCACACAGCCTCTCTGCACCCTTCTGTATATATCCATTCATGAGGGTCTTTCATTCATAAGACTGTTGCAAAGAACCTAATCTGATTGGTTTTCTTCTTTGTATTCATATACATGAAAAACTCATTGTGTCCATTCTTTGCTCTGCTCTCTTAGCCAGTGCTTTCTCATACTCAGCCTTGCCCTTCCTAACCTTATCTGTGGCCCTAACCTCTTACACATCAACTTATACCTGTTGTAGGCTTCAGTACTTTTTACTGCTCTGTAACTTACACATGCTATCTTTTATGGTCTATTAGATTAGCCAGCTCCGTATTCATCCATCTCAGCATCCTCTTTGTGCTATATTTTCTTAATGGTATGCATGCATTCATAGTAGTTTCTGTAATTATTGCTTTAAAGGTATTCCATATTCTAATGTATTCACCCTCCCTCTGCAAGCCACCCAATTAATCGATGCCATGTAGCACCTTAAATTGTTAGAGTACCCTTATTTGAAATTAAAACACATGCCTTTACCTTTAACTACTGCAATATCATTCTTCTTCTTCCAATTAACGACTCTGTGATCACTATCTGCCAATGGTTACTGTACTATAAGCCCTATGATGTCATCTGATCCAGCAATAATGATGAGGTCTAGAACATTCAGCGAAGGTAAAGAAAGCCCACATGAGAAGCATGCAAAAGTTCGAAAAATTTACAGGTAAAAGTATTTTGCCATAACGGTATTTGTATTGTTGCTCACTCAGTAAACATACAGTGGGTGTTATTGGTCAGGAATATAAATTGAATCCCATGGGGAATTGAAACCCTCCCAAAGTGGAGGGGGTAGCCTGACCTTTTTTCTTTAAAATCACTGGTGGACTAGTGGATAAACTGTTTATTAAGAAAAAAAAAAGGCAAAGGAAGCCCACACAAGAAGCACAGCAAACTTCGAAAAAGTTTACAGGTGAAACTACGTTACAAACATTTTTTACAATGCCAGAACTTCCAATGTGACTCTGTTCGTGATTCAATTCGTTAATTCAATTAGTGATTCTAAAGAAAAAATATCAAGTTACCCTCCCTCCACTTCGGGAGGGTTTCAAGCTCCCGTGGGATTCAACTTCTACTCCAGACCAATAACACCCACTGTCTGTTTACCAAGCAAGCAACAATACAAATGCTGTTATGGCAAAGTACTTTTACAGGAAAATTTCATCGAACTTTTGCATGCTTCTCGTGTGGGCTTTCTTTACCTTAGCCGAACATTCTTATTCCTAGTAATTTCTCGAACATGCTGGTACAAAAAGCCCATACTCACATCTGGTGAGCATGGGCTTGGCGGCACACCCAGGGTCCTGAGCTGGATATTATAACTCTTCTCTTTCTTGGTGATTCCTTTCTACTTCAGTCAAATCTCTCTCTCTCTCTCTCTCTCTCTCGCAGGGTAACTCAGGAATTTTTTTTGGCTGGTGCAGCATAAGCCTCAGGCTTCCTTGCACCATATGGCCATAATAATCATCTAGTTTATTTAAAAAAATTGGTTCCCAAGAATAGTTTCCCCTCCCACTTAGTTCAATCAATTAGGGGCAGACTGAAGTCACCAAAAATAAAACATTCACACTTGCTTGTCTCTGTAAGTTACTCCCACTGTCATTATACCTTTGCTTCCAACTAACTCACATCACACAGATTCTACTATGCTGGCAGGCATAACTTCTGTCTCAGTACCATAATGGCAGTTACCTCTTTGAGTAAATCCCACTTCAGCACACTGTGATCACTGCCACCTACAGATTACCTGCAGATTCTTAATGCATGAAGAATCACTACTGATAATCAAATCAAGAGTATTACTCCCTCTAGTTGCCTCCCGAACATGCTGATGTAGAAAACAATCATCCAATAAATCCACAAAAGCCTTGCTAGTGTGTGAGTGACCAGCCCCCAAATTCCAATCTATCTGGGAAATTAAAATCCCCCATTATAAGACTCTCTGACCTGATTGGTCCACTTGATATCGATGGGTCAACTGTTGATGATCCTGCTCAGGTAGCTAACAAACTGAATGAATATTTTGCATCGACATTCACACATGAGGAGTTATTCAGCGAGGGGAATGCCAGAGGTGTATTCAACTCTGGCAGTAAGCTAGAGAATCTTGTAATAACTGAGAGTAAAGTGGAGGAGAAATTGTTGAAGACAAATACAAGAAAGGCACCTGGGGTGGATGTGATCTATCCAGTTAAATTAAAGGAGGCAGCAAAGGAAGTAAGCAAACCCTTAGCCATAATTATGAGAGCTTCCTTGGACTCAGGGGAAGTACCCATGGACTGGAGATGTGCAAATGTGACCCCAATTCACAAAGGAGGATCAAAGGGTGACAAGTAATTATAGACCTGTTAGTTTAACTTCTCTTCCTGGAAAATTAATGGAGGCACTGGTTAAAGAAGCACTGCAGGATCATCTAGACAATACTTCAGTTATCGCTCAGACACAGCATGATTTTGTTAAGGGGAAGTCTTGCCTGACCAATTTGATTAGAAATTTGATCTTAGAAAGGCTTTTGATACTGTTGCACATGGAAGACTGCTGCACAAATTGGAGCAGTGTGGCATTGGAGGCAAATTGCTGCTATGGATAAAAGGGTGGTTGAGGGGGAGAAGACAGAGAGTGGTAATCAATGGACACTGCTCATCGTGGACTAATGTTATTAGTGGAGTCCCTCAGGGTTCAGTATTGGGTCCACTATTGTTTTCTGTATTTATAAATGATATTGATGATGGTATATCAAGCTTAATGTCCAAGTTTGCAGACGATACGAAGGTTGGCATGGTTGTCAAGGACACTACTGACACTATGCTACTGCAACAGGATCTGGAAAAGTTGAGCAGATGGGCTGAGAGGTGGCAAATGAAGTTTAACATTGACAAATGTAAAGTACTACATACGGGAAACAGCAACCCCAGAGCAACGTATCAACTCTGTGGTACTGCACTGACAGTGGTAGAGAATGAAAGGGACCTGTGGGTGGTTGTGCCGGCAGATATGAAGTTTTCTGAGCAGTGCAGACGGGCTGCAAGAGTAGCTCATGGTGTATTGTCGATGATATATAGGAATTTTTATAGCAGGGATAAGGAGGTGATTATTCCCTTGTATAAGGCAATGGTCAGGCCACACCTAGAGTACTGTATACAGGTCTGGAGACCTCATTTCAAGAAGGATGTAGAGATGCTGGAACGAGTACAGAGAAGGGCAACAAGATTAGTGAATAGAACAAAGGGGTGCTCTTACGAAGAAAGGCTTAAGTTTTGCAAATTACAGTGTCTGGAGACTAGGCACCAGCGAGATAGAGGTGTATAAAGCCTTGAATGGTTTGAGCATGCTCAATGCTGATGGGATTCTTCCTCTTGCTCAGAATAATCACCTGAGAGGGCATAAATTCAAACTGAGGAAAGACGGATGTAGGATAGACGTGAGGAAATTTGCCTTTAGCCAGTGGGTGGTTGGTTGGTGGAACAAACTTCCATCCCTTGTTGTGGAAGTTGATAGCCTAAATAAGTTTAAGGCTCAGCTGGACAGGTATTTCGAACGAACAGAGGAGTGAAGTGGAAGTGGTTATTTTTTAATTTATTTTTTTTTTTCGGCTGATGCTGCATAAGCTTGCTTTCTTGCATCAAATGCCTCTACTAATGCTAAAAGCTCTTTTCAAGCTCAGGTTGCTTTTGATAAGAAGCATGACCCCACCACCCCTTTTATCTTCCCTATCTTTCCTAAATACATTATATATACCATAAGAGAACTCTTCTTCTCTAATTTCTGGATAGCATTTCTGTTAGCCCTATTATGTCAGCATTATTTGTTCAAACCAGGAGTTTGAATTCATCCATTTTGTTGATAACACATCTGACATTACTGTAGCAGTAGCATTAGTTAAGGCATATGATGCAAGAAAGCAAGCTTATACAGCATCAGCCAAAAAAAAAAAAAAAAAAAAACCTTCGCCTTAACCGTAGACACAGTTAAGACAGAGTATTCTTTACTACCCTGGCAACTTCCCTTTGAAGTTATTTAGGCTTGTTTCCCTAGCTTTATCTTCATGCTCACTTGAACCACTGCCAACCTCAGAACATTTTATCAACGTTAGCTGTTGCAGCAACAGACATGAATTCTCGAGATACGTGCAAGCATCACTTTGACCCAATGAAATAAATGCATACCTATATTACTCTTCTTCCACATAATTAGCAGTTTCCCTGAACCCTTCAGGTATCCTTAATAATACTGGCAAAAACTCTTGCACCGCCTTTGTTCAAGTGAATACTATCTCTACAAAATAGATTCTTTCTGCCCACAAGGTCAGGCCATGCTGATAAAAATTTCCCCTCTAAAGCCTTGCAGAGTCCCTCAAGTCTTGAGTTAATCCACAAGGCTTTCAGCCCATAATCCCTCCTATCGTGTCTGAGCAGAATTGCAGACATACACATTCTGACTTAATTTATGGCATTTTGAAACACTTCTTCATTTGTCACAAAAAATTGCATAATTGAAAAATAACTATTTGCATATTGGCTGGAAATAACTAATAAGTAAAAAATCAAAACAATCAATTGTGGCCCAGCTTTTTTAAATATCAGTAAATTTTATTAAATTTACAAATACCATTCTAATGTGCTGTATTGTAAAAGTCCTTCAAAGATATGGACTTCCTTGTTCGTTCGTTCTCTCTCTCTCTCTCTCTCTCTCTCTCTCTCTCTCTCTCTCTCTCTCTCTCTCTCTCTTTCTCTCTCTCTCGAGTTCAGGAGTTAGTAGTGTTTTCCACTGTCTAATAACCATAACAAGTCATATCACTCACTACAGAACAAACCTCATATTTCTACAAGTTTCCTGCCTCCGTAGCCGAGTGGGCAGGAGCGGGAGTGCAGTAGCACACGCTCTTTGAGTAGACCGGGGTTCAAGCCCTTGACTGCTGAATACGGTCGATCTGCCAACCCGCACTGGACCAGTGTGGCAGATTATGGTCCATTTCCCTCAACATGAATTGTTGAGGAGGCTTCCATCCTGTAGTGGGTTGATAATGGCTGCACTTTACTTTACTTTTACACTAATTTTAAATAGATGGCATACCCAAAAGAATAATCTACCATATATTTACAAGGTGAAGCACTGAGGTATCAACATGTTTTGAGACTTATTCTGAGAGCTTATATCCAAATTCTCCATTTTCACTTTGCCAGTGAATGATCACTAGAGACCACCCACTAACTGAAGAAAAACCACTAAATCTTGAAACAGACCATTGTAGCAGTGTCTCATCTTTGAAATAAAAACCAATTATCCTTTTGGGAATACAGCTTGTTTAAAAGTAGGAAAAGTCTAGAAAAAGTAATGGAAACCCAAAGTTTGTTCTACTGTAAACTATTAGACCACCATTGCATTTACTAAATAGTGAAAAAATACTGCTAGCCACTTTTCTCCTCTTTTCTTGCATCCCAACACTAGAAAAGAGAAGAAAAGCCCATGTACTTTTTGTAGTCTTCTTAAATGTTATGCCCTACAAGTTATGGCATAACATTTAACATTGAATAGAGTGCTTGAATGCCTGAAGGTTAATCTGAAGAGGTGGACAGAAACAGTGAACAAATTTCAACCATATTTATTATGTCAAAAGGCCACTTTTCTCTTGTTATCCATTTAAATGACCATTATACTGTATGCATTATAAAAATCATCAATCTATAATCTCCTGTCAACCACAAAGTTATCTCCTAGTCAGCGTTTTTCAGAACAATGACAGATTATAGCTTTATGGTTGATTATTAACATCAATGGAGCTCTCATTTCAAGGACACATACACACCCACCCACCCTTTCAACTTGGGGTAAAAACATGTGTCAATGTTTTTACCCCAATGTTGATATTTCTCATTTTTTTTTCACTGAAACTTTAGAATCACCAGAATCATCACCCTAAAGTTTCAATACTTTTTATTATTATTTGATGACTATACATCAAAATCACTTTTACATAATATGTATTAATAAAGTACAGGTGTTAGCAAATATAAAATAATGAAATACAGGGTGATTCACTACCAGTGCGACAAACTTGCAGGAGGTGTAGGGGGCACAAAGATGAATAGGAATCACATAGCATTGCAGGGTCCAAAATGCCTTCGTCATGCGGTAGAGGACGTTGAACAGGAGGTCGCGTGAACAGTGATCCCGCTGGAAGTCAGCATTTGCGAACCGGTTCCCGAGGCAGTAGGATGGATGAGTATTCAAACGTTAAACTGGCCGACATGCACCTCGCGTATGGAGCTGCGGACTGTAATGGGCACGCTGCTCTACACTTGTACCAGGAATGTTTCCTGCACAGGCATGCTCCTCATCATATGATTTTCACACGTGTGCACAGAAGGTTACGTGAAACTGGTTGTTTCACGAGAGGTACCATGAATCGAGAGCGAACGATGAGGATGCCAGACAATGAGGAGAATGTCCTACGTCTTGCAGAAGGCAATCCGAGTACAAGTACTCGAGCGGTAGGCCAACGATTGGGTATTTCCCAATCCACTGTATGGAGGATACTGTCAACAAACCAAATGAGTTCATACCATCTGCAATGCGTCCAATCATACTCCGGAGGACTTTTCCTACTTGGTTTCTTCAACAGAAACGGTTCGCAAATGCTGACTTCCAGCGGGATCGCTGTTCACGCGACCTCCCGTTCAACGTCCTCTACTGCATGATGAAGGCAATTCGGACCCTGCAATGCTATGTGATTCCAATTCGTCTTTGTGCCCCCTACACCTCCTGCAAGTTTGTCGCCCTGGTAGTGAATCACCCTGTATATGTATTTATTATAATGCGCAATGCCCAACGAAAAAAAAGAAGTAACTGATGACGAATGACATGTTCCAAATAACCACTGCTGCACTACATGTACACTATTTGTAAGTATGCATTGTATACATATTTGTATGTACATGTACAGCACTGCTTGTGCAAGTTTAAAAATTCCCTAAATAATCTGGTATGCATAACTTCAACCTGATAGCTTACATATTCAGTGCAGTCTCAGTGGGCATGCATTTGATAGTCTCATTCACATGAATAATGTAATTTATTAGGAATTTAACTGCAATAGGTATTTTCCTTCAGATGGAAACCAAAACAATTCCCATTACTTGACTTACAAACACAGATCCTTTTTCTGATATTTCTGTATGTACAACATAATGCCCTAAAAGAGAAACTTCAGCCACACTAAAAGTCACTTTAAGTACAATAAACACTATGACATTACTCAATGACAATCATTCAAACGAGAGCTAATTTCAAATGTCAAACTGATCAACGTATGGAACCATATGGTGGTGTCAAATTTTGGTATATTTTATTCTAGCCAACCCTGAAGGGGGGAAAAACCCAACAATGCTATTAAGGATGTACATTTCTGAAATCTGATGATATGAAAGCAAAATAACTATTTCAACTTTAAACTGAGAAAGAAAAGCCCATTTTACAAATACATGAGTATAAATGCTTTCTTTTGTGTGGTGCAGTGCTTACTCTTTTTATTTACATTTCCTAGGAGAAAAGTTTCATCATCTCTGAAGGAAGGTAGTCCAAAATCAGATATCTTTAGAATGAAATGACTATCAACGAGGCAATTTGAGGAGCGAAGCCGACCATGAGATCCAATGTCACTGTTATGAAGATAGCCCATTCCCTGTAGAAATAAAAAAAATATATATATGCTGTATTAATAACAGTTACAACTTATTTTCATTAATTCTTCTCAACATCTGCTAAAGTAATGGGAAATATTATAATATGAATCATCTTGTAGTGAAACAATAGTAAGATTTGAATGACTTAGAAAAAAAGAAAGTAAGAGAAAATAAAATTACAGGTGAGAAAAGAAACAATACAAAATGGAAAATATTTTGTCTATAAAAAAATTAAAATAAAAATGGTTTGGGTCTATTCTAACAATAGCAGTTCATAAAACTTTACTCACCTTAACAATGTCATTAATGAGAGAGTAACGGAACATCCAATCCAGATCTAAGGATTCATTATGTAAGACATCCTAAAAAAATAAATTAGTGAGCAAAACCAATGTGCAAAACTAATTTTAAATTAGAGGTTTTTAAAATAAATAATTCCATTTATGTTTAGGAAAAATAACACGATACCCTTAAGGTAATGGTTAATTTGCAACAGTTGTACTTCATAATATAAACTATTTTATTAAAGCATCATGCTCCGAAACCTTTGCCAGTTTCTTGATAACATGGTATAATAACAAAGAGAAAGCAAAGTGACATCAAATAGGTTTGAAATTGCAATTTTAAAATTTCCTAAATGTAAAAAACTTCTTAATTTTTCTTTTGTAAAATCTCATTCACTCCCCCAATGTACATTTGCACTTTTTTAAGATTACATTTCTTTAGCTGTATGCTGATGTGGGCATTCTTAAAATAATATTACAACTGAAGACATGTAATCTGCAAAAACATATGCATTAAAAAAAATCTCACAAAAGTCAAGAACACCAAAAAACAAGCAAAAATTAGGAAAAAGCAAAATATCAGAAGTCACCAAGCACTCATATGCAAAAAACCTAACAAAAAAATTTACTATTAATATCAGCCGTACAGTATAAGGAAGCTTTGGCTGCACCAGCCTAAAAAAAAAACAGGCCTTCTAATTTCCCCATGCTCATACTACCAGTCTCAACATGAAGGCAACCTATTCTGATTAATGATTTGTTGAATGAAGGGGAAATTTTCATGGCATTAAATTATGGTTCTAGCATAATTTAATGCCATGAAAATTTCCCCTTCATTAATTTCACTATCCTCTTGTAGAGCCTTATAGTCTTCAGTTAAATCTTCTGATTGCCCAATTACCATTACCAAGTTACTTGTTACCAGGCTCTGTTACCAAGCTCAGTAGCCCATAAATTCAGTCTCTCAACCACATTATGATCCACATATTAAGGGCATTGTGAGTCAGAACAGGGCTCAGGCAAACAGCCTCACTCGATCTGCCTTTCAGTTCCAGATCTAGACCCCCCACATGATATTTAGGCCCATGGTAGCCGACCAAGCTACCCTCCCCCTTCTTACACCACCTGCCATGTAATAATGATCCAATTTTTACATTTCCTACAGAAAACTTGTCAGAAATTTACATGCTTTGATGAAATAGTGAATTAAAATTATAAAAAATCTGGCAATAAGGTGCAGTCCTGCCTCATTACTACTTTAAACAATTTTCCAATGAATGCTTCCTTCAGTCATCACTGCAGATTTGCTATTTTTATATAAAAGTATTTTTATTTCCATTAAGATTATTACTATATTTAATACCACTCTTATACCATGTGATTTCATGTTGTATAAAAAAAAAAAAAAAAAAAATTTTCTGTTTATACTCCGGGACGACCAAACGGTCAGAGGAGTTAACAAGATAGACAGAATACAAGAAACAGCTTCTTGAAATAAGTTTCTTGTACCACGTGATTTACTAAATTTCTTTAAAAAATATTCTTGATATGATATTTTTTTTAAAATTTGAAATAGCATATTTCAAAGTACTTTTTTTTATATGCTTTCACAAGATATCAAATCCTAAATACACATTCTTATGTTCCCATGACTTTCTTATATGTTGTTTTAGTGAAAGTATTTGATTCTGGCATGTCCTGTTTTGCCTAAAACCTGACTATTGTTTCCCAAGGTTACATTCAACAATACTTCTAATTCTCTTCTCTAAGATACTTCAGAGATTTTACTCTAATACACTAAGTGGTGAAATTCTTCTATAATTTCCTCATTTATCTTTATTTCCCATTTTATATATCAATTAATTCCATACAGAGTATGTTCTTCAGAATGTAATCCAGATGACTGATGCAATTTCTATGGCTTAAGTTATTCAGAAAATGATGTAATCTCATGTAACCACCATGAAAAAATTTATCTTGAGATTTCAGCTTTAATTTCATCTAAATCTGCTGCCTTTCCTTACTTGATATTTTCCACTATCTTTTTTATCTCAGTAACAGTAAACAGTAGAAGGAAGAGGATAAATCAAATTGATACACTTGATATCCATGGTTCACCTGTTGATGATCCTACTCAGGTTGCTGACAAACTGAATGAGTATTTTGCATCTAGATTCACATATGAGCAATTCATTATGGAAGGGGATCAGGAAGTTTATCACACTCTAACAGGGAGCGAGGAAAGTGGAAGAGATATTGTTGAAGTTAAACATAAGAAAACCTGGAGCAGATGAGATCTATCCAATTATATTAAAGGAAGCAGTGAAGGAAGTAAGCAAACCCCTAGCCATAATCATGAGAGCATCCTTGGATTCAGGGGAGGTCCTCACAGACTGGATATGTGTGAATGTATTCGCAATTCACAAAGGTGGATAAAAGGGTGACATGAGTAATTACAGACCTCTTAGTTTAACTTCTGTTCCAGGGAAAATAATGGAGTCACTGGTAAAAGAAGTTATGCATGATCATCTAGATAAGGCTGCAATTATACTTCAGACACAGCATGGGTTTGTTTAATTGGATACTATGCTGTGGTCACAAAAGAAATGGATGCATAAAATAACCTTGATATCATATACTTGGATTTCAGGAAAGCTTTTGATACCGTTGCATATAAAATCTGCTGAATAAATTGGAGCAGTGTAGCATTAAGGGGAAGTTGCTGCTATGGATAAAGGAATGGTTGAGTGGGAGAAGACAGAGAGAGGTAATCAATGGACATTGCTTTTAATGGACTAATGTTATTGGTAGTCTGCCAGGGTTCAGTGTTGGGCCCACTGTTATTTTCTATATTTATCAATGATATTTATTATTATTATTTTATTTTATTTTTTTTTGCTAATGCTACATAAGCTCATATGTTTGCTTTCTTGCATCGCTTTCTTGCATCACATGCTTCTACTACTACTACTATATCGATGAAGGCATATCAGGGCTTAATGTTCAAGTTTGCAGATGATACAAAGGTTGGCAGGTTGGTTAATGTAAGTAATGACAGTATGCTACTGTCACAGGATCTAGAAAAGTTAGGTAGATGGGCTGAGAAATGGCAATTCAAGTTTAACATTCACAAATGCAAAGTACTGCGTATAGGTAGCAGTAACTCCACAGTAACGTACCAACAGTGTGGTACACACTCAGGGTAGTGTAAAATGAAAAAAGACCTGGGGGTAATTGTGCAGTCAGATATGAAGTTCTCTGAGCAATGCAAACGGGCTGCCAGAGTAGCTCATGGTGTTTTGTCAATGATATACAGGAATTTTGCTAGTAGAGATAAGGAGGTGATTATCCCATTGTATAAGGCAAAGGTCAGGCCACATCTTGAGTATTGCACACAGATCTGGAGATCTCATTTTAGGGTGTGGAACTGCTAGAAAGAGTACAGAGAAGGACAATAAGATTGGCAAGAGGAACAAAGGGTACTCTTATCAAGGAAGGCTTCAGATCTGGAGACTAGGCACCTGTGAGGTGATCTGATCTGATTAAGGTGTTTAAGGCTTTGAATGGATTGAGCAAGCTCAATGCTGATGGGATCCCTCCTCTTGTTCAGACCACACACACACACACACACACAAGGGGGGGACTAAATTCAAATTGAGGAAGGAGGGTTGCTGAATAGATGTGTGGAAGTTGATAGTTTAAATAAATTCAAGGAAGAACTGGACAAACTATTGGAGGGAATGCATAGGTGAAATGGGAGGCATCTTTTTTTGGCTGATGCCATATAAGCTTGCTTTCTTGCATCATTTGCCACTGCTAATGCTAACAGAGAGAGAGCGAGAGCGAGAGCCAAAATTTCCTCCAGTCCACTCTTTGCACTTCTTCAGTGATGGCTTAACCTCCTTCATTTAACAAATCAAAATATTTTTTCCATATTTCTAAAATATTCTTGTCTTCTTTTTCAAATTTGCCCTTATCATTTTGGAGTACTTTAGTTATAGTTTTTTACTGTTCTGAGTTTTAACTACATGCCAAAAATTTTTCTATTTTCCCAATACTTGTCCAAGATTTTCTTTAGCTTATTACATACATATGTTATCTCTCTTGCAATTTTCTTAATATTTCAATAAGGATTTATTAGTATTATTATAATATTTTCCTCTTTAGCTTTTTGGATCCACCACTGAATTCTGAATTTCCTGTCCTTCTACCCATCTCTTTTGCCATTAACACTAAAATTCTAAAATTTTGCTATTCTTCAACTAATGTTAGCTTAAGAAATGTTATTTGACTTTTGGACATGAAGATGTCTATTTAATGGTAGCTGGCAAATCTAAGAGATTTTCAATTATAGTCCATTTTATCACCTTTTACAGCTATTTTTGCCACTAACTATCATTGTTAAATTTCTCACTAATAATACAAGATGTTAGCCAAATCCAATCGCAAATCCTCAAGAAAAAAAACACAACAAACAAACAAGATCCTTCTCTATAATGATAATATATTCAATTATCTCTCTCTCTCTCTCTCTCTCTCTCTCTCTCTCTCTCTCTCTACTGAAACACTGTTTTTAATTAAGGGCTAACAGCTTGCAGAGAATTCTAGTAGCCCTTTACCTTCTCTCTAATTTTTCCTAAAATATCTCTGTAGATTGAATTTAATTTCCCTGCTATTTAAATCTTTAACCAATACTATTTTTTCTTTGTCATTAGTTTATACAACTCCTGAAACATTAAAGAACTCCCCTATTTCATCTATTTTTCTTTTTTTACATCGCAAGAAGGTAAGGACTGGACATTGGGTCAGGAATCCATAACTACCCACCCTCCCAATAAACTTAGTTTAAACGATCTGGGTGTCTCTTCTTATTATATAGACTCTTCAGTAACCTCTGGATTTTCAATTTTCTATTTATTCAAAAAAAAATAAAAAATGGAATAAAATTAAACAGAAAATAAAAACCAAAAATAGAATATTCTTTTTCAAGTTATGATATTAAGCAGACAGCATTCTAGGCAAGGCACTTATTTTATTAATAAGCAGGTGCTTTTATTTTTCATATCAACTTAACTTTCCTGGGTATAACCTTCATGCACAAGACATGGTGGGTGACCACCCAGGTGTGAACCAACGTAAGCAGGGGTCGAGGTGTGGCGCCCACACCACATGGAGGAATGCCACCCCTCTATGTTACCAGGCAGTACTAGGTGGTAGATGACTCTCATCAACCGGTGAAATACCACCACTTTGCTTATTGGAGGCTTGAAGTGGTGGAACCCATGTTTAGTCTCTAGAGCTAAGTTCCGGCCAACCCTTCCCTATCTCTTCCATCATGCAGTATGATTGATGATTTTTGAGGTTATGATGAATGTCGTGGCGAGATCCAATATTCCTTACATTTCGAGGGTACAGCTCTAAAACGGTGTTCGCAGGCCGGCCGCTAGTTAGTACACCGGACTGAACCTATTGGTAACTCTCTAGGAAGCTTCCGGATCAGCTAGTGTATAATCTTGCTACCTCTACTCTGCCAGATAGTGACTGGAGGGAGTCCGAGTAGTGTGTATGCGGGGAGCATTGTCGAGGCCACGTTATGTCAAGGATCTGGGTATATTCTTACCACATGTACGCCATATCCAAAAATTTCATTACTTCATACAGCATGTCCCACCCACTTTTTCTTACTATTCAATACACCATGAATTGTCAAAATAATAGAGCAAGCTTATCTGCGAAAAGATCTAAACCTCCCAAGGACTTCCTAATTCATTTCACAAATATACGTGGTCTCAATTCTAATCTCAACGATGTCCATTTCCACTTGCAGTCTTCCAAACCCCATGTACTTTTTCTGACTGAATCTCAGTTATCAGTTGATTCAACTACTGCTCATCTCAGATGTCCAAATTATTTGCTGTATGATTCCTTTCGCCTCAAAGGTGGTACTTGTGCATATGTCCGTTCTGATATTCCCTGTCAGAGACTTGGCAATTTGGAATCTCCTCTCTTTGATCTTCTCTGGCTTAAAATCTCTCTACCTCATTGTGTAAAATTCATCTGTTGTCTCTACCGTTCTCCCAACTCCACTAATCACTTGGAGCTCTTTGACTTCCTCTCTTTGCAACTTGACTTTCTCCAGTCCAACTTTCCTAACAGTGAGGTAATTTTCCTTGGTGATTTTAACGTTCACAACTCCAGCTGGCTTCCGTTTTCTAGTCACACCGACCCAGCAGGTCGAGATGCTGAGGCTTTTGCAATTACTAATGACCTAGCACAGATTGTTCATTTACCTACAAGAATACCGGACAATCCTAATCATACAGCCAATACGCTTGATCTTTTTCTCACAAACAACCCTTCTAAGTACAAGGTTGAAGTGAGAGGTCCTTTAGGCACTTCAGATCACAACTTGGTGATTGCCTCTTCTCCAATGGAACCTTTATCTCATGGCTATTCCCAACCTCGTATTGTTTGGCATTACAAGAATGCAAAATGGGATGACCTGCGAGACTTCTTTTCTTCTTTTCCTTGGTCTGATTACTGTTTCAAAACTTCTGATGTCAACGTTTGTTCAGATCGTGTCAGTGAAATTATTCTTGCAGGAATGGAATCCTTTATCCCACACTCCACTTTAAAATCTCGTCCTTTATCTAAACCTTGGTTTTCCAATAAATGTGCTAAGGCTGTCCAAGAGAAGAACGTTGCATATCGTAATTGGCTTGTTTCTAATTCTTCAGTTTCATTTTCTGCCTACACCAAAGCTCGCAACAATTGTAAAGCAGTTATTAATCAGTCCAAACTAGAGTTTGAACAGGCTAAGAGTAGAAAACTTGCTTCTTGCCCTAATGGTAGCCGAGCATTCTGGTCTCTTGCCAAAGCTATTGGCCGCAACTTTTGCCCATCTCTGCTCCCACCTCTGTCCAAACCAGATGGTTCTGTTGTCACTTCAGCCAAGGATAAAGCTGACCTGCTAGCATCCCATTTTTCTTTGAGCTCATGTATTAATGATCTTGGTAAAACACCTCCCACCATTCCTAACACGCTCCATTCAATGCCTCCTGTGGTCTTCCGTCAAAAAGATATCAGAAGGATTTTGATGAATCTTGATGCTAAGAAAGCTCCAGGTCCTGATGGTATTTCTCCACTTGTTCTCAAAACCTGTGCTCCTGAACTTACTCCTATTCTTTGCCACCTTTTTTCACTTTCTTATTCCAAAGGTGTTTTTCCTTCTGCTTGGAAATTTGCTCATATCCAGCCAGTTCCTAAAAAGGGTGACAAATCCCTCCCATCCAATTATCGTCCCATTGCAATTACTTCTACTCTTTCTAAAGTAATGGAGAAATCAATTAACCGCCAACTCTTAAACTACTTAGAAACCTTCCGTCTGATCAACGATCGCCAGTATGGATTCCGTCAGTGTCGATCCACTGGTGATATTCTGGCTTATGTTACCCATTTATGGACTAATTCAATGGAAAGGTTCGGTGAAACACAAGTAGTTGCTCTTGACATCTCAAAGGCTTTTGATCGTGTTTGGCATAAAGGTCTTCTAAACAAGCTTCCATCTTATGGTTTGCCAACTGTTTTTAGTAATTGGTTATCCAGTTTTCTCTCTGATCGCTCACTGAGGGTGATGGTAGATGGCTCTCTGTCTTCTAACTTCTCCACTAATGCCGGTGTCCCCCAAGGTTCAGTTCTTTCCCCCACTCTTTTCCTCTTGTATATCAATGACCTTCTTCCATTGACTGGAAATCCTCTCCATAGTTTTGCCAATGATAGCACATTGCATTCAACTTTCCATTTTGAGAAACCTTGTCCAGCTCAATCAGCTTCAAGTTCTCGAAAATCTGCTGCCAATTCCTTAAATGCCGATCTTCAGGTAATTCCCCAGTGGGGCAAAGACAACTTAGTTGATTTCAACCCTTCTAAAACTCAATCTTGTCTTATATCTCGCAAAAAGGATTCTTCTGCTCCTATGCTTATCTTTAGTGACACTCCGATTTCTAGGCAAAATGATATATCTCTTTTGGGGATTACCCTGACTTCTAATCTCTCTTTGCACAAGCACATTACAAATATTGCTTCCTCTGCATCTATAAAACTTGGTTTTCTCTTTCGCTCTCAGCGTTACTTTTCTCCCAAACAGCTGCTCACTCTGTATAAATCGCAAATCCGCCCTGCCATGGAATATTGTTCCCACATCTGGGGTGGTGCCCCCAAAACCTCTCTTAGGCTTCTTGATTCCATTCAGAAGAGGGCAGTTAGGTTAATTAATGATTCATCTCTAACAGAGTCTCTCCACTTGCTTTCTCACAGACGCACTGTTTCTGCTGCATGCCTGCCTCTTCTACAGATACTTCCATGGGCACTGTTCTTCTGAATTGGCTTCCATAATTCCCGCTCTCTCTTTCAAAACAGTCCGAACACGTGCCGCCACCAGCCAACATCCATTTACTGTCCAACTTCAAACCAACAGAACCAACTTTTCATCTTCCTCATTTATTCATTCAACTGCCGTTTTCTGGAACAACCTTCCTTCATACGTATTTCCTGAAAATTACAATCTACAGAAGTTCAAGTCCAATATCAACAAATATCTTCTTTCGTGTTCTCAACCTCCAACCCAAGCACGGTACTAAGTACTATAGGTTATAATACCTCTCATAAAAAAAAAAACGGAGCTCTTACTGGTAACTTCTTAAATAAAGTTATGATCTCTACCTAATAATATAACAGACTGTAGTCAACTGAACTGTATGTATATTTAATAATTAAATAATTTCTTCTCTTTACAATGCAAATTGTTTTGGAATATATGCTGTATTCCATTTATACAGACAATTTTCTTTCAACTGACCAACATCAATCATTTAAACAAAATTAAACTTAAAACTACCTCATATGTTGGTTTCCGTCCTCTTCACTAAACTTCATTAAACTAGTTGATTATTCCATAAGTTTAACTTAATTAATACAAGTATTAAGCAGATTGCATTCAGTTAACTTATTTCAATCAATCTGTATGAAAAAAGCATAGCAAAGATAAGTTACAAGGCATGTATTCCTTTTAAACAGACTGTTAAATGCAATAAAATATGTAATTTTGTCAAACAACTAAATATCTTTTACTTCATTAACAACAAAAACTGGATTCCATTCCTTAGAAATCTGTAATACAAACACTAAGAATAGAAAAATCCCCTTGATTTCACCTGACCAAAACCACTAATAATAATAGCAGGGAAGTTTTTCTGCCTATTTACTTAAAGTTCCACTGTGTTCTATTTTCTCTCTATTAAAAACTTTAAACAAGGTAGAACTAATGCCCATGCATGCTCTCATATACATTCCATTTCATAGTGCTAATTCACACATCACTGAACATTGTAAGCAAATGCATTATACAATCACATTACATATATCATTATGCACATAACATAAAATCATTCCAAATTTTACACATGGTATATATAATATTTTCTAAATGCAATGCCATGCAATTATGTTACATTTACTTTACACATGCTTATTTACTAATTAAAGCTCCTCTTTTATTTTTACAGGTATTGTGAAGCATTACCTGTAAGCATTGTGAAGTGTTACACTGAAAATAAAAATCAAATATAGAACCCAAAATTATTAGAAGAAAGATCCAAAAACTAAACTTGTTGCATTTTTAAAATTATCATATTAAAGTGCAATATCTTTACATTGGCAAAGCATTTAAAAATATAAATTTCACTGTAAGAGTGACCCTGCATATAGGATATCTGCTAAGTACTTATTAGCGAAGTACCTGTAGGCTACCTTTAGGGCAATATTCGGTGAGTATACAAAAATTTGGTTGATCGATGCATGATCCAATAAACCTGGCAATATTTTGGTGCTGTGATTCACGAACCTGTAAAAATATAAATAAAAATATAAACTGCAAGTTTAGGAAGATAAAAAGCAATAATTGGAATAATTTAATATAAATAATATAGTCTAGTGCACATTTATGTATTTACAATTTATTAGTATTAAGATTCAACTTTATAAGTCAATGGATTAAGGTATTGCTGAAGTAACTAAACTAACAAGAAGTTCTTACCTGTTTTACTTCCATCAAAATCCCTCTGGTCAATTCAATCCTTTTATGACAGTTTATTCTTTTAACTGCCACAATATTTTCCTGAAAAATGGAACATTTTGTTTAGTAGATTTTCTAGTGTAATCTTAATTTAGTTCTATAAGAAAGCAATATAAAACAGATTTCATCAAGAACAGAATGAGTTGGGTAATCATTTTGTTGAAAGAAACAAGTCTTAATGCAGATTTGTAATCCAACTGAAACATGATTTCTTTTCTGCAGAGGAAATAACTGCATTCATTAATTAAAACAAAATGTTAATACATGGTTGGATACTAAGCAGCAGCAGCAGCAGCAGCACATTCCTCTGTAGTTTTCATACAGGGATCCTTAATAGGAAAGTGATACTTAGAGGAAATACTTCACCCTTCAGCTATTTGAAAATTGTTTTACAGCACATCAGCATTTTAGGTCATATTGTGTTAGCGTATTACTCCATCCACCTAAGAGCTACTAACTACAGCCCCCAGTTGAAGAGGTCTTTAAGAATTCCTCTGGTCTTTGCAAGGTTCAAATCTCAAACTTCTCCAAACAAATCACAGGTGACATAATAATAAGTACCATATGTTGTGAATATAGTTGGCTCTTATAAAATAATACCCTTTCATAGTGACATCACTCTGATGACACATACCTTAACCACAAAGGTATCACTCTTCAGAGCTTATAGAATATTTTCAACACAGTATATATTTTGCAATTAAAGAAACTATTGGGAACCTCCTGGTTTTACTAAACATGCATCCAAAAGAATAACTGAAAATTTTGGGGCCCCCTGTGAAATCTTCAAATGTTCCCCCACCATACACACCATTTTTTAACCACCACACTAAATCATGGTCACCAGGTCCCAAGACTTTTCAATATCCGTTCTGCTCCTGGTGGTAAAGTAGCTTTACCACTGCAACAATTAGCCACACTGTCTCCTCAATCAGTCACTTTGATGAGTGCTTTTTAATGACCGGCATACCAATCACTGAAGTAGTTGCAAAACAATGGGTGTAATGTTTCATTTTACTGCCCAAAACTATCAAATGCATTCTGCTGAGGTGACAATGAATGAGGCCGCCATAGCCTAGTGGTCAGGCGTGCGAGTGCATAAGTACACGTGCCTTGAGTGACTGGGGTTCAAGCCCATGACTACTGGATACAGTGATGTTTCTTGTATTCTATCTATCTTGTGAACTCCTCTAACTGTTTGGTCGTCCCGGAGTATAAACAGAAAATTTGCTAGGCCTGATGTAGCCAAGTGATCAGGAGCGTGAGTGCATGGCACGGGTTCCTTGAGTGGACCAGGGTTCAAGCCCGTGACTACTAAATATGATAAATATTTGCATTGACGATTTATTGTACAACTCTACTGACTTGGTTGTCATGCCAGAGTATAAACAGAAAATTTAATATGATTTTTCCCTGAAACAAATGAATGAAGGTTCCCTTGGCTACTGGCCAAGATTTCTTTCAGACCAACTGAAAACAGGAAATACCAAATATGCAGCAATGACAGGTAATGTAAAGAAATTCGGAAGCCCCTGTTTCCTATATGCATGTGATTTCCAATCCACTCTTAAGATTTTCTACTTATATCTGTGTTTTCTGTTGCTGCAGTTCAGTTCAAACTGAAATGAATGGATATTTAAAACCTGTCAGCTGAGGCCAGAAGCAAGCCAGAAGTGTGCAGTGCCTGTGTGCAAAAATTTATATGGTGCCCCATTAATTAAAAACATCAGAAAATAATATTCTGAAATTTAACATAATTTCTCTCTAAATCAACCCAAAATTATCACTATTAATTTTATTTAAGTTATTAATTATCAACAATTTTAATTTTTAAATTGATAATGTCATGAAATAAGGCACCATCGAATTATTTTTAAGTACTTTGCAACGAATTTTACCTTTGGCCTCCTGGCGCACACGTGGACAATGTGCCCCTGGCTGAGGCACTCACTGCAAACAATTCAATTCGCTTAACTTTTTGCTAGCACAAATCAATGCTGATTTGTGTTGATTCAATATTGATTTGTTTACTGTGTTAAAATTTTATATTATCATCAGAAATTATTACTCTTATTCCCTAAAAAAAACAAAGAAATTTAAATGCAGAAAATGAAATAAACTGAAAATGCAACAAAAAACTGCCAATAAGATTGCATGCCAAATTGATTGCCTGATAGACAATTTTAGCCGGACATAAGCACATCATCATCATTAACACATATTCTAAATTCATCATCATTAACACATTTTTTGGCTGATGCTGCATAAGCTTGCTTTCTTGCATTGTATGCCTCTACTAATGCTAATTTCCTTTTCTCTTATTAATTATTATTATTTTTTAAATTTTCTTCTTCTTCTTATTATTATTTTTTTAATTTTCTTATTATTATTATTATTTTATTTTTTATTATTATTTAAATAATAAATTTCCTTATTTATTTATTTTATTTATTTTTTTTTTGGCTGGTGCAGCATAAGCATAGGCTTCCTTACACCATGTGGCCATTGCTAATACTAACCACTCATGTTACGTGCAGACAATTTTCAATTTGATGAAAAAACATTGTTGCCAGGTGTTAAATTATTGAAATTAAATAAAATAATAACAATTACTTTTCATCTTTGTATAAAACTTAAAAATCATATTCTAATTTATAAGCTACTAACAAACCTGTCCATATTTCAAAAAACATAATTAAAAACAAAATACTATTTTGTGAAATTATATAATCAGTACCTGATAATTATTAAATTGCAATATTGACCTCAACATTCTGACCTCAGGAAATTGATTACTTAAAATAATCAATTCTGCACCTGTTTAAAACTAAAAGAGTCAGCTTCTTTCTCATTTCCAATTCTTACTTAAAATTAAGAAATTAAAACTATGCAATGCAATTGAAAATAAAAATTATTATTAAACCCTGATAATAATTTATTAAATGCTCTGATTAATTTGTCACTTTGAAATAATTTATATATACTTAATACGGCATGTTTGAAAAATTTCTGCAAAAATTCTGGAATGTACTCTAGAGTCAAAAATAAGTGAAAAAGTCTTATAAACATGTAATTCTGAAATTAATAATGTGATTCTGAAAAGTTATGGAACTGTAGTTGTTTCAATTTTAAAAAATGGCTATGGAGTTATGAATGGTAAAAAATAAATAAGAATAAGAATGAATTAACAAGAATAAACAAGTATGTTTACTCTTGTTTATTTATTTTAACCATTTAGAATAGGGCAAATAAGAATAAGCATATACACCTGGTATGAATAAATATTTTAATAGGTATGTATGTCATTTTCTTTTTTGTTACGTACAGGAATGCAAAAATCATGGATTCTAATAGACCAAAGTTGGCAACCAAAAATTTTTAATGCAATTGTCACATTATAAAGATAAAGCCAAAGAGTTACATACAAAAAAGAAATCATTGCATTCTTCTAAAATACTGAAGGATGAAAAAAATCACTTAATCTTTTTGTAGACAAAAAGTTTTTTCCAGAAGAATCTGGATTATGATTTTTACAATTCAGAGTGGGAAGGCACCTAGTTTAGAACCATTGACATTCAATTAACTAATGCTGGCTTTAAAGGAAATAGTCCATCTGCTGCAACACAAGAAAGAATTCAACCTATCTGAATGTTTTATGAAATTACAAAAATTGGTAGTGGATGACTACCCAGCATAAGACTGTCTTATCTACTTTCCCTTTTTGGGTAAAATGATGATACTATAGTATGCTTCTTCTGTCCCATAAAAGGGTTACTGACATGACTCTGAACTATCTGTACTCTCTGAAAAAAAATGTGATTTCACTTACGTGTACTTACTAAAACTTACTTTTCCATCTATTCATTAATTTTTACATAAACAGATATTTTTCATCTTGATACAGTACTGGAAATTATGCCATATGGAAGCTATACAGTTGAGGCTAAGGCTTGCCCTATAAATTATCTAAATATTTCAAGCAACACAAATTACCAACCAAAAACCACTGGAATACAGTACCTTACCTTGTAACAGCCAATCAAAAGAGATGGTATCTGTTGGAGATTCCCACTTCCATACGGTTCAAGACAGGTAATCTTTGAAAAGAGAAAAAGTGGTAAGTTCACTCATATAAGTAGGCCTAACGAACAAAGCAGTTAAGAAAAGAAAAGTCAAATAGTACATTAATTATATATGCTTTTATATTTTTATTTGGAGGTGATTTACTATTTAATTGACAGAGAATAGGTTTACTAAAATTGATTTTTGAAAAGATTATCCTGCTAAAATATTTTAATTTTGTCATTTCAGTTATATTATTCAAATTATTAAACCTAAAATAGATTCAAAACATTTTATTTTAAGTGAAACTGTTGTGGTTTCACCTAAATTATCAGATAAAATGAGAATAAAAGCAGGAGAAAATTTTGCCAACACAGTGTTTATTGCATTAATACAAGAATGTTATGAATGCTATTTAATATTCTTTTATGTAATTCCATAGGTGTATAAGTAATATTATAACTGTTTTTATTAAGTGTATAAATTTTAAATTTATAACAATATAACAGTGATTTTGTAATGTAATTGTATAACACATAATATAATTTTATAGTATTGTACAAACATACATACTGTCATAGAAACTGGAGTATGAGTAGCATTATTATTACACTGATATATCTTTTAGTTTGGCATGGTATTTTTAATTTAAACTAAAATAATGCCTCAGACTACAGCAGTAAAGCAAAAAGCTCAGAATAGCAGGAATACTTTGGGCCAGGGAAAGAAGTGCCAAAGGTAGTTATACTATGAATCAGGGTTTTATAGCATATGCCACTTGTGGAATATTTGCCCTCTTCTGAGGTGGGATGTGATAAAGTCAAAGTTGATGCTTTTCTGTGTTTTTGATGCAAACAATGTGATTAAATGAAACTTTGGCATTCTGTTATGCAAATATGAGAGCTTGAAGGAAAGGGGTGATGCCCTCAAAGGAATTAAAATGAGGGACCTATCTCAGTACTCAGCTCCCAGCTCAAAGAATCTACACTCATGCATCAGACAGCACACAAAGAATAGAAACCACTGAAGTCTCACAGAAAGTAACTACTATCAGTGACCGTATTGTTGGGGAAACAAGAAATATATTGTGCAAATGATAACTGGAATAGTATCAGGTATATCTGCTAGTAAAAAAAGTTAATGTTTAGAAGAGTTATCATCTTTTAAGGGCATAAAAGGTGATATTGTTGTACACATGATACTAATGATATTAAGAACAGGGAGATTGAGAATTTACTTAACAAATATTAGTATTAGTATCAGTAGTTGCAAGGAAGCAAGCTTATACAGCATCAACCTAAAAAAAAGTATAAACCAATGTTGAGAAAGAGCCAGGAATTAGAGTTAAATTTGAAAATATCTGGAATTTTGCAGATAACAGGAGGGAGTACATGTTGAGAGTCTTGTCAACCAGCTCTGGAGATTGTGCAAAGTTCATGGGGTAAAATTTTTCTTAGCATGTCCTGTACTTGTTAACAGGAGGAATTGTTTTTACAGGGATGGAATACACTTAAAGAAAACATATTTAAGAATATTTACTGATGCTGTTGAGGCATGTTAGGTTGTTCAGAAAATTGCTAGTTTATGGGAAAACACAGACTAATAGCAGTAGTAGTAGTAATGGCAAATGATGCAAGAAAGCAAGCTTACATAGCATCAACAACAAAAAAAAAAAAAAAAAAAAAAAAAAGGGTTCACCAATCTGCACTTACAGCACGGATATCCTCCAAAAATTTGTCTAGTTCTCCCTTGAATTTAATCAACCCATCCACTTCCACAACAACAGACAAAAGCCTGTTCCAACAATCAACCACCTGCAACCATCCTTCTTCAACTTAAATTTATGCCCCCTCACATGTGTAGTCTCAGCAAGTGGAAGAATATCATTAACATTCAGCTTACTCATTCCATTCAACGCTTTAAATACCTCAATTAGATCTCCCCACAGGTGCCTGGTCTTGAGACACTGAAATTTGCAGAACTGAAGCCTTTCTAGGCAAGAGCACCCATTTCTTCCCTTCACCAATCTGGTTGCCCTTCTCTGCACCCATTCCAGGAGATCTACATCCTTCCTAAAGTGAGGCCTCCAGACCTGTACAGAGTACTCAAGATGAGAACTAGCCATGGCCTTATACAAAGGGAAAATAACCTCCTTAACCCTGCTAGAAAAGTTTCTGTATATCATTGACAAAACCCCATGAGCTGTCCTGGCAGCATGTCTGCACTGCTCAGAGAATTTCATGTCTGAGTGCACAATTACCTCCAGGTCTTTTTCATTCTCCACTACCCTGAATGTTGTTGATAAGTTACTCTGGAGTTACTGCTACCTATGTGCAGTACCTTGCATTTGTCAATATTAAACTTCAACTGCTATTTCTCAGCCCATCAACCCAATTTTCCTAGATCTTGCAGTAGCTCAGCCTGATAATTGTTGTTAACCACCTTGCCAACCTTTGTAGCATCTGCAAACTTAGACATTAAGCCTGATATACCTTCATCAATATAATATTGAAAACAACAATGGACCCAGCACTGAACCCTGGGTTCAGTGTGGGGAACTCCACTAATAACATTAGTCCACAAAGGGCAGTGCCCATTAGTAACCACTCTGTCTTCTTCCACTTAACCATCCCATTATCCATAGCAGTAACTTTCCCTTAATGACACATTGCTCGCCGCCTCCGTAGCCAGGTGGGAAGGAGCAGCAGTGCGTAGCACACGCTTCTTGATCAGACCGGGGTTCAAGCCCGTCACCACCAAATACGGAGGATGCGGAAAGGTCAGGGAATGACCACCGCATATTCACGGAGCAATATGGCCTTAGTTGCTAATGCTCCTTAAAACCAAAAACAACAACAAACGACACATTGCTCCAATTTATACAGCAGTCTTTTTATGTGCAACAGTATCAAAATCCAAGTATATTATGTCAAAATTATTTTTTGCATCTAATTCCTTGGTCACTGCATCATAATAACCTATCAGATTGGTTAGAAAGGACTGCCCCTTGAAAAATCCATGCTGTGATTGCAGTATAATTGCATGCCTGTCCAAATGGTCCTGCATTACTTCTTTAGCCAGCGATTCCATTATTTGCCCTGGAACAGACATTAAGCTAACAGGTTTGTAATTACTCATGTCACCTTTATGAATTGGGGATATATTCACACATCTCCAGTCCATAGGGACCTCCCCTGAATCCAAGGATGCTCTCATAATTATTAGAAAACAGGCCTTGTGCGTCGGGTTGCATTATATCATCAAAGTTTCTTGTGACAACCGACTAACTGGTTAAAATAAATTTATTAAAATAAAAATATAAGATAAAACAGAAATAAAATAAAAACGTTAAAATACAATAAGATAAAAGAGTTAAAATGTATATAAAAAAGCATTAAAATACATAGTAGCTTTCAAAGCGAAGTGCCTCTTCATCAGCTAGTCTGTGACTGGTGTACTTCAGTATATATTAATGGTTACAATAGCACAAGTCAGCTGGGCATGATCATGTATCACGAGTCTGGTGTCGGTAAAGCAGAATTACGTACACGTGATGATCGCCAGCGCTCATCGCACTGCAATACAGTACATTCTATAATAGGGTGTAAATGTACTCCACTCATCCGATTCATAGTACTATTATTGGTGGCTATGTGTAGTGCTTCAAGCCATGAGCACTGGCGGTAATCACATGAATAGTTGACGATTTCAATATCCCGTTGAGGATCAAGATTGTGCTGCTCAACCCAATAATGTTCAGCGACTGCAGAGCGTTCAAAATTAGCCGCTCGCATAGCCACCTCATGTTCAGAAACCCGATCTTTCAATCTACTACCAGACTCACTTGCATAACACCGCCCCCCCCCCCACAATCCGGACACGTAATACGGTATACGGAACCACTCCATAGGAAAGGAGGAACAGGTGTTATTGTTAGGATTTTGCATCTCCATCATATACGATGCGTGCAACTTCCGGGGAGGAAATTACAATCCATTATTTCTAAGGTGAGGACGTTGAACGCGATGAGCGCTGGCGATCATCACGTGTACGTAATTCTGATTTACCGACACCAGACTCGTGATACATGATCATGCCCAGCTGACTTGTGCTATCGTAACCATTAATATATACTGAAGTACACCAGTCACAGACTAGCTGATGAAGAGGCACTTCTCTTCGAAAGCTACTATATATTTTAATGCTTTTATTATATATATTTTAACTCTTATCTTATTGTATTTTAACACTTTTATCTTATTGTATTTTAACACTTTTATCTTATTGTATTTTAACGCTTTTATTTTATTTCTGTTTTATCTTATGTATATATTATATTTTTATTTCAATAAATTTATTTTAATCAGTTAGTCGGTCGTCGCAAGAAACTTTGATGATCTCATAATTATGGCTAAGAGTTTTCTTACCTCCTTTGCTGCCTCCTTTAATAGATTCCATCTGCCCTAGGTGCCTTTTTTATGTCCATCCTCAACAATTTCTTCTCCACTTTCCTTTCAGTTATCACAAAGTCATTTAGCTGTTCCCCTTGTTTGAGTTTGATAAACTTCTGGCATCCCCTTTCCTAAAAAATTCCTCATGTGTGAATGTAGATGCAAAATACCTATTCAAGTTGTCTGCAACCTGAGCAGGGTTATTGCCAATTAACCCATAGACATCAAGTGACCCAATGTGATTCAACCCCCTCCTTCTACTTTTAATATAAGTATAGAAGTCTTTGCTGTTTTTATTTGCATTCTTTGCCAGAGACTTCTCATAATCTGCCTTAGCTTGCCTCACCTCCTTTGTGATTTGGTTACACACTAATTTATATTTACCACAGGCTTCTGTATCACCTGATAATTTATATGCATCCTATGCACTTTTCTTCTCTGCCATGTGTCTCAATATTTCATCTGACATCCATTTAGGTCTAAGCCTTAAATGGTATTTCTTTGTTGGTATGAAAAGCCTAGTAGCTTCTCTGATTACTTCCCTGAATAGTTCCCATTTAGAATTTGCTGTTGGTACCAACATCAGTTGGTCTCACTGCATAAAATTTAAAAACTGTTTGAGACCTATGTAGTCACCCTTACGGAAAAAAAAAAAAAAAAAACCTAAAACCTTTCCCTTGATAGTAGTTGTCTTTAATGGGTCTACCTGCAGATTCTTAATGCATGAAGAATCACTGCTGATAACCAGATCAAAAGTATTGCTTCTCCTTGTTGCTGCTCTAACATACTGCTCTAGAAAACAGTCATCCAAGAAATTCACCAAAGTCTTGCTTGTGTGAGAGGGACCAACCACAAATTCAAGTCAACATCTGGAAAGTTAAAATCCCCTATTATGAGACATTACAATTCACTGGCCCACTATTTCCCTGTATAGCTGTTTGGTAAAATCATCACAGTCATTAGGCCTATAACACATTCCTACTCTTAATTTTGTTTTCCTGGTGCTTATATCACACCAAACTGACTCAACATTGCACTCGTCACCCAAGTCAACTGGCTGCTCTGCCTTAGATTTAATATACCTCTTAACTAAGAGCATAATCCCTCCACCTCACCTGTGCAGTCTGTCCTTCCTGTATACATTGTACTCCCAAGTAGATCAGTGGCAGCCAAAAGCAGAGGCAAAACTGATTCTTGCAGTACCTCTAATGGGACATGGGACAGCCTAGAAGGCAAAATGTGGGGGATTACAAGGCATGCTGGAGGATTCTCACAGGACAAAAAAATATATGGGCTGTGTTCGAGGTTACTAAGAGCAAAAATACACAAATATACTTGCTTGTATAATAAATGAAAAAAGCACAGTAAATAAATTTAATGAACCTGAAGTATTCACTAAGTCATGAAATGCAGACATTACAGATTATCAGAAACACGATGCCACTCAGATATAGGGGATGCAGTATTTTAATACTGTAAGCACAATGTGTACAAAAGGATAAACAGTAGGGGAAGAAGAGATTAGCTCCTGTTAATAAGTGCACAGAATCTAAGGCAATGCAGCCAGTTGCTGTGGTTTGCCAGTGCAATATTCAGTCAGTTTGGTATGACATAAGCACTTGGAAAACAAAAAATGGGAATAGACGTGACATACTCCTATGAGTATGTCATCGATCAAATGACTGTGATGAGAATAATGAACAACTAAGCACACAAACAGAGTAGGCCAATAAATTGTAATTCCTTATTATATGGAATTTTAACTTTCCAGATATAATTTAAATTTGTGGACTGGCCACTCACACAGTAGCAGAACATTTCTATACTAGTATGTTAGAGCGGCAACAACAGAAAATCAATACTCTTGATCCGGTTATCAGCTGTGACTCTTCATACATTAAGAATCTTCAGATAAAGGAACCACTAGATGGCAATGATCAGAGTGTACTGATGTGGAATTATTTAAAGAAATAACTACCATCAAAAGTAAAGGGAAAGGATTTTTGCTTACAAAAAGTTGACTACAATGGTACTAGACAATTTTTAAATTCTTTTCAGCGTGACCAATCGATGTTAACAACTGCAAACGCCCAATGGGAAGTGTTCAGAAAGTAATCATAGAGGCTATCAGGCTTTTTATATCAGCTAAGAGATACTGTTCAAGATTTAGACCTAAATGAATGTCAGATGAAGTGATGATACTAGTTGCTGAGAAGAAACAGGATGATTATAAATTATCAGAGGACATAGAAGCCTACGATATAGTATAACTAGTCTGAAATAAAGTCACACAGGAGGTCAGGCAGGCTAAGGCAGATTTTGAGAAGTCTTTGAAATGCAAAGAAAAGTAGCAAAATATTCTTTGCTTATGTTAACACTAGACAGAATACGATGAATCACATTGGTCCACTGGACATGAGTAGAATAACTATTGATGATCCTGTTCAAGTTGCTTACAAACGAATGCATATTTTGCATCTAAATTCAAGCATGAATCAGTTTTTAGGGATGGGGATACCAGATGTATGCCTAATTCTAAATGGGAGCTAAATGATTTTGTAACAACTGAGAGGAAAGAAGAAGAAAAACTGTTGAAGATAAAAGTAAATAAAGCATGGGAGGCTGAAGGAATTATATTAAAATTATATTAATTATATTAAAATTATATTAAAAGAAGCAGTAAAAGAGATAAGAAAACCCTTAGCTATAATTATGAGAATTTTCTTGGATTTAAGGGAGGTCCCAACAGATTGGAGATGTGCAAATGTCTCACCTATCCACAAAGGGGGGGGGGGTCAAGCTTGCTGATGATACAAAGGTTGACAGGATCATATGATACTCTAATAATACATGTACAAAATTAGGAAGAACAGCCTAAAAATGGCAATTGATTTTTGACACTGATAAAAGAAAGGTACTGCATTTGGGTAGCAGTAATTCCATAATAACATACCAGTTGGGTGGTATCATACTAAAGGCAGTGGAAATTGAAAAAAGATCTAGGGTTAATTGTACAGTCCGACACAAAGTTTTCTGAGCAGTACAAACAGGCCGCTAGGACAGCTCATGGGGTTATGTCAATGCTACACAGGAATTTTGCCGGCAGGGACAAGCAGGTGATTATCCCATTATATAAGGCAATGGTTAGGCCAAGTCTTGAATACTGCATACAGACATAGAAGCTTCATTTGTTGTGTATGCAGAAGTAGGCCTTCAATGTCCTGTTGGTATATGTAAAATCAGGTAAGCACCAAGGCAGTGACTGCTAGCTTTGCCACCTCAAAAACAACCTGATTGAAACAAAAAATCAAATAACTAATATTCTCTTCATCAAAGCAATTTCTCTAATTCTCAGCCCTCCTCAGAGAAAAATTCTGAATGCATATGTGTGAAAAACCATTCCCACAAAAAAAACAGTGACTACTCATGCTTATGGTACCTTTCAACATCTTTGAAAGATCCAAAATGCAAAGTTATAGAAATTCCATCTATATATGTAGATCACCATGTAGCAAGCAATGAAAGTGTCTGGGTTACCATCGACAGCCTATACATCCACCAAAAAGCTATGATCCATGGAAACGATTATGTATACAGGGTGTCTCAAAAATATTGGTACAAACGTTTAGGGGAGGTAGGTAACACCTAAAGGAATGTGAATCGCATAGGAACCCATAACCGGAAACGTCACCGTAAGTCAATAGACGGCGCTGTTTATCAGTTCGTGAGAGAGAAAATTTCTGGTTTACTCATTCAAGCAGTAGTTGCCACACGAAGAGCATGCATCGATATATGAACTGTGAGCTGGCAGACATGCACCTAGTGTATGGATTAGCAGAGGGCAATGGACGAGCCGCTCAACGAATTTATGGAGAATGCTTCCCAGACAGACATGTACCGGACCACCGTTTGTTTGCGCATGTGCATCAAAATTTGTGCGATTATGGGTCATTTAGATGTAACAAGAGTAGTGCAGGTAGACTACATTCGACGCGAACTCCCGCCATGGAAAGAAGTGTGTTGAATGCCGTCCAGAATAATCCTACTACCAGCACACGTGCTGTTGCCTCTGCCTTAGGAGTGTCTTGTTGCAGTGTACAGCGTGTCTGGCACGACGATTCCTTACACCCCTTTCATCTCCAAAGGGTTCAGTTACTGCTCCCCCAAGATCATACTGCACATGTGGCTTTTGCACAGTGGTTTCTCCAAGAAAGTGTTCAAGTCTTGAATTTTCCAGCCTATGTTTTGTTCACGGATGAGGCTTATTTCTCTCGGGAAGGCTTATTCAATCGGCACAATGCTCATGTGTGGGCACACGACAACCCACACGGTGTGTGCCCCCATGCGGCACAACGTCGCTTCGCAATAAATGTGTGGGCAGGTATGGTCGGTGACTGCTTAGTCGGCCCATACCTGTTACCATCCCGCATGAACTCCGCTAAATATCAGTTCTACCAGGGTTACTTGACGATGTTCCAGCAAATGTGAGATGCAACATTTGGTTTCAACATGACGGGGCGCCTGCCCATTATGGAAGGTGTGTTCGTGACCATTTGAACAGGCGTTTTGGGCGTCGATGGAGTGGCCGTGGTGGACCCGTTGCCTGGCCCCCACGCTCACCTGATTTATCGAGTCTTGATTTCTTTCTGTGGGGGGCCCTCAAATCTATCGTGTATGAATTGCCTGTGGAGATGGAAATGGATCTCGTGGCGAGACTCGTCTGTGCTGCTGCTACTGTCAAAGAAACTCTAGGTGTGTTCGACCATGTCCGCCAATCCATGCTGCGTCGGTGTCACGCGTGCATCGCGTTTCATGGTGGAACCTTCGAGCATCTGTTGTAACATCATGAAATGCATCCATCTCGTACTCCATTGTTAATATTATGTCAAATCAATGTTTGCCACTAATTACTGTCTTGTATCATTTCTGCTTCTTGTGCCCCTGCTACTACTTTCCTGTGACGTTTCCGGTTATGGGTTCCTATGCGATTCGCATTCCTTTAGATGTTACCTTCCTCCCCTAAACGTTTGTACCAATATTTTTGAGACACCCTGTATAAGCATGAGTGAAAAACTGCCCTGAAAAAATTTTGTTGTATACCCTGTAGCCTCCAAAACGAAATTCGTGGTTGTGCCATGTTATAATTTCTAATTTTACCACACACATCTAACACTTTTAATACTTATACAGGCTTAAGCCATCTGCAGAATAAACAGAAATTTATTATTATTTATTAAACAATAAAATAGTCTTAAATTTATATGATAAAAGAAGAAAAGAAACTAATGTGATAAATGTTTCTCCGTGTTATATTTTTGTTTTATTGTCTTGGGGAATTGGTGTTCCCTCCAGTGAGAACAACAGACTTGCTCAAGTCTCTTGAATTAGAAACATATACATAATGTCTGCCCAAAAATAAATGATATTGTTATCTAAAAGTCAAACTAAAATTACTAGTATCCTTTTTCATTGAATAATATCACCAAAAGAGAAGAATAATTTCAATAACTGCATTTGAATGCAGATGTTGAAATAATCTCATTCCTATACTTAAAATAAATTAAAACTGCAAAACTTCTTAATTATCAATGATTAACAATCCTCCTTAATCAGCTCACCATAAACCAAGGTTGATATAACTTATTTTTGGTTGCCATTAGTTTATTTTGATTTTCAAATGGTTACTTACAGTGCTAATCAGTGACAAGCGACTTGTCATCCAACTGCTTCGGTAGTTTTTATTAAAGGTGATTTCTTCCCATCTTACACGCCAAGACATATTGGCAAGGGCTGATTCCAGTTTTAATTTCCTAAAAATATATTCGATTACATAATACTCATACACAATGCATCCTATAAATCCATAGAAAAATATGTGGAATTGCATGTCACTTAACACTTTTATTTTAATATTTCACGACAAAGAATGAAAACTGGTTTACATATCACTGATTAATCAACAAAAACATGTTCAAAATTGTAACCACATAAATATTTTCTAACATTATTTTTAAAATGGTGTATTTGTGCCTCAATTCTCTCATGCATATGCTGACATACTTTTGTTGTTACCACATTATTAATTTTATAAAATTACTCAAAAATGAATGCTTTAAGAATGTCTAAAAATCTATGCTCATGGCTATATACCTTTTCTTTCAAATAACCACATAAAAAATCTGCAAGACACTACTTGGGCTACTTTATGGGCCCATGGTGACCTATCCATTTGTTGGAGGAGTTTTTCATTAAGATATTGAGAGAATAATATACTGTAGCACCATCCTAGTTGAAATACAGAGTATTTCCTTCTAGTTTTATGAGGAAATATTCCTATAATATTGCAAGGCAGCTCTCTGAAGTGACTAGTGTTCTCAAAAGAGAATGCTCCTAACAGCCCTACTGAACAGCTTTCCCTCACCTCCCCAAGAGGTGCGTGCTGCTGGGTTTTAGGTGCATCGGTGACTAAGATCACATTGCACTGTGTAGTATGTCTGCAATACAGTGTGTGTTCAAGCACTGATTTGCATGTTGTGCGGGCTGAAAAAAACCTTCAAAAATTCACAGGAGGAATCCTACTTCCTCTGTCTGAGATTGGTTATCTACAGGCTCCAATTGAAGAAGAATAGATTCAGAAATTCCTTAATCTAGACCTCTACAAACAAGCAAAAAGTGGAAAAACCACTACACTGTCACAGAAGACCATCCCCAGGAGCATTTAATCAACTTTCAGTTTATACATGGGGATTATCACATCTTATAAGCAGAAGTATGGTGACTAGAATTGCTGTTCAGTTTGAAAACTGCCTCTTCAGTCCTCACAAAAAGATTAGCAAGAACGAAAATTTTTCCAAATTATTTCTTTGAAAAAATTTTCACTCTTGCTAATCTTTTAGAGAAAAAAAAATCTTGGCAAATTCCCTTCTGTCAGGATCGTCATCATTAAGGCTTGATAAAATTTTGGAATATAAACATTATCTCAGTAGTTTTTAAAATTCTTATAGCAGACATTTCTGATAATCTCAATTCAGATGATGTTGAAATATTGTCTAAGTCACTGATGCACCTAAACCCAACAACTACAACCAACAATTCAGGCGACAGCTGTTACATTGACTTTTGTAAAGCATCTTGCCTAGTATTTTCTATAGTTCTAACAGAATGCATTCTACCACTTATAGGAGGTCTAGAATAATCCCTTCATTGTTTGGTAAACATTGACTTACATGACAGAGAATATTCAAACTGTTTTGGTCTCATTCTCTACAGATAACAGTCATACTATGAAGCTTGTAGAGAAGCTTCACTGTCAGAATTATTTTTGCTTTATTTAATTACTGAAGATTTCTAACAATTGATAAAAGGTTATTGCAACGAAAAAAAAAAAAAAAAAAAAATTTTAAATAAGCCTCTGTGAATGAAAAATGCAATGATATTCTTTTAACATTACACTACAAACTACAAAAGATGGTGAAAATGATCTGAGCTAGAGCAACTGTTAAAAGTGATGTGGAATTTCTAAACTGTTCAAGGTAATCCTTATAATATTTGCATCAACTGTAGTCCTAAAGTCGATTAGTCGATTATTTTATTCTCTCTCTCTCTCTCTCTCTCTCTCTCTCTCTCTCTCTCTCTCCTGTTGTTGAACTGGGTATACGACAAAATCTCATAGAAAACATAACAAATAGTTAAATTCTGAGGTAATTTAAAACTTTTATGTTATGAGAGACCTTCTTTTATATTTTTGAAGTGTGGGGAGAAGGGGAGAAAAAACTGAAGTTGCACTTTGGCATTCAATAGTCTGGATAAACTCTGCATCATTCACCTTTAGGAGTAACAAGTGAAAGAAGACAAAGGCAAAGTTAAGCAAGAATGCGTAGCTGATGAATGAGTTCAGCACAATACCTTAATAAAAGTGTAGCATGAGATTGACTATCATTTTCAGGTGCATAACGCCCATACTGAGCAGTATGTGTATTAGTTTGAAATAAAAAGTGCATGAATGTTACCCAAGATTTCTTTAGATGAGAGAAGAGAACAAGGGTTATTAAGTCCAGTGTCTGTTAATAACAGACATTTGGACTTCATAACTTATGTAACCTATATATATATATAGAATCAAATTACTAAAGAGTAGAACTGGGATATTATAAGATTATATTAACCAATCAGATTAATGCCATCTGAGATAGAACATTACATCCATCATTAAATATATGCAGGAATGAAATAATGTTAAATTGTAAAAATGTAGAAATGTAGAAGCTGTCCTGTAGTTTAAAAAATCCCAAAACAATCCAAGAACAAACCGGACCCTAGGCAACAATGGTTAAACATAAATATTAAATTCAATAAAAAATATACATAATTAGCCAACTATGGGAAAAGATACTTTGCAAGGGACTTTGTCGAGGGCTAAACCCCTACAAAATATATAACCCATGGCTGGCAGAGCCATCAGTTTCTGTTGTCATCTGCCTGTATAACTAGGACCGAAAGATGTCGAAATGGACCATAAGTTAGGTATTAAATAAAATAATATAAAAAATAGAAATTAAGTAGCTTATTAATAGTAATTTTGAAGAAGACAGGCTGGATGACATTTAGCCCAACCGATAGCTGTAACAAAAAAACAATATGTTTAGCAGATTATTTGGTTCTCAGCATAGCATTGCTTATTTATTATTTTGTTACAGCTATCGGTCGGGCTAAATGTCATCCAGCCTGTCTTCTGCAAAATTACTATTAATAAGCTACTTAATTTCTATTTTTTATATTATTTTATTTAATACCTAACTTATGGTCCATTTCAACATCTTTCGGTCCTAGTTATACAGGCAGATGACAACAGAAACGGATGGCTCTGCCAGCCATGGGTTATGTATTTTGTAGGGGTTTAGCCCTCGACAAAGTCCCTTGCAAAGTATCTTTTCCCATGGTTGGCTAATTATGTATATTTTTTATTGAATTTAATATTTATGTTTAACCATTGTTGCCTAGGGTCTGGTTTGTTCTTGGATTGCTTCGGGTATTTTAAACTACAGGACGGCTTCTACATTTTTACAATTTAACATTATTTCATTCCTGCACATATATATATATATATATATATATATACACCTGCAAAGTAAAAGCAGATTATCTGAAATTAAATAAAATTAAGATTAACATAAAAATAATGTGAAAGTAATAAAATAATAAAAATAATACTTAATGCTGTAGGTCCTGGGATTTTAACTACATCTTCATTGTGTCGGCAGCCAAAACCGAAGGAACCACGGCAATAAACTTAATTTTATTTAATTTCAGACTAGGGGGCTTCGCTCCCTGTTTGCTATGCTCACTTCTTTTGATAAAATAAAATACTTACAGAAGCTTTCGACTCTGTGTGTCTCTTCCTCAGCTATGAATACATAAATACATTACTATATCTATATAATATCAGTATAGATACACCATACACAACTCTTAAAGAAAAACTATGATCGTAGTGTGAAAAGCATCATTTCATCTATATCTCATATTGTGCTCATCCTTCACAACAAGTTACCAAGTATTGCACTACCTCGAATAAGTAACACTTCACTAATAGAGAAGCCTATTGTCACTTATTCTCAGTGGCCACCACCACCCAGATGGCATCATTTCAAAGCTATTGGCTTTTCATCGGTGGGTGCCTTTCACACTATGATCGTAGTTTTTCGTTGTCTATGGTGTATCTACACCAATATTATATAGATATGGAATCTTTAACTCTTAAAATATTATGCCTTGTTGCATTTAGTTTATTTAAATAAATACGTTACATATGGAAATCAAGAATGGTACTGCATGGTCATGTTAGATAAACATAGCGGGTGACCACACTTAAACAGAAGTTTGTTTTACCACAGTAAAACAAGCTTCTGTTACATTTTTTTTTATTTGTTATGTATTACCACATAACCCGCACCTCTCTTCTCCCATTGGCTGAATAAATATCATTAGGAGGAAAATTATTTTAATGTATAGAAAGATAATCTACTTTTACTTTGCAGGCATTCTTAATTAATTCCATTTTTATTATACTTGACAGGTCAGCAACCCTACTCAATACACTGATAATATACAATTGTCTATATTTCATTATGGTTGCTGGGTATTTCTGCTATTACTAGTAGTGCCCCAGAGCCATAATCTGATTTAATAAATTAATAATTTTTTCGTTATTTTTAGACATTCAGTTTTGTCACTACATCCTATTATTTTTATTGATATTATATATATATATATCTGCTAGCACACCAAATTGTTAGGCATCACTGTTAGGCCTTAATGCCTTCCATCCAAAATATAAATTACACAACATACACAAACCCAAAAATAAATAGGATCATGCCCTAACTCAAAATGTGCACATAATGCTTAATTGATAACTTTTACAATTGCATTAATACCACATATCTACAACCACAATACAACTGAAAGTGCATAACACACACACACTTATTTTTAGGTTTAGGCTATTTGTTGTTGACCTTTTTTATAATATTTGGGCTGAAATTTTTAAAATTGATATTTAAATTGGATTAAGTATTACCATTTAGATTTTAGGATTTCTGTGTTTAAATTTTGCCTAATCAACTGCTTCTTTTTTTTTATCTCAATGGGGAAAAAAGTTATTCCCCGTTCTCAGTTTAGTCTAAAAACATCATTGGTTTACTTCTGAAATAAACGTAAGCCAGTTTTATTTGAAGAAAATAATAAATGAACACAAAAGCTATATGCAATGATCACTTTTAGAGAGGTGCATTTACCTGTGCCAAACAGCTAGCTGTAAAAGGACAGTAATGTTTCATGTCTCCCCTTGCAAATAATGATAAAAGAAAATAACATCCAAAACAATTATTTTAAAAAATAAATTCTGGAGTGTAAAGCAGCAATTTCCTGAAACAGACAATTATGGAAAAAAATAAATGTGCAACAATAAATTCATTGTCAGAAAACAGAAAAAAAATATAAAATGAAATGGAAATAGATATTTCAGTACTTAACTCTGCTATTTTAGCTGTTTTTATCAAAGATCAGTTATCAGTAACCATCAATAACACTGTATAGCTTCTGCTATTATTTCCACAAATGAAAGTTAACAGTGTAACTAATAATAACAATGGCAGAATCAACTAATTTTAATCATACAGCAAAACAGCAAATAAACACCACAAAAATAATTTACAACATTCTATGTTGTTTCTACGAGAGACAGTAGGGCATGGTTTCAAAAGAGCTAACATGTGCTTTAATTGTTATTCATAAACTCAATGTAGCTCTGCCACAATACAAGCTTGTAACTTAGTAATAAATTAGAACAAATATTCTTTAGAATAATATGTTAATTTCAGTGCATGCATTATGTGTTCTCCCTTTGGGATCATCTGAATTGTCAGTTGGCATTTTCATACAGTTGTGCTTTAACAAAACCAGAAAAGAGAAAGATTAAGGGAGGGAGAACATAGAAGCCAAGATACTTCACTCCTATATCTTTTACACTGGCCTTTAAATATGTCATACTGACTGTTGTACTGCTACAGTTTTGTGTGGTAAGGAGTCATCATACTGGACCCAAAGGTGTAGTCAGATTTTGATGTTTACAGAACTTTTTAAACAGTCAAATGCATTAATGTAAAGTAATTCATAATATTTTGCCCAGTCAGCATACCATAAAGAAAAACTGGGCCAACAACTTCATCATCCCATATTCCACACCATAAATTGACAGCTCATCTCACGTGATGGCAAGTATTTCTGCAACAGTATGGATTTTTACCCATACTGTTGCAGAAAGAAGCCCAGTAGCAGGAATTGTGCCTGTTGGTGAAGCCATCATGAGTGAAGGTAGCCTCGTCAGTCCACAGTATACTGCTGAGAAAACTGGGATTTTCTTCCACCTTGGTTAACAGAAAATTACAAACCTCCAACCATGTTGTATCATCACCTTCAATATAAACCTTGTCTTAAAAAATAACTGATAGGGATGCAGTTTGTTCTTTAGAAGGCGCCTCTGAGTTTGCATACACTTCATCCTGCATGTGGAAGAAGCTTCCCTGACACTGCTGGTTGGATGTGACAGGAAGAAGGCCACAGCAACTTCTTCTTGAAGATGTTCCAAATTCTGTACAGATCTGTAATCCTTTTTTATGCATCATGCTTCCAGTTAGCACAAAGCGATTCAAAACACTCATAATTATGGTGTGATATTTGTAGTCTCTGAGGATGTCTCTCAGAAAATTATCTTGCTGATGCTCTAGCATTTTAGCCACATCTTCATACAGTAATACCATCTTGTTGGACTGTTGTTGTTGTTATTTGGTTTTTTTTAGGAGCATTAGCAACTAAGGCCATATTGCTCCAGGGATATGCAGTGGTCATTCCCTGACCTTTCCGCATCCTCTGTATTTGGTGGTGATGGGCTCGAACTCCGGTCTAATCAAGAAGCGTGTGCTACACACTGCTGCTCCTTCCCACCTGGCTAGGGAGATGCCTATACCATCTTCTATAAATCATTTCTGGAAAACATGCTTTTATGTAATTTTACAAACATTCTTGAGAATAAACACCAATAAGTTGTACTTTTAATGAATTTTGCTGCACTTTTCATTCAGTTTATGTAGCTGACCAACACTGTGATATCTAAATTTCATGCTTCCACTGCATGCTTGTGCATATTCTAGATTTTGCTGTGCCATTTGTAGGGTCAATTCATGTCCATATTTGATAAAATTCTGTACTATGAGGTACAGAATCGCAGTGGAATAGGAAAATGTGGAAATTCATGGACATTGAAAACTAAAGACCACACATTTAAATCAGATTTTATGTTGTACTGTGATTTACACTTGCTTTGAAAATTTAAAGCCCATATTAGTTAAATTTTTACTTGATGTGCCAGTCTTTCCTATAAACAACGTAGAATATTTAAAATTATTTGTGTGTGCGTGTGTGCGTGCGTACTATTTTTTTATAAGATCAAATTATTTAAATCTACCATTGTTGTTTTTGTTACTGGTACATTACATTGTTACCTTTCATTTGTGGAAATAATAGCAGCAGCTACAGTCTTATTGAACATTACTGATAACAGCAGCTAAAATTGCAAAGTTAAAAACTGAAATATCCATTCCTGTTTCATTCAACCCCCTTTTTTTTATTTCCTGACAATAAATTTATTATTGTGCATTTGTTCTTTTTTCCTTAAACTTCTATTTCAGGAAACTGCTGCTTTCCACCCCATAATTTATTTTTTTTAAAATAATTGTTCTGAATGTTTTCATCATTATTTGCATGAGAAGATGTGACAAATTACTGTCCTTGTACAGCTAGCTGTTTGACATAGGTAAATGTGCCTGTCTGTCAAAAAAGCAACAATCACATACATCCATTGTGTTCCTTTGTTTTTTATTCAAATAAAATCGGTTTACATTTGTTTCGGAAGTACACCAACATTGTTTTTAGACTAAATCAAAGAGAGGGAACAACTTTCCTACTCAGAAAAAAGCAGTTGATTATGCAAAATTTAAATCCAGAAGTCCAATTTTAACATTAATTCAAAAATTTCAGCACAAATATTACAAAAAAGATCCTGACAGCAAATAGTCTAAACCTAAAAATAAGGAAAATAGATCTTGGCACATTTTAAATGAAACACTGTGTGTGTGTGTGTGTGTGTGTGTGTGTGTGTGTGTGTGTGTGTGTGTGTGTGTGTGTGTGTGTGTGTGTGTGTGTGTGTGTGTGTGTGTGTGAGAGAGAGAGAGAGAGAGAGAGATGAGGAGTGCTACGAAAGTAATGCCTCCTATTTTTTCTTCAGAAAATTTAATTCCTACAACTATGCCTTTTACATCAATTAATCCTCAATTATTAATAAACACCCTGTTATTTTTCCACAAAGTCACCATCATTTTCTTTGCATTTCTGCCATCTGAGTCAGATGCTGCATTCCAATCCTGTAGAAGTCCTTACTCTTGCTCCAAGGGCTTCGCGAACACTGAGTTTGAGCTGGTCGTCATTGACAAAATAGGTTCCACGTGGGATATCCTTCAGTGGGCCGAAGAGATGATAGTCAGAAGGTGCAAGATCTGGCTATGAGAGGGGTGAGAATGAACAGTGCATCCCAGTTTTGCAATGGCCTCTATCATGCACAGACTGGTGTAGAGTCATGCATTGTCATGGAGAAGAAGAACCTAATTAAGGTTTTTGTCTGGTCAAACTCTATGGATGAGGGCTTTCAATTTTTTCAATGTTTCCACACATCGATCTGAGTTTATTGTGGTGCCAAGCTCCAAGAGGTCAGCATGCAAGACCCCAACTTGTCCCAAAACACTGTCGCCATGACTTTACCAACAGAAAGCTGTCTTTTGAACTTCTTGTGTGGTGAATTTTAATGTTGTTGATGGTGCCACTTCATTGACTGTCTCTTCATTTCGGGGTCATAATGGTGGACCCAGGTTTCATCACCTGTGACTATGCACAAAACAAAAGCCTCTCCTTCACTCTCATCGTGCTGGAGATGGATACAGATGACTTTCTGGGGTTCTTTGTGATCATGTGTTAGCATTTTTGGGATCCACTGGGTGCAAACCCAAACCTTGTTCCTTTATGATGGTTATCACAGCAGGTTTCCCTATACCTACTGCATCACGCAGTTTGTGTGTTGTGATGCAGCAGTCCTCTTTGATCAGCATGTCAATCGGACTCTTGTTGTATGTTGTCACTGACATTACTCACTGGCCGCTTTGGAGCTTGTCAACACTGTCACTTTCCACACTCTTAAAGTGCCTAACCCAATGTCTAACTGTACTCACATCTACAGTATTGTCACCACAAACATTTTCAAGACATGTATGGATTTCAACAGGCGTCACTTCTTCCTTTGTTAAGAAATTCAATCACCACTTTTTGCTTGATATGTATATCTGTACCATCCGCTATTTTGAACTATCCGTGTGCTGCAATCACAAGACTAATCACAGTGCCACTCAGTATGGTGAAAACAGAGACCTCTAGTAATGACTCAGTGACACGCAAAATGGTCTATGGCAACACATTTGAGAGAAAAAAATTAGGAGGCATTAATTTCATACTGGTCCTCATAGATATATAAAAAAAATCCATTTTTCCCATTGCTAGCCTTTTTAAGTGTGAAACAGAAACCAGTGGATTGTCACTGTATTTTATTTGTTGGTGAAACAGGTAGTTTTTATTTTATTTATTATTTTTTTTTTCTATCTTCTGAATCCAAACATCTGTTTTTTTAGTTTTTAGCGTAGGGTAAGAAGACTGGCCAAATTCATTCGCAATTTAAAAGTTATTTGTTGTTGAAATTAGTAGTTTATTGTTATCAGAAAACTGAGCCTGCTACACAGGCAATTTTCTTATATGTAACTTAACTGTTTCCTAGCATTAATTGTTTTCTATTGGCAAACTGCTTTTCCGATGGCGACATACCGGCCACTTTGCATAATTATGCAGTCGATTAATCACTTTGATGTGCGATTTTATTTAATGACATCACTCCCAGGATTATATGAAATTTTATTCAATGACATCACTCCAAGCCTGATTGCCTACATAGCAAATGGTTTCCTGGTATTTTTAATTATACTTAGCACAGATTTTAATTGTTTTCATTTTGAAGTATTCTGTAGCACTATAATTATAGTAACTGGCCATTATTTAAAGTGCATTTATTTAAATAACAAATACAAATAGCAAACCACTGTATATCACTCACCTGTATAATACAATTCCAAATATGAAACATACAAGCAGAAACACAAGAATAGTTGAAAGAACAGTCTCCAGCAATGGAAATTCTACAATCAGTATTAAAATAAATATTGAATAGTTAGGTAAATTCAAGAATGTTGAATATGAAACTGCCCTACCATTAATATCTGGACACCCACATATCTACAAATAACCTTTATTTACAGAAAAAAACTGATAATGTGCACTACAACCTTTGGTCTTTATGACAACCTATAATCTCCAGGAAACACTTGCCGCCAGTTTTTTGTAAATGTCCTCCACCATTTTCTGCCATTTGACCTTCAAAGCAGCAACCAGTTCAGTTCTGATTTTGGGTAGTTTTTTGGCCTCACATGAACTTGGCAATCCAATTCATTCCAGAGGTTCTCTACACAATTGAGGCTGGTGCTCTGAGCTGGCCAGTCCAACTTTTTGACACTTGTGACCTCAAATGAGTCAACAGAGTATTATCCTGTGATACAGGTATAGGCTTTCTCTGACATTCTGCCAAGCACTGTAATGCATTGCTGTCCAGGACGTCTAAATAGACCTCAGCATTCATGATTTTGTTAAAAACAACCAATGGTCCCAGGCCAAACCATGAAAAACAGCCCCAGACCATCACACTGCCTCTGATAAACTTCATTATTGGGACAATACAGTCCAGCAGGTAGCTTTTTCTGGGCATCCCCCACAGCCAGGTGCAACCATCAGACTAGTACATGGTGTACTAGTCTGATGGTTGTACACCATGTACTAGACTCATCACTCCACCATGTCATCACTACACCATGTGTAGTATGCCATGTACTAGACTCATCACTTCAAAGCACAGTTTTCCATTGGTCTACCATCCAAGAACAGCAGGCCTTACAGACCTTAACTAGACAGCATCTGACATTAGTTGGGGAGCTTAGTGGATGGTTTAGTGATCATGATACCCTATATCGTGCAGCATCCTGTCAGTGATGGACAGATATTTTTGTGCCATGGGCAGAACAATTTTTCGGCACTCCCTTTACAAAGGCTATATACATATATATTTATTTATTATTTTTTTTTTTCATTATTTTTAAAATTTTGTGCCCCTTAAAGAATGACACCCCCAGGCAAGGGCCCTGCTGAGGGCCTGTGTGCTGTACAATGTTGACCTGCATTCTGAGCAGATGATTCTCTGCAGGGCTCTCTTATGTTCTGTCAGCTTCAGAAGTTTTCCAAGTCATTTCATGATGGTTTCAGCACCAATCAACTTCCATTTGCAAATCATATCAGCAATTTGATGAATCTTCAGATTCATCAGATTGCTGATATGCATCCTAGGAATCTTCAGTGGCATTGAAATGTTATGTACAGCTGAGTGCATATGTGGCACTCTCTTATCATTCCACGATGGAATTCTGTTAAGTCTATCAATCACACCATCTTGCATTTGCAATCATACTATTGTCTCCTCAAAGGCCTATGAGCATATTTATAGTTATATCTAACATTTGTTGCTTTGGTAGGTTGTGACCAATTATCAACAGATGGGTGTCTGGAAATTAATGGTAGGACAGTGTATTTTAATTGTATTAAAATTTAATTAAATTTTTATTTATGATAAAATTTACTAAAAAAAAACTGTGATACAAAAGAGTAGTATTTTATTCCCCAAAATACATCTTTACAAAATTAAATATTAGTATTGTCAGTGGAAAATAATGCAGGGAAAGAAGCCAGCTTATGCAACATCAGAAAAAAAAAAATACTACCCACATCATCTCAATCCTCCATAACAATCTATCTAATCCTCCCTTAAATTTATTAAAACTATCCACTTCCACAACACTAGATGAAATTAATTTGGTTGAACCAATTACCTCTTGTGATACTCCATTTGTTAAAGAATTCCCTCAGCCAAAAAAAGTGATTAAGAATCCCTCAGACATTACTGGATAGCCTGATCAGTTTAATAACATGGAGGTGTGAATCTCGTATAATGATGGTGTATAGATCTCGGTGTAGACTAAAGTGTATCTCTGTGACAACCAATTCAGTTACTACCAATTACACAATTTGTATTTTTCTCCACTTTTATTTATTCATTCATTATCATGTCCTTTAGTTTTCATAAATGGGACATTCTACTATCTGTGTGCTACGAGCAAATTGAAAATTAGTCCAGTTTCTGCAACAAGTTTCTCCATAATATACCATATTTTGGAGCATTGTAGTTTACTTTAAGTTAGCAGGCAAAACCATTTCTTGCCCATCAACACATTTGTTTCTGCCATTCCATAATTTATGGAATGGCATTCCATAATTTATGGAATGTTAAGAAACAACAACCTTCCAAAAATTCACAAATAATGGTTGAAAAGTAAAAGTCTGAAATTCTTAGCTAAAAGTGAACACTTACTTTTGGGCTGAGCTGTAAATCAGAACAAAATTTTATGAAAAGTTTATTTCACGTACATAAACTAACCCCTCAACATAACTAAAGAACAAATAAAAGTGTACAAAGTCTATAAATAAAAAACAAGCAATGCTGCAAATAGCCCAGAGTTCAGAGTACTAATATCAGGCAGTTCTTAATTTCATATGCAATTACTTTTATAGAACTCGTTTATTGGCAGCTTAACACTTTCACTGCTAGCATCACTAACAACCTTTTTGAGCCAGGATTGAAACACACAGGATTGAGTCCATCTGGATTGGGGAGGGCTTTCTTCTCACTATGCCTGAATTAGGCAAAGTCTGCTTGACAAAAATATTGTTTTTCTTCTGTCAAATCAGAAGAAAAAAAGTTCTTAAAGTCAGGTGGTTTCTTCTCCAAGTTGATTAAAAATCTCATGCCACATATTTGATTCATGATGCAGTGAACACATTAAGAATGACCGCCCATATGCATTACAAGACACCATTTGGGTGCCTTTTTTGATCACATATGTATAGTGGCACACTTCCAGTGCTGTTTGATGCTTATATGCATCAGATGCAATGAATGTGTTAAGAGGGGGGAGGAAAGAAGAGAATAATGATACTGTACTATTTTAATGATACTATATTATTTTATTCCAAATTTAAAAATAACACTTACTGTACTCCGTACAAGCTGGATCTCGACCATCAAAACCACACTTGGGACGTGCCTTTGGCTTTTCACCACATGGCCAGTGAATAGGGTGTATGTTTACATAGCTGTTGGTAGCTCCATGATATTCCAATGCTACCTTGAAGAAAAGTACACATATGTAAGTATTAAATATAGATACTTATATATTTTGAATATATTATTATGCAAATTTACTGAATTATTTAAATGTATAATTAATTAATTGCCACTATCAAAAATTCTGGACTCCAGACATATAGAAAACAATGGCTAGTAGGAAAATAGAGAAGAAAATGGAATTGACACAAGGGACTCAACCTGTTGACACAAGGAACTCAACTCTGTTGACACGAGGGACTCAACCTGTCAATGATGAAGGAGGATGGGTGAGTGATAATTAATTACTTGTTCATTATTTGTTCCCATCAATGCTATTGTACGTAACTTTTTAAGATTTATTATGTTATTATTAGTGAAGAATATTTAAATGTAGGTTTAATTAATCAATTAGAGATGAGTATCTCCAATCAAGAATTCTGTGATCAAACTCATTTTGAATGTAATAATTTCCCAGATAATAGTTGTTTTTTTGAATTTATGCTGAGGCAACTAAGGTTGTGCAGGCATGCATTCTATGGGTGATTTGCCTGTTTTTCTTGATGAAAAACGAGTTTTCGGGAGAAAAAGCCATGTGATCCTTGCCCAAGACTGACTAATTCTCCCTCCTTCACATTCAAAAACCACTATTTTCGGCCAGTGACAACTTACAATACCCTTCAAGAAAATTTTATGCTCTAATTTTATTATTATGAATTCAGAAAATCTCCAATGAATAGAGTAAAGTCACCCAGCATAACCCACACCTACATGTATGGTTAACCTGTAACCAGTCATGCGAAGAATTGTTACTCCTCTAGGGAAAGGGGTCTAAGTGATCCCACATGTATACAATTTTAAAAATCAGCAAGAAACAATTCAGAGGTGTTTATTTCAATGCTACCTTTATTTTCAATCTATCATGAAGAACATGTGAAAAATCCATTTTTTTTTTATTAAAAATGTTTATTTTTAATTATTTTTTGAAAATAAAACCCTTCTGCCAAGCTTTGTACCTGTTGGCAACACAAATATAAATAAAAAAACCCACAAGCTTCAACAACTGGACACCAGCCAGTCAATAACACTGAAACCTCAGAATGTAAAAACTGAAGCTACTGCAAATGCTTCCAATACTGGATACCAGCCAGATGCTTCAAAGTGTACAGAAAGGATAGACAGGACAGGAAGGGAGGAGGAGTTATGCTATTAGTTAAGAAACACATAAAATCTAAGGAAGTACATCCAACTGATGTTGGTGAACAATGCAATGCTGAGTCTGTTAGGTGTGACATAAGCACTGGGAAAGGAAAAATGAGAGTAGGTGTGTGTTATAGGCCTAATGAATCTGATGAGTATAATGAGCAATTGTGCAGAGAAATAGAGTGGGCCAGTAAATCAGAGTGTCTTATAATGGGGATTTTCATTTCCCAGAGACTGACTGGTATTTGTGGTTTGGTCACTCGCACACTAGCAATTCTTTTGTGGATTTATTGGATTGTTCTTTTTTTTACAGCAGCATGTTCAGGAAGCAACTAGAGGGAGTAATACTCTTGATCTGATTATCAGTAGTGATTCTTCATGCATTAAGAATCTGCAGATAAAGGAACCACTAGGTGGCAGTGATCACAGTGTGCTCAAATGGGATTTACTCAAAGAGGTAACTACCATCAGGGATAAAAGGAAGGGTTTTGGCTTTCATAAAGGTGACTACTGTGGTCTGAGACACTATTTATATTCTATACAGTGGGACAAACTGATGATGTTACCAACAGCAAATTCAAAATGGGAAGCATTCAAAGAAATAATCTTGGAAGCTACTAGGCTTTTCATACCAACTAAGAAATATTGTTCAAGACTGAGGCCTAAATGGAGGTCAGATGAACTAATCAGACATGTGGCAGAAAAGAAAAATGCTGTTGTTGTAGTTATTTGGTTTTTAGGAGCATTAGCAACTAAGGCCATATTGCTCCGGGGATATGCGGTGGTCATTTCCTGACCTTTGTTTGATAGCAAACAAACTGAATGAGTATTTTGCATCTACATTCACACATGAGGAATTATTAAGGTTTGAAAATGGCAGAAGATTATCAAATTGTAGAAGGATACTTAATGATTTTGTAATAACTGAGAGTAAAGTGGAGGAGAAATTGTTAAAGTTAAACGTAAGAAAAGCACCTGGGATGGATGGGATCTATCCAGTTATATTAAAGGAGGCAGCAAAGCAACTAAGCAAACCCTTAGCCATAATTATGAGAGCATCCTTGGACTCAGGGGAGGTTCCCATGGACTGGAGATGTGCAAATGTATCCCCAATTCACAAAGGAGGATCGAAGAGTGACACTAGTAATTACAGACCAGTTAGTTTAACTTCTGTTCCGGGTAAAATAATGGAGTCACTGGTTAAAGATGCATTGCAGGATCATCTAGACAGGACTGCAGCAATAATTCAGACACAGCATGGGTTTGTTAAGGGAAAGTCTTGTCTGACAAATTTGATAGGGTATTATGATGTGGTTACAAAGGAACTGGATGCAAAAAATAATTTTTATATCATATATTTGGATTTCAGGAAAGCTTTTGACACTGTTGCGCATGGAAGACTACTGTACAAATTGGAGCAGAATGGTATTAAGGGTAAGTTGCTACGATGGATAAAAGGATGGTTAAGTGGGAGAAGACAGAGGGTGGTAATCAATGGGTGCTGCTCTTCGTGGACTAATGTTATTAGTGCAGTCCCACAGGGTTCGGTGTTGGGTCCACTGTTGTTTTGTATATTTATCAATGATTCTTCAAACAGGCCTCTGAGGTTGGGTATATTCATATTGTAGATTTAAATGTTTTTCACCAACCTTGTGTAGAAATAAAACACAACGAAAACGAAAACTGAGATCTTGATAACTTGAAAGAGTATCGGGCTCGTACTCCGGTCTGATCAAGAAGCGTGTGCTACGCACTGCTGCTCCTGGCCCCCTGGCTACGGAGGCGCCGAGAAGAAAAATGCATGGGATACATATAAATTAACAGGTGACACAGAAGCCTATGATAGATATAAGCTAGTCTGTAACCAAGTCACAAAGGAGGTTAGGCAGTCAAAGGCAGATTACGATAAATCTTTGGCAAAGGATGCAAAGAAAAAGAGCAAAGAGTTCTTTATTTATGTAAACTCTAGAAGGAGGGAGATGAATCAGATTGGTCCACTTGATATCAATGGTTCAACTGTTGATGATCCTGCTCAGGTAGCTAACAAACTAAATGAATATTTTGCATCTACATTCACACATGAGGAGTTACTCAGGGAGGAGAATGGCAGAGGTGTATAAACTCTAACAGTAAGCTAGATAATCTTGTAATAACTGAGAGTAAAGTGGAGGAGAAATTGTTGAAGACAAACAAAAGAAAGGCACCTTGGGTGGATGGAATCTATCCAGTTATATTAAAGGAGGCAGCAAAGTAAGTAAGCAAACCCTTAGCCATAATTATGAGAGCGTCCTTGGACTCAGGGAAGGTACCCATGGACTGGAGATGTGCAAATGTGACCCCAATTCACAAATAAGGATCAAAGGGAGAGAAGTAATTACAGACCTGTTAGTTTAACTTCTGTTCCAGGGAAATTAATGGAGGCACTGGTTAAAGAAGCACTGCAGGATCATCTGGACAAGACTTCAGCTATAGCTTGGACACAGCATGGGTTTGTTAAAGGGAAGTCATGTCTGACCAATTTGATTGTATACTATGATGTAGTCACAAAGGAACTGGATGCAAAGAACAATTTTGATATTTGATATTTTGATAATTGGATCTTAGAAAGGCTTTTAATACTGTTGCACATGGAAGACTACTGCACAAATTGGAGCAGTGTGGCACTGGAGGTAAATTGCTGCTATGGATAAAGGGATGGTTGAGTGGGAGAAGACAGAGAGTGGTAATCAATGGATACTGCTCTTCGTAGACTAATGTTATTAGTGGAGTCTCCCAAGGTTTAGTGTTGGGTCCATTGTTGTTTTCTTTATTCATTAATGATAGTAATGATGGTATATCAGGCTTAATGTTTAATACGAAGGTCGCCAGGTTTGTTAATGACACTAATTACAGAATGCTGCTGCAACAGGATCTAGAAAAGTTGAGCAGATGGGCTGAGAGGTGGCAATTGAAGTTTAACATTGACAAATATAAAGTACTGCATATGGGAAGCAGTAACCCCAAAGTAACGTATCAACTGTGTGGTACTGCACTGACAGTGGTAGAGAATGAAAAGGACCTAGGGGTAATTGTGCAGGCAGATATGAAGTTTTTTGAGCAGTGCAGACATCTGCAAGAGTAGCTCATGGTATCTTGTCAATGATATACAGGAATTTTTCTAGCAGGGATAAGGAGGTGATTATCCCCTTGTAAGGCAATGGTCAGGCCTCACCTTGAGTACTGTATACAGGTCTGGAGGCCTCATTTTAAGAAGGATGTAGGGCTGCTGGAACGAGTACAGAGAAGGGCAACAAGATTAGTGAATGGAACAAAGGGTTTCTCTTATGATGAAAAGCATAAGTTTTGCAAATTACAGTGAATGGAGACTGGGCACCTGCGCGGTGTTCTGATTGAGGTGTATAAAGCCTTGAATGTTTTGAGCATGCTCAATGCTGATGGGATTCTTCCTCTTGCTCAGAATAATTGCCTGAGTGGGCATAAATTAAAATTGATGTGTGGAAGTTTTCCTTTAGCCAATGATTTTTTAATTGCTGGAACAACTTCCATCTGTCATTGTAGAAGTTGATAGCTTAAACAGATTCAAGGCAGAACTGGACAAACATTTGGAGCGAGTGAATGGGTGAAATGAGAAGGGGGTGTGTGTGGTTTTTTTTTTTTTTGGCCGATGCTATATAAGCTTGCTTTCTTGCATCATGAGCCCTTGCTAATGCTAATATTATGAAGTCGGAAAGTGTAACTTTTGAAGGTACCGTCATTTATCATAGCCAGCATTCTTCAATAACTGTATGCAACAGATGCCACTCATCCTCTGCATATAATTAGGCTTAACTTAATCATGCATTTTTCTTACATGTATATTTGAATGGTTTTTGGAAGATCTTCCAGTATATTATTGATCCAAATTGCAAATAGGGTAGCACTCAATATGGAACACCCTCTTCTTGAATTTGAGATGCTGACAGCATGTTTCGATATCGGACTTGAAAGTTGAGTAATTTTAAAAAGTTCCGAATTATTTGAGGAAGGTAGCCTATCAGCCCCAACTGATGCATATCTTTGATAATACCATGACGCCAAGTGGTATTGAATGCTTTGTGAATATCTAAGTTGACCATTACTAGATGCCAGTAGCGTAGCTACCCTTTTTCAGGCCCGGAGGCAAAGAACACGTTCAGGCCCCTACTTAATTAATGAAAATTGCAAAAACAGGAGACAGCCAAAGATGCCGGGCCCCTAAAGGGCCTGGGCCCGGAGGAAATTGCCTGCCTGCCTACATGGTAGCTATGCCACTGCTAGATGCTGTTTCATGACAAAGGCCTTTCGTATGTTGGATTCAATTTTTACAAGGGTAGCACAGTGGTTATAATCACTATCCCCACACAGAGTAAAAAATGCTCAGAGTCAAACCTATGAATGATGGGAGGGCTTTTATAGGCTTTTTTTTTTTTTTCAATGTGTGGCTGAGTTAGTCGATCTTAGACAAGGACAGCAAGGTTTTTTCTGTCAAAAAATCTTGCTGTCCTTTATTTTTGTGCAGCAACACATGCAAACTGACCAGAAAACACACATAGTTTACGGACATAATACATGAGGGAATGTTGTTCTTGGGTAAAATAAATATGACATTTTTTAATCAGTTTCAGTGACTTCCCTAAACTCCTGATTGACAGTATTCAATGAAAACTGATGGAATCTACATGTCTCCTGTACACCCTTCGGCTACCTGAACATTTCTCAGTTGTAGCAGTACAGTGACATTTATGTCCACAACAATTGATCTAGAGCAGTGTTTATGTCTGCTGCAATTGATCTAGAACAGTGTTTCTGAACCTGTAGTCCATGTAACTTATGAAAGTGGTCTGCGGGACTTCACAATAAAATGGAACTTTTCTTGCAGACTACATATGCTAAGTATGAGTACATATCATTGTATTTAAAAAGCAATAAATTAATATATTTGCAAGTATAGTTTAAAATTATTTTTGGTCAGTGGCCCTACCTCAAATATAAAAGTAGTCCTTGGTTTCAATTGCAAAAGTGGTCCATATCTAGAAAAATGGTTGGAAAACACTGATCTGATGTGTTACAGTTTTGCTACAATGGCACAAACAGATTGATTGCTAATATGGCATCTATCGACCATCCCTTCTGGAAGTCACTGGGCTTAACACCTCTATCAATCTACTGTATTTCATTGACACACTTATTCATGCACGAAAGTAGCTACTTTTATACCTATTCCTGACATGTTGGTGTGGGTATGGCTCAGCACCCAGAGTGTCCTGACAATTCTGGAAATATAGTATATATTTCTTAGTGGAAGTATTTTAATTTCCAGAAGCGCCATAAAGAGGCATTCAAAAATTATGTAATGAGATTCCTTTTTTTTTTCTTTTTTTTAAAACTTTCTGAACATTATCCTTTCGGAACATTTATCAGAGATTTCTTTTACACTTTACTATTCACTCTATATATTTTGTACCTTTCATTTGTAATTCATCATAGTTTTATATGGGAAAGACTCTGTTACTAATGTTTGTGTGACTGCTGTCCCATATACTAATTTTTAACATTTTATCTTCCCTCTTCATCCTTGAGTTACATAATTTGCAAACAGCCCTAAAAGGTAACAACATTTTGTCAAAGAATTTTTCTTTCTCAAATCAGTGTTTTACTGCTGTTTCTACACTACAGAACTTATGACTTTTATTTTCTTACCTCAAAGTTCCCCTTTGTATAATCAAATTGATCTAGCAGTGCATAATTAGCAATGCGATCACCTTTTTCATCAATGTTAACATCTCCTGATACACCTACAAAGAAAAAGAAAATATAAGCAATTACTTTGGACACTGGCACTGAACACACAGTAACACTAGAAATCACCTACACATATACAAAGAAAAAAAAAAAAAACTTATATTTCAGTCTATTCCTTTCCTTATGCCAAGATACAGCCCCTTCAATGAAATAACTTATGCATTCAATTCAGTGACTGGTTATAAATGTTCTCTGACACCATGAAAAATAGTCATTTTTATCACTGTGGACAAGTCTGTTGGTCATGTGCACAAAGACTGCATGAAGATCAACAATCAAATACAGGAACTCCCCAACTTATGTAAGGGCTGCGTTCCACGGACTGCTACGAAAGTTGGATTTTACATAAGTCAGAATTTCCCCCATGCTTGTGCAGTACTCGCAACTGTGCTCGCTGAATTGATCGAATAAAAAAAGAAATGTTTGACAAACGTGTAAATAGAATTATTTATTGTATTTATTAAATTTTTTATCTCATGTGTAGGAAAAATTACAAAAGCATGCAATTTAAAAAAATTGCAATGCTTTTGTAATGTCCTTTAAAAAAGAGAGGAGACAGGCATAATCTCAGTAAGTTTTACCTCTCAAGCATCATTGCCTGAATCTATGTCTTCATCTGATAAGTACACTGCTGCGGAGGTTGAGGGCTGTGGAGATTTAGAAGGGGTTGGCTGCAGAACATACAAATGGATGATTGGACAGTGGCTTTTTTCTTTTCATCGTAGATTTTTGTAGAAGGCAAGCATATCATTCACTCCTCTAACTGTTAAGAATCATTTTGCTGTCAGGATCCATCTTCTCAAACCTCGCCATTGCTGATGCAATTTCACGGAACGCCATTGCCATCTCTCTGGTGTTGAAGCATCTCGGCTCCTCATTTGGCTCATCTTGAGCTTCGTCAGCATTTTTTTTCTTTCACTATCACTGCCTGCAAGTCAAAAGTTCTTCGTTAGATAATTTCTTTTCTTCTCCCTCAATTAACTCCTCCACATCTTTGGCAACAACCTCCAACTGAAGTAGCTCTGCAACCTTTACAATTTTATCTGTAACCTTTTCATATGATTCGCCTTTTTCAAATCCTTCGAAGCCTTTTATGTGCTGTGGGCATATTTTCTTCCATGCACCATTTAAACAACTTTTAGTAATTTCCACCCAGGCCTTATTAATGTTTAAGATGGTGTGGTAAATATTGTAAGATTTCCAAAAGTCTCTTAACATAAAATTTTTCTCATCGTCTGATCCATAGGTTGGATGAGTGAAGTCGTGTTTGGTGGTAGAAATATGACTCTCACATTTGAATCGACATCATCTAGATGTGTAGGATTTCCAGGAGCATTATCTAATAGAAGCAAAATCTTGAAAGGAATGTCGTTGTATTTACAATATTTTTCAACCTCGGGAATGAAGCAGCATTTAAACCAATCCTCAAAGAGAGATATTGTTATCCATGCTCTCTGGTCCGATTGGAAATGCATGGGTAGGATGGCTTTATTGATGCCCTTAAATGCAAGAGGATTTCCAGAATGGTACACAAGCAGTGATTTTAATCTGTAATCTCCTGCTGCAACCAAGAGTGTGGCCCTATCTTTTGATGCCTTGAAACCTGGCATTGTATTTTCCTCTTTAGCAATGTATGTTCGATCCAGCATTTTTTTTCCAATACAGAGCAGTCTCATCAACGTTAAAAATTTGCTGCATTGAATAGCTGCCTTCATCAATAATTTTTTCCAACACATCACAAAATTTCTCTGCAGCTGCAGAATCGGCACTGGCAACTTCACTGCATACTTTAACGTTGTGGAAACCAGCACAATGCTTGAACCTATTAAACTACCCATTCCTTTCCACAAACTTGGCTTGGGGTTCACTATACTTATCCTTAATATCTTTATAAATAGTTGTTGCTTTTGCTTGAATGGTCATTAAAGGCTATGGAGCTCTGTAGGTAGAGTATTCATAATTTAACTGCTACTGAAGCTTTAAACTTCTGGCTCATGTTTTGCCATGATGTCCGATGATATTGTCATACTACCTTTCTGAGTACCACCTAGGAGCTTCTGTTGTGGCAACATTCACCCTTCCATTTCGTAACATCACCAACAGCTGACTTTAGATGGTGTAGGCCATAATCAACTGCATGAATTAACTAGCCAGCAATGTAACATACAGAAATAATAACAATCCTCCCAAAATCAGTCAGCTTGGCTCTACATACCATGATGAGAACAAATAACATGTGTGGTTCAGACACCTCGTATACTGGACTGGGTTATCTGGTAAGGTCCAACAGATTCATCTCATTATTATTTTATTTATTTATTTTTAATTTTTATTTTATTTATTTATTTTTAATTTTTATTTTATTTATTTATTAATTTTTATTTATTTGTTTATTATTTATTTTTTTTTTTTACTTGGCCTCTGCCCAGGAAGCTCAGGCGATCCTGGTGGAGACCAGCCAGAGAATTATGGGCAGCCTGGCTACGTCCTAGTGGTGTGTGTGCGGGCAATGTAGGGTCCCCCAGAGGCCCCTGCAGCCAAATGCCAGGACACACGACAGAACCTAATGCAATATGTCATATACAACACACAACACTTTTCTGGCATTTATAGTAGTACTGTATTTCTTCACAGCGTACATACGGCGCAGATGTGGGAAACCACAGGTGGCGCCTGACCCTAACACTATGCACAGATTCATCTCATATTCTCAGTAGCACTTAGTGCTTCCTTTTTGAGACCACTGTTCTATACCCATTTTACAGTGAACCAATCTGCAGTAATGTGCAGTAAGGAACCTATGAAAAAAAAAAAAAAAAAAAAAGTTTTCCCATCCATACATGGTCCAGAAATCGAACCCAGGGGTTTCTAGTGTCTATAAACAATAGTTGCAACCAACATACCAGCCACAAGAGCTATTAATCGCTGAATGTACAGTGAGTAATATATATCTCAAGGTATGCACAGAAAGTCTGTGCCATCTTTCAATGTCTGGAGTGCCACATACGATAAAATGGAGAAAACGTTTTAGCCTTAAGATGCATTTTGCCAAAAAATTACCTCATGGGCCAAAATTTTGGATCCACACATAGCCTATGGTAGGTAGACTCCCAAACAGTTAGATGCAGGATGGGATAGAGAGGGTAAAATACGGCCATGCAAAGTTTACTTCTATTGGCTGCTGAGGAATATGAATGCATGTAGTTACAAAGATAAAAGCTTTCATCTTTTAAGACCAACCAGGGGTTAGTCCCAAAATCCAGTTAGAGAAGATTAAAATATTACTGACAAACTTGTTTCCTGGAGATATTACAGTGCTTACCTGAAAAAGAACTGTTTTTCAGCAGAGAAATCAAATGAGTTCCATTTAATGGTTCCATGTTTTTATTCTTTGCATCTCGTATTGCTTTGCATAACATTAGAACTGCATCATGGAAGCTGGCAGTGAAATAGTTGACCTAGAAAAGAAACAAAAAATATTGTACAGAGTAAGGAATCTATAGGAAATTAAGTAAGAAATGTCTATAAAACTATATATAATATTATCCAACATACACTTGAGGGGACAGTTCATTAGATCCACTGACATAAGGTGTGCAGCACCTCCTTTAGTTCACATGAGTCTCAAGTTGTAAAAACTTCACAAACAGCATTTCAGCAAGATGATAGATTTCAGCAGACTCTATTGCATTTACAGTTGCCTCAGATGTGCTGATGACAAAACCTACCCACAATTAACTCATTCCACTTCATCCTATAGATACTTGGTGAACAAATAGTAACTTCTTTACCAATGAAGTATGGTAATGTCCTCATACCCTTGGAACCATTTCTGAACAATCCATGCTTTGTGATATGGTGAGTTATCCTGATAAAAGAAACCAGAAGGATAAACTGTGAGAATTACAGGATGCACCTGATCAGCCACAATCCAAGTAGGCCGTGGCATTCAAATGTTCATATACTGGTGTCACAGGACCTTACGTGTGTCACAAAAACATTCCTCACACCATCACACTTTCACAACAAGCCTGTATAGTACTGGCACCTGACAGAATGGGTCCTTTGATTCATGCTGCTGTCACCACACCCTGGGTCTCCCATCAGCATGAAAAATGCTCAAACTAGTACTCAATAGGCCCAGATCTTTTTCCACTACTCAAATATCTAGTGTCGGCATTCTTTTGCCTACTGTATTCGTAGGGACATATCTTTAGCTGACAAAAGTACAACCTAGTGAGGTTATTTGCTTGTATACACCAACCATGATGGAATATAACAAATTGTGCATTCTGATATACCACTTTTGCATGTCACTGTTGTATTGAGCTGTCATTGAATAACTGTGGCTGATCTGTTAAGATTACATGATTTTTCACCCTCCATTGGCCTCTCACACTAACAGATTGCCTGTGACCACAGGTCTTTCACTGACTGGATGTTTTCTGGTTTTTGGATAACTCTCAGGACATTTTCAACCCATCAGAGTGAAAGTGTCCATGACACTTACACTGGCACATCTCGAACAGACCATTACCACTCAATGCCACTCATGCCATAGTTTTAGCTTTCTCCCAATGAATTCTTCAAACACCATCTCTTTATATCTGACTACCTGCTTCATTCCTCCATGTGGTGTGGCACCCACACCACATGGAGGAATGCCGCCCCTCTATGTTACCAGGCAGTACTAGGTGGTAGATGACTCTCATCAACTGGTGCAATACCACCACTTTACTTATTGGAGGCTTGAAGTGGTGGAACCCATGTTTAGTCTCTAGAGCTAAGTTTCGGTCAACCCTTCCCTATCTCTTCCATCATGCAGTATGATTGATGACTTTTGAGGTTATGATGAACATCGTGGTGAGATCCAATTGAGGGTGAGATCCTTACATTAAGGGTACAGCTCTAAAACGGTGTTCGCAGGCCGGCCGCTAGTTAGTACACCAGACCGAACCTATTGGTAACTCTCTAGGAGGCTTCCGGATCAGCTAGTGTATAATCTTGCTACCTCTACTCTGCCATCTGCCAGATAGTGACTGGAGGGAGTCCGAGTAGTGTGTATGCGGGAAGCATTGTCGAGGCCACATTATGTCAAGGATCTGGGTATATTGTTACCATGTGTACACCATATCCAAAAATTTCATTACTTCATACAGCATGTCCCACCCACTTTTTCTTACTATTGAATACACCATGAATTGTCAAACTAATAGAGCAAGCTTATCTGCGAAAAGATCTAAACCTCCCAAGCACTTCCTAATTCATTTCACAAATATACGTGGTCTCAATTCTAATCTCAACGATGTCCATTTCCACTTACAGTCTGCCAAACCCCATGTACTTTTTCTGACAGAATCTCAGTTATCAGTTGATTCAACTACTGCTCATCTCAGATGCCCAAATTATTCGCTGTATGATTCCTTTCGCCTCAAAGGTGGTACTTGTGCATATGACTGTTCTGATATTCGCTGTCAGAGACTTGGCAATTTGGAATCTCCTCTGGCTTAAAATCTCTGTACCTCATTGTGTCAAATTCATCTGTTGTCTCTACCATTCTCCCAACTCCACTAATCACTTGGAGCTCTTTGACTTCCTCTCTTTGCAACTTGACTTTCTCCAGTCCAACTTTCCTAACAGTGAGGTAATTTTCCTTGATGATTTTAATGTTCACAACTTCAGCTGGCTTCCGTTTTCTAGTCACACCGATCCAGCTGGTCGAGATGCTGAGGCTTTTGCAATTACTAATGACCCTGCACAGACTGTTCATTTCCCTACAAGAATACTGGACAATCCTAATCATACAGCGAACACGCTTGATGTTTTTCTCACAAACAACCCTTCTAAGTACACGGTCGAAGTGAGAGGTCCTTTAGGCACTTCAGATCAGAACTTGGTGATTGTCTCTTCGCCAATGGAGCCTTTAACTCATGGCTATTCCCAACCTCATGTTGTTTGGCATTACAAGAATGCAAAATGGGATGACCTGCGAGAATTTCTTTTCTTCTTTCCCTTGGTCGGATTACTGCTTCAAAACTTCTGATGTCAACGTTTGCTCAGATCATGTTAGTGAAATTATTCTTGCAGGAATGGAATCCTTTATCCCAAACTCCACTTTAAAATCTCATCCTTTATCTAAACCTTGGTTTTCCAATAAATGTGCTAAAGTTTTCCTTGATGATTTTAAATGTTCACAACTTCAGCTGGCTTCCGTTTTCTAGTCACACCGATCCAGCTGGTCGAGATGCGCACTCCTGTGCTTGACCACTGTGCTGGGGACTCAGTGGGACTGTCCGATGAGTTCCGATTTCCTCCCACCATTCCCAACACGATCCATTCAATGCCTCCTGTGGTCTTCCGTCAAAAGGATGTCAGAAGGATTTTGACAAATCTTGATGCTAAGAAAGCTCCAAGTCCCAATGGTTGTTCAAGAGAAGAATGTTGCATATCGTAATTGGCTTGTTGCTAATTCTTCAGTTTCATTTTCTGCCTACACCAAAGCTCGCGACAATTGTAAAGCAATTATTAATCAGTCCAAACTAGAGTTTGAACAGGCTAAAAGTAGAAAACTTGCTTCTTGCCCTAATGGTAGCCAAGCATTCTGGTCTCTTGCCAAAGCTATTGGCCGCAACTTTTACCCATCTCTGCTCCCACCTCTGTCCAAACCAGATGGTTCTGTTGTCACTTCAGCCAAGGATAAAGCTGACCTGCTAGCATCCCATTTTTCTTCCAACTCATGTATTAATGATCTTGGTAAAACACCTCCCACCATTCCCAACACGATCCATTCAGTGCCTCCTGTGGTCTTCCATCAAAAGGATGTCAGAAGGATTTTGACAAATCTTGATGCTAAGAAAGCTCCAGGTCCCAATGGTATTTCTCCACTTGTTCTCGAAACCTGTGCTCCTGGACTTACTCCTATTCTTTCCGCCTTTTTTCACTTTCTTATTCCAAAGGTGTTTTTCCTTCTGCTTGGAAATTTGCTCATATCCAGCCAGTTCCTAAAAAGGGTGACAAATCCCTCCCATCCAATTATCATCCCATTGCAATTACTTCTACTCTTTCTAAAGTAATGGAGAAATCAATTAACTGCCAACTCTTAAACTACCTAGAAACCTTCCGTCTGATCAACAATTGCCAGTATGGATTCCGTCAGTGTCGATCCACTGGTGATATTCTGGCTTATGTTACCCATTTATGGAAAGATTCGGTGAAACACAAGTAGTTGTTCTTGACATCTCAAAGGCATTCGATCATGTTTGGCATAAAGGTCTTCTAAACAAGCTTGTATCTTATAGTTTTCCAAATGTTTTTAGTAATTGGTTATCCAGTTTTCTCTCTGATCGCTCACTGAGGGTGATGGTAGATAGCTCTCTGTCTTTTAACTTCTCCACTAATGCCGGTGTCCCCCAAGGTTCAGTTCTTTTTCCCACTCTTTTCCTCTTGTATATTAATGACCTTCTTCCATTGACTGGAAATCCTATCCATAGTTTTGCCGATGATAGCACATTACATTCCACTTTCCATTTTGAGAAACCTTGCCCTCCTCAATCAGCTTCAACTTCTCGAAAATTTGCTACCAATTCCTTAACTGCCGATCTTCAAGTAATTCTCCAGTGGGGCAAAGACAGCTTAGTTGATCTCAATCCTTCTAAAACTCAGTCTTGTCTTATATCTCGCAAAAAGGATTCTTCTGCTCCTATGCTTATCTTTAGTGACACTCCGATTTCTAGGCATAATGATATATCTCTTTTGGGGAATACCCTGACTTCTAATCTCTCTTTGCACAAGCACATTACAAATATTGCTTCCTCTGCATCTAAAAAACTTGGTTTTCTCTTTAGCTCTAGGCGTTGCTTTTCTTCGAAACAGCTGTTCACTCTGTATAAATCGAAAATCTGCCCTGCCATGGAATATTGTTTCCACATCTGGGGTGGTGCCCGCCAAAAGTTCTCTCAGACTTCTTGATTCCATTCATAAGAGGGCAGTTAGGTTAATTAATGATTCATCTCTAACAGAGTCTCTCCACTTGCTGTCTCATAGACGTACTGTTTCTGCTGCATGCTTCTACAGATACTTCCTTGGGCACTGTTCTTCTGAATTGGCTTCTATAATTCCCGCTCTCTCTTTCAAAACAGTCCGAACACATGCCGCCACCAGCCAACATCCATTTACTGTCCAGCTTCAAACTCACCGAACCAACTTTTCATCTTCCTCGTTTATTCATTCAACTGGCGTTTTCTGGAACAACCTTCCTTCATACGTATTTCCTGAAAATTACAATCTACTGAAGTTCAAGTCCAATGTCAACAAATATCTTCTTTCGTCTTCTCAACCTCCAACCCAAGCACGGTACTAAGTACTATAGGTTCTAATACCTCTCGTGTTTGGGGTTTACATAAAAAAAAAAATAAATAAATAAAATAGAGCTGGACCATGGCACTATCTCTCACAGAGACATTGATTCCTTGGATTACAGAAGGAAGTATAACTAATAAAGGGGCCACTCCATGCATAGTGAAGTCTATGAAGTACATGAAATGATGATTTATCCTGTGTCACATGGTAGAAGATAGCAAATAGCACTGGTTTGAAGAACAGGGATAAAACAAAATTCATAAGCAGTTAGATGCTGGATGGAATAAAGAAGAAAAAATGTGTTATAAATGGGATACTATATTCTGATTTGCATTCTGAATCAGCAGTGTAAAGCATTTATACGGCAGTGGTAATTATTACTAACTACCTCGTACAGCCCACTAGTGACTCTCAGAGCATGTCAACAATTAAAATGTGGTTTCACAGGAAACTGTAAAATGCCAGATCACAAGAAACAGACAACTGAGAATGGAGACAGTAACATTATTCACCATGTCCAAATGTTCAAGCCCAAATGGATGTCAGATGAACTAATGAGACTTGTGGCAGAGAAGAAAAATGCATGGGATGCACATAAATTGTCAGGCGACACAGAAGTCTATAGTAGATACAAGCTAGTCTGTAATTAAGTCACAAAGGAGGTTAGGCAAGAGAAGGCAGATTACAAAAAATCTTTGGCAAAGGATGCAAAGAATTTGGCACTAATGACCTTAAGAGTAAGAGATCTACAGATTTACTTAACAAGTACAGGTCAATGCTAAAAAAAAAGTCGTGAGTTAGGGTTAAATTTGAAAGAGTCTGCAATTCTGCCCAGACACGATAGGAGGGAATATATGATGAGAGCCTTGTCAATCAATTCGGCCCTGGAGAGATTGTGCAAAGCTCACGGGGTAGAATTTTTTTTAGCGTGGTCTGTGCTTGCTAATAGGAGAGACTGCTTCTACAGGGATGGGACACACTTAAATAGAAAGGGTGCAAGAATATTTACTGATGCTATCGAGGCAGTGTTAGGTGGGTCAGAAAACTTCTAGTTTGGAGAGATTCACAGACTAAAATAAAGGTAGCCGCAGGCAGAAGCAAAAGTGATTCTTGCACTGCTTCTATTGTAATGAGCAGCAGTCTAGAGAGCAAGTTGCTGGGGATTTCAAGAACTGCTGGGAGCCATCATGGAATAAGTAAATGAATGGGCTGTGTTACGGTAACTAAGAGTAAAAACAAGTGTATGTATACTTTCATGTACACATACTAGAAGTATAGTAAATAAAATTGATGAATTTGAAGTGCTGATCAAGACATCAAAGGTAGATACTGTTGGGATATCAGAGACATGGTGTCACACAGATATAAGCAGTGCAGAATTGTAATTTGGGGAGTACAATTTGTATAGAAAGGACAGACAGGGTAGGAAGGGAGAAGGGGTTATGCTGTTAGTTAAGAAACACATAAAATCTAAGGAAGTGCATCCAGTTGACACGGGTGGACAATCACCTCTGGGTAATCACCTCTTTATCCCTGCTAGCAATTTCAGGGAAATAAAACCATGGATCTCTTGCCTGATGCCACTAATTACTAGGCACCTGCAAGGTGATCTGATTGAAACATTTTAAGGCTTTGAATGGTTTCAGCAAGATAAATGCTGATGGGATTCTTCCTCTTGCTCGCATTATCCATATGAGGGGCCGTAAATTCAAGTTGAGGAAGGACAGTTGCAAAATAAATGTGCAGAAGTTTGCCTTTAGGCAGTGAATGGTTGATTAACAAACCCCCATCTGTTGTTGTGGAAGCTGAGCTGATACCTAAATAAATTCAAGGAAGAACTAAAAAGACTAGTTGAGGGAATGGATGGATGATATGGAATTTGACCATAATGTAAAAATTTAATTTGCATTTGGCCATAATGTAAAAAAAAAAAAAAAAAAAAAGCACAAAAGTATTTTCTCATCTTGACAAACTTTATGCCATTTTCACAGGGTGTGGAAGACAGTGATCATAAACCCTTGTGTTAGTGGTTAAGCTGCACACCAAAGAAAGGAGGATCAAAAAAACATTGAGAATGAACCTATGAAAATAAAATATAGTACTTACTGGGATTACAGGCTAACCAATTTCAAAGAAAAACCTTTGCTCCAACAAACCACAACTGACTGAAGGCAAACTTTAGCACATCTATCCTAAAACCACCTTTCCTTAATTTCAATTCATGAAATTATGGCACCCCTTTGAGCACTGGAGTTGGTTGGTTGGTATAGAGTTTGTATAGAAGAAGAGTTGGTATAGAGGAATCTTTCTAGCAGGGATAAGGAGGTGATTATTCCCTTGTATAAGGCAATGGTCAGGCCACACCTTGAGTACTGTATACAGGTCTGGAGGCTTCATTTCAAGAAGGATGTAGAGCTGTTGGAATGAGTACAGAGAAGGGCAACAAGATTAATGAATGGAACAAAGGGTTGCTCTTATGAAGAAAGGCTTAAGTTTTGCAAATTACAGTGTCTAGAGACTAGGCACCGGTGAGGTGATCTGATAGAGGTGTATAAAGCCTTGAATGTTTTGAGCATGCTCAATGCTGATGGGATTCTTCCTCTTGCTCAGAATAATCACCTGAGAGGGCACAAATTCAAATTGAGGAAAGACAGATGTAGGATAGATGTGCGGAAATTTGCCTTTAGCCAGCGGGTAGTTGGTTGGTGGAACAGACTTCCATCCCTTGTTGTGGAAGTTGATAGCCTAAATAAATTTAAGGCTCAGCTGGACAGGTATTTCGAACGAATGAAGGGGTGAAATGGGAGTGGTTTTTTTTCTTTCTTTTTTTTTTTTTTTTTGGCTGATGCTGCATAAGCTTGCTTTCTTGCATCATATGCCTCTACCAATGCTAATGCTAGAGTTTTAGGTGCTTCAGAAACTTAGGCCATATTGCACCATATATAGAGACAGATTTATTGTGAAGTTAATGAAGCTTAAGCATCAGGGCTTCTCACTTGCATATGCCCTCTCTAAGGTCTTGGGAGGGGCCCCCCTAGCAATGTGTTCACATGGTCATATATCTTTGTAAAATTTGCAAAAGCAAGATATTTTAACCTCAATCAGTCAAGACCGCTGTCTCTTTCCACCCCGACTTCCCCTCCATTACACTTCTATCTGTCTGTGACTTTATTCAATCAACAAAGCGAAACAAGTTCTGGATGATTGTAACCTGCCATTGAACAATATTCTCAATCAGTCATATGATAATGCAGCTGTTATGAAAAGTGAGGACAAAGGGCTGCAAATATTCTTTAAAAACATTAAGTACACAGAATATGTACCGTGTACAGCTCATTCCATCAATCTTGTCAGGAAAAAGCTGCCTCCACAGTAACTGAGTTATTGACTACTTCAGTATTTTGCAACAGTTGTATGTTCTCTTTTTGAGTTCATCTCATGGATGGAGTATTTTAAAAAATGTTCAGAGGTGGATTTACCATAAAGCTAATGAAACTTACGCTTCAGGGGCCAAAAAGTATGCAGTCAAAAAATAGGGAACAAAGTATTGTAGAGGTATGTCAGGCAGTTAATTAATAAAAATATTGTTATTTTTCTGGATTTTGTGATGTTTGGGGTATTTTTCAGCTTTTTTAAATTTGAAATTTGTTGTGATTTCTTTTCTCATTCTAAATAAATATTCACTTTCGTACCTAATTTTGTATTCATACTTTTGAATTCTTTTTCTTAAAGAGGGGACCAAAAAATCTGTATCTGCCCCGCACACATCATCATCCTCATGAGTAATTCAATCTTGTAACTGGTCAGTTCCTCTGATGAGCCGTCTCCATCTTTGTCTCTCCTGTGTCGTTTATTTTAGTTCCACAAAATGTTGACGTCCTGCTTCATCCAGAAACATCGGGATGATTAAGGTATTAATGTAAAGGTATTAAGGTATTAAAGGTAAAAGGATGATTAAGATATTAAGGTAAAATACCTTAATCAGGATGGTTAAGGTATTTTTTGGTCTTCCCCTAGGGCATTTTCCCTCCACAATCCCCTCCATGGCATCCAGAAGCTAACCACCATGTTGAATCACATGGCTTACCCATTTGAATCCAGTTGTTCTTATTCTACCTAGAATTTTCCTTTGTTCCTGGACATGTCTTAATACTTCCACATTACAGGCATACCTCGAATAACGAATAGGATGCGTTCCACGAAATTACTTCATTAAGCGAAACTTCGTTTTCAGAGGTAAAAATACTATGGCCAGAATATGGATACGTTCCTACGTAAAGAAAATGAAAAGCTTTTTTTTCGAACAAAGAAACGTTTTATTAAATAAACAGTCAACTTACATACAAAGTGAAATCGCATTTTAAAATATGAGTCTAAAGTTGATTGCTTATGCTTTTTTTCTCTTTCATTTAACAATTGCCTATACGGAGTTATTGCATTTAACACTGATCGCTTAACAATAAAACTTCTTCCTAAATCAGGATCATTTTCACTAAAAAAATTTAAAACGTTTTCAATGTCATTTAAGCACCTTTTTAAATCTTTGGTTGTTAACACTTTTTCAGCAGGAACTTCTTTAACTTCGTCTTCATTATCTTTGTCTTCGTTGCTAACAAGGTTTTCTAAATCTTCCACTGAAAAACCATCATCTTCTGCATTCAATAAATTTCTAACATCCTCTTCATCGACATTTTCGAAACCTATTGATTGAGCCATCTGGATAACTTCATTTCTAATTTCTTGGATGTTATTTTCTTCTTCTAGTACAACTTCTGGCCATATTTTGCGCCAAACTCCATGTAAGCATTTCTTAGTGAGTTCTTTCCAAGAACTATCAATGTTTTCAATTGCGTTTTTAATGGTGTAGTTTTTCCAAAAAGTTTTAACTGTCATTTCCTCTTTATCCTCTAGTTCAGTTAAACTGCTTAATGTTCGACGCAGATAATAAGCTTTAAATGATGCCATTACTCCCTGATCCAATGGTTGAATCAGGGAAGTTGTGTTTGCTGGAAGAAACACAACTTTGACAGGAATGCATGTGTCCAACGTGTTAAGATCAGTAGGATGTCCCGGAGCATTGTCTAACAACAAAAGAGCTATTTCTTCAAAGTTGTTTTTTTGACAATACCGTTTTACTTCAGGACAAAAGTGGTTAACAAACCAATCAGTAAATAACTCCTTGGTAACCCACGCTTTTCTATTTGCTTTCCATATTACAGGTAAATTCATTTTTATGTTACCTTTTAACGCCCTCGGATTTTCTGAATGGTAAACTAATAACAATTTTAATTTATAATCGCCAGAGGCATTTGATCCAAAGAGTAACGTTAAACGGTCTTTGGCTGCTTTGAACCCAGCAGCTGATTTTTCTTCAATAGAAATGAAGCTTTTTGTTGGTAGCCGTTTCCAGAACAAACTGCTTTCGTCAACATTGAACACCAAATTTGGTGGAAATTTTTCACGTTCAATTATTTCCTTTAGTTTTTCTGGAAACTTCTCCTGTTAATTTTACACTATGAATCCTGGCCCGTTTTTTAAATTTCTCGAACCAACCACGAGAAGCCCCAAAGGTTTCCGTAATTTCTTCAGTTTGTTTAGATTTCAGGTGATTAAACTGGAATATTTTTTATGTTAAATGGGGCTTGAAATTGCGGACTTCGTTATATCGAAGCTTCGTTATCAGAGGTAACGTTAACCGAGGTATGCCTGTATTATTATTATTATAATTAGCCATATGGTGCAAGGAAGCCTGAGGCTTATGTGCACCAGCCAAAAAAAGAATTTACCCCTGTGTGTGAGAGAGAGAGAGAGAGAGAGAGAGAGAGAGAGAGAGAGAGAGAGAGAGAGAGAGAGAGAGAGAGAGAGAGAAATAGAAGGGATTCACCAAGAAAGAGAAGAATGATGATACCTAGCTCGGGACCCCTGGGTGTGCCAAGCCCATACTCACCAATGTGAGCCCCTGGGGAAAATTTGACACTTTTCTCAGTCCATTTAATTTTTTCCGTCCTGCACCAGCACCACATCTCAAAGGCCTCAAGTCTCTTTTTTGTCTCTCTTTATAAGAATCCAGTCTCTGCCGCATATCGAGCCACTGACCAGATATATGTCATTATTATCTTCTTCCTAATTTCCTGTGACACCTTCTTCTGTGTAATCAACAACAGTTTATTCTTGAAAGATTGTTTTGCCATTGCAATTCTGGTTTGAATCTCAGTATGACATGAAATGTTCTGTGTAAATAACTGCTCCAAATACCTAAAGTGATCTTACTGTTCTATTCTTACTCCATCGATCTCTATTTGGAAGGGAACTGCCCTTTTACCAATCACCATTGCCTTTGTTTTCATCACATTTATCTTCATTCCATACTTCAGCGCTTTCTTATTAGTCTTCTGATTATTTTTTGCAGCGTAGCAGGGTAACCTGCTACTATGGCCTGATCATCTGCAAACTTAATAGCCTGTATGTACTTTCAACTATTTTAACCCCCCACTTCTTATTACCAACCAAATGCCTGCTTTATTATCACTTCAGCAAAGGCATTGAACGATTTAGGTGAAAGTAAGCATCCCTGTCTTACTCCCTTTTTAACTTGATCTTTTTCTGATTGGGTTGTATATGAAGGGTACCTTCTTTTGTCATCTTTAAATTTATTTATTAAAGAACTGAGAGAAAATTCAGATAAAAAATGAACAGAATATGAAACAAAAGCGATAAAGATGAGCGATGAAATCAACAGAAATTATTTTGTCATCTAAAAGCAAATTGTAACCAAAATATTTTCAGATCATACCAAAAAGAGTAATTTATTAAGAGGAAGAGATATTTTTCGAATATAAGTAATGAATAGGCTCTTGGATTGTTTGATAATCCAAATAATGAAGAAGTGTGTGAATCACACGAACACATTGGGAAAAGATTTAAATTTCTTACTGATTTCACATGAAAAACAGACATCGATGAAGATAACATAAAACTCATAATATGCCACTACAATGAGGATATCAGCAAACTGGACAAACTGATGAATGAGTAACATCAATTCAAAGAGCATTTAAGATTAGTCACTAGACAAGACAACTTGAAATGCACTGAAACCTTACAGTTTGTATATGAAAGAAACTTTGGAGATGGTTTTCCCAAATTTGACAACAATCCTAAAAATTTACATGACATTACCAATAATGAGTTTGAAGCTAAAAGAAACTTTTATAAACTATCAATAATAAAAATCAAATTTAACCACACTAGTGGAAAGACTGAATTATCATTCTGTTCTCTCTATAGAAAATGATATTACAAAATCATTATCATATGAAACGGTGATCAAAGAGCACAAAGCCAAAAAAATGTAGGGAAAAAAAAAGCATTATTGAAGTGTGTCAGGCAGTTAATAAAAATATTGTTATTTTTCTGGATTTTGTGATGTTTGTGGTATTTACCAATTTTTTTAAATTTGTAATTTGTTGTGATTTCTTTTCTTATTCTAAATAAATATTCATTTTCATACCTAATTTTGTATTCTTTTTCTTAAAGAGGGCTCCAAAAATTGTATAAGCTTCAGGCCCCACAAAACCTGGATCCATCCCTGGCTGTATATAATGTCTGTAAATTGCATGTGCACTGTAGTTGATTTGCTGTACAAAAAACCTGAGTTTCCAGGGAAGAAAAAAAAAAAAAAGCTACCCTCGCCGGAGACTGATATCTCAGACACATTGTTAAAAAGTCCCACAAAAATTCTTCGTGTCACTAACAGGATTTAAATTCAAGTATTTTCAAACTGGTTTTGGAAGGATGGTGATTATACCAACTGTGCTACCCACAAGGCCTTCAGCACTGAAGTGCTTGAAACACTTGAACCAGATTTTCAGAATCCCCAAAACCTGCTCCACATTTTGTTTCATTGTTTTTACATCTTAAAAGGCTGAAAAAGTAAACGTTTTGTTCTGTTGTTTCTACATTTTCCAATCGTCAGCACAAAGGGATGCTCCTGATCAGCATTTTAACTTTTAGTAGGCTGTGGTATTTTTCTATTTTTAATTTTTCTTTTAACTTCAAGGACCAGAAAAAAAAAATTTTTTTTTGTTCTTTTCAAGTATGTCAGAACTCACAGAGAAGCAGATGTGTTTCTGTCCTGCTGTTAGCATTCATGGAATGAACTTGGATGTGATGCACCTCATTCTCAAAACTTAAGTAAAAATGACCTTAAGTAAAAAACTTAAGTTAAACTTAAGTAAAACTTAAGTAAAAAAAAATACTTAAGTAAATACTTAAGTATAAAATGAAATTTCATTTTATGTCATATTGCAATAGATAACAAACTTCAGTCTCTGACTCTTAGGCTGTATTAGTTGAAAGGCGGTCAGAATGTTCATTACTATCAAGAGATATTCATCCCACTTTAAAATGGTAGAGCCACTGAAAAACTTTTAAATAGCTCATTGCCATATCCAAATTGCTTTTTGCATCAAATTTTATTTCAGTCACGGTCTTTCCAACTTCCAACAAAATTTAATGCACATATAGGCGAAGGTAAAGAAAGCCTGCACAAGAAGCATGCAAAAGTTCAATTAAATTTTCCGGTAAAAGTACTTTACCGTAACGGCATTTGTATTGTTGCTCGCTCGGTACACAGATGGTGGGTGTTATCGGTCAGGAGTAGAAATTGAATCCCATGGGAGATTGAAACCCTCCCAAAGTGGAGGGGATAACCTGACCTTTTTTCTTTAGAATCATTTTCTGAAGAAAAAAAGGCATAGGTGGACTAGTGGATAAATTGTTTATTAAGAAAAAAAAAAAGGCATAGGAAGCCCACACGAGAAGCACGGCAAGCTTCGAAAAAGTTTAGCGGTGAAACTACATTACAAACATTTTTTACGACGCCAGAACTTCCAATATGACTCTGTTCGTGATTTAATTAGTGATTCTAAAGAAAAAAGATCAGGTTAACCCCCTCCACTTCGGGAGGGTTTCAATCTCCCGTGGGATTCAACTTCTACTCCAGACCGATAACGCCCACCGTCTGTTTACCGAGCGAGCAACAATACAAATTCCGTTATGGCAAAGTACTTTTACCGGTAAATTTCATTGAATTTTTGCATGCTTCTCATGCAGACTTTCTTTACCTTAGCCCACATATGTTGTTCTGTACTTTCAAACATGGTTATGTAAGAGGCATCACATCCCGAGACCGACTAACTTGTCCACGGTGTGAGCCAAGTTAGTCAGTCTCGGATACATTGAATGATCTTGCCACCAAGGGAGCGAAATTGTTCAATTTATTTGAGACTGATTTTGACTATCACAGTCTGATTCAGCACCAACAAAAATGCTCTAACTTCAAATGAGAATCATTAATGACTAAAGCAATTGTACGATCTGTACTGTACATGCAGGATATGTCGATGTGTTCCTAGATATATCATAACATATCAAGTGACATTCATCAAAGCAGCACCTCCACGAAGGGCAATTTAATCAACATAAACATTTCATCTCCATACTTTTTAATCAGCCCTTATAAAAAGTCAAGCAGATAAAATCAGTAATAAGCATAGCTATAGGTAGACCATAATTACAAACAGAAAAATTTTCTTACCGCATCTTCTTTATATGTGTAATTATAGACTGAAGAGGCCCTCTTTTTCACTTGGTCAGAGAAATTTCGGGATTCATTTGACACAGGCTGATTCAGGCTAACAATCATTAGGGATTCGTAAGCTTTCTTGATTCGCATCTTAACCTCATGGCTGTCTAGACAAGTAATATTTATATTAATTTCAGCTTAATAATGCTGTGATAACAGAAAGTAAAATACATCATTAATACATTTTATTTATATATTTAACACATCATTAATACAACATATTAGAAGGCAATAATAACTAAAATTAAACTCTCAGCAGTGGCATGGAACGCAACCCCCCCCACTACAAAATTTCTGGGCGTCACTTATAATTAATTTTATTTTTCCTGTTGCTGTTTGTAGCATTATAATTGCATCTCCAATGCAGCGGCAGTGTGAGCTTCAGCATCTTTTAAAGTTGACATTATTACCAGTTCATAAAATATTATACACAAATTTTGAATAATAACAAGATGTACATTTGTGGCATACTAAGCTTATAAATGGAAACTTGTATTAATAAAATAGTTTTCCCCATTGATTTCTCATATGTCACTGATTTATGTGTTCACAACATGTTATCTCAGTATTGCAGTACTTCAAAGAATCATATATGGAGCTGATGAGCTCACCTGAGTTGAATATCCACTGAATTTGTGCTTATCTAGCCCCACTTCTTATGAAATGAACAAATCAACAAAATAGGTTCAATGTGACGGAATTTTTTTTATACAAATGTTCCATCTCAATATGAAAGAGCTGCTTATTTATAGTAGTGCAAGATCAATTTAACTCATTGCGAAAGTGCTGCTTATGAAAGATCAAAGTTACAAGGGAGTCTGAAAAGTTTGCGGCTTCAGTATGAAAGGGTAGCATTAAAATTTTCTGTACTTATGTATAACACTTCAAATAGTAACCCACCAAGTTTCATGCAGTTTCAATGAATCTTTCTTAAATTACAGGTCCTGAAGTCAACAACACTGTGTGAATGAAGAAAGATGGACAAAATCAGTCACGGTGCAGTCATCCAATATTTAAAATAAAGGGACTAATGCCAAAGGCAATTCATGAAGATATGGTTACAGCATTAGGGAGGATGCTCCTTCTATTCCATAGTTAAGAAGTGAGCAGCAGAATTTAAACGAGGGAGAGAGAGCCTAGAAGATGAGCCATACTGTGAAAGACCTGCAACATCCATCACTCCAGAAGTTGTTGACAGTGTGCATGTCTCATGATGAGTGATCAACACGTGACAGTTTGTTACATTGCTAGCGTCTTGGCCATCTCATCTGAATGTGTGCACCACATAACAGAAGTTCTCGCTAAGAAAAAGGTTTTGGCATGATGGGTCCCAAAGTTGTTGACAGCAGTTCAAAAATGCACAAGAGCTGTCATGTCAAGTGGACATTTACATTGTTTTCAAGCAGATCCAGCAAATTTCCTTGCAAGGTTTGTGACCGTGGATGAGACGTGGTTCGATCACTTTCATCCAGACATAAAGGAGCAGTCCAAACAGTGGAAATTTAGTTCTTCCCACGCCACTAAAGAAAATCAAGTCAATTTATTATGCTCTCAAGGTAATGAAGAAAACCAAGTCAATTTATTATGCTCTCAAGGTAATGGTATCGGTATTTTTGGATGCTAATGACGTGTTGCTAGTGAATCACCTTCAGAAAGGTGAGAGAGTCACAGGAGCATATTATACAGATCTTGTGAGGAGTTTGCATGAAAACATTAAAGACAAACGCTAACGAAAACTCAGTAAAGGAGTCTTGTTCCACCAGGACAATGCTCCAACTCACAGGTCTGTCACTGCCATGACTGCACTACATGAGTGTGGCTTGGAAATCTTGGACCATCCCCATATTCACCAGATCTAGTACCATCAGTCTCTCACCTATTTCCTAATTTGAAAAAATACCTTGTAAGCATCCATTTTCCCACCAACAGTAACATCATTGCTGCAGTGGATACATTCCTGGAGGCTCAAGAGAATACTTTCTTTGCAGCTGGAATCGATGCATTGCAGCATCTGTGGAAAAAGTGTATTGACTCTAAAGGGGACTGTTTTGAAAAGTGACATGTTGCCAGACTCCTCATATAAACTCTTCATATTCGGACCATGAGTTTTTTTAAAGGACCCTTGTATAAGGGAGAGGGAAAAAATTATTTTTCTTAATGTACATTTTTTTTTCTAATACAATGTAAGACCAGCAACGTAAGTTTCGTGGCATAATAAATTGTAAAAACGGCATATTATTATTATTATTATTATTATAAATAATTTATTTATTTTGATGTGAAACTTCCTTTGGGGCACCTACAAAACTTTCAACCGAGTAAATCTGGTCGGTCACGAGAAATGCGTCACGGAAGTGACGTCATCCGCGGCTTCTGCCAGAGGCGTTTTCGCGCTATCACCACTAGTCAGTGCCGAGCACTCACTAGTAGTGTGATTAGAGCGCGTGACGCATTTTTCGTGAATGGTACGATATCTCGGTTTGTATTATAAAATATTTACAATATAAATGCTCTTTTATTTCGTAATCAATATATACAAATCAAAATACCTAAAAGAAACGCGAAGGATGTTTCACATAAAACCATCTACTGCGCGTGCTCGGCACACGCGCCACTTTTTTCTTTGAAATCAAGAAAAGTGTCACAAGTAGACCTAGAATAATGGACGGCAGAAATCAAGAGAACTAGTCACTATTACGACACATTACAACTGCATTAACCTAGAACAGTGATGGGCAAACTACGGCCCATGGGCCAGATGCGGTTCGCCTAGAGGTTCTATCCGGCCCGCCGCAGATTTTAAAACGATAGTATAGAAATTTTGAATTTCGATGTTTTAAAAAAATTCATTTAAGAGCGTGTTCCATTTTTTGTATATGCGATAATTTACATAGAAATTTGAATATTTTTTTCATATGCAAAATATAGTTGTGATAATTTCTATAGAAATTGATTTAAAAAAACTTTTGCATGTGCAAAAAATGGAACCCGCCCTAATAAATATGTATAAAATTATTAAATATATACTTATTTGCTTTTATATTTAAATTCAAAAAAAAAATAGAAACAAGATTTTGAAATAAGAATTTGGATATACCGCTTACGAGTTTATATTAACGACAACAGAGGCGCTAATATTTGTTCACATGACCACATCAAATAACATTAGTCGGTTCGGGAATGTGCGCGAAGCGGGAACCTACCGTTTAATGGAAAGACGGCGGACAGGCCGACGCATTCCAACTTCATAAATGTTGAATGTTAGTGTCATGATGGTGAAATTATTAAAAATAGTATTGTTGTTGGAGCTTGTGAGTTTATTGTGGATATTAGTAAAATATTTCAACCCCAAAATGTCTACTAAAAAACGTAAAATTGATTCAGAGTGCCGTGTTTTCAAAGATGAATGGACCTGGAAGTACTTTTTCACAGTTGTAAAGGATAAACCACTGTGTCCCATCTGCAATGAAATCATAGCAGTCTTCAAAGAATACATTTCCCGCCACTTCACTTCTAAGCATAAAAATTCCAATTACGAAGCGATGTCCGAATATGAAAGGAAACGAAAAGTAGATCTTCGCAAAAAATTATCAAGTTACCAAAATTAAAAAAAAAAAAAAAAATAGTTCTCAGAAAGCAGCTACACATGCAGGTTATATTGTAGCATACAATATTGCTAAAAGTAATAAAGCTCTCTCTGATGGTCAGTTTGTTAAACACTATGCTCCAAGTTTGTGATGTTTTATGTCCTGACAAGAAAAAAGATTTTGAAACTGTAAGCTTATCGCGAAAAACTGTGACTTCTAGAGTCGAAGCCATAAATAAAAATCTGACATCACAGCTGGAGTTAAAGATTGGTCAACTTAAATTCTGCTCCATTACTATGGATGAAAGCACTGATATAAATGATACTGCTCAGCTAGTATTATTTATAAGAAGTGTTGATGTAAACTTTTCTATTACTGAGGAACTGGCATGCATGCGGTCGTTAAAAGGAACAACAGGGTCTGATATTTTTCATGAATTTCAGGAAGGGCTTTCAACATTGAAAGTACCCATAACAAACATATCAAATATTACGACCGATGGAGCACAAAGTATGACAGGTAAAAAATCTGGGTTTGATGGGATCTTTAATCAAAAATACGCCGGGAATAATGTTGTCTTTCTACATTGCGTTGTACATCAAGATGCCCTGTGTAAATCTGCCTTGAATATGAAACCTGTGCTTGATGTAATCGTGAAGCTTGTAAATACTATTCGATCTCGTGGGCTTACTCACAGACAATTTCGAGATTTTCTTGAGTCCATGCAATCTGAATACAGTACTCTGATGTGCTGTATTACACGAAAGTTAGGTGGCTGAGTGCAGGACGCGTCTTCGAGCGAGTTTGGCAGCTGAAAGACGAGATAGTGTCATTCTTCCATGAGAAACAGTGGTCTGTGGAGTGTGAAATATTGGAAGATACAGCATGGCTTTCGGACTTTGCATTTTTCACAGATTATCTCTGTCACATGAACAAGTTGAATGTCAAAATGCAAGGAAAAATTCAATTTATCGACGATATCTGGGGCCATCTCAGAGGTTTTAAACTACAACTTGTTCTGTTTGCTAATCAGATAGCTAAGAACGACTTGTCTCACTTCCAGAGATTAAATTCAATAGCCCCAGTAAATAAAGACAAGCTTAAGAGCTACGAAGATGGCCTGAGAAAAACTTCATCTTGAATTTGAACGAAGATTTCAAGACTTCAGTGCCATTGAAAAAGACTTCGATATTTTCAGCATGCCTTTTAATGTGGACTTGCAGCTTGAATTAATTGAATTACAATCTAACAATCACCTCAAACAGTTGTTTCTCAATGTCCCAAAATTGTTGTAGTTCTACAAGGGTTCTACAGAGTTCTACAAGTCTTTGTCGAAATCAAGTTTCCCAAATCTGATATCTCACGCCCAGAAAGTTAGTACTATGTTTGCTTCATCCTATATATGTGAACAGGTGTTTTCTACAATGAAACTTCGAAAGAGTTGTATTAGAAACAGACTGACAGATAAGCATTTAACTTCAATTCTCAGAATCAGTACATCCCAGTTCGAACCAGATTATGAGGAACTTTTAGAAATGCAGTCACAACTTCATTCATTGCATTAGTATTAAAGAATTTTTAAAATATACTATTTTTTTGAGTCTTTATTGCGTTTTATAATAATTTATATTGGCCCGCCAAATTTTTTTTCTTTTTTTTTTGGACCACTCCTAAAAAAGTTTGCCCATCACTGACCTAGAACATAACTGCTGGGAAAAAAGGGGAGAGAGAAAGCAGTTCTGTCACTCTTCTTGCGGATAAGCGATATTTCCTTGACACGAAGTTTTTTTAGACTTTTTTTTTTAAGTCAGCAAGGTCAGTGGAAATAAAAGGAAGACTTCAAGTATATTAAAACAGCGTTCATATCTTTGGAACACACATCTGAAACTACTGCCATATCTTTGGTAGTAGTTTCAGATGACTTTAACTTCCCAAACTTCCTGTTTCAAGCCAGGCCCTTGTCAAACAGGAAGTTACGCGTCTCGCATTAACTGTACAAAATACCAGCAAGTTCTGAATATTTTTTCTGCCATAACCTCAAAAATATATATATAAAAAAAAAAAAAAGGAAACTGAATGTACATAGCCCTTTCCCCTTCTCGAATTTTAAAGCTAATCGTCGATCGCTGAGTTTTAGTGTAAAGAGAACCGCAGCTAACTGCAATATTTCAAAGTTCTCGCCAGTCAGTTGCCACAGTGGCTAAGAAACAACTGTGAGCAGAAGCTCGGGGCGGGGGAGAGGTTGCTACTAGCTCTCTCGACACCCCTCACTATTGAACAGAAAGATTATGCTACCATTACATTAAAATGTTTAATTTATTATTAATCTTTTAATACTTAGCAGTTTAAACTGGTTTCATTCTGTGGTTTTAACACAGCTGAGTCAGCAATGGCTTTGTGAGGATAGTTAACATTTCGAATGGAGAAATTTTGTCCCGCGATACAATTCTCTCCAACAACGTGTATATTGTATAGGCCGACGAGTTTACCTAGTTTTAATATATTTTTGAAAAAAAACTTCAAAGGATTTAGAAACGTTCGTTTTCAACCAAAGAGAATCAAGAGAACACGATTAAGTTTCTTTGCTGTTCAGAGGAGGATGAGCTTTGTAAAGCGTCAGATCATCCGGGTACAGCTGCCGCTCAATGTTGTCAGACGGGAACACGGACGACGAATCACTTATTATTATTATTATTATTGGTGCTCTTATATTATTTCTCCCTGATTGGGGATACCACCTCGTGATGGGTATTGCTACCAAGGTACACAGGGTGGTTGTTGTTATGTCTGGTGTTATTATTATTATTATATATGATTTGTCGATTAGCCATATGGTACAAGGAAGCCTGAAGCTTATGCTGCAAGCCCATACTCACCAGATGTGAGCCACTGGAGTTACATAAAAAATATAAACGGATGAGGGCCTAAAGGAAACTCCGAGACTTAAAAATAAGTCTCACCTGGCCTTTTTTTTTTTTTTTTTTGTTAGTTGTTGGCGCATCGGCTTCTGTGGATATATTGCACCTTCCAAGGTTTTTGCATTTTGCGGGATTCGAACCCGCAACCTTTGGGTTGCCATCACCTCGCCTTCAATCGATAACAGATAAATGACCATTAGCAAGCATTAATTTAAGCAAATCCAGTTAGTTTAAATGTGTGCTAAGTACCAAAGCAACTAAGGCTTTGAGGAGTGTAAACTGCGTCTGTAACTGAGTGTATTCTTCGATCGGTTTGCGCTTTGCTGAACGAAAAATCAGAGTTTCCAGGAGGAAAAAAAGCCCTACAATTCTGGCCTAAGGCCGATTAACTCAGTCATGTGTTAAAAGTCCATAAAAATTGCTTCTTTAGCGCCCGGGGCGGAGGCCGGTGATTATAATCACTGTGCTAACCTCGAGGGCCCAAAATTCAGAAATGTGAGACACATACGATATGTACAGTTTTAATAGGACAATATCGAGATGAATACAATGAGGACTACTTTTATTAAGACTGGCATGTCTAAAGTGAATAGATTCGGCGGGGATAGACTAAAACATTTGAAATTTCAAAGATTTTGACTATCGTGTTGATTGTGGTATTTGGTCAGTAATTAATGTGATCGGTTCTATCTGTATTTTTTTTTTTTTTTTTTTTTTTTGCAAATTTGAATTATGTGAGCATGATTAAAAGTAGAAGGATAACAGCAATCATTATGAAGCCAGTAGTTGACCAAAACTGTACGAACAAGAACATGAGAGGCTATTTCTTTAAATAGAAGGTAGCAAGAGCATCTGAATCAGGAATAAAGTTATGCTAGTTGATTCTGCTGCAACAATTGCACAATCCTTTGAAAAATGAAAAAAGCATTACTAGCAAGATTACGTTATGTTAATTTTCTCACCAGTTTATGTGTTACAATCGAAACTAGTACGTATTGCCACTGTAACAACAGTGTGGGGGGGGGTTTATATGTTGTGTATTATTATATATATTATATTTATATTATTTTATATTTTTATTTTAATTTATTCCCCTATTTAAACAACTCCCCTTTATAATATCTCCCCACTTGCGCATCTGACTTTACTTCTCAGAAAATTCTAAGTTCATAGGGGAGAAACTCTTATATGTTTAATTCCCATTGGTTAGGCTTGTGTCCAGTACAACAATTACACACACACAAATGTTATACAAAAAAAACAAGTTTATTATGCATTATTTACAGTTAAATCATAACAAATCTCATTAAGAATAAAATTTCACTGTTTCAACACCAAGGTACTTAAAACATATCCAGTCTCTTCCTATCTAACAGGCTCCTTTACAGACTTGACTTTTTTTTATCTCACCTTTCTCATTACGCATACACAGGTTAAATAGTTACACTCTTTATATGCTCACCTTATTTCTGCTCCTATTACAACACAATCAAATCATACCTCATAGGTGTCAATAACATTTTTTTTATCATTAAAGTTAAACATATCATTGATCATATTACTTTTATGTATCATCATAACTACCAATTTATTCTTTACTTCCCTATTCCTCTTTCTTATATATTTCTTTAACCATTGTCAGTTACAGAACTTGATCACCAAAATACAATATTACATTCAAACACACCTTTAAGGGTTGGCAATATACATAAATTTTATCTCCACACATTTAATATTTCTATTTTTACTACAATTCCTTCCGTTAACTTTCTCATCTACATTACTATCCTCCTTATTCTAAATTACTGCCTAAACCAACCATAATTGCCTTAGAGTAGAATTTACTCCTATTTGGTTCACCCATCTAATCTTATCTTTATCATTAAATTCCCCAATATCGTATTACAGTCCTTTCACTAGTATTTAACTTACAGTATTTTCAAAATAACTTTCTCTTATCATTGAATTCCCCAAATATCGCTCTACAGTCCTTTCTCTAGCAGTTAACTTACAGTATTCTCAAATTAACTTTCACTTACTTAATTTCTGTGATCCGGTGTCTTCATAAGGGCCTTCTATCCTATCCTTATCCAGAGCTGCTATCTTCTGTTATCCAGGGCAATATCTTACAGCTTCCAAGGCAACATCTCACAGCTTCCAGGGCAACATCTTACAGCTTCCAGGGCATTATCATACGGCATTCGCAACTGCTACTCCGCTTTCAGGATCTGCTACCTTTCCTGTCAGGACGGCTACCTTTGCCTTTCAAGACTATATCAGGATATTTTCGCCTTCCTCGGTGGACTGGGTGTTCTAAGGCAGTGTTTCTCAAAGGGTGTGCCGCAAAATTTTCCAAGTGTGCCGCGAAATTTAGAAATTTCTTCTTCTATGACTACGTAGGTGTGCCGCGAAATTTTTCTTCTTTGGAAAATGTGCCACGAGAGCAAAAAGATTGAGAAACACTGTTCTAAGGGAATCTTCTTCTCTCATTCTCACTGTTTGCAGAACTTCCTTTTACTACCCCTTTCCAGTTCATCTCATAATTTCTCACTCACTACATTTCTGATAACCCCACTTCGACTTTTTTCGTCGGCTATTTCTTCATCATCTTTCAAGCAACTCTACCCGACTCACCCTTTCACTAGCACCGCTCAAAAATTCTCCCCTCTCCTTCTCTTCCTTTTTTCACTCTCTCTCTTGTGTCCATATCCATCCACAATTTACTCCCCGGAGTTTTCTACGCCTCCCCAGTGTTTTCTTCCAATCACTCTTTCTTTTTCATTTTTCTTTCTTTTCATTTGTTGGAAGGCTTAGTTCAGCCTGCCCCGTAGCACTAGCACGTGATTCTCTATATCCCTCTCTTTTATTATTTTCAACTTGTTGACATCTGTTGTGTCTTTTGATGTCGGCCGAATATTCCAAAACAATTCTACCAGTCTCATGACAGCTTGTCTCTATAGCACTTCAGAAAAACCACAAATTGTGACACTAGAGACCATCGCGCCTATTTTTAGAACCTAGTGTGTGTTTTTCCGAATACATTTCCGGTGTGTGACCCCTCATAAACCTTAAGTTGTTTTTGTAGCGCCGGACCCCCTGCTGGGTTTGTCATAGTATCCTCCATCTGTTCCCTGGTTTAACGGAAGTAAAGCTAATGGCTCTGTTTTCGTTCCTACTACCTTTTAATTTTTATACCTCCTACCAGAATAATTCTTATTTCTGAAACTGCATATATTACCCATTTATCCTATTAATGGCAAGAATCAAAGGAAAACTAACTTTAAAAGTCTTAATAAAAAAAATATTTTATTTTTGTAAGATTTTCAAATCTTACAACAGCTTTGTGAAAACACACTAAAGGAAACGGAAACCGAAGCACCAAGAAAGAATGATCCGATTTTAACTAAAGATGGTGATAAAGTTAAGTTGATAGAAATAAATGGTTAAATTTTCAAATGAGTACATTGCTGAAAATAAATATCGGGTGTGATCCCCACGTTGCTGAATACAAGCGCAGACTCTGGAATGTATTCAGTCGAAGAGGTGCTGGATGTCATCTTGCGGTATGTTTTATTGTCATTCCCGGCCTATTCCGCTTGAGCTCTCGACTGAAGGATCGAAAGTTCAGGTACCCAATATGAGGTCAGACGCCTTCCAACCGGTGATCTAGCAGCACATGGGAAGACATTCATGTCTTAAAGAGAGCCAATCTGATATTAGTGGTAAGTGTATGCCATCAGAGTCGCGACAACCCGGTGGTACAAGTGGTGTACCGCACCAGGGCGGCAGAGACTAAGAGGCGATAAAGACCAATGTTCTGTAAACACTAAAAGAGACGGCAAAGACTAAAGAGACTAAAAGTCCAATGTATCGAAGAATGTGTTTTGTCGTATTTTATATTAACAAATAATGAATTTTAAATTTAAAACTTTTTTTTTTTTTTTTCAATATTTCTCAGATGGTCTGACGGAAGGAAACGACTCTCTGGTTATGAATGCAGAAAAAGAAGAAGAAAAAATGAAAAGCGACCAAATAACAATTTTAACTTTTTACAATGTTTTGTAAAAAACATTGTAAAAAATTACAATGTTTTTACTTAAAATGTCAAAAGATGAAACTTTAAAACATTGTTCACATTTAGAATTACAGTTATCAGATACCACCAATGAGGAATGTCCAAAAGATATTGTTGCTGTTGATCTTGCAAATGAAATACAAATTTTTCAAACTTTTATGTCCATGAATCAAATTCCACAAGAAATTTTAAATTTTATATTCAGAACTAATTCACTCTACTTTCTAATATATTTATTTCGTTAAGAATAATGTTAACAGTGCCCGTATCAGTAGCTAGTGGTGAGCGCTCTTTTTTCAAAATTAAAATTAATAAAAAATTACCTCCGTTCATCAATGCATCAACAAAGATTAAATACTTTGGGAATAATATCTATAGAAAGTGATATTTGTGATTCTTTAGATATAAAAAATATTATGACTGATTTTGCTACAGGCAAAGCAAGACAAGTTAAATTTATATAATGTTTTGTTATTGTTATTATTATTTACATTTTTATTTTAAGTTTATATATAATTTTATTTTATCTGCAGCCAAAGCAAAATAAATGTACTGTATTTCCGTTTTTTTAATTTTATTTTTAACATATTTACTTCATGTTTCATAATACATATATATGTTATTTTGGTGTTTAAAAAATAAAATTATATATTATTTTGGAAATATTTTTTTAATTCCCAAAAAAAAAAAAAAAAAAAAATGATATAAGAAAAATTACCGTTGGAGTGGGGGAGGGGGAGCAGAAAAAAGAAGTTTGCACCAGGACAGCTATATAGCCTGGCGTGGCCCTCTATGCCAATATGTTGGTAGAACATCGCATTCTCCAACCACTGATTTTATGACATTTTAAGCATAATAATGAGCTGCCATGCTGTCTTCTACAAATTCGAGAGTTTTATTCATGTCATACCCAATGGCTCTATAAACTATTACACCGAGAGTTTGCGATGTCTGACTCTCCCTTATATAGAGTAGTCTGCTGGCTTGCTCGCGCGCGGAATCCATCTGTGCGGAAACATAGGAGTTATAATCACTGCCCTCCTCACACCGGGCAGGAAAGGCCCGGGTTCAAATCCCATCCATAGCGGGTGGAACTTATGTTTTTTTTTTTAATTTACTTTATCTTTTTCTCCTCACTCGCAGCTCAGTTAGTCGGTCTCAGGCGCGGAAGGCATGGTTTTTCGTTCAGTAAAACAGACAAATTGACCATATAACACATGGCCGATTTTCCTGTTTTATTGAACCAATTTATGGACATAATACATATGGGCTTATAAGTTCGGACTTAAATGGCCCTAATAAGACAGTACAGTATACAAAAAGCCGGGTTTAACCTCGGTTACTCAAGGCACAGTGCCTATTTCTTGTATTCTCACTATCTTGTGAACGCTTCTGAACGTGTGGCCGTTCTGGAATACTGTATAAACAAAAAAATTATTTTATTTATGTCCCAGTGGCGGCCGCTCACCCTTATCCGTCCATCACTCACAACAAGGGACCAAAACAGCTCTCATCACTAAACTCTTACCGAAGCTATTCCAATCGACCCGTGCACGACACCACTGAAGACATTCCTGATGATGATGAGTAGGGGCAGAGGCGTAACTATGACGGTGCAAGAATTGGATGAGCTTACGTAAGGGCCCATGAAGACATGGGGAGGGGCGAACACAGGTCTTTTGTGTCCCCATAATTTTTTTTATAAATATTATAGCAACAAAACTATAAAAAATAATAATAAAAATATATAATAGCAGAAAGCCGCTATACGTATTTCTTACGCTTCCGGTAACGGTGAATAATGTTGAAAAGTCATTCATTCAGAAAATTAAAAATAATAAAACACTACCAAAGGAATTCTGCAGGGCACGCCACATGATATAATCTCGCTATACCATCTGTTGAACACGGGAAAAAAAATCCACAAAAATGTATCTTGAAGAATTAACATTTACTCATTTATTTCTAGAATCCCTTACTTTGTTCAAAATCGGATCACTCTTTTATTGTGTTCCCGTTTCCTTTAGTGCATGGGTCCCCAAACTACGGCCCGCGAAAGAATTTTAACCGACCTGCGAATATTTTAGCTAGATCGTAAAAATTAATGTTTATATTAGATCACAATAAAATTTATACACATTTTACAGATTATTTTAACGTTCGTCGGTTGATTAATAGTTTTGAAGCCTCTAAGTCATCAGTAAAGGTCACCCCTGGCTTCTACTATACAAGAACTCGGATCCAGGATAAAATCATGACACTATCCTTTGGTTAATGTAATTAATCCCTCTGCTATAAATTAACTGCTGGCAGCTTGTATGCACATAAAGTTTCTGGTGGCATCGGCAAAAGGATGTCGGCAGGTGTGAATATAATCTCTTTGCATTACCTTAGATTTCCTGTTTTCTATTGTAACAGCAATTCAAAACTTAATACTTTAGAATCGTAATTTGCAAATTGTAATATTGGTAACTGCAATTGTATTATTGGTAACTGTAACTGTAATATTCAAATTTGTAGCCCTTTCTGTTCTCCCCACAGTATGGTCTGATGATGGGTATCGGTATGATACCCGAAACGTCACCTTATTAAACTACATTATAATTAATAATATAGCTTTATATTATAATATAAAACTATATGTTTTCTATTATAATAATGTAGTTTATTAGGCAAACAGCTTAATAAACTATATTATTACATTGAATATAGTTTATTAAGCTGTTTATTACTAGCTATACACATCAGTGCTTACTTACTTCAATGTTCACGAGTATTTTTTTTTATTCCAGTGATGATGTCGAAAAAAAAGAAAAGTTGATGCTGAGTGTTGCGTTTTTAATGAGAGGTGGCCAATTAATTACTTTTTTGCACTGCTCAATGATACTTGCATGTGTCTTATTTACAATGAAGCCTTGTCGATGTTCAAGGAATATAATGTGAAAAGTCACTAAACCACAAAACATGCCTCAAATTACGATAGATTTCAAGGAGCTTTGCGGCAAAACAAATTCTAAGAACTAACCCAAACTTTTCAGTCAACAACAGATTAGAACTTTTACTTATCAAAATTTATCTGCAGTTAGAGCTAGTTTTCAAGTCTCCCAAATCATTGCCGAAGAAGGAAGGGCCTTTACGGATGGAGAATTTCTAAAACTAATTTGTTTGGCAATTGCAGAAGAAGTATGTCCTAAGAAAGTACACAATTTTGCGTCTACGTTTATCTTCATCAACTGTAACGAGTAGAATTGAAGATTTAGGAGCCGATGCTCAAAATCAACTCGCAGAAAAAGTTCGTGAATTCACACATTTTTCAATGGCAATTGATGAGAGTGAAGATACAGTTCAATTACTAATTTATATCAGAGGTGTAAATCAAAATTTTGCAGTAACTGAATATCTAGTTGCATTAAAAAGCTTGAAAGACACAATAGGCGAAAATATATTTTCTTATGTTTTTTTTTTTTTTTTTTGTTAGTTGTTGGCGCATCGGCTTCTGTGGCCATAATGCACTTCCCAAAGCTTTTGCATTTTACTCTGATCCAAGCCCGAGGCGGGATACGAACCCGCGCCCATTGGGTTGCCAGGCAGGCATTTTAATCTGGCTAGCCCGGTCGGCAAAATTTGATATGAACAAACTGGTATATTTTATATTACATATCCATCGACTTATTTTTGAATCTTTAAATGTAGGTAAGTATAAAATTTGTTTCTCTGCATAACATTAAAGTTATGCAGAGAATGTAGTTTTCGGTAATTAGGAATTTTCTCCGGCCCGCCAAATATTCCAAAAATTCATATGTGGCCCGCTTCTCTAAAAGTTTGGGGACCCCTGAAGTTTAGTGCATTTATAAAATACAACCATATGATAAATGCCGCAGTTCTTTCATTGATGGTATATCTATAAAACCACAAAAGGTATATCAAAAACGGATACAAACGGAATATCTATAATCACAAACATTCTTGTATGTAATTTACTTTTCATTTCATTATAAATAGCTTAGTTATTTAATACAAAAAAAAATAATAATAAATTAAAAAAAAGAGTTCCAAATTAATCCCGGTCTCCAACACGTTCAAAGAAAAAAATGAGCAAAATAAGACAATTTTCTTTAATAAATGTATTCAAATGAATAAAATTATAGATATATTTAAAATTATAACTGGAACAATCTTAGTAAATTTCCAATTCTTTCACTGCAAAAACATCGAATCCTAAATACTGCAACAAAAATGCATAGCTCATTGTAAACTGAGCTCTGTGGTAATGGTTTCTATGAAGTTTTATTGCCCTCGTGGTAGCACAGTTGGTATAATTATAGTCCTCACCACACCGGGTGATAAAGATGGAGTTCGAATCCCGTCAATGCCGTGAAGAATTTTTATGGACATTTTTCACAACGTGGCTTAGTTAGTCGGTCTCAGGCGAGGTTAGCATACTTTTTGCTCCCATAAATTCGGGTTCTTCGTCCAGCAAACAGAAAATCGGCCACTGACCCCACGCAATTTACAGACAATATACACGGCGCAATATGGTCTAAGTCGTTGATGTGCCTACAATAAAAAACCAACGAAGTTTTAAACTTCTAGCCACTGATGACTGTCTCAGAGTATAAAAATACTCTGTATATTACCATAAAAGGGACACGAAAACCATTACAATCCCTAGCTAAGCTAAAAAAACAAGGAGAGGGAAGACCATACTAAACGAGGGTGAAAGCACAAATAATATCTTTATGAAAGCAAGATTTTTTTAAGATAAGAAAACAAGCTCATAATGTTATCCCAGAAGAGCTTCTAAAGTCTAGAGTTCATATAAAACTACAATTGCAACCTTATTAACCAATCACTTCACACTCAGCAGAACATCACTTTTAACAATAAGTTTTCAATACTGAAAAAAAATATTATTTTGTTCAGTTCAGCAGAAAAAAAGTCACGGGATAGTACAGGCTACAGCGTGACGCGGCTTTTTTTATGGCAACTCCAATATAATGCAATGCAAATATGTAATAAAACTACGGGGCAAGATTGCAAAAGCTGATTATGATATAATCGCAGCAGAGAGAGCTAATAAAGGGGAAAAAGGATCCTACTAATATATGAACGCAAATAAGCAGATAGTAAATTCGATAGGCGTTTCGCAAGCTTAAAAAGGTGGTAACATTAACAATCCGAACAAAATGGCAGCCGAGCTGAACAGGTACTTTTCAACGATCTTTACTATTGAAACCGCGTTGGTACCAATCGAGAACAGTGAAGTCAAGTTGGACCGTTGTAAATTAAATGAAATAATGATATAAGAGAAGCGTTTCTCTGAAAAGTTGTTGTTCCTGAAAAAGCGAAAAGCCCCAAAAGGAGGATGGTATAAATCCAATTATACTGAAAAAGGAAGCAGATGAATGACTCCAACCATTAGTAGTGTTAATGAGATCGTCATTAGATTCAAAGATTCTCTTAGACTAGACAAGACCGAAAGTCTTCTCCAATTCATAAGAAAAAAACTAAAGTGACGGAAAATTATAGACCAGTAGATTTAATTTCTATTGTTGGTAAGATTGGAGTCTATGGTGAAATATGAAATACAGGACAATCTCGACACGAATGACATCCTGAATGGGTTTCAGCATGGTTTCGTGAAGGGGAGATAGATTTTGTCTGACAAATCTGGGTGGGCTACTAGACGAAGTTATAAAACAGTTAGATGCAAAAAAAAAAAAAAAAAAAAAAAAAAATTGGCATAATATACGAGTATCGGGATTTTAGTAAGGCTTAAGGGGTTATTGTATAAAGAACAGGGATAGCAGGGAAGATCCATCAGTTGGATGGACAAGAGACAGAATATGGTCATAAATTTGTATTCCTGAGAGTGGACTGTAACAGCAAGTGGAGATTCTGGGGAATCATTAATCGGAGCTCTCTTGTTCTTATCATCTTCAGTGATATTGGCACGCGAATACAGGGAAGTTGTAAATTTGCTGACGACTTAAAGCTTTGGAGGGTAGTTAAGGATCGAAATCAGGCTATGCTGCTACTTCAAAAGGATTTGGGCTCATATTAAGTATGGTCTGACAACAGCAGCTAAAGTTTAACGCTACCAAATGCAAGGTATTGCATCTGAGGGACAGAATTTATAGAGCGAAGCGCAGAATTATAGGATGTTCAATATGCACCGTAAACAAGCAACAATAAGGGCACATAGTGTTCGATTATTTATAGGAATTTTGCAATTAGATAGGTCATTATCACTCTACAAGACAATGGTGAGATTCCACTTGAAATACTGTCTGTATGTCCTATCTAAAGAAAGATCTGGAGCTTCTAAAAGAAGATGCAAGAAAAATCCCTATAAGAAACGGCTTAGACGATGTGGCTGCGGAGATTAGCAACTAGCACTTTTGTGGGGGGGAGATTTGATTGAAGTGTACAAGGCCCTGAAGAGAATAAACAAAACAAACAGGGAAAAATATTCTCACTGATGAGTAAGGCAAGAATCAAAGGGAACTATAAAATCTTCGGGAGCAACAGCAGAACAGATCTTATGAAGTTTAACTTCGACCAGCGTTTCGTTGAACATGGGAATAAGTTGCCTACAAGAGTGTTCGAGGCAGAAAGTTGGGTCTTTAGTGACGGTATGGTGGTGTCACCGCTTGTCACTCGTTTATAGATTTGCGTTCGATTCCCGTCGACATGTGGAAGAGTTTCTACAAGTCCTTTTCAATGGAGGCTGTATTTAGCCGATCTCAGGTGGAGAGAGAAGCATTTTCAGAATAAGTTATTCCGAGTTTTTTAGGTCACCCAACATGCAAATCGGCGCGCTAACACACATATAGTTGTACAGACATAGGCATAAATATGCTGTAAGTTGCTGATGTGATTAAAATTCAATAAGAGAGTTTTTAAAAAGGGTTTTTTTTTTGTTTTTTTTTGCAGATACAGAATAAGTTATCTTTGCATTATATGCCATTTTAATACTAATACAAACGCAGCGAGACCAGTGCTAAATTTCACCGAGATATGTCAGCAAAACCGAATCATAACCATTCAATTAGAACCACGTAACTAGACCAGTGATCCAATTAGAACTCCTCGTAATTAAACCATTATTAGTACAGCAGTATTCATATCATAAATGTGCCAAAGTATCTAACAAGCCTTTGTACACAAGGAGGGATGGAGAAGGGGAGCTCACTTAATGAAACCACTTCCAAAATTAAAATTCATATCAATTCAAAAGGCATCAAGACCAATTTCTAATAGTAGCCCAGTATTAAAAATTCTGGACCAATCTTAAATCGGGAAACTCACAATGTGTTTTGTGCGCAGCTCATCAAATTTGTATTCTACCATTAAAGGCAGATTTACGAAACGCTGGGCCATTCTTCTCCACAATTAGAATGCTCTTCATAATAAGTAATTTGGTTACAAAAGCAGTATTTGTAACTCTTCAAATGTAAATTTTAAAAACGTTATGCAAAATGTCGATTTTTCTGCAGAACCAGATCGAGCACATCCTTAATTCCTTCAAGCAGTGTACATTGCGAGTATAGAATGCAATAATGTTTTCCTGTTCATCGCTTTATGACTCTCTCTCGGTTTTTATTATCATCTAACGAAGTTTCTCCTGAGCGATCAATAATTTTCTCATTAGTCGGAGTTTAACAAACAATTGTATGTGCAGCTAATAACTCTCTCTGTACACTAAACTCAGGGTGCTTGGCGTCCATGAGAATAACTGTCCAAATAACTGATAATAAGCTTACTCTTGCACATCACCGATATGGCCTCGTATACTTTTTTGGCGCCACATTTCTTTACGACAGTAAGCATTCTCATTATGGTTATTCCAGTCACTTTTTTTTATAGCCCAGTAGTATCTTATTAAATATTTTCCATATCGATCCTTCAGTGCTGGATATCGTAGTTTACGAACAAAGTTTTCCGTGAAGACTGGGGTTATTCTCTCACTAACAAGTGTCATATACTGATATATGTTGGCCGCTCTTTTATTCCTAAGCGAAGACAATATTTAGTGCAGATTAAAATCTATTCAAAGGAGCAAAATAATTTCAGAAGGTTGAAAAAAAAAAAAAAAAACAAGAAAAGCCGTGGTTGGAGATTTTCAATTTTGGATAATCCAGTCTGAAACAAGCAAAACCACGTAACTCAACAATGCAGGAAAAAAAGCCCATAAAAGTTCATCGCGTCACTGAAGGGATTCGAATTCAGACCTTTTCCAGAGCGGCACGGTAATCATAACCAAAGCGTACCCAGGAGGGCTTAAAATTAAGGGAACTTACAAAAACGTAAAATTAAAACAATTACTTATGGCTTGGTGGTGCCTGCTATGCAAAACGTTCGCCATTCCAATCCTACACACACTCTCTGTTGGTTACAAGATGGTTTACATGAGCAAATATCGGATTTTACTGTTGTTATCCGTTGGTTTTTCCTAGGATGATGGATGCCATGCTCAAATAATCAGAAAATTTAGATATCCAATGTGGAGTGATCATTTAATTCGCGGACTGGTGCAAGATCTTATCTTAATTATCATCATCCGAATCGTCTGTGGATTTCTCCTTCTCAAAATACTCTCACTTGAACTTGACACACTTTGGCCACCGTCGTACCCAGGCATTAAATGCTTCGTGCAAGCCATTCTTCGAAAGACTGCGAAGTGCTTCTATTGTGGCTCTGCGAGCATCGTTGTATCGGACGCGTAACAGAGCTTTCTTCAAGGAAGAAATCTCATGAGGCTAAAACGACAGGGTTAGCAGACTTCCAGCAGGGAATAACAATAGGGTGCCAGATAAGCAATCGGTCTGTACAGGCTATGTATTATTGATGCTTTTGCACTATACTTATACAGGTGTCTGGATAGTAAAGGTGTCTGCGCGGTTGCACAGTGGTATCGTCACCGACCTCCCCACACCGGGTGGAAAAGGCCCGGGTTCAAATCCCGTCGATGACGCGAGGAACTTTAATGGGCTTTTTTCACTCCGTGGCTGAGTTAGTCGGTCTCAGGCGTAGATAACAACGTTTTTTCCCCAGAAACTGAGATTTTTCGTCCAGAAAACAGACAGATCGATCATAGAACACACGCAATTAACAGACACAGCACGGCAGATGAATTTAATTATTCGGGTAGCCTAAATATAATAGTCTTTGGATATTAATGGTAAAGCAGTTGAATCGTATATAAAATAACACAGCTTTTACTACATCTTTTAATTAACTATATATTAATTATAAATATAATCATTTTAAAAACCATTGAAAAATAATAAAAATCACAGAAAAGAAAAAAAAAATTATACACACCTATTACTTTAAATTTATTAATTTACTTTTAGATCAACTTTACTGTGTTAGGAATGAGCTTATTTGTTCATTTTAGTTGGCATCTTAAAGAATAATTTGAAACTTTTTTTTGAAATAGATATTTAAACAGAATTATAAAAATATTTATCAAAAATACAAAAAATTCAATAATAGATACAAAAAAACATAAAACATAACATACAATTTAAAAATACCTCAAATATATAATCAATACAAAAAGGATTAAATTTAATGGCAATAAATTAATATAAAAGCTATTAATATTTATAGCTAAAATTATTAAGATATAAAACAATTCTGTGCAATTATATACATACTACTCGTAGTCTATAAAATTCAATAAAATAATTGACTATAGTAAATAATATAAGTACATTAAGGTACAGTACATTAAATTACAAAACACCAGCTTTGGTATGCACACAGAAAAGCATTAATGCTTTTCTGAATGCACATTAAGATACATTCCTGAATAAATGCCCATCAGCCCAACCCCTCTCACGGGGGTGGGCTGATGTAGCTGGGTTGTGCCAAAGGAGCACAAAGCACACATTTAACCAGCATCCCCCACCCCCGTACACGCATACTGCCATCCACTCATCTGCTAAAACAAGAAGTATTTCTTTCAAGGTGTTCCACACTAAGTTACTCGTATAAGTCGCTAACAGAGCATCCACTGATTGTTTCCTTGTTTCAACAGCATACAGCTGCGAGTCTTGAACTCTGGGAGATCTAGTTCTATTCCGGGAGACCCAGGGAGTATCCGTGAGTGTTGGCAAACTTAACAGCAACATTGACCTTGAATAAATGCAAGTTATCTTATAAAAAAAAAAAAACATTCCCAGTCTTTCTTGCGTATCTATTTATTTAAAGATAATATGTTTTGTGCGTCCAATTAACATACAACCATTTAATCATATCCTCAGCGTCCGAAAAACTAGGCTTTCACTGAGGACGTTATTTTCCCTTTGAGCAGCTGATGATTTATACAAATCACAGCAATGGAATATCATCCCACATGTGAAGAGGAACCCCCCTCCTCTCTCACACCCCAACACACAAACTTGCTCCATTAATTAAATATAATACAAATTTCAACCAATTAACTCATGAATCCTGGTGATTTGGTGACCTCTCAGTGAATTACATCGGGTCTTCTTGCTACCCAGCCGTAAACCCATTCATGTTACTAGAATACAGTAATAAATAATTTTCTGTTTATGCGCCGGGACGACTTCATTAGATCAGAGAAGTCAGTACCCTTTCCTATTTGGGATACGCATAAAAGAAAATGTCATATAAATCAATACAGTATAATAATATTCGTATATTTTATTATCCATTCTTACCATTTCCGCTTGCCCAAGAAGTAGTGCCATTTGCTTCACTTTGAAACAGTTCTGGATAGAGAAAGGCATATTCGCCGCTATCCGTCATTCCTAGTTCTTGTGCAATAAGTAGCAACTTTCGGACTTCACGCTCTCCTCCAAGGATCACTATTACTATAAAATAAATTAAGGTATTTTAAGACATAACAAATTAATTTTTTATGAATAAGATGTTATAAGTTGGGATTGCATTTCAGGTGTTAGAGGTGAAAATAGATAATATTAGATGACTCAAAAATAGGAATCATAAAAATAAATATATAATAAAATAAAATTAAGAATTCGTTTTTTGCAATGCAACACTGCAGTCTTAGACAAAAGAAAACAACCGAAGACCACAAAACACGCGCATTTTAAAGACATGTTATTTACGACTCAATAGGGCCTAAGTCGATGATGCACCTAAAACCTATAACAAACAAACCTTAGTGGAAAATGCGTCACCCACAGATGCATTTCGAGCACTGCCAATCAAGTAATACACAATACGAATGCAGACACGATACACATAAAAGTTCAATTCTCTTACAGTATAATGCCAACCAACGAGAAGCACAGTCCGTGCTGCTTGATTGACAACACGTCAGGACTAGGGACGAACAGCCGTTCTAATTGAAGACGTTCTCACGAGTTGTTCAAGTTGTTCTTTCATTCAAATTGTTATGTTTTATTTTTAAATGTTATTCTCCCTAGATGAAGTTTCTTTGCAAAGATGAATTCTCCAGGCGAGAGGCACTGAGCAATCGCTCAGTTCGCCCGCTTTTAAGGCTCTGCTGTCGCTTCTTGTAACTCCAGATCAAATCCTGCTAAGCTTGCCAAAACTGTAGACCATGTAAGCAATTTTTAACAACAAATATATTAGTTAGGTGCTTTACGTGACTGAATTCTACTGCAGATAAAAACTTAATGATTTCCTATAGATAATACATGGATATAGCTTCACTTTCCATTTATTCCAAAACAGCCAGAGCACGGCTAAGGAGATCTTAATGATCTTACTTAAATAAAATTAAAATCTTTAACTTACTTTAATACTTATATGCTAATATACTTTAATATGGAATGGTGAACCAAAAACATTTGGATTATTCTAACCGTAAAGTGTCTGCAACAGACGAATTCACTTGTATTTGGTGCTACACTCTGCACATGAGTTACTGCTCGCTATTTTAATCGCTGTAGAGATTGTAGAGATAACAATGCCCTTGCTCCAATCTGTATAATCTTTCTGACCGATAGGTGCGAAGTTGTTCAACCAAAAATGCTCAAAACCGTGCCAAGTGCCATGATCTGCATGTATAGTTGGAAATGCAAATTATTGGACCAGGCCAGACCAGCTTCCAGTCATCCACCATCTAGTGGCTTCACTCTAAACGCCAACGTAACTAAGGCCATGATGCCTCATGGCCTTAGTTACGTTGGCGTTTAACACACTCCTAACCATTGTAGAATGTCTAAACTGCTAGATAACATGTTAGCCAAAGGGGCGAGAAGAGGATCCAACGCATTAGGACCTCTGGCTGGCGGGTCTTCCATGGCTGGTCGACTCTTGGTACTGACCTACAGGGACGCGCCAAGTGGAAGTGAAAGGGGTACACAGCATCCGGGCGACATGTTCCGGATGTAGCAGAAAGTTCGAATCAAAAATAAATAAAAACAAACATACAAACATATATTTACAGTGATATGTGTAGGTGCGTTTGAAAAATAGTTTAATAAGATACATAGTTCGTAAGTGCACATGTGACAGTAACGTATAAATTAATACATGACAGTATAAATTAATTCAAAAACTTGATATAGTCATAACGACAACAATAGAAATCTTAAAGCAAGTTAATAATCATTTAAATGAATGTAAGACAGATGACAGTTTTAATGGCATGTTTAGATGAAGCTAAAAAAATTGCTGAAGAATAGATTCTGAAACATTTCCAGCTGTTGGTGTAATTACACCATGTAAGAATAAAAGAATGTTTATGTATGAAAATTCGGATGGCTGTATTGATTTGTCGGAAAGGCCTTATTAAAATAAATTTTTATTTCACTATTTTGGATACAGCTATATCCAAAATAGAAAACGGTTCGAACTCCTGAACATACATAATAAAACTTTTGAATTTTTAAATAACATTTATTCATTATTAACAATGAGTAGAGAAACAAAAGTGAAATACTGTATGGATTATAAAAATTAAATTATCAGATATTACACGAAAATAATCTGATATAAATGCTTTTGATTTTGTGTGACGAAATTGAAATCATTTTGACTTGCATTAAGCCTAACACAACCGCATTAACTGTTTTAGAGTACATATTTTCAAATAATCTTATAAACACGTTTCCAAACGTTTCAATAGCTTTAAGACAGTGTTTCCCAACGTGGGTCCCACGCCCCACATGGGGGCAATTTGATTGTTCAGGGGGGCAATTCAAAAATTGCTCGTCTAGAGTTTAAAACAACCGCCTACTATGATTTAACTTGTACAAAAGAAGAATTGTTGGTATCTCAATTTTAAATAAGCATTCGTTAAATGTTGTACTTTCTATAGAGCTGCACTTGAAAGTTTGGAGTAATATCAACTACAGTTTGCTCGGAGAGTATTGCTTACTATGCCTAGTGAAGGAATAGTACATACTGTATTGGACGATTGCTTATGGCATATGCAATGTGCAAGCAAAGTGGTTGTCTACTGTAGCCTACCGCAAACTCAGCATGTTATATGAAATAGGTAATTCCTTTCATACAAACGCTCGTTTGGGCATCGTGACTGTACATTTGGATAGGTTTGACGATCTCAGATTAAAATAAAAATTACTTTGTCCACGCACAGAATTATTATTAATGAAGAACCGTGATATACAATGGTATGTATTTGTCATATATGTATTTCTGTGGTCTCAGTAAATAAGCAAATAAGTCCAAAAACTCGAATTTGCAGAAGAGGAAAAATAAACTTCACACTCTCATATAAACACGCATATATTCGAATATACAAATATTTATTACTCACGCTAAAACTACAATAACGAAGATAGCTGCGTGTCACATAATAGTAAATAATAAATACTTTATTATAGTGCACTTATCTCATTTTTGACAAATTAGACTTATCTGCTTGTTCACAGAGACCACAGATTTAATAGCCCGAATTCAGTAATTCGTGTGATTTATTCATTCAAAAAGCGTACTAATAGTTAATTTTGATATATTAAAATAAAATTAAATTAACTTTAATGCATAGTTTATTTTTAGTTTTTGATTTATCTTATATTTATTTCTTTCAGTTGCGCAGTAAAATGAGTAGTGCAAGTAAAAAAAAAGTTCGTCAGTATTCAGAGGAATACTTAAAATTTGGTTTCATACCCGCTATCCACGATCAAAGGTCACCTTTTTGTCTTTTATGCCAACAATGCTTGACCAACGAATCAATGAAGCGAGGTCGTCTTGAGGCGCATTTGAAGGCGAAACATAATGCTCATGTAAATTCAGATTTAGATTACTTTCAAACTTTAAAGAAGAATTTTGAAAAAAGAGCAACATTAAAGTCTCTGTTTATTGCTCATACTGCAACTGTCAATCGTACTCTTGAGGCTAGTTATGAAATTTCTTTACTCATTGCTAAATCTTGGAAAAATCATACTATAGGAGAGAATTTAATCAAACCATCAATATCAGCATTTCTTAAAACAGTTCTGGAAAAAGATGACAAAGACGTGAAAGCTATGCCACTCAATAACAATACTGTTAGCAGAAGAATAGATGAAATGAGTGAAGATATTGAAATACAACTTGTTGGAAAGCTGAAAACAAGAAAATTCTCAGTGCAAATGGATGAATCAACTTTGAGAGACAGTGAAGCCGTACTGATAACTTATGTGAGATATATTGATAAAGGTAATTTTGCTGAAGAAATGTTATTCTGTAAATCATTAGAGAGCACCACTACCTCCAAAGATATATATAATAAGCTAAAAAATTACTTAGATGACAATAATATACCAATGAAAAATATAACATCTTGCGCTTCAGATGGTGCTCCTAATATGATGGGCAAGAAAAATGGCTGCTTAAAATTGATGAAAGATGAGAATCCAGAAATGCTTCTTGTGCATTGTGTTATTCATAGGGAAAACTTGGTAGCTAAAAATATTTCGCCTGTTCTTCATGAAGTACTAAAATCAGTTATAAAATGTGTCAATGCTATTAAAGCTAATGCCAAATGTGAGCGTCTCTTCAAGCTTTTTTGTGAAGAACAAAATGGAGACCATGTGAGACTTTTACTTCACACTGAAGTAAGGTGGCTCTCGAAAGGGAACTGCTTGGAAAGATTCATGGAACTATTTGATACTATTAGTGACTTTTTAAGTGACAAACCTGAAATGAAGCATCTGTTAACGGTCGATGGTAAAGCATTTGTGAGTTATTTAGCCGATATCTTTGAAAAACTAAATATATTAAATAAACAACTTCAAGGAACAAATAAAACTCTCGTCGATGCAAAAGCGAAGATATTTGGTTTCATTACATTTATTGAATTATGTCAAAAATATATTTGTAACAAAAATTTTGAACAGTTTCGTTGGCTGCAAAAATGTGAAGTGACTGATACCGCTGTACTTGTTATTGTCGATCATCTGAAAATTCTGTCCGCTGATTTAAAAGAAAGGTTTTCTGATTTAAAACAAATTGATTTTCCAACCTGGATGATGCAACCAATGTTAGTGGATTTGTCTGATGTATCAATGCAGTACCAAGAAGAACTCTCAGAAATGCAAAATGATGAGTCAGTTAAAACTTTATTCAATATAAAAGGAGCGATGGCATGGCTTTGTGATGAAACAGAAATTAAATACCCAAATTCAACCAACTTTGCAAGAGAGCTATTGTTACCGTTTCCATCTTCATATTTAGCTGAATGTGGATTTAGTGCCATAAATGATTTGTTCCTAAAGAAAAGAAATCGACTGGATATCACAAAACGGGGAGACTTGAGACTGAAGCTGACTAAATTGGAGCCCAATATAAAATCTCTCTGCGGCAAGCATCAAGCACAAGGGTCTCACTAAATTTAGTGCACTCATCTAGAAGTGACTTCACATGGAATGTTGAAATTATTAAACAATTAAATAATAATTACTAAAAATTAAAATATTATAAAAAAATCTTTCATATAAATTATTTTGTACTTGAATTTTAGTTGTCCATTATATGTTTTGAAAATTTACTTACTGTTTTTTTCTTAATAATTTCCTAATGATTTCTTCCTAAAACCTAAGTTTTGTGTCCTGAACAAGTTGTAATTAGGCTTCATTTAGGAAATAATTCAATTTTTGAATATAAAAAATATGTATATCGGTGTTTCCCAACGTTACATAGGGGGCATCAGAATTTTAGAAAGACTTAGGTGGGGCATGGTAAAAAAAAGGTTGGGAAACACTGCTTTAAGAATATTTTGACGATGAATCTTACCATGGCACACTGGGAAAGACCTTTTTCAAACTTTTTTTCCACTCTCTAGGATCAATGCCTTCCCTATCCTCTCCAGAACATCTAGAGGAAGAAGTATGGAGAGGAATTGTAGAGCTGGCTGTCTAGCTACCGAATCTTTTGCCCACACTGCCCTGAGGGGGGGGGGGGCATAGATCTCGTGGAATTCGGGTAAATCGACATGATACTGTGGTAAATATTGAGAGTAATAGACAAAAAAGATGGATGACATTTAAAGAGCCTAGTTTTAATACCATGGAAGGCTTGCATAAACCGGACCTTCTGTGTACAAGGGTGGCTATCTGTTCCTTGTTGATGCTCAGGTTGTAGGTTCCGGATACGACCTCCAGAAGTGCCATAGGTTGAAGTCGCGGTACTATGACTCAAACATTAGTCTAAAGTAGCTGATTAAACAGCAATATGGTTTTTCTCCGATTGTATCCTCCATCACTGTGTCCTGCTGGAGGGTTCATCAGCGGATGACCTCTGTTTTTACTGAGTGGTGCCCTGATATGTAGGTTTTTCTGTCTGCACATCATAAGGTTACCATAGACATATAAGTATGGAATTGTGTAAAAAAAAAATTATTTACAATCATACATGAAACAATTTCCAATCAATTTAAGCATTATTAATATTGAAAATAAAATTGCCACAAATATTTCAGATGTTGTAAGAGTTTGCAATAAAAAAAAGCTAGGAAAGTTAATTTTACCCGAAGCTACATATTATTATTATAATATTATTTTTGTACCTACATTTTTAGTTTATAGAAATTTTTTTTATTTAATATAAAATTTAGTTATTTCAAACTATTAAGTTTTCTTTTATATAATTAATTAATATAATATGGCTTCACGATATTTAAATAAATTATAAATAAAATTTCTCTTTATACTCCGGGACGACCACTCGGTCAGAGGAGTTCACAAGATACATAGAATACCAGAAACAGAGCCGTATTTAGCAGTCAAGGGATTGAACCCCGGTCACTCAAATACGTGTACTTATGTATCCACGCACTGACCACTCGGCTACGGCGGCCTCTTATGCGATTTAACTTGTATAAAAGTTATTAATTTGATGTAAATGAAAATTAATTTTTAAATGTATTTATCCATACACCTTTAAACCTCTGGTATTGACAGTGTCCTGTTCACACCCACAATGTATAGTATTAGTATTAGTATTAGTAACGGCCGTATGGTGCAAGAAAGCCTATGGCTTATGCTGCACCAGCCAAAAAAAAAAAAAAAAATCCGAACAAAACAATGATAAAAACAAAAATTAAATAAATAAATAATAATAATTAATAAATAAATAAAAATAATAAAATGAAATTAAAAATTAAATAAAAAGGAAATTAATCCTATCATCCTATGCGCTTCCCTTACCCGAAAGTACTATCCAGATGACCTTTGAATTTCCCCAAACTGTCGGCCTCTACCACCCATGAAGGCAACTTATTCCAGTAATTTATAACTCGCTGGCTAAAATAAAACTTCCTGCAGTCCAATCTAAACATTTCCCCGCGTAACTTGAATTTATGTCCCCTAGTTCTAGCATCATTTATAATCTTGAAAATTTTGTCCTCATTCATTTTACTGATGCCTCTCAGAGCCTTAAACACCTCAATCAAATCTCCTCTAAGGTGTCTAGTTTCCAAACTCTGCAACCCACATATTCGAAGTCTTTCTTCATAAGGACGCCCTTTTGCCGATCTCACCAGGCGAGTTACCCTTCTTTGCACCCTTTCAAGAAGCTCGATGTCTTTCTTTAGGTGCGGTCTCCATACTTGAACACAGTATTCCAAGTGTGGTCTAACATAGGCCTTATATAATGGGATTATCACGTCCCTATCTCTACTTGCAAAAGTTCGATAGATCATCGATAGGACACCATGGGCCTTCCTTGCAACCTGTTTACAATGCTCAGAGAATTTCATGTCTGACCGTATCGTAACACCCAAGTCCCTTTCCTCCAGTACTGGGTTTAGTTGAACTCCACCAAGTGAATAAGTTATTTTGGGATTACTGTTTCCCAGGTGTAATACCTTACACTTTGTTGGATTAAAGCACAGCTGCCATTTTTCTGACCATTCTTGAAGTCTATCTAGGTCTCTCTGAAGAAGCTCAGCTTGACAGTGATGATTAACTACTCTACCAATTTTAACATCATCTGCAAATTTAGACATCACGCCCTCTATCCCTTCATCAATGTCGTTTATGAAAATTAAAAACAACAGTGGTCCTAATACTGATCCTTGGGGAACCCCACTTCTTACATCAACCCAATCTGAGGAATAGCCATTTATCACAACCCTCTGCCTCCTGCCCTGAAGCCATCCTTCTATCCATCTAAGGATTTTCCCAGTGATTCCAACCTGTTCCAGCTTATAAAGCAACCGCTCATGTGGGACTGAGTCAAAAGCTTTGCTGAAATCTAAATAAACAATGTCGAAATTATTCCCTAAATCCAGCTCGTGAGTGACCCTTTCGAAATAGCGAACCAGATTTGTTAAACATGATTTTCCCTTTACAAAACCATGCTGAGTATCCTTGAGAATTTCAATTCTATCCAAATGATCCTGAATTCCACCCTTGATCAATGCCTCCATGATTTTCCCTACTACTGAAGTCAGACTGACAGGTCGATAATTTCCCACTTCACTTTTAGAGCCACCCTTATGTATGGGAGATACATTTGCACTTTTCCAATCCAAGGGAATCTCCCCAGAGTCTAGTGATGCTCGCATAACCAGCCTCAGTGGTTCAATGCACTCGCTTGCCGCCTCTCTCAAGATTATAGGGTATATTCCATCAACTCCAGGAGCCTTACTAGTCTGTAGGCTTGAAAGTTTTTTCATTAAATAATCTTGCGAAATTTCAATATCATTAATTACATATTTTTTAACTTCGCTCCCACAATTTCCCATTGCCACAAAAGGCTTTTCATTTGTAAATATCGATGCAAAATAACTGTTGAGTTCATCTGCAACGGCAGCTGGTGTATTTATTACTATCCCCTTTCCCTTACGTAAAGGTCCGATCTGGTTTGTCCTGCTCTTCTTGGCATTTATATATGTGAAGAATTCTTTATCCCCCCTCTTTGCTCTGTTTGCTAGTGATTTCTCATAAACTGCCTTTGCCTGTCGAACCTTTTCTGTGGCTCTATTACACACCACCTTGTAGCTGTTATAGGCTTCAGTACTTTTTATTGCTCTGTAACGTTTCCATGCCACCTTTTTCTGCTCAAGTAATGTGGCAACTTCACTATTCATCCAACTTGGAACCCTTCTCGTGGAGTATTTTTTTAATGGTATATACGCATTCAAGGCATCTGTGATTAATGTTTTAAAAGCGTACCACAGTTCAATTGTATTCATTCTCTGCGCGATATCTACCCAGTTAATAGAGGCCATGTAGTATCTTAAGGCATCGTAATTTCCTTTTCTGAAATTAAAACCCATTCCTTTGCCTTTTACTTCTGCTACCTCTCTCGTCATCATCCACCGTAGAACTCCGTGATCACTTCCTGCTACTGGTTCCTCTACTGTCAGCCCTGTTATGTCATCTGATTCATGTGTGATGATGAGGTCTAGGATATTCTTTTCTCTAGTACTTTCCCTGACATGTTGATACAAATAACAGTCATCTAGTTGATTTAAAAATTTTGTTCCCCATGTCGAGTTTCCTTCCCATTTACTCCAATCAATTAGAGGCAAATTGAAATCACCCATAATAAGGCATTGACGCTTACTTGCCCATTCCATTTGCATGTAGAGGCTTTTGTCATAATCTTCACAATCACCTGGTCTGTAGATTACGCCTACTCGCATTGTACCTTTGTTTCCAACTATCTCACACCATACAGACTCTATACTAGCATGTGAAATGTCGGAATCTGGGAAAGCTATCGTCGCACTCAGGCTGCTTCTGATAAGAAGCATTACCCCACCACCCCTTCTATCTACTCTATCCTTCCTAAATACATTATACAAGCCGTACTGAAACTCATCATCCCCAATTTCCGGGTGGCACCACGTCTCCGTAAGCCCTATTATGTCTGCGTTACTTGTTTTAACCAGCAGTTCGAATTCGCTCATTTTATTGACGACACTTCTAACGTTACTGTATAAACAATTAAGATTTACTGTTCTTGTATATTTAACAACCCTAACACAACCCTTGAAGTTTTTTAGGCTCTCTTCCCTGATATTAGCTACCTGCTCACGTGAAACGTCTTTGCCCCCAGAACATCTAGATAATACGTCCAGTTGGGGTAACAGATAAGAACTCTTAAGGTATGTGCAAGAGTTACATTGACCAATATTATCAGATAAACGCGTGTCAGTATTACCCACATCCCCCCTAACTAGCAGTTTCCCTGAGCCTTTAAGGTATCCTCAATAATACTGGCAAAAACTTTTGCACCACCTTTGTTTAAGTGTATCCCGTCTCTACCAAACAGATTCCTTCTACCTACAAGTGTGGGCCATGCTGATAGAAATTTACCCCCTAAAGCCTTGCAGATTCCTTCAAGTCTTGAGTTAATCCACAAGGCTCTTAACATATAATCCCTCCTATCGTGTCTGGGCAGAATTGCAGACACATAGACATTATGGCCTAGCTCGCGACATTTCCTCAGCATGGTCCTGTATTTTTCCAACAAATCGTCAGATCGTGTACGTTTAATATCGTTTGTCCCCACATGAATAATAATATTTTCTTTACCCCCTTTAAAATCTGACAGTCTGTTGGTGACATCATCAATAGTTGCTCCCGGCAGACATACCCTGGTTCTGCTCCACCTATCTTTATTACAAAAAATATTCCCCGTTTCCCTGACAATGGAGTCTCCTAATAAAACAATGTCCTTTCTAACCAGGGTAGTTTGCACTTGGTTTTTCTGTTTTGAGGCTCGAATCGGGTGTGCATCACTTGGTAGATTGCTGGAGTTTTGAGTCCCTGACGAGCTCCCAGAAGCATTATTTTCGAGGGCAAGCACTCGTTTTTTCAGGGACTCAAATTGTTCCATCAGTGCACCAAATAGTACGCGGAGATGGGAGGAACCCCTGGTGCCGTTTGACTCTAAACACACACACTCTACTTCTTATACTTCCTAATATTAAAATTTAAATACGGGAAGGGGGGAATTAGGGCTGGCACCTAAGCGAAAACTAGGCTTGTCACTTCTCTGCTGACCTAAAAAAGCAAAGATGGTGCATCTGCTGGTAAAGTTATGGTCACAGCACACGAAATACGTACAAGAAGGCCGTGTTCGAGATACTTGTTTCTACTAATCCCGTCATCTTGAGGCGAGGAATGGGCCAGAGACGTTAACCCCAGTTGGAACTCAGTTCCAACGTCTTCGACCCATTCCTCGAGTGGAACTAGTGGAACCAGTCTACTGAATGCTGTAACCTCGGGTTCCCCTTATATGAAGAGAGTGCTCTACATGGTGATGGTAGCGGCAGATGTTTCAAGAAGTCACCCTCAGTTGTATTCCTAATGCAAAGCTATCTCAGTGTAAATAGAAATAAACAATCAATAAATAAAATATTTTCGATAATCGTTAATTGGATATCAGATTAAAGACGTATATATGTCCGCTAGGCCATTTTTTTTTTTTTTTTTTTAATTCCAACAATAAAATTCTACAAACTAATTTTTAAATACAGATTTCTAAGATTAATTCTTCATTCGGCTTTTTCTATCAGCAAAATCATTAACAACGTTTAAGGCTAATACCAAATGGGAAGCTTTCCCAGTGCATCAGGACGAAAGTTAGGAAACACTTAAGAGAACCTCTGGCTTTTATAATCCTTAGCAAGCTTCTCTCCCGAATGCCAATCAGAACAGCACTGATCCTGTGCCCGTATAAGCTAAACAATTTTTTAAATGTCATAATTATGAACCAAGAAAGGGGGGAAATCATAACATGTCGTCAGAGACTATAGTTTTGTGTGTGTTAAGCACTAAAGCAACTAAGACTATGAGGCGTCAGTATATTGTATCTGTAAATTGCGTGTATCCGTGGTCTATTTACCATTTGATGGACGGGAAACCTGAGCTTCCGGGAGATAAAACAATGCAACTCTCACCAGAGACCGATTAACAGAGCCACTCCATGAAAAAGCCACAAAAAAAAATTCTCGCGTCATTGATGGAATTCAAGCCAGTCCTCTTCCCCTCGTTGTGGGGAGGATGGTGATTACATCCATACTACTCGCGAGGACATCTCTCGACGAAAGGGATCATTAAGTGTAACAGGTTAAAAGGTCACCGGAGAGGGAATCAATTCCTGACACGCTTTTGGACACAGGGGAATTTCATCCTACACTCGGAAACAGCGAAATTGTATTTTGGAAGTGTATAAAGGAGCGCGAATGTTCAAGTTCAAGTACTGTAACAGTATTTACCCTTCAGGAAAATATCTGCTGAGTAACATTCATGCAACCCTCCCCTTCAGCCTATAAGGTTGTAGCATTTTACCTGACCCGCTTAGACTTATGGAAGTTTTCTTAGCAAACTTTCATAAGCTTTAACAAACCAGGTTAACAGTAATCAAACTGTAAAGGCCAAAATAAATTTGCCAGTGTAAATTCTGTTTTTAGTTTTTATCAAGAAACTTATTCAGAAAAATATAGCTGACAAGCAACTACTACGACATCATCCATTGGAAGGATAAGCAGCAGTTCCAGTACGCACGCGAAGAGTTGTTTTTTAATTAAAAATATATTATATGTGAAATTATGCGAAATTTTGCTCTTTTATGGTCTGAATTTGGCTTAACTTCCTATTTCTCACGTAGCTTACGTGGGTCGAATACAGCAAAGTTCGCAAGGGAACGGGGTCAGCCCAAAATATCTGTTGCAGTAGAAGGGGAGGAAAATCTAAAAATACACTGAATTATTTCATTTCGTAATAGTGGTGTCTCGTAAAATATCAGAGTTTCTCTCATTTATACACCTTAACATAAATACAAACAAAATACCAATGCTCACGTTTCTGGCGCTATCATTGAAAATGAGAGAGTAGAAATTTAATATTCACACTCGAGGCATGAATCTGTCAAGGAAAACGATGAACTTTTGAGTCTAGGTTCGATGACACGTGGTGAGACTGAAGCTCGTGCCAGAACGGGGATATTTCCGTCAATAGCAACACTTCTTGGAAAATTGAAATGCGTGGGTGCTACTTTCCCTTAGTTTTCCTCTGGAAACTAAAATATGTCGGTTATCTAGTCATAATAATTATAAAATACGATACATCAGTGTATATTTACGAGAATCAGTTATGTTCCGAGAAAAATAAACTCTAATCGTGCGATTTATTTATTTACCGTACCCGCTTGCTGTATAAGAGAAAACAGATGCCTATCCTGGTGCTAAGAAGCAAGGCGCCTCCGTAGCCAGGTGGGCAGGAGCGGCAGTGCGTAGCACACACTTCTTGATTAGACCGGGGTTCGAGCCCCCTTACCACCAAATACGGAGGATGCGGAAAGGTCAGAGAATGACCACCACATATCTCCGGAGCAATATGGCCTTAGTTGCTAATGCTCCTAAAAACCAAAAACAACAACAAAAAAAAAAAAACAGCTAAGAAGCAAGGACAATACATTGATTTGCATAAAAAATAAAACTTTTTAAATTTAAAGAATAATAATAAAAATCTAAACTTAGTAGCAGTCTACTAGGCACACATCTGGTGTGATAGTAGCTCAAAGATACTTATAGTTATATTGCTACATATGAAGTAGCCAACACTGTTTGTGCTTTAGGGAGTGAAGACTGCAAGTATAACTATCAGGAACCTTCCTGATACCAAAAGCATTTGGGTGGCATTCGTACTATACCATACAACTACTTATATATAAGGTCACAAGATTTCTGACCAGAATAGATCTGGTTGGAGATGAAGAGACTTCTTCATCTCATTAGATGAAGTTGTTTGGAGACGGTCACTGAAGACAGTGATAATTTCGTGACAAAGGTGATAACAGCAGCTGAGACCTGCTGAATCAATGAAATCTAGAAAGCAAATAGCAGAGCTCCATGTGGAAGTCTCCAGCATCAAGAAAAGTAAAGATGCGCATCTTGTGATAAAGTTATGGTCATAGCTTTCTTCGCAATGTTGAAATGGTGTTGTTTAGCGTTACAGGTCAAGCAGCACCGGATGTTCCCCAACTCCGCGTTGTATGCTTTGTGTTGCAGAACAAACTCTGTCAAAGCCAGATAGATAGTGCCTGTGTGTGTTATTTTGTGTGGTCTGCGAGGTGGTATGTTGAATTATGTTGGTCTGTTGTTCATCTGGCCTCTTAGCCGTGGTGCCCTTGGAAAACCAAGGTTCCCCGTTACCGTCCACGAGAAAGTGGGCCTTATAAAGTAGGGTGTAAGATTACTGGCTGGGACGAACCCTGGCGTCGCCTGACCTTGCCAGGGAGGGCTCCTAAAAATAAAACGTTTTTATTAGAAGAGAGCGCGGGAGTGATAGTATAAGTTATGGTGTATAGGTGAAGGCAAAGAAGGTGGCTTAGGAAGGCTTCCACAAAGAATTTGGCAGTTAAGGAGATAGAGGGTCACCCCTGTGGAGGGACTGTTAAGAAAAGCAAAAGCATTTAGGCTGGTAGGGCCCACAAGGCAAAGCGTTTGGTGTGGGAGGTGGACAATGCTCTGGGTGTTCGGGAGATTAAAGTCATAAGGTCAGGCGCCTTGACCCTATGACCACCCCTATGAGGGAGGGCTGGTAACTATCAGGCACGTTCAGATCAAAGAATTCCACACTAGCCAGAGCAGCTGCAGTTAGTGTGAGCATCCCACGCCATACCACCCAGTAGTTCAGTATGGTGTCAGCACAGGCGATAGGGGGACATCCAGTTTGGATGCATCTCCTAACTGCTGTCACTTTTGGGGGGGGGGAGAACTGTCGACAAGACAAGCACATAACACACTTTAGTCACACACCTATCCTTATAGGCGTACACAGGACGTTTTAAATTATTTATTTATTTGTAATATATATGCATATTCAGGTGTTGTTTGTTTTTTAGGAGCATTAGCAACTAAGGCCATATTGCTCCGGGGATATGCGGTGGTCATTCCCTGACCTTTCCGCATCCTCCGTATTTGGTGGTCACAGGCTCGAACCCCGGTCTAATCAAGAAGCGTGTGCTAAGCACTGTTGCTCCTGCCCACCTGGCTACGGAGGCGCCATATTCAGGTGCGCAGCATGGAAGAAAAAGTAAAAAAAAAAAAAAAAAAACGGCCTCCGTAGCCGAGTGGGCAGGAGCGGGAGTGCAGTAGTACACGCTCTTTGAGTAGACCGGGGTTCAAGCCCCTGCCTGCTGAATACGGTCGATCTGCCAACCCGCACTGGACCAGCGTGGCAGATTATGGTCCATTTCTCTCAGCATGAATTGTTGAGGAGGCTTCCACCCTGCAGTGGGTTGATAATGGCTGCACTTTAGAAAGCACAGCATTTACTCTCACATTTGTCCTGTTTCACTCAACAACTATCTTATACATTGACGGTATCACAAAACCCTGAACAGCAACACAATTTTTATTTATTTATTTATTTTTTTCCGCAGATTACAAGCACTTATTTTGCCAGCGCACAGTTTACCCACACGGCAAAAACATTCATACCACACTTACACACCTTATTAACCTACAAGGGAGCATCTACGTATTTTTATTTTAAGAATGCCATTTACTGTTATACTTGGGGGAGGGAGCAGGGAAATCCTCGCTTGTGCAACTCCCTTCACACATATCATTCACTCGTGCTCGTTTGCCCTGTACATCATTACCGAGCTAGTACAGGCACAAGTGAGAGCCTGAGGACCGAAAGAGAGCAGTGTTGAGAGGGAGAAGAGGATGGAATTTATTGTTAAGGGTGGGGTATTTATCAGGGCTGGGAAATATCCCTGTTGTATAATGTATGTTATTTCCATGTTCCCCTCAAGCCAAACCGGGAGGAGACTCCACATCCGATATAACCATAGAATACTATGGGACTGGAGGTTTCCATCGGAAGTGGGGAGAGGTTAATTTTATTGTTAGTAAATTTCTTTAGTGGTCCAATTTGTCCTGTCATGTGGTTTCTCGTTTTTTTTGATACTCCTCTCAAAACTAACTTAAGCAGTGACCACCCACACAAGTTTTCGTAAGTTAAAAAGTAACCAGGAATGGTCACCGGCAGAAGAAAAGAGGTGTGTACCTAAATGTAATGGTTTCATCTTTGTTAGGGTGGTAGTCTACCTCTCTCCAGCACAAAATAAAAAAATTCGGTTCCCAAGGGTTCTCTCATTACACTTTGGACCGGAAGAGAAATCCCCCCCCCACCAACATTAAGTCTATTGTTGGAGCCTGCAAATACAAAGATCTTTTAATATTTGGGTCAACCGGTCCGTGAGGGTACAACTTGGTTTCAACATTTTCTGCTTTGTAGAGGCTTTTATGCTCTACTTTAGTTTCCAGCAGGTGCCTGTGACCAGCACACAGACAATCCGCACACACAAATTTTCACAACCTGTGAGTCTCAGTCAAGCAAACTTGCGAGCGCGCACACGCACACAGAAATTTCACATTCGCAAACAGTTGCAGATATTTTGGTACAACTCATTTATACTCAGTGCCAAACTTTACTACCCCTCTCTCTCTCTCAACACACAGTCAGACATTCCGGTTAATTAGAGTAAGGAGGCACCATTCACTTTGATAGCTCCCCCAAGGTCTTGGTCGGTAATATTTGGTAGTTCAGAGTATCACATCCGAGGTGGGAGAGGGGGAAGGACTGCGCCAGAATGATTCAGGTTTCTATTGTGGGATCAGTTATTATCGTGGTGGTGTTTATGGCCTGTCACAGAAGTTCCCAAAGCAAAGACTGCCTGCGAGTACTCAGTAATATAGCTCTTCAATAATGAAGAGACGTTCGAGGTTTCTGGGCAACTGAGAAGTAATTTTAGCGATAAACCTGTTTCTACGGTCATTATTGAGAGGCAATCAAAAAGGATGTGGTCCCAGTCCTCGTTCATTCCATAGTTGTAATAGGGAGTCATCAACTAATCCAAAACAAAAAAAAAAGAAAAGAATGGACAGTACAGTATTATATTTCTACGCTTAAGAACCTGCAAGAACTTATCTGCCGGGATGCCCTAATTTCCAGAGTAGTAGTTGGATGCTCCATCATGACAGTTAGAGTAAAAATTAAAGTTGATAAAAGTCCGATTGTGAATCCTGCGGGAGAGCCTAAAATGTACAGTTTTTCCACTCATTTTCTGGAAAATTTTCCAATAATTTTCGCATAAGGCAAAACTGTTGGAATTCCTATGTGCAATAGCTGTTAGAAAAAGTATCAGAGAATTCTTGGAATTGAAGAAACTGGAACTGTTTTGTTCAGGCCAACCAAAAACCTTGCCTCCACATGTAATAGAAATGATTTATGACCCAATCAGAATGTTTAGGACTACTTGGTCAGATGTGGTCTCAACAAGGATGAGACTTGGACTCGTTTTTCCATCAGTGTGCTGAACTCCTGAATGAAGTATACTTATACAGGTGGCTCGAAAATTTTACCTACCCCTCATCACTGGCTGCTCCGAAGCCCGAATACTATCAAGCAACATTGAATTATGGGGCAGTTCATTACAAAGAAGTGGTCCGCACAACTAAGGATGGAACAAGCTGCTCTGAATGCATTTTGTGCAGTTGCTCCTGCAGGGATCGATTCTCACGCCACACAGAGGTACACAATTTTGTATTGTGAAAATGGTAATGCATACAAACACACTATGGATGAGTAACTGTTGCTAGGGTCGTTTAAATTCATTACATTTCATTTTTTATAGGAAAAACAACTTTTTTAAACACCCTACACACAATAACATTCTAATTTTCACTCGCTCTCTATGAACTGTGGGAGAGGTAGGGGGAGAGAATGAATAAAGGTATTACATTACCTCTTTATACCTTTTAAGTCTTTTAACATATACCTTTTATGCTATATGATTAACAAGTTTATTCTTAAATTAATAATCCCTTAATATAACCCGAGACATGTTTTAAAATATGGTTATACTCCAGAATATGGGTACATCTTTACGGGCGGGGCTTCTTTTGCTTGAATTCGTCCCGAATTTGGCCACGCCTGCAACGCGGTGACTCTGGAATTCGGCAAAAAAAAAAAAAAAAAAAATAATAATAATAAATAAATAAATCACATGGTATGTGTATAAATTTAAAATTGTCAAATTTCTATTTTCAAGTTTAACGAAATGTGAATTGGCTCGATAAAGGTTTCTAAAGGGGTTAGATATAATTTCATGAAAAGGGTGTACAGAAATTCTGAAGGTAATAGGCGCTTATGCATTTGCAAATGCGTCTAACAGTGATAAATAAAACTTCTTATCAACTATACATTTTGTAACATATATAAATGTCACGACCCAGATGACTTTCGCGTATCCCAAAGTTACACTATTTTGTATATAGAGATGTAGATGGATAGAAATACAAAATACAGTACCTCTTTATGTTACTAACATTGTGGTTATTTGCTAATGACTAAAGAAATAAATTAAAACGTTTCCGTGGAAGTTAATAACCTACTTCTATGGTAACTAATGATATCACTTATCAGAATGACGTCAAAATCCTGCAGAACAAATTCGAAACTGCAGAGGAGCTCGCAAGTTCATCTTTCAGATGCATAGGACGTTATCTCAATCAGCTAATATTAGCAGTAATTTTATTACATTAGATTACCTTTATTGCTTTAAACTGGTTGTCTTTACTTAATGCATTTCACAGTTCCATCAGATTTTCGCAAGACGAAAATAAATCTTTATATATTTACTTTGTAATTTTACATTCTTAATTTAAATATTCGTAATATTTTTAATTTCGCTAAACACAATTAGTGCTGTAATTAACTTAGGTTGGTCATGTTTTCAAAAGCACGTTGATACAGGTGTTTTTAATGAATACGTTGACACGTTTATTAGTAAACCACGTGAATTATTCAAGTAAATTTTATGGTGCAAAAAGTATTACAATTAAAAAAAAAAAAAAATACGTGAGTTTGACTCCCACACAGTGGCAAAACAACCATACTGCCAGTTCCGCTACCGCGGGGGATTGAGAAGTCAGGGAGAGCCCAACAGCTGGTTTAGTAGGGTTGTTAAAAATCATGTGGGGACAGCTTGACAATCTGGCGGGGGGCAGAATTTATAGTTTGCTTCTGCTTCCACACAATGGAACCACTTGGAGACGTTTCTAGATTTCATATTAAAACCTATTATCAGGCGCAATCAGGGAAGATTTGGCTTGGCAAAATTACACATACCTAAACTAACATCAGATTAGGTTATCTGTGTTAACACACATTAACAAACGTTATGCACTAAAGCAACTAAGGCTTTAAGGCGTTAGCATATTGTCTGTAACTGCGTGTTTTCTACTGTCGGTTTGCTGTTTGTGGACGAAAAACCGGAGTTTCCGGGAGAAAAAACTATGCAACTCTCGTCCAAGATCGACTAACTCAGCCACGTGTTGATAAAAGCCCATAAAATTTCCTCGCGTCACTGAAGGGATTCGAACTCAAGCCTTTTCTACCCGGTGTGGGCGAGCGGTGATTATAACTAATGTGCCAGCCGGGATGGTAGCACAGTAAAAGAAGTTTTCTCTTAATTTAGTTAGAATCACTATTTGACATTCAATATCGAATAATGATTTTGATGCTAAATTTTTAAAATCAACGGGAAAATACTTTCCAACCATCCTTCGCTCATTGTTATTCTGTTTATAACTGTTAGTCCTTAATAATTCAGTTTAGAACTGTTCCATCAATGAGAACTAAGGGACAATTAATTTTTTAGCAATGCTACAGCAATGACCCAAAGTTCCTTACAGTGCATGAAATTTTACCACATCACTGCACAAAATTAGTAATTATTATAAACAAAACGTGTTTACTATAGGTCTAAATATAAAAGAAGTCAAACTCTCCCTTCTTTCATCGTGTTCTCGAGTGAGGGATGGCCTATTCCCAACTCCCCCTCTCCTGGAAACTCCTGTTTTTTATCCAAAAAAAAAAAAAAAAACAGCCAAACCGGCCAGAGAACACACAATTTACAGACGCAAGACACTAAAGGCTCATGGCCTCAGATGCAAAAAAGACTGCATTCTGCTGCTAACTTCAGCAAGTGGAGCAGCATGAATGTGCCAATAGACTTCACAGAAATAACGTGTCACAACAATTTCTGTTTCTTTTTTTATTTGTCATAATTTATTGCGATTTTGCAATTTTCACCTGAATGAACCTCGTAATAGATACAGTATGTAATATGAATCTATCAGTGGTTTCATTCTGGATTATTATTTGACAAAATAAAACTAAATTCTAGTATTAGTAAGCCGTCTTCAAAGAAGTGCAGGGGCTCACATCTGGTGATTATAGGCTTAGCACACCCAGGATCCTGAGCTGGATATCATCATTCTTCTCTTTCTTGGTGATTCCCTTTCTACTTCTCTCTCTTTTTCTCTCAGCTCTCAGGATAACTCGGGAGGTTTTTTTTTTTTTTTGGCTGGTGCACATAAGCCTCAGGTTTCCTTGCACCATACGGCTAATAATAATAAGTGCGGGCAACCAAGAGTTGCCTTTATATAAATATTTACATGTGGTGGCTAGTATAACCAATGTTTTTTTTTTCTTACCTTTCAGTATAAATCAAAGTTAATTTAAAAAATAATGACTCCTAGGTCATGGAGCGGCAACCATAAATAAACAACATTTTTAATGCAATTTGTTCTCCTGGACCCTAGAAATGAAAGTGAGCAGAACTTCACCTGATGAAAATCTAGAACAAGTATGGAAATATGTCACGGTTCTCCGTGGATCGTTAAACATTATGGCATAGTATCAAGTTATAGAAATGGTCGAATAGTAAATATATATTACGAGAGGTGTTTGAAAAGTTCTCGAACTGGCAACACTGCGACGCTGTAAGAGACTGCGGTGGAGTTATGAACCTAGAAGTGGCGGACCAAGAATGCTATTATGGATTTGAACGTGGAACAAGTGCAACGCTTGTTCCACTTATTATCAGACTCGCTAATCTTGTTCACAAAACGAAATTAGACCGTCCCATGACCTAAGAAATCCATGAACGATTCCTTATCAGGTGATTTGCAGGATTTGCCCATTTTCCTAAACATAGACGAAAAACGGGTGATAGCAGAAAGGGGTATTTAGAGCCACCACGGGTTGATGGGATAAATAACCTCATTAGGCTAGTTTGCCCCTTTTCCTCAGGGGAAATCCAGACTGCAATTCTGAGCCGCCTTCGACAATGTCCGGGCACGGGGAACATAACCAGCTTCCCCCCCCTCCCATCCTCTCGGCACTCCTGATGCCAGATAACGGATTACCGGAGTTGAGAGATTCGACTAAATCTCTACACGAGTGGGTACAACTGTAGCACTTCAGAATTACTGTTAGAAGTTCTCTATAAAATTCCATTACTCGTAAACCATGCATGACATAATATTTTCAATTTTGAAATTATTTGGTACTTACGTCTTTTCAATAAACAATTTCATCTGCCATGGAAATTTTAATGCTAATATTCACAGACCTTCAAACAAGCAACAACAGTTTTAGCTTCATTGCTCCAATGCGTTTCTTTCATGGCAAAATACATCAAAGATGAAATCTTATGATCATGTCTGATTCAGACTAAATGTACATCTCCCAAGAAGCCAATGGAGGCAAGTGGGGCGATAACCTCCACTAGAGCTTGAGTAAATTGAAACAAAATTGTCTGTCTTATGATGGTAATTCAATTACTGTAATTCTCATATTTCATTATCGTTATATCGCTTCTCCCACTCCACCTAGAAAAACAACCTGGATCCGGCCATGCACGAAGCTCATTTTGTAACTAAGACATTACAACACCACTGCGTAAGAATTCTTCGTTTGCATATGATGCCCACATTAAACGAATGAAGCCAATAATCAAAGTACGCTGACCTCGGAATGATCCTGATCTAACCACGCCTAGGCGTGTGCAATACCAGTGGACACGACCGGTAGTGTTATTCAAACCGCAACAAGTAACTTCGCAGGGTGGAGTCGCATAATAGACATACAGACACAAAAGTGATTATGAAAATTGGGCACCTGAAAATCCCCGGTGCACTTCCGACAATCGATTTCGTATTTCAGAATGAAAAATGTTAGCGAAAATCAGAATATCATAGTGGAAAAGGTCTTAGACACCGTTCAAACAGTGATCGATCTTACTCTCATAGATAATCTAAAATGTTAACTGAAACAAATCAAGTTAATCACAATAAACATGCCCACTGCTAAAGCCGATACGTTGTTTCCTGTTCTCATTCTTGTCATGTTTCATATAATATATAATTATACATAGTGATATAATCATACAAAGTAACTTTGAGATAAAAAAAAAGAAGAAATAAAACCGACCACACCCCTTCAGATCCCTCTCTAAACAAGAAAGAGGAATTAACATTAATTGTGTTAACTATTTCTCATCCTAAAAGATTACTCATTGTAGTAGTTAACTAAGCCTGTTATTATTTTCCATACCATTCATTAACGCTCATAATACTGATTTTTTTTTTTTTTTTTTTTTTGATAACCAAGTTTCATAAACCATATCTTGAGTTTATTACACGGTAAACAGCTTGCATGGCTGATTTTAATTTTTGCATATTTAATTTACGTTACCATAACTGCACATTAGAGGTTTTCTAGGTGCGTTATTTTTACACTAAATAAATAATAAAATAGGTCGCTCTCGCTTTTTTTGCCTTTAGGGATGCTGCACTGCATAATCCACCAACCTTGTCATTCATTAGCGCCTGCTTTCTCCCCAGTAAAACATTAACAACGACACCTAGGTCACTTAACTATATTTCTACGCAAACTTGTAATTATATAAGTGCTGGATAATTCCATTTAGATTCGGCAGGAGGTGCTCACATGGTAGGCTATTTGATACGCTAATATTACAGAGGTATTGTACATCCACTGGCCAAAAAATTAAATACTGTACTTTAATTAAATATCTAGTAGGATCACCTTTTTATCAAATTACAGCCGATTCACATCGTTACATGGATTCCATTAGACGTCTGAGGGATGTCTAGCTCCACATTTGACCATTTTTCCATCAGGATATTTGTCAGCTGCTGTACTGTGGCCGGTAAAGAACTGCGAAGCCGAACTGACCTTTCCAGTATATCACAGACATTCTCAACTGGATTCAGATCTTGAGAATTACCGGAGTAGTTACTGCAAATTTTGGAAATGCTTTTCGAACCATTCAGATACAAATTATCGGATGGACAGTTGCGCCGTGGCCCTGAAAGAATCCATCGCAATTCGGTTAAAGATTAACCACTGCAGGTTGAAGTTGGTCCGACACGACAGAAAAACACTCATTTGATGTCACACGACCTTCTGATGGTATAAGTAGATCCAGTCCGTACCAACAGAACGGATCCCCAATCCTAATACCACCTTCAGCCGCTCGAATGGTGGGCACAAGACAGTATAAATGCATGGGTTTATAAGGGTTACACTATACTTTCACCCCACTGTCCTGGTGTTGGCGGCACCACTCCAGTCGAATCTTTCCTCTTTTCACAGAGAGAAGTGGCTTTCGCATAGGTACATGACCACCAGACTCTTCAACTCCCGCTGCATATCTTTCTTTGCTTAAATTGAATTTTTCAGTGACTTGCTGCACGCTGAAACTTCTATTCTGATACAAAATTCGCTTTAAATTCCTACGTCTCGTTCTTGAAGTCCTCCATATTTCTTCCTTTTTAGAGCTGCATTCCTCTTTCGTCTTACACTTGTAAGATACTTTTGAGATGGTTGTTTTTTACATACCAGTGATTTTGTTTTCTCCATTAAGGCTCCAGCTAAACGTGCTCCAACAATAACACTTTTCTGAAAATCGGAAAGTCATATGTTTTCCCCATGACCGGATCGCCTAAAAAGTCCCTGGAAAGTGCATTTATTTTTTTTTATTTATTAACACACAACTGTATATACATTCTCAAGATATCTTAATCAATTTATATACAATATTAATCAATTTATATACAATATTTATATACAGATTTAAATACATGCTCTTATAAATACTGTAGTCTTTCTGTACATTGATTGTGTGTGTCCTGATATGAAGGGTGGCTCCTAGACACAAGCCCATCTCCACCTTTTACTCCTGAGAAAGCTCAGAACGTCTGCAAAACAGGCCTGAAAAAAAGAGCATTACGTCAGGCCATTTCGCCACCAGGGATTAACTAACACCTGGATCCACCATTCTCTATGTGTGCTGTAATGCACAAATCCTGCACCTACCGGAAGTAGTGCTATACTGGTAGGTGCCAGCAATTCCGCCCCCAAGGCTGCCCAAACTTGGAGGCCAGCGAAAAAAAAAAAAAAATAAATAAATAAATAAATAAAAATAAAAATTTTCCAACTAAGAACAATGTACACTTGTTGAACAAAAGCAACATTATACGATTATTTACATGTAAATAGCAAATACATACACTTAGAATGACATTAACTTAACACTTAGAAACATTAACATTATCTCCACTTTAGAGTCCATCCACAAATGCAAGCCTGCAATTGGGTGTCCAGGAGCAGAAGATCATCTCGCTGTAGACAAGAAACATCCTATAAAGATGACATTACACGAAGTGTTCTGTCGTCAAATGTGCAGCACTTCCCTTAATTGGTATCCTGCAATAGATTTCTTAGCTCCTGTCTTCTTTTAAAAACTTTGGCCGAGAATTCCTGAAGCAAAGCAAAGATGTCCCACCTCTGAACCAAGAGAGGTAAATTATTCTCCGTGAGGTTTGGCAACCTATTTAATAATTCCTGCCTGTCTGGAGTATACAGTCCGCATTCAAGGATGACATGTCTCCAAGATTCCACCTCACCGCACGAACAGTAGGGGTCAGGTTCTAATCCTCTTTCAAATAGTTTGGCCCTTAAGCCATGTCCAGTGATTAAGTAACTCGTGGTCATGGTGGGAGCAAACCAAGACGACACCCTCCTGTCCATTGCAAAGCTTACGGCTGGAATGAAGCCTCTTGTAATGGTTCCATACTCACTCAAATCCCAACGTTGCTGCCAGCAATTCACAAGCTCGCCCCAAATTCTACGTTTTTCCTCCTTTATGTTGTTATTTGGATTAGAGGTGATATTCAATATTTGTAACGCCCTTCCCTTCTTTAAGTTATATACAATACCTCGGAAAATAATGTGTAAATCCAAGGGGATGGTACCTGCAATAACCTGTAAGGCATTTGTCGACACTGTCCTTGGAGCGCGTATAACTGTAAGCAACATTGTACGTTGCAGGGACAGAAGCTTGGCTTTAGTTGTAACCTTGGTAGCAGCCGCAAACCAAATACCAGCACCATAATCTACAATGGGAAGAAATATCGTCTTGTAGTACAATGCCAGAGTTTTTTTGGATAAACCCCATTCCTTGCGGGAAATTCTAACAACTGCAGCTACGAACTTTTTGATTTTTTCATTGATTTTAGTGACATGTACATGAAACCTGAGACGATCATCTAAAGTTAAACCCAAATACTTGGTGTTCTGTACATACAGAATTTGAGTACCATATAGGGTTACCTTTGGCGGCCTTCCATAATCGAAGTGGTGTTTAAACACCATGAAATTGGTCTTTATCATCTAAAGTTAAACCCAAATACTTGGTGTTCTGTACATACAGAATTTGAGTACCATATAGGGTTACCTTTGGCGGCCTTCCATAATCGAAGTGGTGTTTAAACACCATGAAATTGGTCTTTAATTGGACAGAAATCTTTAGTTTATTCAAACCCGCCCATGCCACTAAATTATTCAAAACTGACTGAATTTTTTGTTCTAGAATTTGTCTTGATCCTCCCTGCACCGCCACCACCAAGTCATCTGCATATGCAACTTTGATGAACTCATCGCTATCCTTCGTGAGCCACTGGTCTAGCACTGCATTCCAAAAGAGAGGTCCCAAGACTGAACCCTGAGGGCATCCTCTTGAAACGGTAGTCGTGTATGATAAATGCTTTGCACATACTTTAATTTGTCGATCCTTAAAGTAAGATCTGAGGACTCTGAACAGGTAGTAATCACACTTTGCCAGTTGCAGTGACCTGAGAGCACTCTCCCACCAAAGGGAATCGAAAGCACCCTCAAAGTCAATAAAAACAGCAAGAACATATTTGCTGTTTGCCTCCTGAATGTAAGTCAGCAGGGTTGAGATTGCGTCCTCAGTGGAACGTCCTTTTTTGAATCCAAACTGGCAATCAGAGGAGAGTTTATGTTCTGTAAATAATTTAAAAATCCTTGGGGCAATCATCCTTTCAAATAATTTGCCAAGATTTGCCAATAAAGAGATTGGCCTGTATGCTCTGGGGTTTGTTTTTGGCTTTCCCGGTTTATGCAAGATTTTTAAGAGCGCAAGCTTCCATTCGAGAGGGAAAAGCCCTTCTAGCAGGCATTAAATAAGTTTAATAAAATCTCAGGGAAGAATTCATAAAATTTTTCAATTACCTGATTCTCAATAAGGTCAATGCCAGGACATTTTTTATGGTTCAATTTAGCTACTGCAGCACCTAGCTCAAGCATATTAAAAATGGCAGTTTCGGTTGTCCCCTTATATTCACGATTAATGCGTCTAATTTCCGCTTGATCAGGGCTGTCCATAAACGGCAAATCTTCCGGAAATAGGCTACTCACTATCCCTTCGACTGTAGATTCCCAGTCCGAAGTTTCTTGATTCTCTCTAATTATCGTGTTGTAAATTTCACCACACACAAGTTTATTTCTTGAAAGCTTATAAATTATACCCCAAGGGTCAGCATTTCCTGTTTCCTTCACCAGACGTTGCCAACAATTTTGCCTGCTATCAGCAATTGCTTTATGGTACCTCTTCCTCAAGTCTCTGTAATCATTTTTCAAAGCCTGAGTGTCTGCGTCCGATAGATGCCTATTCCTTTGGTATGCTTTTCGTGCTTGTTGAGTTTGTTGTCTCAATTCAGCTAGTGCCGAAGACCACCATGGGACAGAAGTTCTTCCTGTCTGTTTTCTTTTCGTCGAGTAGGCCATCGCTTGATATAAATGATATTGAACCAGAAAAACATATTCTTTTGCTGTTAAGGTGTTAATGATTACTTTGTCATCTCCATTAAAAATTGTATTCAGATATTCACGAAACTTGGTCCAGTTCACCCTGTCCATCCGAAAACGCCTTAAATCCCTTATTGTTATATTCACTTGCCTATCCTCCGGTAAAATCGAGAAGGTGATTGCTCGATGGTCACTATTAATTAGATACGGATTGACGTCCCAATTTTGCACCCTATCCACCAGATTAATGGAGGTTAAAGTAGCATCTATATTAGATTCACCATTTGTCGTCGAGAATGTATATGGTTTATTTGGCAAGTTCTTTACACAGAGATTATGATCCAAGATCAGATCAACCAACTGCTCGCCTCGAGCATCAGAAAAGCCGCTGTTCCAAAGTGTAGACTTAGCGTTGAAATCTGCTGTAATTAGTAAGTTTTTAGCTGAAAATGTGCAGAGTATTCATCTGATACCAAGGAACTTATGATGGTACCATGTGACAACTTACGTTTGCATACAGCATGTTTAATTATCTCTTGACGCCAATTACAAAAGGTTTCTAATTTTTTGGCCAGTGAGTGTATATCTACCTAGCATACCTTCTTCATCATCCTAAAACAGTAATCAACTTTTTTCTCTAAAAGTCGTAATCCACATTTCAGAAAGGGTACGTTGTATCCCTCCAACACCAAAAAGTGAACCTTCCCTTTTCTACAGAGGATATCAAAGTATAAACGTATGTAGTTTAAAGCAGCCACAGTTCTAAATACTGTTACTATGAGAAACCATCTAAATTTGCAGTAAGAAACGTTTGAATATCAATAAATTTAAATTCTACATTTTCAGATGTGGAATCGCGATTGAGTGTTATATCTTAATATTTCTTAGGTTTTTTTATTCTCCAGATGAATGGTGGTGACAAAGTTCAGTTAAAGTCAAAGGGTTTACAACACTCATTTCAAATGTTGTCACTCACAGTTAACAGTGAGTACATTTTTTATGACTCATTATAAAACACATCCTTGTTCCATAAATAAATATTTCACTTTAATTAACTTTATGGCAATATTATAAAAGAAGGAATCATAATTTTTGACTCTATGCAGCGAAGAACAGATCTTGGAGAATAAAAATTATTGTAAGGAATTCTTCAAGACACCAAGTTAGCCAAGGAAAGACACCAAGACAATAAAACTGCCATATAATGATATATTTCCATCTGCAATTCTCCAACAACGCTTCAAGTCGTGTAAGGTTAAACTGGATAAGTAATTCTGTCCTTGATTCGGTGTAGGAAATCCGGATTTTAGACTATCACAAGAACCCAAATTCGGCATCAGTTATTAGTCTAATAGTAAACGATGTATATAATTCAATAGGTTTAATATAAAACAAGAAATAATTGATTACGCCCTCGTGGGTAGCCCATTTAATGGAATCACCACCCCGTGTGGAAAAGACCCGAGTTCGAGTACCGTCGATGACGTGAGGAATTTTTACAGGCCTCTTTCACAACGTGGCTGAGTTCGTCGGTCTCAGGCGAGGATGCATGGTATTTTTCCTTCCGGAAAGTCGGGTTTTTCGTCCAGCAAACAGAAAATCGACCACAGAACACACGCTATTTACAGACAGTATACACGGAGCAATTTGGCCTTAGTCGCAGATGCTCCTAAAACCCTACTACAACAATAACATTTCCTGATTATATCCGGTTGAATACGTTAACTACACAGTCTTAAAGAACAACATGCGTTCATAATAGAGTGTCGTAAGTTTGTACACAATGCTCTTTGAATTTAAGGTTCAAATCTAAAGTAAAAGTCAAGAAAGTTATGTTATTACAACCGGGAGAGCCTTGATGACTTCATACTCAAAAAATGCAAGATTATTCGCAAGGGAAAAACTGATATAAAATGATTTATTTGAGTTGATATGCAATCCAAAAGCACTTAACACATACACCTAATTGCTCCAATTTCCGACGAATGAGCACCTGATCAATAGCTGTCACACCAGAACCTGTTGTAGAAGTCCTAAGCGAAATCTAAATATTATCGGCACATGCTGAAAATGCATTATGAATTAAAAAAGAAAGGAACCAGAAATGCAGAGAACAAAATAGATGACAAAGAATCCTTTTGAAAAATATCAGTTTTTACTTCATGAATAGATGAGACCTGAATGTCCTGAAAGAGTAACATCTCCGAGACAATATTAATTTCAGTATATCAAAACCAGTACCAACAATAAAGAAAAAGATTTCAAGATGAATAAAAATGATCAAACTGTACTGGATGGAACCAACAATGTGAGCCGTTTCTTTGACTTTAACTTTAACTGACGTTTGTCTTTATTTCTGCTGAAGTTTTTTTCAATACTAACACAGAGTGTATCTGCGTATGTGCGTTATTGTTATCCTGTGGTTGCAGGTGCACCAGAGCCCAAGCTGTTGATGATATGAACCTGTGTGTGTGTGTGTGTGCAACTTTTTATTAATACGTAGTGTCAATACATAATTAATAATAAAGACTATCTCACATAAATTTACAAACTACTCCATCAATTTCAATAGCTACTGAGCATAATTCATTTATTCACTTTTTGTTTTTTCTTTTTACAAGGTTGATTTGTTGTTTGGTAATTTGAGGGCATCGACTACTTTATTTTCTGCCACTAGTTTGCATGATATGATAATTGTTTTGATGTTAATAATGATTAAAGGCGTATGATTTCGAATCATAAAAGTGCTGGTTCGAGTTCTGTCATGGAAGTTGGAAAATTTAGTTAACTTTTGATTTAAATCTGCAAAATACACTCATATTCCTGTATCAGAGTTTAAGTATAAAAACTATTTTAAATTTTATTATGACTAAACTTGCACAAACAATAAATTTATGTACAACGCTGCTTCCAAAAGTCGAGTTGCATTCCAAGCGGAGTGGAAAAACAGAAATAATTTACTGGAGAAATCCTACGCTCTCCGTCTGAGATCGGCTAACTACAAAATCGAATGAAAGGGTCTTGATGAGAGGGTTGCCGTTTCTTATCCCCCCATCCCTCAAAGCTAAGCACACAATTGCCTCAACTTACAGAATATAGAAAATAAAATAAATGGGATTATAGCTAATTATAATATCAATTAATAATTTTAATAAATTAAGTAATAATTAAATTATAAATTCAAATAAAAAAGATTATATATTAATAAAATAAATATTTAAATAAGTTTTTTTGAGGCTTGAAGGATTTGAACTGTTCAGTTAATGCAATGGCCTTAATATTCATAGCAAAACAAAATTTGCTTTCAAACAATCACAGCATCAAAATGTTCTGCAATCTACTTAAAATTGAATTGCTTGTATTTAAAAGTGATGCAACAGCTAAATGACATATCAATCTCTTTGAGTTGTCATGGCATCGCCAAAAGGGTAATTTGCCAATTGCACTACTTTCCAACAAATGTGTGAAAATTATGGAATGCCAGGGTAACTCCTGGTGAAGCAAAGTTTGTTCTGCTGTGAGCATTCTTTTAAGAACAGCAGAACAGACTGCTTAATGGAATTGTGGATTGCTATGAACATTCCAACATTCAATTAAGTGCATATTTCCAGCATAATGAATGTAAACACCCGCAATTGTCATGACGACGGTAGCGTCCACATATCCACGAAATTCCATCTACATCTTCAGTAGTTACTCTATGGTGTGGCTTTGTGGATAATTTGGTCATTGAATTCTTTTTCTTCGTATACCAACTACCTCACTGTACCAACTTTAATCCATGTGATTCCAGTTGTGGGACTCGAGGACAGAATTTATTAGGTAACATTCAAACTCTGGCTGACTTGAAGAGCACCAAAACAAGGTACGTTTTGAATATTACACAGAAACAATGGACAATGCAATTCAGCTTCCAGAATATTGTTGACATGGCGGCCATTACTTTTGGACAATTTGGTCAACATTGACTTGTGCATATGTACTGTAACATGTGTGCATGTGTATCATACTCGGTCCAAATAAACTTACAACAGAGAACAGCGCCGATTTCACCCTGGCACCACTTCTTGAAACTAATATTTTTATGCTCTTCGTTCTGCATGATTCTGGTGTTATAAATTCCAAAATTCAGTTCTCTGAGATTATCTACTCTTCTACTGTTGGCATTCGTGACGAGTAGACGTGCCTATTACAGCTCTTCATAGTGACATTAAGGATTAGTGAAGTAGAGCAGGATTTCAAAGGTTATTTAGTATATTGTAAAGTTTATTTTAATTTTTTTTTCCTGTAATAGTTTTTTTTTTTATATTATAAATATAATTTTTTGAAAGTTTCTTTTATTAATAAATAGTAAATTTCATAATTGTTATTAAAGATCCGCCTTGAACACTTCGTCAGAGGGTACCATGACTCATACGGAAACAGCCGATGGCGATTTCCGGGGAGTCATGATTTTATCCTTTGCTGAACCTGTGGCATGTATTCCAAGGTCGACCTAGTGGATAATCCTAGCTCACTTGGAGATTCTTTTCTTTGTCAGCGTTGTAAGGAGTGCACCGATATTAAGTTACAATTTAGTGGATTTGCAATTTGAGTCACTGAAAAAACGGGTGCTTGCCTTCGACAACAATGGAAACGAGAGATCGTCAGCGACTCAAGACTCTAGCAAACTACCAAGTGATGCACTCCCGATTCGGGCCCCAGAACAGAATAACCAAGTACAAACTACTCTTGTTCAAAAGGACTTAGTTTTATTAGGAGACTCTATTGTCAGGGAAACGGGAAATATTTTTTGTAATAAGGATAGGTGGACTACAACCAGGGTATGTCTGCCGGGAACAACTATTAATGTCACCAACAGACTGTCAGATTTTAAGGGGGAAAAAGAGAATATTATTATTCATGTGGGAATTAATGACATTAAGCAAACACGATCTGACAATTTGTTAGAAAAATACAGGACCATGCTGAAGAAATGTCGCGAGTTAGGTCACAATGTCTATGTGTCTGCAATTCTGTCCAAGCACGATGGGATTATAAGCTGAAAGCCTTGTGGATTAACTCAAGACTCGAAGGACTCTGCAAGGTTTTTTTTTGGGGGGGGGGATTTCTATCAGCTTGGCCCGCAGTTGTTGGTAGAAGGAATCTGTTTGTAGAGACGGGATACATTTAAACAAAGGTGGTGCAGAAGTTTTTGACAGTATTATTGAGGATACCTTAAAGGTTCAGGGAAACTGCTAGTTTTGGGGGGGGACAAGGGTAATATAGATACGCGTTTATCTGATAGTATTGGTCAAATCAACGCTTGCACATACCTCAAGAGTATTTGTTTGTTACCACAACAGAATATAGTAGCAAGATGTTCTGAGGGCGGAAACGTTTCAAATGAGCGGGTAGCAAATGCCAGAGAAGCGAGCTTAAATAACTTTAAGGGTGTGTTAGGGTAGTTAACTAATACAAGAACACTAAGTCTTAATTGTTTATACAGTAATGTTAGAAGTGTCGTCAATAAAATGAGTGAATTCTAACTACTGGTTAAGACAAGTAACGCTGACATAATAGGGATTACGGAAACGTGGTGCCACCCGGAAATAGGGATGATGAGTTTCAGTACGGTATGTATAATGTATTTAGGAAGGATAGGGAAGATACAAGGGGTGATGGGATCATGCTTCTTATCAAAAGCAGGCTGAGCGCGACGAAAGCTTTCCCGGATTCAGACGTTTCGCATTCTAGTATAGCATCTGTATGGTGTGAGATGGCCGGAAGCAAAGGTATAATGAGAGTGGGAGTAATCTATAGGCCAGGTAATTGTGAAGATTATGATGAGAGCCTCTACATGCAAATGGAATGGTCAAGTAATCGTGAATCTTATTATGGGTGATTTCAATTTGCCTCTAATTGACTGGAGCAAATGGGAAGGAAACTCCACATGGGGACAAAATTTTTAAATCAACTAGATGATTGCTATTTATACCAACATGTCAGAGAAAGTACACTGTTGTGCAACACTTTTTATTATTATTATTATTGGCCATATGGTGCAAGGAAGCCTGAGGCTTATGCTGCACCAGCCAAAAAAAAAAAAAAATATATATATATATACATATATATATATATATATATTTCTGAATTACCCTGAGAGAGAGAGAGTGAGTCAGAAGTAGAAGGGAATTACCAGAAAGAGAAGAATGATGATATCCAGCTCAAGACCCTGGGTGGGCCAAACCCATACTCACCAGATTTAAGGACCAACTCTATTTCTAAAGGTCACAAGCACAAAATATTTACTTAAGGTACTCTTTACTGAGTAGATTCAGTCTCAGCAGCAATTCTGGACGTCAGCTAATCTGAGAGGTTGGCACACGGTATCACCCCACAAACATCACTGAAAGGGATCGATATGGTGAGGGAGGCGTTATCTTGGATGGACGTACACAACTCCAGATACTGGAAGGCGGTACTGTACTGAGGTAATGCTTCCCCGTGTGCGTCTATTCCGAGGTGCAATTGGCCTCGAATTCATGTTTATGAATGATAACGCCACAACCCATCGCACTGCAGCTGTTGATATGCTTTTGGAGAGTGAGGACATTGTTCGTATGGATTGGCCTGCCCGTTCCAGCGAACTAAATCCCATCGAACACATATGGGACGCTCTGGGGAGAAGCCTAGCGGCACGTTCACGCCCACCAGAAAATGTTCACCATCTGAAGATGGTGCTGACAGAGGAATGGACGATGTTACCGCAAGAACTCAACAACATTGTTCTAAGTATGGACAGGCGGTGCAAAGCCTGCATCGACGTTAAGGGTGACCATATCTCCTACTGAGGACCACCTCTTCCCTTTGTTCCATCTTTGGCAGTGATGCATCTGTATCATGGCAGCCAGTGCTAGTTGCCATTTTTGAATAAAGTCCCTCTGTTCCGTTGTTGTGTAGGTGTTGTTTCCTTCATCATTTCTATACTTCACGAGGTTCCTTTGGTATACTTTTCCCATATTCAGGCCACTCCTATGAGAAGCTACAGGTGAAAACCTGACTGGTCCTTATATTTTGCACACTAGTGTACAAGGGAAAAGAATTCTCTAGACCTCATCATCACCCATGAACCAGATGGCATAATAGGGCTGACAGTATAGGAACCAGTAGCAAGAAGTGATCACGGAGTTGTACGGTGGATGATGAAGAGAGAGCGGTAGCAGTAGTTAAAGGCAAAGGAATGAGTTATAATTTCAGGAAAGGAAATTACGATGCCTTAAGGTGCTACATGGCCTCTATTAACTGGGTAGATATCTCACAGAGAGCGAATACAATTTAATTATGGTATACATTTAAAACATTAATCACAGAAGCCTTCAATGATTATATACATTAAAAAATACTCGAGAGTAATTCTGTTGGATTGGAAAAGTGCCAATGTATCTCTAATGCATAAGGACGATTATAGGAGTGAAGTGGGAAATTACCGACCGATTAGTCTAACTTCAGTAGTAGGGAAAATCATGGAGACTATGATCAATGGTGAAATTTAGGATCACTTAGATAGAAATGGAATTCTGAAGGATACTCAGCATGGTTTTGTAAAGGGAAAATCATGTTTAACTAATCTGATTAGCTCTTTTGACAGGTCACTCTAGAGTGGGACTTGAGGAATAATTTCGACATTGTTGATTTGGATTTCAGCAAAGCATTTGACTCAGTCCCACATGACTGGTTACTTTATAAGCTGGAACAGGTTGGAATCGCAGGGAAAATCATTAGATGGATAGCTGGATGGCGTCAGGGCAGGAGACAAAGGGTTGTGATAAATGGTTATTCCTCAGATTGGGTTGATGTAAGAAGTGGGGTCCCCCCAAGGATTAGTATTAGGACCACTGTTGTGTTTTATTTTCATAAATGACATCGATGAAGTCAGTACGGTGGATGATAAGGATAGAGGGCGGGACGTCTAAATTTGCAGATGATGTAAAGATTGGAAGAGTAGTTAATGAATGCCGCCAAGCAGAGCTTCTTCAGAATGACCTAGATAGACTTCAGGGATGATCCGAAAAATGGCAGCTATGCTTTAATCCAGCAAAGTGTAAGGTATTACACTTGGGAACAGTAACCTCAAAATAACTTATACACTTAGTGGAGTTGAACTAAAGCCGGTAGTGGAGGAAAGGGACTTGGGTATCACGATACGGTCAGATATGAAGTTCTCCGAGCATTGTAGACTGGTTGCAAGGAAGGCCCATGGTGTCCTATCGATGAAATATCGATTGCTAGTAGAGACAAGGACGACACAATCCCATTATTAAGGCTATTGTTAGACCACACTTAGAATACTGTATTCAAGTATGGAGACCGCACCTAAAGAAAGACGTTGTGCTTCTTGAACGGGTCCAAAGACGGGTAACTCACCTGGTGAGATCGGCAAAAGGGTGTCCATATGAGGAAAGACTTCGAATATGTGGATTGCAGAGCTTGGAAACTAGCCACCTTGGAGGAGACTTGATTGAGGTGTTTAAGGCTCTGAGAGGCAAAAGCAAAATGAATAAGGACAAAATTTTCACGATTATAAATGATTCTAGAACAAGGGGCCATAATTTCAAGTTATGGGGAGAGTTGTTTAGACTAGATTGCAGGAAGTTTTATTTTAGCCAGCGAGTTATAAATTACTGGAATAAGTTACCTACATGGGTGGTAGAGGCTGACAGTTTGGGAAAATTCAAATGTCAGCAGGATAATTATCTAAGGGAGGAGAGAAACGCATAGGTTGTCCATTTCCTTTTTTCTTATTAATTATTTTAATTTTCTTCTTATTATTATTAGTTTGTTTTTATTCTATTATTTAATTTTTTGTTATTTTATTATTATTACATTTTTTTTTTTTTTTGGCTGGTGCAGCATAAGCCATAGGCTTCCTTTCACCATGTGGCCATTACTAATACTAATACTATTAACAGTTTTTGTTTGCAGTACCCGAAGGGAAGCGATTTAATTATAACTACCCTAAATTCATATAATCCACAGGAATTAAAAATATATACAGGGTGTTTCAGTTAAACGTTTCAAAACTTCTAAGGGGGGTAGGGTACATCCTGACAACTCGAAATCATATAGCAATGTGGGGTCGGAAATGCTTTCCTGAAGCGGTGTTGTACACAGAAGCACCATAAAGAAAAGAGACCGTAAGTGAGAAATCGTTTTAATAATACATGAAAAGAAGCAAAAGGTACATGGATTAAAGTAAGTGTTCGAAGTTTCTTCCACGGGCTACAATGCACGCCTCACATCTCCGACGCATGGACATCCGAACATTCTGGAATACTCCAGGCGAATTTCGAATTTCTTCGGCAGCTACTGTGATTCTTGCAACCAGCTCCTCAGCATTGTCAACAGGGGTGTCATAAACTAGCGATTTCATATGACCCCAGAAATAAAAATCAAGACATGATAGGTCGGGTGACCGAGCAGGCCAACGCACGGGACCACCACGTCCGATCCACTGTTGACCAAATGTGACATCCAGGTAGTTACGAACATCTCCGCTATAATGGGCAGGGGCTCCATCGTGTTGGAACCACATTGTCTGTTGCGTCGATGCAGAAATCTGTTCATCTCTCAAAAGTTGTGGCAATACTTGCTGCAGAAAGATCAAGTAGATAGGTCCGGTTAGATGACACGGTAACAGGTAAGGTCCGATGAGGTGATATCCCATAATACCGGCCCATACATTGACCGAAAATCGAATCTGTGCTGCACGACGTCGTATTGCATGCGGGTTCTCGACCGCCCAGATATGGTCGTTATGCGTGTTGAAAATTCCTTCCCTTGTGAAGGATGCCTCATCGGAAAACAACACTTCAGAAGGAAAAAGGGGATTTGTAGCACATTTTCCAAGGTACCACTGTGCGAAAGCAATGCGAGGTGCATAATCCTCCGGTTGCTGTGTCTGGACACGCTGCCTGGAGTATTCCAGAATGTTCGGATGTCCATGCGTCGGAGATGTGAGGCGTGCATTGTAGCCCGTGGAAGAAACTTCGAACACTTACTTTAATCCATGTACCTTTTGCTTCTTTTCATGTATTATTAAAACGATTTCTCACTTACGGTCTCTTTTCTTTATGGTGCTTCTGTGTACAACACCGCTTCAGGAAAGCATTTCCGACCCCACATTGCTATATGATTTCGAGTTGTCAGGATGTACCCTACCCCTCTTAGAAGTTCTGAAACGTTTAACTGAAACACCCTGTATATATCGCCCTATAATTTACAATTAATGATACTGGATGAAATAATTTATATTCTTAAGGAGATCGGACCTTCAGGGTCACCATCTTTCGGTAAATTACTAAGGAATTCACCGAACGATGAATATTAGGCCTCAAATAGTTGAAGGGGTGATGCCAGTTACGAAGAGGAATTCATATTAAATTTGAATTCCTTTTGGTAAATAACATGGTGAAAAGGGGAAAAAATTCAAATTTAATTTAAATTCCTCTGGGATTTCCATTACTGTAATCAACTATTAGAAGGAATACGATTAGACAGGTTAACCCCTATACTTCTTAACTCCATTTTTATTAACTAGACTTGAGAAGCGTAGTTTCATGCTCTTTCGTGATGCATATTAATAATTTGAATTAAAAAAAAAAATTGGTAGTAATGAACTGGTATCAACGTGAAAATAATTACGCCAAAGTTGGGTAACTTAAGTTGGGTATTTGGGATTTATGTTTCAAATATTTAATAATTCATTTAAATGCAGGATTTTGTCGATATATTTTATATTATACCAGCTATAAGATATTTATCTGTTCATACAATTCATGTTAAATCGTTTATTAATTAATAACTCATCTTCATCAGAAGCGGCCAAGCCTGGCTGACAGTAATTGGCGCCCAGGAGAATAGCAATCGGCATCTCTCCTTTCCCATATCCCAAGGGTAGATGTAGATCAGGTTTTTGGCACCCTATGCAACTGCCTAGGGTGGCTCCCGGCCTCGTACATAAGTTGGAGAACAGATCGTCAACAATGTCATTGATGTAGATCTTTAAAATAACCTTTAAGTCATGAAGCATTGGTGCATCGTCTTTGTAACGTAATTTCTATGCTAGGCCGTCTATTTTCTTTATGAAAAGCCATGCATCCTCTCGGCCACACTTATGGAAGACCCCAATAAAAGTTGCTTCCGTCTGGATGGAGGAGATGTTTTTTAACTTCGACCGGCGAGACTAGAATCTAGCCCAAGACTTTTCAACATAGTGCAAGAGCACCAACGTTCTCGAGTGATTTATCCAAAAGGCCATCTAGGTTTAACTATGAATTCGAAATTTTCGTGCTTGTCTTTTGTCATGATCTTTTAATTCAAACAGAAGATCTCATTCTGCTATTACATCATGCATTGAATTGAGTGTTTTATGAGAGAAACATTGAGTGGTATTCGCCCTATTGAAGTGACTTTGAGGATTTTCTCTATAAGACTGGAAGAGTTGATAGTTGGTTTGAGAGCTGGTTACTAGTGGCGCACTCGAGAGCAGTACTACTCAACTTTTGAACCATGAGAACTCTATACTAATGGCCCTGATGAAGCTCAGGAAAATTGTATCATCCTGTACCTTGATAAAAAGAGAAAATGCAGCCAAGGTAACAGTACCAGGTGCTCAACAGGAGATCAGCGATTCAACCTGATAACCTACTGTAAAGCTTTGTGGTTCCGCTCCAGTTAATTCTTCTTTCTGCCATTGGTAATTCATCACATTCCCTCCATTATAGATACATTTTTTTTTGTACTAGGCAGTCCCAGCCACTTTTTACATACTGTATAGATAATTACAATTGCTTTATTACAACATATTGAAGTTCCGCACTTCATGCGCCTGCTCCATTATAGGGTATTGACGCCCTACAGTTCATATCATGTGAGTTTGAATCTCTGCCAAGAAAATAGCTAGTGAGAGTCCTTGCACTAGCCGTCTTGAATCATTTCACCTGTCTTCTTCCGTCATGTTTGCCGCAGCCGAAGAGACATTCTACATGCATTTTCAAAAAATTGGAATGTGCCATGGAAGTACTGTATCCAGTGCAGGGCCCTGAAATGCAGGGATCATCTTGTTCCACGTTTCTCTCACATAAGAACACCATTTCACTGTGAGTGATAGCTGCATTTGTATATTTTCACAGGGTAAGCTACCCACCATTAAATGGAACAGTACCACACATCCTATGCTTACCCTGACTGCAAAACCTCCGTCCAGTGGACTATTTAGCCCATCCACTCGACCACATTTTTACACAGGTAGTTTTATCAGGATTGTTCTTGCAAATGAAGCAAGAACAATCCTGATAAAACTTATCGGACTTGTGGTCAGCTAAAAACTTGTACTGTACTGTACTGCAAAATTTTGGAAAGCACCAAAGTCTGTCCTTATCTTTGGACTCACATCCAAAAGTCAGTGTTTGCACGCTGGGTGCTCCATCAATCAATTCCTCTCGTAGATCCTGGTATTCATGGCAGCTAGAAAAAACATTATAGTTAATACAGATAGCCGTGCAAAGTCGGCCGTAGCTGGTGTAGCTGAAAGAGAGAAGAAAGACAGAGACATAGGTGTGTGCAAACGCTTAGGCAGGCAAAAAAAAAAAAAAAAAAACCGAATAGAAATTGCAAATTCTTGAAGAAAACGGAAAACTGAACTGAGCGAAGTTCTTGTCAACAAAGGTTACGTTGGAACTCCATATTTTCAGTGCGCAGGAAGCTGTACTACATAGTTGCTTGGAAGAGGAGGATCTACGTGATTGTTCATTATTTTGTTAACGAATTAATACACTACACTATTATATCACGTGGTGGATTAATTAATTTATTATTGAAGTGATAAAATTTAAAGGAATAGAACCACCTCAATGCTAAACACTTAAACAATTTATAGCTACGTTTCGGAAACTCACTGTTTCCCGTCTTCAGGGCCTACGAGTGTTAAAACATTGTTTGAAGATGATACTACAATTTTTCAATTTGATAATGATATTTGCATTGATTGAATTAAGTTAAATAGAGGATAATTCGCTTATTTACAATACAATACATTCTAATTACATCTACAAATGTTATAATATATTCCATTACATATACAATTGTCATCTAATATACCCCCTTATATGTATATACAATTGCTCTCCCATTGGCTACATCAATAGTAGGCTACACCAAATCAACCCCAACCTATATAAACACTCAATCCACTTCTACCGCACCAAGAAACTCCACTCTAGTATCACGTTAACAGGTAAGCCCTCCCAACCTAATTTAGAGTAAAGCTAAGGAATTTTCATTAACTATGTTTATTAATTAACGAATTAATAAATTAATTAAATAATAAGAAAAAGTATAATAATTAGACTGCAATTGTATATATAATGGAGTATATTATAATATTTGTAGATATAATCAGAATACATTGTATTGTAAATAATCGAATTATCCTCTATTTAACTTAATACAATCACTGCAAATATCACTGTCAAATTGAAAGATTGCAGTATCACTCCTCAATGTTCTAACCCCTACGCCTGAAGACGGGAACGACTGAGTTCCTGAAACGTAGCCATAAATTGTTTTAAGTGTTTGGCATTGAGTTGGTTCAATTCCTTTAAATTGTGTCATTTCAATAATAATAAATTACATGTACTTAATCTACCACGTGATATAATAGTGTAGTGTCTATCAGTTCATTAGCATAATAATGCACTGCATTATCTACATAGGTTTTCATTGAAGAGCTGCTGATCACAAGCCGGACAGCACATCGACGAATGTCGGACATCGTTGTCAGTGGTGACTAGTCCATCGTTACTGGACGATGTCCATTAAAAGCACATGGAGAGGGAGCCGTTCGAGAATTTCGAGGGGGCTCCAGAATTTGTAGTTTTTGATACTGTATGGAGCGTTCATCCTCGGTGGCAGCTTAGTCCGCCCGATTCAGCACTGTCTGCCACTCGTTTGAAGATAACTGGAGGAATTTTTCCAGTAGTCTTCAGTGGAAGTCTTCAGTCGTCTATAGTTAGTCGATCCCACGCAGAGGAAGTAGGATTCCCAACCCCCCCTCCCTCGTGAGTTATGGGTGACAAGCTCGGGTATGGTACCTTTACTTTTTTATTATTATTTTTAGGCGCATTAGCATATATGCATAAGCTCCTATTGTCTTCACCATGTCCGTTCGAATGTAACAACTTCACGTCCAGTGAGCGAATTTTCATGAAATTTTACATTTGATTCATATAGAAAGATTTGTCTAACCAGCTAAATTTCATTAAAATCGGACAAATAGAAATCTAGCAATTATTATTTCATATTTTCTATATGAAATAATAATTGTGAACGTAAGACTTGTGAACGTGGTGTTGCTTGTGAAGAGATACACATAGACAGAGAGAAAAGGCTGACCGGGCTAGCCGGGTGGGTAAAGTGCCTACCTGCCAACTCAAAGGTCGCGGGTTCGAATCCCGCCTCGGGCTTCGATCAAAGTACTGCAAAAACCTTGGGAGGTGCATTATGGCCACAGAAGCCGATGCACCAAAAAAAAAAAAAAAAGAGACTCGAAAAAAGTCTACAGGAGGATAGTAATAATCATCATACAGTTGTAATTAAACTGAACGGCTATCAAGAGAACGTAAAACTATATAATTTTATTACGTGTTCTATAAACTTATAATCTGAGTAATTAATTAATAAAAAGATAACTATATTTACTTTTCGCTTCAGTTAATCACAGAAGAAAGAAAAATTCATTTAATTTTAAGAAAAAAAGAAAGTGCGCCTGGAATGTAACACACTGCTTATATTACGTAACTTGTAATGGAAACACGTTATCGGATGTTTAGACATTACTTAATTCTTATTAAGTAATGTCTAAACATCCGATAACGTGCTTCCATTACGTTTTCTTAAAAGTTCAATAGATATCACTTTTTCAGCGTGTTTCGTTAGTCCCCGGAAAGCTTTTAAGATCAATCATAGCCACCCCCTGCCCTCCAGACCACAAAAATCTATTCATATAAATAAAAGTATGTTTCGCATATTACTCTAAAACGAAAAGTTGAATAGAAGACAAATTTTCAATCTACGTTCTGTTGGTCCTTTGGAAAATTACGATTTCACAGTCACCGTTCCCCTCCCTTCCCCCACCACAAAACTCGGCAAAAATGAAAATATGTTTTTGCATTAATCGACAAGAAAAATGAGGAGCGCTAAAAATTTTTCAACATATATTCTGTTGGCCCTGGGATGGTTCTAAGTTCAATTCTGATTTCAGAGCAATTTCCTCCCCACTTTTCTCTACAGAAATACTGTATATTATTATAAATTTGGAATAGGAGATCTGATCCAATTCAAAATTTCAATGCTTACTTAGAATATTTTAGAAATCGTACCAAATTTTCATGTCGATGGTTGATTTGTTTTGTTATCAATCATGAATTATTACTATTTGTTAACGCGACTGAAATGTAACATGCTTGTTTTTTCACAACGTGGCTGAGTTAGTCGGTCTCAGAAGAGAGTGGCATGATTTTTTTTCCGGAAACTCGGGTTTTTCATGCAAACAAGCAAAGCGATCAAAGAACGTATGCAATTTACAGACATATTATATACGGCACAATATAGTTTAAGTTGCTGATTCACATAAAACCCTACAATCACAACAGCCCTAGTTACCTAGCCGAAGTGGTGCTTGATCTAAAATGAGAATCCATACTTTAATAGGACAGGACTAGACACCGTGTGTATGGAGGATAAGGCAACGAAATATAATTAAAAATTCAAAAGTTTGAAGTTGTGACACAAAAATGTTAGGGGTACATAATTCTAAAATTTTTTTTTTTTAAATTTTAAGGTTGTGTGCTTTGAAAAGGACATTAATTCTTGTCTTGCAAGAAGTTGAAAAACACTTGATCGATCATGTAAATCACTTTCAGCTGTTACTGGATCAAAGTGATGTTACAGAGAAGTTTAGCCCACACCTTGGAATATCACATTACCTCAATTTTGCGGGGATGCCTCAAAATTTTTAGAGGCATCCCTGACTCTAAAGATTTTGTTTATCCAATGAATGATTTGTTTCGTGAAGGGTCTTGAAGTAGATCAGTTTTGCCCATCTCGTACATCAGATACGTGATAGAAAAAGTAGGCCACTTACTTACATTACCAAAGCAAGTTAGAGCAAGATGTCACCAGAATACACCAAATTTTTTGCATGCACTCAAATACTGTACACAAACGAGGGCATGCCACCAAGTATCAGACTTTAGTGCCGATCCGTGTCGGTCAAATCCTTGCACGTTCCGATTTGTTTACCTAGCAGGGATGCGTTATATTTTCGCTGCCTCAAGGAAAGCGATTCTGGGGATTTTTTTCTGCTAATCGGTATTTAGAAACAGAACTGAGGAGTTTCTAACCAGAATTCGTTGGCTTCCTTCAATAAATCATTCTTAGAAAGCACGCATATACATAGGGGTAGTCCAAAAAACACAAATTATTTCACAGCTCATCTGTCAGAAAGATGGCGTCAGGGAGAACATCCGGTCGTAGAGCTCAGATTCCAATCATTCAACAGCAGAGGCGCCTGCACATTAGAAGCTACCATCCTTTAGTTTTGAGTCTCTTTCAGGTTCACTGGTATTGAAAGGTTCTTGCAGTGCAACAAAATTTAAAAAGCTCCAATAATTTTGAGCCTCAATCCGATGTGACACGTATTTGATCCATTAATTAAAAAAAAAAAAGTCATGTTCCTAAATAATGGCGTGACCTATGTCGTGCTAGTTGACATGTTAAGGAGAAAAACGTACTGACGGAAAGCGAAAACATGAAAGAGCAAACTTAGAGATGTTGACATCGGCAGTCGGATCCTATCCTGTGATACATTTAAGCCTACTTTATGGTTGAACAGCTGATGTTTACATTCATCTGGTGAGTGATTTTTCTAACATAGTAATTCCAAACGAGTACATAATTGTTTCCTTTAATTAATTTATTTTAATAACTTCCTTTAAATCAATTAATGGAAGTTTTATTTAGATTAAAATTAATAACAGTAATATGTAATATAAGCATTAACAGTACATATATGTACTAACAGTATATTGCTATGTATCTTGTTTATTTTTTTTTTTAATTAAAAAAATAGAAACATACGATATGTATTTTTAAGGATGTAATTTTCAGTTAAAAATGGACATGTTTATTAAAAATTTTTAGTTTCAGTTCAGTTATCGTTATATTTAAGATTAATTTTTATCTCTGTATTTACATAAGGACAAATTGGAGAGAGGGGCATAACTATTTCCGCTTTATCTCGCTAGTCACGAATCCGAAAATTTAAATTATAGTTATATTTGAGAATAAATTCTTTTCATAAACTGTATTTACAGTTATACTTATTAATTAACGTACTTTACACAGCACTTCATAAATAATATTTTGACATTTTAAGAAATATACCATATTGCCAAAAGTAAAGGGACACATGCACGTTTCAAAGAACCTTTTATTGATACAATATTTAATAATGTGTCGATCCACTTCTGGCCTTGGTTACACATTTTATTCTCGTCAGTGGACGTGAGCCAATTTTTGATAACAGCGAAGTGGCATTTTTGTTCAGTCCTTCAGGTCAATGAAGCTTTTGAAGATCCATGTTTTTAAACTAAGTGGCTACAGGCTGTGCAGTATGACATTAAAACACATTCCGACAAAAGTGAAGCATTACAAAAGAACTTTGTTGTACCTCATCTTCAGGAACCCACTTTTCTATTACATGATTTACTACGACCCATCTCTGCGATTACTTTTAGCCAGAAACATCTCTGCATTAGAAGAACAGTAGTTGACATCAAACTTCTGGCAAAAGTATTATCAGGGGCATATAATGCCCTGAAAGCCTTCATAAAGTAAATGTGTATGTGTTTTTAAGAAAAAGTTTGGAACGTAACATTTTACGTCTCCTCTTCAATTCTGGTTTCATAAAGCATAGTCCACTAACGGTCTCTTCAGAGTTCCAACTCATCCAACATACATTTCTTCAACAATCCACAAACAGTTCAAGTCTCAATTAGGGAATATGCCAGTTTCAGTTTTATAAGTATCTCCAGTGTAGACAGCTGCCCTGTCTAGTTGTATTCAGTTTTTCCGTTAATTTTAATTTTTTTCCCTAATTTAAATATTTTCCTTTTCTGCTGAACTATTTACCATTTTTCAAACTGGCTTTTAAAAATGCGAAACTGTGTACAGATTGCTTAAGCATACACTGTTAATCGTTTTGCTGTTGTATGTGTATTGTTTTAAATAAAAAAAAAATAAAAAAATGTTGTGCAATGTACCGCGTGACATTCATTTTCCAGGAACAATGGCCATTGGTCCGAGCCAAAACCACCAGAAACAACCCCAAATAGTGGAAGCTCCTCCCTAAAACTTCACAGCTGAGAAGACATACTGATAAATAACATTCTCTGGTCATTCACCAGACTGAGGCATGGTCATCACATCACAAAACCGTGTATGTACCATTGTTGTTTTTACTGTTGTAGCAGCATCAGCGATTAAAGCCATATTTCTCCGTGTATACTATCTGTAAAAAAACACGAGTTTCCGGGAGAAAAAACATGCTACCCTCGGCTGAGACAGACTAACTCAGCACCTTGTGAAAAGGCCTATAAAAATTCTTCAAGTCATCGACGGGTCTCCAACAAAGGTCTTTTCCACCCGGTGTGGGGAGGATGGCGATTCTACCAGCTGTGCTTCCCACGAGGGCCTTGTTTACCATGATTCGTCATCTTTTCTAACATTCCAGGGCCAAATTACAGGCGGGATACCAGTCTGCGCGGTAGCACAGTGGTTTTGTCACCGTCCTCCCTCACTGAGTAGGAAAAGCCGCATTCGAATCCTGTCGATGACGCGAGGAACTTTAAAAGGCTTCTTTCACTCCGTGGCTGAGTTAGTCAGTTCCAGGCGTAGATAGTAAGGTTCACCCACCCAGAAACTGGGTTTTTTTTTCGTCCAGCAAAACAAGCAAATCGAACAGAGAACACACGCAATTTACAGACACAATACACAAGGGAAGGGTATATGCAAGAAATTACCGGGTGACCCTAATATAATAGTTTTTTTTTTTTTTTTTTTTTTGTTTTTATGATTGTGCACCAGGCAGACCAAAGCTGTGCACTGCGTGCTCTGATGTTCAATTCGTGTGGTGCAGCTATTCTGTAAAATTTGCAGCTCCATACGTATCGTCCTTGTACTAATATCAATTCGCGTTGCGTTCCTGAACTCCAAGTTGACAGTATTTGAAAAGGGCTAAGAGAGATGGAGCTATGCACCACTCTTCAGAGTGCCCTAAAGTTGCTTTCTATCAATTTCAGTGGTCTATCAGAACGTTTCTCAGCTATAGTAGTAGACGTCTCCCCGTTGGAAGTCGCTTTGTTGCTCAACGTCCCGAACACATCCATTGTATTTCGATCTGTTTACTTCTAGTGTAAATGTAGTTGCTTTTTATGCCTATTCCCGATCTGCGGATGGTTCACTTTTTCCAAACTCCCAGGGTGTTCGTATACTTTTGGCAATATAGTGTAAAATATTATCACACTGTCCTTATCTTTACCCGTACACATATATGCATTGATTGTAACACAATACTAAGACTAACCTACGTAAGTTAATTCATTATTTTTATGACATATGGTAACCTTCCAATAATAAATAAATTTTCTGTTTATACTCCGGCACGACAACCAAGTCAGTAGAGTTTACAATAAATCGTCAATACAAATAGTTATCGCATTTAGTAGTCACGGGCTTGAACCCCGGTTCACTCAAGGAACGCGTGCTATGCACTCTCGCTCATCGCATAAGGCGTATCGAATCCTATCACAACTCACGAAAAGTGCATTAAATTATCAATGACACATGAAATCCCCAATTTCAAAGCGCATTACTAATTAGGATGGGATAGTAATAGAAACGGCAAGTAAAGAAGAAGCCGAACAGATCCTAACAAATACCAAAATAACAACGCTCGGGTTAAGGGCGGAGATCCCGAAGAAAAAGGGTCCCTCCATAGTCGTGTTTGACGTTGACTCCGAGATGACAGCTGAACAGCTAGTACATGAGATCTACAAAGAATCTACAAACAATCATGAGATCCCAGACCAAGAGGCTAAAAATCTTATAATACCGAAATTTAAAACAAAAGCAAGAAATGAAATTAACAGCAACTGGACAGTCCAGCTGACCCCAGTTGCTTGGCAAGCGATCAAGGCACAATCAAGAATCTACATCGAGTGGAGCTGTCTGCGCTACGGGGAGCACGTGGCCATTCCAAAGTGCTTTCGCTGCTGTAAGTTTGGCCAAACTACACACACCTGCTCCCAGAAGGAGCCGACCTGCGGCCACTGCTCCGAAAAAGGGCACGAGTTTAGAAACTGTCCAAATAAAGCTAGCGAATCTGTCTGCGCCAACTGTAAAAGCCTTAAGTTAGAGCATGCGCACTCCTTAAGAGACGCAAAATGTCCAACATACATCAGAACCAAGGAGTTATACCAATCCAGGATTGATTGTGGGTTCTCTCCCTAAACAAACCTTCAACACCGGGATACTGAAAATACAACAGCTTAATGCGCAGCCTGCTCGGGCAGTGGTCGAGCAGATAAGAAAGAAGGCAGACGAGGAAAACACTGACCTCATAATCGTACAGGAACCGTACACCCACCAAAAACAGGTGAGATGATATCCCATATCTTACAAATTGTGCACTGCACAGAGGATACGCCTTGGGCGGCAATAATCGTAAGGAATACGGATATAACTGTTACAAAAATCCAGCAGCTCTGCACGCCTTGGGCAGTCTGTGCCCAGTTAATCACTTCGATTGGAACCATTTACGTCATCGCTCTCTACTGTAGACCTCGCATAGAAATTGACTTTGCCACAGCGTACTTAGAGAACGTACAATCAATCTTAGACGGACACAAGATAATTATTGGGGCAGACGTGGATCACCACTGTGGCATAGCCGCACCCCCGACCGCAGAGGAACGGCTAATGGACAGAAGTTGGAAGACTTCCTAACAAACTCGATATTCACTGTTATTAACCAACCCTTCTGTCTCCCAACATTCTGCAACACGCTTTGGGAGGCAACCATAGACGTCACTATGGTAACAAAAAATATAGAGAATTATATCAGACTGGACAGTCCAAAGTGATTGGTCAACATCTGACCATAGGACAATTACATACTCCATAAAAAGAAACCTATAAAGAACACCGATAATAAGGCAGATGCAGAGCAGATTCAATGTTCACAAAGCTAACTGAGACATATTTAAAGAGAATCTTCGTAACCAGGAGCAACTCTACATGGAAACGCACGGAAATCTGGCTCCTGAGGTGGAAAACCCAAAAACACTGCAAAGAGAAGTGACCGAAATGATTACCAGGGCAGCCGAAGTAGCCATGAAAAGAAGAGTACCCAACTCCAGAGCAACATGGTGGACACCAGAGCTCCAAGGACTGAGAAAGATAGTACAAGCGAAACGAAAAGAATTCCAAGGGGCAAGAAGAACGTGGCCGGCAGCGGAAGTTGCGGAATTGAGAAAAAGATATCGTCAACTCAAAAACCAGTACACAGACAAAATCAATAAAGAGCAAAAGGGAAAGTTGGCATAACTTTGTCCAAACAAAAGGAAATACTTACCCCTGGGGGGTACAAAATCACAACCAGCAGGCTGCCCAGAGGCGAAGTGACAATGGCAACCTAAACCCCGCAAGGCACTATGACCAACGTGGAAAGACTCAGTAACAAATATTCTTACAACAATCATACAGGAACCACCAACAGAGATGACATTGGAGCAGACAGAAATATGCCAAACAAACGCGCAATATGCAAACACCCAAAAAGAACCGCCATTCACTCTTGAAGAGACACAAGAGGCTACAAGCAGAACAAAAAACAAGCGATGTCCAGGTTCAGATCTAATCAAACCAGAAATGATTAAAAAGACAGCAGAATATGTTCCCCAACTCCTTCTGCGACTCTATAACTGCTGCTTGGCACAAGGCCACTTTCCAACTCAATGGAAAACAGCTATACTAAAATTGATACCAAAAAGCCCAACAAAACCACTGGAGTTACCAACATCGTATAGACCGATAGCCCTGTTATCGACAGTTAGCAAGATTTACGAAAGGCTATTGCACAAGAGAATCGAACACTACTACACAGAAGCAAATCTCAGCACTCCAAAACAATATGGCTTTAAACAGGGTTCTTCAACCACAGATGCAATTCTGGATCTTGTCAACAAAGCCACGCAATGCACCAACAAGTATTTTCTAGTGATTGCAGTGGACTTTGCTGGGGCGTTCGACACCCTCTGGTGGCCGAGCGTCCTGGCAAGGCTCCGTGCTGCATCTTTGCCACAAAATCTTTATGCCAGTCTAAAATCCTATCTCACGAAGAGGGAAGTGCAAATCCTCACGCCTTATGCTAGCTTCACCCGTCTTGTCTGCAGGGGCTGCCCCCAGGGATCGGTCCTGGGGCCACTCCTGTGGAACATTGTTCTAGATGGCTTACTCTGCAAGGACCTGGGCGATGTGGAGGCACAGGCCTTTGCTGATGATTTGATTTTATCCACAGCAGCGGACTCAAGAGCAAATCTGGAAAAGAAAGCAAACAAAGTAGTGCAAACCCTACAGGAGTGGGCTAAAATAAACAATCTAAAAATAGCACCGGAAAAGACCAGCTCCGTCCTTCTTAGAGGAAAGCTTAAATTAAACAGGCCGCCACAAATCAAAATAGAAGGTACCACTGTCAGACTAACCGACCAGATAAAGTACCTAGGGATAATTATAGATAGCAATCTCTCATTTAAACCCCATCTAAATTACCTCAGGAAGAAAATACGCAAATATACAGGACTCATACTAAGAATAACGTGAAAGGACTGGGGACTAAACAAGAGGACCCTCTCCTTATATTATAAAGCCTTATTTATACCAGCAAATATCTACGGCTCACCTGTATGGATGACGAAGACCAACACAGCAACAAATAGGAAAATATTAGAAACAATACAAAGGAACATACTACTAACCATCACTAGAGCAAGCAATACAGTACGACAGCGCTTCAGGTCATTGCTGGTGCACTGCCCCTTGACTTAGAGGTAGTACGAACTGTATTAATGTATTATTACAAAAAGGCAATACCAATCACAACTAACGGCTAAACCCTCAATGTTACCAATGATTGGAAGCAGGAGAAAAAAAGAATTGATGCACACCTAACTCACATTTGGCAGACAAGGTGGAATGAAACCACCAAAGGAGCAATAACCCACAAATTTCTTCCCCTTGTAACAAAAATGTACCCAAAAGCACTAGCATGGATATACCCGGGCCTCAACACTACCTACTTATTAACAGGCCACGGCCCGTTCAGAGATAAACTAAACACAATGGACATAATAGAAGACAGGAATTGTCCATGTGGAGAACCAGAGACTTGGAGTCACGTCATGCATGACTGCGACAACTATGAAGATATAAGAGCAAGTCTTATTGTAAGAATTCAGTATAACCTAATCTACCAAGAGTCCCGACTACTGGACACTCAGGAAGAGTACACAGCACTAACTAACTTCGCAATACAATTATTCACAAGAAGGAAAACAATTATAGCAATGCAACCTGATCCTCGGGAGGACAATAACATCCAATAGATACAGCACAAACCAAATGTCATGGACGAAGTAAAAATAAAGGAGAGACACAGAAGAGTCAAAGCAAGAGCAAAAGAATAAAATCTCAGCATGAAGAAATAGACACGCCATTTGAAACTCAAGAGACTGCGCAGGGTTACTCCTTCTGGGAGAGACCAAAGCAAGAATCCTGCAGCCGACCATCTCTGACTTGATACAAACGCGCCACAACGAAGTTCCTGAAAATGATGAAAACTGGAATGACATCAGAACTAGAGTGCCATCTGGCTATCAAATCTTCTTTAAAACCCTAATCCCTTGTGGGGGGGAAACAATTGTGGGAAGGGAAACACATGCTCCCTTCCCCCTTGCCAACCCTATTTCCCTCTGGTGAGGCATGGGCATGCCCCATTGAAAAACAGGGGGTCACCTTCCCTATCGACCCCACTTCTTCCTATTTCACCCCCCAGCCTTTTGCCTCCCCACACAAATCTGTCATCTCACACATCGATTAGCACTAAATCAAAATTCTAAGCCACACCAAAATTCTTGCCCGACCCAATTAGGCTTTATCAAAACCTTCAGCGTAAAACCCCAAACAGTGCTCCTAAAGCAAAAACCCAAATTCGCAATAAAACATCCTCGCGACTATTTATTTTTCTAATTTTTATTTTATTTATTTTGGTCCTTGCCACTGAAATCCCAGGGAAGTAGGTGCCAGGACCTGCCAGAGTACTGATTCAATCACTGGTAACACCCGGCCGGCCTACCCGTGGCTGGGATTGGTAACGTCGGGCTCCACTAGGGGGCCCGGCGTCTAACAGGCCGGATGAACAATGGGCACAACATACTACATAGTACATATCCCACACACTTTTAAATCTCTGGCTTCACAGATACAGAGAACATACGCGGAGATGGGAGAAATCCCAGGAACCGTTAGACCCCCCCAACATACCAAATACCAAAAATACTAATTAATAATGATAATTAGCATTTTAATTCTTACTTCTGTAGTGGAATTTTTGTTAAATAATTTAAAACGGGAACTCTGTGACAAGAACTGTATTACACAATTCTTGCGAGTAATTTCATTAAAGTATCACTGTTACTATGATTTTTTGAAAACGAATACAGGAATTTCGTACTTTGCTGTTTACATGAATCACAAATCAATTGGAGTACTTCTCTTTCCCTTCAACCGTCCATTATTAAACATCTATAGTGAATAAATAACTAATGAGCACTAAAATAAATAAATAAATGTACGAAAATATTTTTTTCGGAAAAAAGCAATTAGGAATAATAAGGCCGTCATAATAATAATAATAAATAAATAAATAAATTGTTATTGTGCAACAGTTTGAAAATATTTCGTCTCTAAATTAAAAAAAAAAAAAACCTTAATGAATTACTTGGCTTTATTTATTTTCAGTTTTATCTATTTATTTATATAATTTACTTAATTTGCTTCAATTCATTTATACATTTTAATTAATTAATTTCCTTTTTCCTTTGTTTATTTTCTAAATCATTTGAAATGACCTACAAATGACCTCTTTAACTGGGCTAGGGGTGCTTCCTTGAATGTTTCTCACGGAGAAGTTTCGTGGGTCACCCAAATAAGAGGGAAAATATTTTCTAGTAAGAAAAAAAAAAAAAAAACTAAGTACAACGGTTCCTTTTAGAAAAGTTTTTGAGTTGCTTGTATCCTTTCACTATTAGCGTCTCTTTAATTGACTGTGGAACAGCGGGAATTAGGTCCAGATGGTTGTTTTTATGGGAGAAGCGATGTATTCAGGGGTAAGCACTCTCTTGACTACCATTTGAGTGAAAAGTAGTCTTCTTGTTGAGAAATTTCCTGATGCAAGGAGGTGTTAGTTTACTTTTCTTGAAAGAATTTAGATGTTTTCAACTGTCTCTTCTACACTGCTCAAAACAACTAAGGATATCTTAAAATCAACCTTATTCCGAGGTTTCATTTTCAGTTTGCTCGAAGGAAACAGGCAACGAAAAAGAGATCAATTAATAATGAATAAATGAAAGTGGGATAGAAACACAAATTGTTTTGGTAGCTCAGTACAGTAGTACAACCGAGAGTGGCAAGGAAGCATTTGCAGCTCCAAACAAATTCATATATTTTACTATTATCAGTTCAAATTATTACAAACGTCCAGCTGTTAGTTTTATTACTGTCCGCTTTAAGATATTACAAAATAAATAAATGACAAAAGGAAACCAGACTTAGGTTGTTGTTGTAATAGAGCTTTAGGGGCATCAGTGACTAGGGCAATATTGCTTCGTACACAAGGTGTGACTAAATTGAAACGAGAATCGTTGCTTACAAACGCCTTATTACTGCGCATGTCAACAAAGTTCATATCGTCAGTGGAGCGTTATATGGGGCCCAAGGCAAAATCGAATTTGGGGGCCCCATCTAAAGAAAAAAATAATAAAGAACATTTTCAGTTTTATTTTATTGTGACATCAAAACAAACAAATTATATGACATAGAACTAAATATAAAATTTCATCAAAATCCATTTAAAAAAAAAACGTAATTTTCAAATTACGCTTTTTTTTAGTAGCGCATATAGTAGTACAACCGAGTAAAGTTCATTGATCTTGGCAGATAGAAAGTTCAATTAACGATAAAAAAACACTTAAAAAATATTAGTAAAAAAGAACAATGAGTTTTTGAAACCGTGGTTTTGGGGGCCCCCTGATCGGGGGCCCTAGACAGATATCTTTTTTGCCTATAGCATATCGTGCCACTGCATATCGTGCTGTACTTTGTTTTTTTTCTGTACATATTAGTTTTTGTTTCGTTGCAATCGTTTAAGTTTTGATTGAACCGTGCCTCTTTAAGTGAATCAGTGTTTTCACCCTTCGGCAGGAAAAATGAGTGATCGCAATTTAGAGCAAAGAATTTGTTATTAAATTTTTGGATTCAGTGATAACAGGAGATGAATTCTATGTCTTTCGGTATGATCCACAAACCAAGCATCAAAGCATGATATGGCAAACTCCCTCTTCTCCCCATCATTCAAGAAATCAAGAATGTCTTGAAGATCAAGACCATGTTGTCGTGTTCTTTGATCTTCCTCTTAGTTGCAAATATGAAAATACTTGTCGATGAACAAACACGAAAATTTTGGTGTCGGTGGGCCTGCATTGTTTCTATTTTAATTGCACTTTGGTTTCAACTCTGTTTACTATATAACATATTTTTAAAGCTTTTTGAAAATTTTTAGACAATGCGTAATGTACGATATATCTCACATAGCACACTTCCATACATCTTTACAGTAGTTCTGATCGCTGTCCTTCCATACCTTGTAGACGAGACCTGAGTTCGAATTAAGTCAAGATAGGCGGAATTTTTGTCTTTTAACCGCTATGATAGAATTATTCCGTCCCAAGCAGGACTACACAGTTTTCTCCCTCAGAGACTTGGTTTTCATCCAAAAAAACAAACAAATCGACTAAGAATACACGAAATTTAGACACTGCATGGAGTCCTCATAGCCTTAGCTGTTTCAGCGTAAAAAGAAAAGAAACATTTCAAATAGCTAAGTCAAGATTTTTCATGCCCCAAAATGTGCTTTAATGTACATTTTGAGGCATGAAAAATTAATGTACAAAATGTACTTTACAAAAAACGTTATACTGACAACTATTATTATATGGCGTCTAGTGTAAACCCAACCTTCCAAAAAATCAGATCTTAAGAGGAAGAAGCGGAAAGGTTCATCGGATCCGATTCCCTTTCGCAGAAATTCCATTAATATACGCAAAACTGGACTTGTTAACACTCTATTAACAGTCGTGTTTCGTATTCTTGTATGGGCGTTCCAGGGCTTGCTGAGAGAATCGTGAGGTCAGTTCAAAGTGCGTATGCGCGGCCTCATACGATTAAAAAAAAATTATATATTAATTTGTGGGAGTTAATAAATGCGAACTTACAATATTTTTAGAGAGTGCACGACTGTATAAGCGGATGAGGATTCCAGTGCAGTACAATCACACCACTGGTACCACCACTGGTACCACAGAAGCGGCCCCAGGTTCATCAGCGCCCTGTGCGAGATTTTTTGGTGCACCCTCTCCGACTTGAAATTTCCAGAAAATCAGTGAATTTTCAGGGAATTTTGCGTCTCCTAAATTTTGGCGTTCTGTCGGGGTAACCGCTCGAACGTGCCTTAAGCTGGCCCTGCCATCACACTATCAAGGGGTCCGAGATGTGTTTCCAATTAGTTAACGCTGGGCTAGCTATATAAGATACAGAAGACTCGGTAAGTTTTTTTTTTTTTTTTTTTTAGAGCATCAGCAACTAAAACCATATTGCTCCATGGTGTATACTGCGGGTGTTTTGGGGTCGATTTTCTGTTTGCTGGACAAAAAACGTAATTTTCTGGGAGAAAAAATCATGCTACCCTCGCATGAGAACAAATAACTCAGCCACATTGCGAGAAAGTGCTCATAAAAATTCCTCGCGTCATTAACGGGACTCGAACTCAAGTATTTTCCGTCCGGTGTGGAGAGGACAACAATTCTACCAACTGAGCTACCCACGAGGGCCGGAAGACTCGGCAAGCTATCCAAAATATAACAACAGGCTAGTGATAGCCCATGCCACTACATTTAGCTTATACAAACAACCGCTTCACATTGTTTTAGGCTCGTTACACACTGCAATCTGTTTCTTCTTTTTCTCCATGTGCCTTTTCTCCTTATTCAATTGCGAGAGGTAGGTTTATTCGCTAATTGAAATAGAGAAAACAAATGTTATAAATGACACCATTTTCAAAAGTAGCAATAGATACATGCAGAACTAATTTTCTCACAGATCTAATGGTTTAAGATTCCAGACATTTTAAGAACTTAAAAATAACACCTTCAGATTTTGAAATTATTGAATCTAATTGGCCTTGACATTCCAGCTTTGTTATGAGTCGCGTCACATTATTTCAAGGTCTTCTCAACCTGCAGTAAATTTCTATAAAGAAATTATTAGAAAACCTATATTTCCACTAACTTAGTTTAACTAATTAGAAATGAGTTTGATGTTTGAAACTCCAGGGATGTTTACGTTAAGAAAGGGTAGTAAGATCTCATTTGGTAAACTGGTTTCCCAATAAAGCAAATTATTGTTTGGGGAACCCTGTTTTTTATTTCCTATAACTCACACTATAACTGACTAGGATAATACTGCTGTACTCCAAAACGAAAATGGAAAATAACAATTTTGAAAGTTAGCGCGGATGGTGAAGGAAAAACTTTTTCTGGGCATGGCCACTTAAGTGCTGAATTAGTATCTCGAGAAGACCATAAGAGCTTTTCTACCAAGGAAACTCCAATGTTTAATTTCAAAAAGCAGACAAACCTACCCTTGATACGCAGAGTACGGACGCAACACATACATGCATCTGGTATGAATATTGAATATGGATATTTTTCAGAATTTACAAGCACAGAGAAATGATTTTCGTAGCTTGTTAAAAACACTTCCTGCGAAAGGAGAAGACATTGCCAATGCCAATAACTTCCGTGAAGTTGCAAGAAATTCTGGCATCAATTGCGACAGTGTTCAAAATAGAGTCAGATCCTTGGAATATGTTGAGAGAAAACAAGTGTTCCTCTGGTAATGCTATTAAAGTCGTTCTTGGGTGCTAAGCAGCTGACTCACATTATTTTTATTAGTACATTTGAAACATCCGAACGGTGCTGAATCCGGTTCCTGAACCTTGTGGGTCAAGGACCAAATAAAACATGCTTGAATTTCGTTCCTTCTTGACTGCTTCTTCTTTTTAGCCCACTTCAAGCTAGCCATTATTTAAATTATTCGCCTTTACCTGCTTTTGGGAGGTACTTCATAATTTTAAAATGGCAATCGATGTGTGGGTGTGAAAAGCCAAACCTACAAAGGCTATGAGACCTAAGTATATTCTATCTGTAAATTAGAATATACTTAGGTATAATTAGGTTATATACACTAATTATATTCTAATTATATTCTAATTAGTGTATATAACCCTGTCCTATCTCCCAAGACCGATTAACTCGGCCACGTTGTTGAAAAAAAAAAAAAAAGCCAATAAGTGAACCGCATAATTAACAGAATTCAAACCCAAATCTTTTTCACTAGGTGAGGAGAACAGAAATTATAACCACTGGACTACCAGTGAGGACATCATAGCCGTCGATGCAAACCTAATTTACTAATTTTATTTTTAATGATGTTTCGTTGTGTAAGTTGAAATTTCCATTCTAAATGAACTATCTGGAACTGAATGGAAAATAAATAAGTCAAATTCTAAATATATCCGCTTTAAGGAACTCCAAATTTCATCCAATAAAATCTACCACCGATAAAATAAAAAAATAATTGCAAAAACTAGATAAATCTCCATTAGATAAGAATTCTCAAAAGTAGGGGAAGAAAAGGTTACTCAAATGTCAATAAAAAAAAAAAAGTTAATAAAAATTTACTTTTAAACAGAACGAATAAATTTGTTCTTTCTGAAAAGTTAAGCGCCATCTTAGAGACCACTTACTTCTACTGCATTTCCTCATCTCCTCCATGACCTGTCTGAGATTCGTCACCACAGTCTTATTTTCATCACGTTCATAAGTTGCTGTGCAAGTAACGGTAAAGTTCTTCATTTGTGCAAGGTTGTTTAGGTGGTAAGCTAGCGTGTCATAATAGACATCGCGAAGTCTGTAGATCATCCCAAAGTAATCCCACTGAAAATTCTGCAGGAAAGCAAGAAAGGCTTTAGCCTTATCCTGGAGATCATACGATACCCGTATGAGGGTGCGAAATTCTTCTCTTTTTCGAAGCACATCTCCAAGACCAGTCAGGATTGGGATGTTAAAGAAAGTGGCCAGACGACCCACAACCTGTAAATCATCACTGAGTGCCGGCCCTACAAATGCCGAGATTTTGTTTTCATATAAAAGTTTGACGGCTTCTCCTAGAGAATCTGTCTCGGAATTATGGTCACGATAATATCCTTCCAGAAGATTCAATGATATCTGATAGTCCGTCTCGCAACGATCGACAGCAATGTCAATAGCGGGACCAAAATGTTGATTATCAAATCTGTTTCTAGCGGACTCGTTGACCATGAGAATGGCTATATTGTACCTTTCACCTAGGACACTCCACAATGATCCCACCACCACGCTAAGCAGCAGGCTGTGTTTCATGGTCAATCAAAAATAAAGCTAATCGAAGTCACCACCACCACTATATACTTGTCTGAACTGCATGGGACGTTCAATATTACACACAAACACATAAAAAAGTCTCATAACTGCAAAAAAATGGAATCAAGTATCGCGGTCTTTAAGGGATCACTGACGAGCACCAGTGAAAACGGCCTGATTGCCATGCTCCAGCCTGGACAGTTGCCTACCTAGTGAATGAATGCGTAGTGTGCTGCACGCGACTAACTTGGTGTCGCATCGGCGACACTTGAACTGTTGGCTTAGCGACTGCTCTGTGCAAGAAAAGTTTACCTCTATTTTTCGCCTCGAGTACCTTCCAGGCGTCGGTGAGAAAAACGCACACACACACACACTGAGTAAAAGAGAAGAGAGATACGGTTATTAATAGCAGCTTTCCCCCCGCTTCTTCTTCTACTTCTTTATGGATGTCGGGCATTGTCAATTCTGCCTACCCAAGAGTAATTTCCACAATCTTATCTTAGTTAACCAATAATTTAATAATCACTGATAATAATCGACACTCAGATTAAACCCATCTGCCACACCAGAAAACGTATAAGTTACTCGCGTTGCTTGTAGATAAACGCTGCATAGTAGTTCCGCACCGTATTGAAAGTGTCAACACTACACGCGTCCGCCAGTAAATGGGTATAAACTTCCGTAGATTATCGTGATTGAAGCGAATATCCGACACCCCCTTAGTTTCTTTAGTAAGTCTAACTTCTAATATACAGGGTGTCCCAAAAGTCACTATCTATTAGGCTAAATAAGGCGAATTTAAAAAAAAAAAAAAAAGGTTTTAATGGCAATATTATATTTGTATACATAATACAGAAAATGAACCGGAAAATCATTACTTACATACATAACTCAAAACTCTTAATTTTTTTAAAACTTTTTTTAAACTTCAAAAATGAAATTCATCTTATTTAGCCAGATAGTGACTTTTGGGACACTGTATATAAAATAGCCTACTAGTGGCCAGCTTGTTATTTCCATTTTTCTATTTACTTAATTCAAATTAACAATAATAACTTAACTTTTAAATGCATAAAATAATGATTATTTTATGACATATATAATAAAAATAGTTAATTATATTCAATTATTCTTTCAACGACATTACCTGTTCATGAACAGCATACTTTTCTGTCTTCTGCCACGGTCATTTATGCGCAATCTCGTGCTGGACAACAGAGACGACCTCTGAATTTCTCAATTCATAACCTCTGAATAAAATAATATGAATTATTGCATCAATTAAATACAATTTAATAGTCATTATAATAATTTACAATAGTGTAACACAATTTCGGTGAAAGAATAGCCACTTTTTATTCTCAAAAATTATGGACTGTATTCTCGTAAAGCGCTCATTAATAAAATAAAGTTCATTAATGATTCAATATCGTAAAGGCGTCTCTAAAACGTTTCTATCTAATACGCATGCGTTAAATGTGTATTGGTTTTACAAAAATGAAAAACTTGATTTCGCCTAGTTCTTAAAAATAAATAAATAACTTACGGATAATTCTCACAACAACTTATGAAAACTGTTTCTGCTATCTGCTCGTTAAGTTTTTATGAATAATTAGACTTGGTAACCTTGAAATCTATTAGGGCTTTTCAACAGCTGTTTCGGGTATGCTTGGTGTTTCACGTGTTAGACCTCATTGATGAGAGCAGCGGGTGAATTTATAACTGACAGTTTAGTCGGTAGTGTTGGCTTTCATCGTTCTTGCAATTTTTAAAATCAGGTTACAGCATGATGAAACAGAACAGCCATCATTTAAAGTGAAGGAAGATGTTGGAAATAATTATCAGTCGGAGGTCCTTTGCACGATGCTAATTACTATCGGTCAGAACTTACTGTTACTTCGTCTTGAGTAACAGGAAATTACTTATGGCAATATGTTAAACAGATGTAAATAAACAAGTGAATTTTTTTTAATCACTGATTTTTCTATTGGTATTGTATTCGAAAGAATTTTTACCAAAACCATCTACATAAAAATAGAAACTATAGTATTCCTAATTAGTTAATGTATCTGTGTATTGCGTCTGGTCAATGCAGCGTACTACAGCCAAATGGACCACAGCGTAAAGTTACAAAAACACAGGTTGAATGCGAGTTATCTGATCCAAGTGAGTAATTAGAAACCCACACAATAGTTAAAAAGGGTACAAGCAAGAACTACAAAGACTGTGCTATCCTCTAACAGGCTATAATCTCTAATATGACAAGAGGGGCGTAAACTAGAAACATTAAACTAGATTTGCAGACTAACTTGATAAAGAGAAGAGGGTGTACTGATAATCAGTATATTAGTATATATCAATAATTAAAAATTAACATTACATGATTAAGAATCCATAAGTAAATAGAGCAAAAAGTGTTCTTACCTATCTCAGCTAAAAGTTTCTTTTTTGGACTTATTAAGTCAATGTTAAGGGTATTTTCATATTTGATCATTTAAGTGACGTTTAGTTGCATAAACTTGGCTATCGATGAAGATTACGGAAGCCTTCATTCGGCGAATAATTTTTCATTCTTTCACAGTTTATAGCCCTGGACAGTCTATTTCACCGATATAGTTTGTTTGTTATATTTTAGGCGCATCAGCGACTTAAGCCATATTGCGTCTTGTATATTTTAGATTTAATTTAATTCAGGTAATGGAAAAGTTGCATCCCCCTAGACAGCAATCAAATGCTAGGAGGGTGAAAACAACTATAACAAATTAATATAATATCTATATTGGGTAATATAAAAGATACACAGATCCAGTCAATAAATTAATTACAAAAGGTAAGAATATGTTCTCCATAAATGCTGTAAATACTTCAGTGTTCGTCCAAGAAGAGTGCGGGGATGCCGACAAGACGCTGTTGGTTGTCCGGAACAGAAGGTGCGCAGATCATCCTCTAATATAGAAGCTGTGAAAAACGATGATGAAATGGAAGACCTAAAATTGCAAGATTGTGAAAGTATCAGTAAAAACTTTTTATATGTAGGCCTTGTCCACGCAAATCGCCGTAGGGTTGATATTTAAGTAGTTCAGAGTCCAATCGTGCTTGCTGGGAACAGATGACTGAGCGAACTGATTTGGCTGAGGGCAGGTCTGATTGTAGATTTTTGCAGGTTGATTATTCTTGGGCAGGATGATGATGATGTTATCGATGCTGGGAGCATCTAGTCTACCCGATATGAGCTTAGAGAGGGTAATTATGTTGTGTGTGGTGATTTGCTTCCAAGGGATCATTCTATGCAGTGAATGTAGTATAGCCCTAGAGATAGTAAGGCGATGTCGTGAAGGATGAATTGAAGGATTGAAGAAGCCAATACTCAAGTCCCAAGAACTGCCCCAGGTAGGTCGGACAGGGCAGAGGACCAGATTTCCGATGCGTAGAGTGCCACTAAGTACCACACAAGTTCGGACAAAGCTATCTATCAGCTTGCTATTGCCGTAACCCACCAGTTCTTTTCGAGCTGATCAAAGAGTTGCGAATAACCAACTTAGCCACTTTATAAAAAAGGCCAATAAAAATTCCTTACGTCATCGACGGTATTCGAATTCAGGAGTTTTCCGCCCGGTGTGAAGGAGGACGGCAATTATACCAGCCGCTCTACCGCGAGGGCACCGTTATGAGTTTAGTTAGAACTACATTATACATTATGAAGGGACGCGAGATTCCATATAATAAAGGCGTGCAACCTTAAAGTACACCTCAATGATTGAATATTACTTTTAAATGACATCAACTAAAACCAATATGCAAGACAAAAGCCCTGAAAGGTAGCAGGTTGGACGTTATCAGCATCTTCCCACACCGGCTGAAAAAGATTTGGGTTCTAATCCCGTTAATGAAGCAAGTCTTGGGTTTTTTGATAGGTTTTTCATAATACTACTGAGTTAGTTTGTCTCAGGCGATGGTTGCATGATTTTCTCCTTCCGAAACTCGAGTTTTTCGTCCAGCAAACAGGCAAAACACACACGCACGCACGCACGCACGCACGCGCACGCACGCACACACACACACACACACACACACACACACACACACACACACACACACACACACACACACACACACACACACACACACACACACACACACAGAGTATACTGTCCCTCATAGCCTTAATTGCTCTAACGCTTAATACAGACATCAACAAGACAAGTCATCTTTTTGAAGTTAGACAGAGGAACACTAGACCAGATGGGGAGGCATATAAAATTTTGGGCTGAAATACATTTAATTTACAGGATGGATCTACTGTAATTTTAATTTTCGTCGCTGAAGGTTTGCCGGTGCTCTCTTCTTTTCGAAATAAACTCTTCCTTAAACTTGCGCATCGATGAACCCACTCACAGAAGTACTTCCATTAGCCATTTTTCGATAAGTTATGGAGAGTGGTCGTTGTGGCCAGAGATACTTGACCTTCTGTAATACGCCTGTGCAAAAATTTTGGAACAATTTTTTTACAGCACTCAGAGACAGGTCTATAGTCTGATATGAAGTGCGTGGAGACGGGTGGATCAGCAACATTAGCTTTGAAACATCTATAGTATTAGGATGCATTTTGACGAGGATGTTGGCACCTCTGGAAAGGAGAGAAAGTAATGGGTCTTACGACCTTTGAATTAAATAGATTAAGAATGAAAATATTTTTAAGCTTTTTGCTGTAAAATCAGGTATATTGTATCCATGAAATAACAATCAATTTTTTAACCTATCATTTATAAGCTCCAAGTTAAAAATTGGAGTCTACCTTCTTTCTAATGATTTCCATAAAAAATTTTCTATAATTTCAATATAAAATGAACTGCTCCGAAGTTATATGATGAGCATCGATTTTCTGTTACAATTTCTAACCAATCGTTAATGAATATTGCACCTACACAAGATTTTTTCCTGGTTCTCGAACAGAAAACTGAGACTGAATCCACGGAGCGCGATCCATATTTCAGTAAAAACTACAACATCGAAGATCAGGGATAGAACAAAAGTTTCTAATGTTTCTTATTTATTCTGAAAACTTTTGTAAACGCATTTTGATTTCAGCAGGCTTACTGCTGGTAGGAATGTTGATGTTGCTGTTGTTGTTGTAGGGTTTTAGGCGTATCAGCGACTAAGGCCATATTGCTCAGTGTGTACACTGCCTGAAAATTGCGTGTGTTGTGTGATCGATTTTCTGTTTGCTGGATGAAAGACCAGAGTTTATGGAAGGAAAAACCATGCTACCCTCACCTGAGACCGACTAACTCAGCCACGTTGTGATAACGGCCTAAAAATTCCTAATGTCGTCGACGGGACTCGAAATCAGGTGTTTTCCACCCGGTGAAGGGAGGATAGCGATTCTACCAACTTTGCCACCAGAGGATACTGGTGGAAATGTTAATAAGTGAAGAAATCCTATTTCTGCTTCGCTTAACATAATTGACATTAAGTTTTCTACTGACTTTCTTGGGATATTTGCGTCTTACTTACAGATCTCGCATTGAGTGTTTTTAAGATAGCGGTTTATCGTCACTGGAATAGGTAATTCCTTGGATTCATGTGGTAGCTCTACCAAGTCTCATGATGCATCGGAAATAAGAAACTTTTATGAGCATATTCGAAATAAAAATTCTTCTACCATAGTGCTCTTCGTTTTCCTGAGCTTCCACCAGGCGATTTCACAATATCAAGCTCAATTAATCTATTAAAACTGTTGCAATCTAGCCAGAAGTTTTTGTTGAAAACTAGTAGATTTTCCTTGTAAGCATTATTGTTAACGAAGTGTGATCATTCTTGCATTTAAATGCTAGCAGCTGAACAGAGTTGAGAGATGCTAGATTGGATAGATGTAAAACGAGGAACTGAAATTATCGTGAATATACTTACAAAAATACGACCTTTGACTGAACCAATCTGATGTATGCTCATAAAACGTAACATAAAAGTATATCAGCACTCTTAATATTTCGAAGACCCTCATGGGTAGTACAGTGGATATAACCACCATCTTCTCACAACGAATGGAAAAGGTCGGGGTTTGAATTCCATTAATGACGTGAGGAATTTTTATGATCTTTTTTCAGATCGTAGCTGAGTTAATTGATTTCAAGCGAAGGTTGCATGTCTTTTTCTCAGAAACTCCGGTTTTTTGTCCAGCAAACAGGCAAATCGATCATTTAATACACGAAATATACAGACAATATATTGACGCATTATAGCATTAGTTGCCTTTGCGCTAAGCAAAACACACAGAATATTTTAAAATATATGACATACAGGATACAAACTTTAAGCATAGCTTTTAAAATATTACAGATATATAGGAAAATGCAGTCATAACGAATTAGCGCCACTAAATTTTGAGTTCTGAAAGGATACGGGCTTCTTATAAAGCATAATTGAATCAAGATGATCACAAAGCTGCAAGCAAAGATTACATTTCTATTTGCCCTACGATTTACTGTAACCAGTTCTTCTCGATACGTGACCTATCCATTTCCATTTTAAGTGGCTTTTTCTTTCGATGATATCACAGACCTTAGTTTGATGCGAATCCATGTACATGTTTTTCGGTCTCTTTTGGTTATATTCAAAATTTGGCATTCCATATTTCTTTATGTGACCCCTCAGTCTTTGTAAAGCTTTGGAATTCAATGTCCATGTTTCACAACCATATGTTAGGACATTAATCAAAAAATTTGGATTTAGACAGAGTGGCAGGTTTGTCTTGAAGACTATATTAAGCTTTCCAAATGCCTGCAATCCCAATTTTATACGTTGTTCAATTTCCATCCATTGAAATTTCTTGTATAAGATACCTTTCCACTTCTAGTTCTTGCCTATCGGCCATGATTTTATTTGGTCTGGTAAATATGTTGAACATAACCTGTGTTTTCTTGATATTCATCTTAAAACCGAACTTCTTACTCTTATGCTTCAGTTCTTCAATGTTTTGCTGCAATTCTTCTGGATCATTGTCAAAGAGAAGTATGTGGATAGCTTTTAGGATCTGATATGTTAATTTTTTTTTCTTATGTTGGTATTATGAAGCAAACTGTTTTACAAACTGTTTTTCATTACTTCCTTATAGTATGAGCTGAACTCTCTCATTTGCAAATCGTAAGCGATTGAGATAATTTCCATTTATCTTGAGTGCTTTGTTATCCCAATTTAGCTTGAAAAAAAATTTATTCCAAACAGGCAGAAAACAATTTTGGAAACATTGTCTCCTTCTCGGACGCCTCTTTCTATGTTGATCTGAACTTTATCATTGTCTACCAATATTGATGTAGTCGCCTTTTCATATATAGATTGGAAAATATTGTCTACACCTTGGTTGATTATCGCTTTTTTTGTGACTGAGTCGAAAGCTTTTCCATAGTCAATGAAGGCTGTACATACTGAAAGGTTGCATCCATTCTACCTCTCTATAACTTGCTGCACTCTTTAGATGTGATCCATTGTACTAAAGCTACTTCTGAAACCTGTTTGTTCTTTGGGTTGTGCCGTATCAAGTACTGTGCCTATCCTTCTTGAAAGTATCTTTGTGAAAACCTTGTAGACAATTGGAAATGGGCTTATTGATCGGTAGTTTTTTAAATCTGTCTTTTGCAGTAGGATGGCTTCTGCATTTTTCCATGCTATAGGTACTTTGTTATGAAGAAGGCATTTTGAAAATAGTTTAGCTAGAGCTTTACGTACTGCCTGGCCTCTGGCTTTCAACATTTCAATAGTGACTTTATCGGATCCTGCTGCTTTGCCGTTTTTCATTGATTTTATAGTATCTTCTACTGCTTCCACCAAAATTTCTGATACAGCTTCTGCATCTGGTGTTGGATCCAGTTGTCCTTTATCCTTATAAAGATTTGAATAAAATTCTTCCACTCGTTTAAGTATATGTTATTAGATTTTTATTGTTGCGCCATCCTCAAGGTTGAAAGGCTTTTGTGTGTAACCATTTTTCGGTTTTCTTTCTTTAATCCTTGATTTTCTTCTGGTGTTCTTCTAGCGAGATCTCCGTTGAACTTGTGGTGCATTTCTTCTTTTATGCGCTCTCTTGTTGTTTGTTTGTTATTTGGTTTTTAGGAGCATTAGCAACTAAGGCCATATTGCTCCGGAATATGCGGTGGTCATTTCCTGAACCTCTCCGCATCCTCCGTATTTGGTGGTGACGGGCTCGAACCCCGATCTAATCAAGAAGCGTGTGCTACGCACTGCTGCTCCTGCCCACCTGGCTACGGAGGCGCCATGCGCTCTCTTACAGTCTTGCACATTTCTACATGTTCTACTGCGATTCTTACGTTACTACTTTGCTTCATTTCTCGTCTCTTTTTGATCATGGCAATTTTTGCTTTTGATATTCTGGTTGGTTTTTCTTATTTTACAGTAGGTGCAAAGGCATTAAGCATTGTCTACAATAGTCTTAAAGACTTTGCCATTTTCGGTTGACATATGTATCAGGAAGATCTTGCAGCACATGTAAACCATTGGACAGTTCTAGTTCAAAGTTTTGATTATTTTTCAATAGTCAGTGTCCACTTTCTTCACTTTAGTTAACTTGACCAATTCCTTTCGTTCTTTTTTTGCAATTAATTTTGATTTTTGCTCTTTTTCATCATGGCAATTGTAACCAATGGTCGATTCCACCATTAAAATAGTTCAAGACTGAGAGCAGTCCGTAAATATACGTTTATTGTTTGTTAGTATGAAGACAATTTCACCAGTAGTTCCAAAAGGCTTATATACAAATATATGAAATGTAATATATAATCATGAGTTTAAACATGTCGTAACAGTTGATAGATGAAAATAAAAATATAAATAAGTAGGATATGACAGATGCACCAAAACGCGCAAAGCAACAGTAAAGGATGCAAAAGTTTATACACTGAGTGATCACTGAATTATGACCACCTACCTAATACTTCGTAGGTCCTCTTTTTGCCCTCAGTACAGCAGCTATCCGATTTGGCATTGATTCAACAAGATGTCGGAAGTGTTCGGGAGGTATGACCAACCAAGCTGTGTGTAATGCGGTCAGCAGTGCAGGTATGGAGATGATTGGTGTATCCAGACGTCTGATACGCCTTTCCATAGTGACCTACAAGTGCTCTATGGGATTGATGTCGGGGGAGGGGGGGGGAGGAGTTCGGAGGCCAATCGATTTGCTGGAAGTCAGAACTGTGTTCCTCAGACAATTCCTGCACAACAAGTGCCCGCTGGCTCGGCGCATTGTCATCTTGGAAGACACCATCACCATTCAGGAATAAGTGTAACATAGCGGGGTGTGCACAGTCAGCAAGCAGCTGACGATAGCGGAGACCACTGATACGTTGTTCCACATACACCAGGGGTCCAAGTTACTGCCAGTGAAACCAGCCCCACACCATGCCTCCACCGGCCTGTACTTGTGATACCATGCATGATGGATGAAAAGCCTCATGTTGTTGACGCCAAATCCGTACTCGACCATCCACAGTGTGGAGTAAATAACGTGACTCATCCGACCAGCACACCTTCTTCCAGTCTTCTAACGTCCAACTTGTATGCTCTTTGCACCAGGCGAGTCTTTTCGCAGATGAACCTTGATTGAGAGAAAATGCCGTAGGAGTGATCTGCTGGTATAGCCCATACGTGCGAGCGTGCGACGCATGGTCATGCCAGATATTGTTCCAGGTTGGCCCATGTTGTATTGGGTAGTCAACTCTTGAACAGTGCTACGCCTGTTCGCCTTTACGAGTCGTCGGACCCAGCGCTCACCTCTAACATTAACCTTTCGCTGACCTTCGCTGTTTTGTCGTCGGGCCATTGTTTGACCATTTTGACGCCAGTCGTGGTACACTTTAACTATGGCGGCTCTCGCACACCTCACCAGTTCAGCCGTTTGGGAAATCGAGGCACCAACTCGTCGAGCATCCACAATCTGTCCTTTACCAAAGTCCGATAAATCCTTCCTTTTACCCATCACGCTCGGAATTTTACTACCTACTGAACCACTGACACCTTATCTGTGCTAAGTAGGTCGACTAACTCAGCACTCTCGTATCTCACGTGGTCAACGGGCCGCATTCAGGTTTCATAGGGGTGGTCATAATTCAGTGATCCCTCAGTGTATATGTATGTAGGAAATGATAGGTTTGATAAAGGTGCATAGATGGAAGTGAAAAATACACAAAGTGCCGAAAACTAAAAGGGTGAGGATAGCAGAAATATATGGTTTGTAAAAAAAGAGAAAGAATGTGAATATCCTATATGTTATGATGAAATAAGAAAATTATAGGCTGAATTGCAAAGCCAATTAGAGGTGAGGGAACTGTACAGTAAAATGATTAAACAAATAAAATAAGAGGTGAGATAGCTATCATCAGAAATGGGTGGGCAATTTAGCTATAAGTCGAAAAAAAGGGATAGCAAAAATGCAGAAATCTGATGTTAGCTAGAGTAAACATTGATACATGGTCAGGTACTTCACCAGGGTACTACACCTGACCATGTATTCCTGATACATGGTCAGGAGGTAACAAAAAAAAAAGTATAATAATAGATAATTAATTACAAAAATGACAAAATAAGACAAAATAAATAATCAAAAAATGACAAACATACAATTTCTTTTTTCAACCTATTATCCATTCTCTGCATAGGTTTAGCATTTGCTGCTTTTGACTGCACTAGATCACTTCCTCTCTTTTTTACATTTTTCTGTCTTCTTTTTATTCGATTCAACATATACGCTGCCCTACCATTAATATCCGTACACCCCTCCATGGATGGGGAAACAGGTCCTATGCAAGCAACACGTACAGAACCTGCTATAAATATTCACACTGGGCTTCGAACAGACAATTGCAAAAGTGGGCATGCAAGATGACACGTTTAACTAAATTACCTCAACGGTTCAACAGAATTGATCACCTCAACAAATGCTAGACGCCGATTAACATGGTGTAGGGAGCGCGAATCCTGGACTGTAGAGCAGTGAGATACAGTCCTATGGACAGACGAGTCGAAGTTCGCACTATATGGGTCTGATGGCCGTTCCTGGGTGTGGCGAATGCCAGGGGGAACAGTTCCTCCACCAATGAAGTTTGGTGGAGGCAGTGTCATGGTATGAGACTCCTTTCATGGTTTGGCTTGGGCCCATTAGTCGTTATCGACAAAACCATGAATGCTGTGCAATACCAGGACATTATGGCAATACTTCGGGGAGGGCCCATACCTGTATCAGCAAGACAACGCACCATGCCATACTGCTCGGGTTGTAACAGTGTTTGGGGACATGAGTGTGGAAAAGTTGGATTGGCCCAATACATCTTTGGGATGTATTGGATCGTCGGTACATGCACGTCGAGATCGCCCAGAGAACAAGGCCGAACTGGTGGCTGCGTTAAAGGCCGAGTGGAGGACCATATCACCTGACATTTATAAAAAGCTGGTTGAGAGTATGCCGCGAAGATTGAAGGCCGTCATAAAAGCAAAAGATTTCAGCACAAAATATTAAATGACACAATAAATGCTATTTTTTTGTCTAAAGACAGGTGTCCAGATATTAATGGTAGGGCAGTGTGTGTATATACGTACATATACACTGAGTGATCACTGAATTATGACCACCCCTATGAAAACTGAATGCCACCCGTTGACCACGTGAGCCTTTCTGATATAAAAATGGTTTTGTCTACTCTATAATGACTAATACAACATAATATAACATTAATGTAATGCATAACATTAAAGCAGGTACAGTGTACAATTAATATCAACATACACGAAAATTTTGGGTAAAATGAACACGTAAAACTACGTGGTTTTTATAAGAATTCGGCCAAAAGAAAAAAAAAAAAAATCCTGGCTTGCGAAAAGGGTGGACCAATAAACAGAATAAACTGGGAATTAGCACACGCAACCGTAATTAGTGTAATGTGATGCTAATTCTTGTACTAAATAACGTCTCATGAGATGAAAATTTCTTGTGGCTCCCTCTATTTGCGACTAATGAAATAAATAAAACTGTAGGCACTCGTTCACTCGTTCTGTGCGAGAGCGGAAATCTGTTTACAAATCTTCCTTAATATGCACTTTCGTATATTACTAAAAAATTATCAATGAGCATGACAGCACATTTTTAACAACCGTAACCAGATTTAATTTATTGGTTTAAGATAAAGCATCTTGCAGAATGTTATCCGAGAATAATTACTTGTAATAACTACACTATACTCTCAGAATATTCGGACACTAGTACCATTCAAAAAAACTAATATTTATTTAGGAAATCAATAATGATGAGTGTACTTTTGCCCTTATTGTGAGCCACAGCCATAGTGTGAATATATACTATTAATTTATGGTGATATATATTTGATATTTTTCTGCGGTCCTCCCTCAAAGTAATAGTTACACAGTCGAAAATGGGAAGAGTTATATTTCAGGCACGTTTGGCTTCTTTTTTTTTTAATTAAATGAATTTTTCTTTTTCTGTGATTAACAGAAGTGAAAAGTAAAAATAGTTATCTTTCTTATTAATTAATTACTAAGATTATAACTTTATAGAACACTTAATACAACTATACTCTTACATTTCTAAGATTAGCTGTTCAGGTTTTAATTACAGCTGTATAATATTTATTACTCTCCCCCGTTTCTTTTCTCTGTATATGTACACTCATGAGCCAAAATATTTTGACCGCCTACCTAATAACGTGTTGGACTGTTGAAACCCTAATTGGCAATGTTAATAATATCCGAAGAGATATGATGATGTTGGCATATAATTCAACTAAATTTTTTCTTGAATAAATATCTAAGCAACCATTTTTACCTTTTAAAGCATGCTTCAAAGATTGGATTTCTTGACATAACTCTGGCATCGATATCGCTGCTCCCGTCTTCGCCATTAAAATTCCTTCAAAGTGCTGCCATTTCGTTTCTATCGCACTTTCAAATAAATTCATGAAGTTTTCTGATTTTAGAATACAATGAAAAGTCAATAATATTTCATTCATCTGATCAAATCTTTGTCGTAAGCTAACGATAGCTACATCGATCATTATATTTAAAAAATCCGTTTCAAACCTTTTGGTTGGATCAATAGAGCATTCATCTGATGAAGTTTCACAGGTAAACCCACGCTTTTTTTGTGGTAACCTGGACTTCTGGCAACACTGACGGTACTTCCAACTCAGTTGCAATGTCTATACCTTAATCCATACACAATTTAAATCCTGATGTTCTTAATTCATTTAGCTGACTAAGAGCACCTTCTATCAATATAATTGCAGTGTTCATATCAATTGTACTACTTTGCATGCTTTACTTACTTTATTTGTAATACTCAATATTTCCTACCAAACTACACTTATAATAAATTTAAGAGAAGTAATTTCTCTTATCAAATCTTGTATTGCAGAAGGCAATTTGGCATCTTTTCCTTTGGCCTGTTCCTTGATTTCATTTAATGCAGTTGCAATATCCGTAATTGATATCGTACTGCTTCAACAGCTTTTATCTTTCCTTCCATCTTGTTTCTTGTAGAGATTTCACAGTAATATCCCACCTGCTTGGCAAAGCAGCACAAACCGTGTATAATCTTTGTAATGTTCCAAAAAATAATTCTGCTTTTTATGTTCCGACACATGAAACATAAAAAGCTCTTCTATCCTTCTTGTAAAATTCTTGCTTGTACTTCATTTGTCCCAAAAAATTTCCAATATTTGGTTCAAATAATTTTTCATTGCTTCCTCTCAGTGCCAAATTTCGTGAAGCTAAAAATTTAATTATCTCAATCACTCGTTCCAGAATCATTCTCCAGTGTTTTTATTATTATATATATTTTTTAATTTCTCTATCAAATTTTGATTTACAACATCTATAATTTATTGGATTTTAATTGGACGTCTAATTCCATCCACTGTTGCATGCATATTTTATGATAGTTCTCATGCGAGCTGAAACCTTGTGAATGACACCAAGAACAGAAATCAGTAGTTTTCAATAAAATATTTGCATGACAAAATAATTTTCAGCAAAAGCAGAAAATGGCGTCCTTTTTTCCCCAAGTTTTTTCTAGCTTTTCGCCATTTTTAAAGTCCTGAAACGATGCTCAGTTGAAAACCATCGGTGATAAGCACCAATGGGATAGGTTTTGAAGAAAGCGAACAGTTTTAAATATATATCTGCATTAAAACTAGGTTTAAATAATAAAAATAGGCAAAAATTAATTTCTTTTAACATCTGATTATAAAATAAATAAATTTATTGTAATATAAATAAGCCAATATTGAATTTTTTTGTACAATGAAATTATTATATTAAGAAACAACCATTTTTTTATATTTAAAAATATTAAAATATCATCGGAATTCGGGCCCCCTGTATTTCCAGGCCCGGGCGGCCGCTCGTACCTAGGTACGACACTGATTCTGCGATTAGGTGTATGTTCATCCGACAGTCTTGGCGCACAATCTCCCGAATTTTTTCATCATTCTCGTCTGTCGTTGAGGTTGGTGGTCTTCTTGTCTTTGTGGACATCTTCCCGTCACTCTCTAAACAGTTTGTCTATTCGTACACACGTGGCTGACTCATTTCATCAACGCACACGTTCTGCAAAGTCAGGGGTGAAGTCACGGGCTTGAACCCCTGAGTGACAGGGGTTCAAGCCCGTGACTGCTTAATACGGTACTGTTTCTTGTATTCTGTCTATCTTGTGAACTCCTCCGACCGTTTGGTCGTCCCGGAGTATAAACAGAAAATTTAAATTTTTTATCATGTTCTTTCCGTTCAGCAATAGTGTCAGCGAACACAAAATTGCTCTACAAGCCACACATCAGTTAACTAACCTAGCCAACTTCCTGGCTTCGACTGGTATTGAAATAAACCCCCTCAAAACGGCCCAGATATCCGTCTCCCGAAAGCATAAAAAGTAAAACATCACTATACTTTTAAATGGTCAACCCATACAGAAAGTCGAATATCACAAGGAACCCCCCCCCCCGGGGGCTCACATCTGGTGAGCATGGGCGGCTTGGCAAACCCAGTGTTCTGAGCTGGATATCATCATTCTTCTCTTTCTTGGTGATTCTCTTCTACTTTTCTCTCTCTCTCTCTCTCTCTCTCTCTCTCTCTCTCTGGGTAATTCATAATTTTTTTTTTTTTTTTTTTGCCTGGTGCGGGATAAGTCTCAGGCTGCCTTGCACCATATGGCTAATAATAATAATAATAATAATAATAATCTAGGAATTACCTTGGACAAGTCATCCTTCAAGGAACATTTTACTACCTTACTACCACAAATACCCTTGCCGCCATCTGGCGTTCAAGACAGGAATTAACTGGGGTCCATAATGCTCCTGATGAAATAATATACTGTTAGGTGCGCTGCTCCAGTTGCCTTATACGCTTCGGTCATTTGGTCATTAGCTCCAGAAACGTATGTTAAAACCTTCCTAAGCATTCAATATCGACTTCTTAGGTGTTTAAACCGAATCTTCCAATTTCCCTTCACTGTATCAAGAGGCATTCTGTATGCAAATATGGAGTGAACATCCTGGTTGTTTATTGTTATCAGGACAAATATTCATATCCTGGCGAAGTTACTGACAGGTTATTATTATTATTTGGTTTTTAGGAGCATTAGCAACTAAGGCCATATTGTTCCGGGGATATGCGGTGGTCATTTCCTGACCTTTCCGCATCCTCCGTATTTGGTGGGCACGAGCTCGAACCCCGGTCTAATCAAGAAGCATGTGCTATGCACTGCTGCTCCTGCCCACCTGGCTACGGAGGCGCCTACTGACAGGTAGATATGACACGCCATCAGGGCCGGTGTTATCATTAGGCAAAATAGGCAGCTGCCTAGGGCGCAGTACTGACCTCAGACTACACTTCCCTTGGAGTCTGGGCCGCTGACTTCATGATTTGCCTAGGGCGCCAGTCTCTGGCGGATAATTTAGCGCCGGCCCTGGCGCCATCCCTATCGAGCATCATCTCGCACCCACGAAGTCTGAGGCAATCATGCAGTCCCCAAATCAAGCCACTTCTCTTTAACCTAATCTCCTTGAAAAGTATTAACAGAATGTTCTTGCTTAAATTGAATCCTGAACCAGTTTCAAGTGCACTGTGAAAAAATTATGCTCCACTAAGACCTAAAGCACGACTACCGTTCAACAAACAACTGAATCACATCAGTGCTAACTGGAACATGAAGTGGACACTCTCTTTGGAGACACTCAGCATGGTGGACTTTTTTTTTTTTCACTAAACTGTCAATATTTATGTAAATTTATTCTCTGAGTTGTAAATTTTTTATCCCCTCTGGCTTACATGCGTGCAAGGGGCGATTGTAATAGCAATCAATTGAATAAATAAATTATCTAACAAAAAAGAAAAAAAAGGAAAATGTCTAAAAAAACTGGAAAATGGCACGGATAAATATTTAGGGGTAGTTCTGTTAAATTGCATTTTACATTGTTTTCTTTTCTTCATTTTCCCCTTCATTTCTTTGCATTTCATTCATTAACTCTCTGTTGTACTTCTCAACTAGGGTTGCCAGACGTACCCCATTTCGGGATATAATACCTCTTTTTTTGGAATTATATTTCCAAGATACCCCTTTTTTAAAATTTGAAATGGGGATATTTGAAAAAAGCAGAAATCATAAAACACCCTGTTTAGATGATTATTAATGAAGAAAGAATTAACTGACGATACAGTTATTGATCAAATGCGTCCTTGCTTTGCTTACTTTTATTCTACTTGACTTCTTTTTTATTTCATTGTAATATATATATATATATATAAATTTTTTGTATTATTAATAATCAGAAGAACAGTATTAATTAAATTCTTAAAACGACAATTTTAAACTTTAAATTTTAAATTTTACGTGTATTGAAATAATCATAATGAAATCTCCAATTATATAAACCAACCTTTCCCGAAGCACATGAAAGAGAGGAAAAATTCGCTCAAATGAAAGTATTGCTAGGTAAATATTTTCTTTTTGATAAAATAAATCAGGTTTATTGATTATGTATTGTAAACAATTATGTAAAACATTTGATGTTATTATTTATAAAAGTTTCCTTTAGTATTTATTATTATTATTAGCCATATGGTGCAAGGAAGCCTCAGGCTTATATTATACCAGCAAAAAAAAAAAAAAAAAAAAAAGAAATTCCCGTGTTACCCTGAGCGAGAGAGAGAGAGAGAGAAGTAGAAGGGAATCACTAAGAAAGCAAGAAAGAGAAGAATGATAATATCCAGCTCAGGACCCTGGGTTTGCCAAGTCCATACTCACCAGATGTGAGCCCCCGGGGATAAATATATCTCTTGCAATCAAATTTTCCGAATTAAAGCACAGGCTTTAATTCTATATTTTGTAAAAATCAACAAAATATAGAAATAAAATATTTGTTACTATAATTATTCGTTTTTTTTTTTTTAAGGTATAATGCGAATACCTCGAGATCAAATTTTTAATGTGATCACTCTATTCTCAATCCATATTTTTTCTACAATTTAAAATATTTTCAAATCGTGAAGGTCAAGAGCGAAAAGAGTTCATATTAAGTGCACACAAATGTATATATAACATGTGTTTATTAAATGGACACAAAAATGTATACATAATTCAATCGTAAATATCCGTCAATTAGCGGACGTAACGTTCCTTTACTTTCAGTGGGCGTACGGAGAATGCGATTTAGCAGCGATTGACGACAAAAGCTGTGCAGATAACAGGTTCTTCGCATTTGAAAAAATATGGATGCCAATAACTGTCTCTTCAGTATGTGTAAAGCAGATGCCAAAATATATTGTTTCTCTAGTTATATTTTGACAGAGCTAATGGCTAAAATGTAAAATAAGGGTAAAAACAAACAAAGAGAAAGATAAACGAACTCTATCATTACCAAATAGTACAAGAGGTCAGTAACCTGCCATACTTCCCAGATAATATCACATTTGGAGGACAGCTTTCATTTTCCTAAAATTCCCGTGTTACCCTGAGAGAGAAAAAGAAATTCCCGTGTTACCCTGAGAGAGAGAGAGAAGTAGAAGGGAATCACCAAGAAAGCAAGAAAGAGAAGAATGATGATATCCAGCTCAGGACCCTGGGTTTGCCAAGCCCATACTCACCAGATGTGAGCCACCGGGGATAAATATATAACTCTTGCAATAAAACTCTTGCAATAATGATTTTCTTTATTACTGGATAATGCACCAATATATTTTCTCAACATTGATATTTGACTACTTATCATTCCGTAGAATAACTGTTTGTGAACTTGGACACAAGTGGCTTTATTTCTAAAAAACTCTAGTTAGTATTAGTAGTGTAATATTATGCAAGGAAGCAAGCTTAAAAAGCATCAGCCAAAAAAAAAAAAAAAAACCTTTCCACATCACCCGTCTAATTCCTCCAATAATTTGTCTAGTTCTTCCTTGAATTTACTCACTTCTACAACAGACTAAAGTTTGATTCAACAACTACCCGCTAAGCAAACTTCCGTACATTTATCCTGCAACGATCCTTCCTTAATTTGAATTTACGTCCCTTCACTAGCGTAGTCTGAGCAATAGGGACAATGCCACGAGCATTGAGCTTAATCAATTTATTCAATGCCTTAAACATCTCAATCAGATCATTCGCAGGTTCTTAGACTATAAACAGATGCTGCAATTTGCAGAACTGAAACCTTTCTTGGTAAGACCACCCATTTCTTTCATTCACCAATCTCGTGGTCCTTCTCTGCACCCGTTCAGCAGACCTGCATCCTTCCTAAATGAGACTGCATTCAGTACTCAAGATGTGGCATGCCTAACCATGGCGTTGTATAAAGGGACAGTCACCTCCTTATCCTTGCTAGCAAAGTTCCTGTATACCATTGACAAAAGCCAGAGCTGTTCTGGTAGCAGTAGAAAACTTCTCACAGCACAGCTCAGAAAATTTCCTATTTGACTGCACAATAGTCTAGGTCTTTTTCATTTTCCACTAAGCTGAGTATAGTAGCACATAGTTGCTACATTAATATGGGATTACTACAATCCATATGCAGCACCTTGCATTTGACAATGTTAAACTTCATCTACCATTTCTCAGCCCATCTTGCTGCAGTAGCTTACGTTGATTACTGCTAACCTTTGTATCTTCTGCAAACTCAGACATTCAGCCTGACATACCTTCATCAATAAATATAGAAAATAAAAACGGGCTCAGCACTGAAACCTGGCGACTCCATTAATAACATTAGTTCATGAAGAGCAGTGTCCATTAATAACCAATCTCTGTCTTCTCCCACTCAACCATCCATAGCAGTAACTCACCCTTAATGACACACTGTTCCAATTTGTACAGCAGTCTTCTACGTGCAACAGTATCCAAAGTTTGCCTGAAATCAAAGTACAGTATATGATACAAAAATTATTTTTTGCATCCAGTTTCCTTGTTACTGGGTCATAGTGTCCAGATGGTTAGACGAGATGGCTACTTCACAAATCCATGTTGACTGCAGTATAATCACATTAGTCTAGAAGTTAAAGAAGTAATTCTTTAACTAGAAACTTCATTATTTTCCGAGGAACAGAGGATTCTTAACCTTATAGGCCTATTACTCACGTAACCTTTAGGGATACATTCGCATGTCTCCAGTACATAAGCGATCTCCGCCACCCCGAATCCAAAGATGGAGGATGTTCAAAATAATGGTTATCATAATGGGCAGTTTCTTATTTTCACTAATCTAATACGAGTATAGCGCAGTCAGTAGAATCGCTGTCCTCCTCACACAGTGTAAAAAAAAGACCTGAGTTCGAGTTCTGTCGATGACGTGAGGTCACCTTTTCACAAGGTGATCGAGTTGGTCGCAGAACATTTGTAATTTACAGACAGCATATACCGAACAATATTGATATGTTCCAAAAATATCGATAAAAAATTCTGGGACGTATTATAACTCTTGAAATAAAAAAAACAAGAAGTATAAATTTTAATTTAAAAAAAATAGCTATGAATTTTGAATGCCCATTTATTAAAATTCACACTATCATAGCACCATAACTGCAGCCCTGTTTGTATACACACTATCCTCTCAGAACTATTTGGTACTCCTCCCCTCCTGAGATTGGTGATTCAGATACTTATGTGATTCATACCAGGCATATGCATATTAAAAAATGGATATAGAATACACTGTTTAACAAAATTAACAGAACATACAGAAAACGTGGTGCAACTCGTGCAGCTTACGATGAAGCAGGAGAAATTTGGTATGGTCATGTAACATAGAATAATAATGAAATGAGGAGCCAGAAGAAACTGCAGACAGGTATAAGTAACATTTATATGGGTTGTATAACAATTACGAAAAAGAGCCGACCGGGCTAGCCGAGTGGGTAAAGTACCTACCCGGCAACCCAAAGGTCGCGGGTTCGATTTCCGCCTCGGGCTTGGATCAAAGTACTGCAAAAACCTTGGGAGGTGCAATATGGCCACAGAAGCCGATGCGCCAACAACTACCAAATCAAAAAAAAAAAAAAAAAAAAAAAATTACGAAAAAGATGACATTACAGGAGTCAATACAAGATGCTCAAAAATATAGTCACATGACATCAGTACAGCGTATGATCCCTACAACAGCTAAACACGCCTGACAGCAGTGAACCATGCTCAATATAAGGGTGTCCATAAGATTCTGTGGAAAAAAATCCCATTCTTCCAACAGTGCAGACCTTAGCTCACCAAATGACCGAGGCATTGGTAGTCGGCATTCAATGTAACGGCCAAGGGCATCCCACACGTTTTATTGGTTTTAAGTCTGCTAATGGTGCTGGCCACAGCAGTCATTGGATATCTTCAGTTTCAAGATGATCCTCCACCACTTCAGTCCCATGTGCAGTGATGTTATTGTGCATGAAAATAAAATCTGGGCCAACCGCACCCCTAAAAAGTTGCACAGAGGTTCGAGGAACTGTTATCAGTACCTCTGTACAGTTAGTGATGTTAGGTGGAGATGGACATTAGTCTGAGAGCCACCATAGACAGGGTACACATACATACATACATGTGCAGTTACAGTATCCCTAGCAAAAATATGAAGAGGGGTGGGGCTTCGGTGTCCCTTTCTCTGATGTTGGAGGGATGGTATCGCATTCGATGTCTCCAGATGAAATAACGTCTAGAATCTACAGGCTAAAATGGGACTGATCAGAGAACAGAACTGTACCCCATTTTCAAGTCACATTATTATTATTTTTTTATTATTATTATCTGTTTATTTCCATAAGGAACCACCCCGGGACGGCAAAGTGCCAGGAGGGTGCTAAGTACATATCAGGGTACGAGATACTACGTGCAATTGGTTACATATACTGTACACGTAGTCTCGTCCCAAAATATTTTGTACACATTTTATGTTTAATACATACATTTTATGTTTAATACATACAGTATTTACACATTTATGATTGTGTACCAACATTATACAGCTCATATATTTACAATTCACTAATTCCACATATAACTTACCTATTTACATAACTGTTATAGAAGGTGTATTTTTTCGGCCAACAATTATTATTGTTGTTAAAGTAGAAAGTTTCTCTTTTACTCTCAATTCTTTGGTACTTTGCAACCGATTCATATTTCGGTAAATCTGTACGAATTCTGGAAGATCTCTTTCCGGTATGTTGCATCTTCACACAGTTTTTCACACATGTTCTTGGAACCAGTTTCAACGAGCTCTGCAGTGAGTTCCTTGCGTCGAGTTCATTTGAATTGAGTCTTAACACAGTTTAGTTGGAAATGTTTTCACCTGTGGCCACAGCCACCTCAAGAGACAGTTGATGACACGACATCATCAGTTCCATCTTGCGGTTAGAGCCAGATAGCAGTCTGTTCGTGTTGATGTAGCCCTCAGGTGACCTTGGCCAGCTACCCTTGTAATGGTTTTCTGTCTCCTAAAACTGCTTCCACAGCACCGAGATGACACGTGACGCATTAAGCCAACATGCCACCTCCACCTGTGATTGCCCTGCTTCAAGTCATCTCCAATGGTCTGCCATCTCAAAAAATCATCTAAACGATGACTTGACAACCTGAGATGGAGATGTGGCTGTCCCAATGAGCAAGCCAAAAATGGGAATGAAGTGATGTGGTCACAACCCATGAACCTGTATTTTGATAGGCATGAATAATTTGCATAATGTGAGGCTCTGTAAGGTGATGACAAGTAAGGTAGATCGATTTTCATTGGATACTCGGAATTTGCATTCCAGGATGCCTATAATATCAAATAGTGACACTGTTCACAAAATATACTTATGAAAAACATTTTGTTCTGTTAATTTTATAATCTGATGATAGATGTGTTACTCTGATATCATCAGCTGTATCAGTAGCATCAGATGTGATGTGGGAGGCATCAGTTATTTACTGATGCCTGCCACATCGCACGGCTTGTACTTTCAAAATTCAAGTGTGTGCAATCCTGTGAAAAGGTAGATAAAAAATGATATAATAGGTAAACAATCTGACAGGTGAAGAAAACTGGATGCGCGATAAATCATGATTATTCAAGGATAAGGTAATAGTCCTTGAACACTCCATACAAAACTTGTAATCAGGCTGTCAGATGTTAAAAGGCGTGTCTATAAGTGTGCACATTATCAATATAGAGCCAGACGAAGCCCTAGTGTTTTTGGCACTCCTAAGCAAAAATGTATTTGGCACACTTGAGATACTTTTATTAAATATTATTATAATAAAAATGTTGAATTTCAGCATGCATGCCCAGATGTTGGCATCCACGTGCCCTGCTTACCAGGCTTGCCATGTTCTACCACCCCTGAATAGAGCATTTTAGAGAGCATAGGAGCTGCATCTCATAAGCCCACATAATATCAGTCAATGCAAAGGGAAATTTAGAGTGTTGTTTCACTCACAAAACCTAAATTGTTATGGAATAATTAACATGGATATGCAATGATATTCATGCTGAGTTTGGATCTTGAGAATGACTAGAAAAAGGTACAGTACACTAGCAAAATAACGGCACAGTGCGATCGGATGTATACATACAGCGGAGATGTCTTGCAGTCAGTGGCGGATTACCCATTAAGGCAATGAGGCACGTACCTATGGGCCCCAGGCTTTGGGGGCCCCCAAGCCAAGACATTTTCCTATAGTGTTTCAAAATAGATTAATGTTTTCAGTAAACATCATAAAAATCTTGATTAATTTAAGCGAAAATTTAAGCAAAAAATTCAAAAGTACAAAATTTCATTTATTTGCCACCTAACTTTTATTTTTTATTCTTTTTTTTTTATTATTTTTTTGGGGGGAGGGGCCCCAAATATAATTTGCCTAGGGGCCCCAACTAACCTTAATCCGCCACTGCTTGCAGTGCTGAGAAAAAGAAAACGGGAAGTCACGTGATTACTGTATTTGTTTATGTTCACCATTTTCAAAGTCAATTCTGTACTGATATCATGGATTATACTGCTGTTTTACATTTATTTTAAACTAAAAACTCCTCACTATGACTCCCAAGTTAATAAACCTTATATAGAGAAAAAAAGAACAACAACATTAAAGTGACAAACTTGATATAATGCAAACTATTACATTAGGGTCACCGGGAATGTTAATTCATATTACCCATCTGTATTGTCTGTAAATTGCGTGTGTATTCTCTCTCTCTTTTTTTTTTTTTATGTAAACCCCAAACACGAGAGGTATTAGAACCTATAGTACTTAGTACCGTGCTTGGGTTGGAGGTCGAGAAGACAAAAGAAGATATTTGTTGACATTGGACTTGAACTTCTGTAGACTGTAATTTTCAGGAAATACTTGTGTTGTTCCAGAAAACAGCAGTTGAGTGAATAAACGAGGAAGATGAAAAGTTGGTTCTATGAGTTTAAAATTGGACAGTAAATGGATGTTGGTGGCACGTGTTTGGAGTGTTTTGAAAGAGAGAGCGGGAATTATAGAAGCCAATTCAGAAGAACAGTGCCCATGAAAATATCTGTAGAACAGGCATGCAGCAGAAACAGAACGTCTATGAGACAGTTAGTGGAGAGACTCTGTTAGAGATCAATCATTAATTAACCTAACTGCGCTCTCTGAACGGAATCAAGAAGCCTGAGAGAGGTTTTGGGGGCACCCCAGATGTGAGAACAATATTCCATGGTAGGGCGAATTTGCGATTTGTACACAGCTGTTTGAAAGAAAAGTAACGCCAAGAGCGAAAGAGAAAACCAAGTTTTTAAGATGCAGAGGAAGCAATATTTGTAATGTGCTTGTGCCAAGAGAGATTAGGAGTCAGGGTAATACCAAAAGGAGATATATTATTTTGCCCAGAAATCGAAGTGTCACCAAAGATAAGCATAGGAGCAGAAGAATCCTTTTTGCGAGATATAAAACAAGCGAGTTTTAGAAGGATTGAAATTAACTAAGTTGTCTTTGCCCACACTGGGAGAATTACCTTGAGATCGGCATTTAAGGAATTGGTAGCAGATTTTCGAGAAGTTGAAGCTGATTGAGCAGGGCAAGGTTTCTCAAAATTGGAAGTGGAATGCAACGTGCTATCATCGCCAAAACTATGGATAGGATTTCCAGTCAATGAAAGAAGGTCATTAATATACAAGAGGAAAAGAGTGGGGAAAGAACTGAACCTTGGGGGACATCGGCATTAGTGGAGAAGTTAGAAGACAGAGAGCCATCTACCATCACCCTCAGTGAGCGATCAGAGAGAAAACTGGATAACCAATTACTAAAAACAGTTGGCAAACCATAAGATGGAAGCTTGTTTAGAAGACCTTTATGCCAAACACAAACGAAAGCCTTTGAGATGGCAAGAGCAACTACTTGTGTTTCACCGAACCTTTCCATTGAATCGGTCCATAAATGGGTAACATAAGCCAGAATATCACCAGTGGATCGACACTGACGGAATCCATGCTGGCGACCGTTGATCAGACGGAAGGTTTCTAGGTAGTTTAAGAGTTGGCGGTTAATTGATTTCTCCATTACTTTAGAAAGAGTAGAAGTAATTGCAATGGGACGATAATTGGATGGGAGGGATTTGTCACCCTTTTTAGGAACTGGCTGGATATGAGGAAATTTCCAAGCAGAAGGAAAAACACCTTTGGAATAAGAAAGGGAAAAAAGGCGACAAAGAACAGGAGTAATTTAAGGAGCACAGGTTTTGAGCAAGTGGAGAAATATCATCGGGACCTGGATCTTTCTTAGTATCAAGATTCGTCAAAATCCTTCTGACATCCTTTTGACGGAAGACCACAGGAGGCATTGAATGGATCGTGTTGGGAATGGCGGGAGGTGTTTTATCAAGATCATTAATACACGAGTTGGAGGAAAAATGGGATGCTAGCAAGTCAGCTTTATCCTTGGCTGAAGTGACAACAGAACCATCTGGTTCGGATAGAGATGGGAGCAGAGATGGGCAAAAGTTGCGGCCAATAACTTTGGCAAGAGACCAGAATGCTCGGCTACCATTAGGGCAAGAAGCAAGTTTTCTACTCTTAGCCTGTTCAAACTCTAGTTTGGACTGATTAATAACTGATTTACAATTGTTGCGAGCTTTGGTATAGGCAGAAAATGAAACTGAATTAGAAACAAGCCAATTACGATATGCAACGTTCTTCTCTTGAACAGCCTTGGCACATTTATTGGAAAACCAAGGTTTAGATAAAGGACGAGATTTTAAAGAGGAGTGTGGGATAAAGGATTCCATTCCTGCAAGAATAATTTCACTGACACAATCTGAGCAAACGTTGACATCAGAAGTTTTGAAACAGTAATCCATGGAAAAGAAGAAAGGAAATCTAGCAGGTCATCCCATTTTGCGTTCTTGTAATGCCAAACAATACGAGGTTGGGAATAGCCATAAGATAAAGGCCTCCACTGGAGAAGACGTTTTCGTTTTTGGTTTTTAGGAGCATTAGGAACTAAGACCATATTGCTCAGGGATATGCGGTGGTCATTCCCTGACCTTTCCGCATCCTCCGTATTTGGTGGTAACGGGCTCGATCCCCGGTCTAATCAAGAAGCGTGTGCTGCGCACTGCTGCTCCTTCCCACCTGGCTACAGAGGCGCCCACTGGAGAAGAGACAATCACCAAGTTGTGATCTGAAATGCCTAAAGGACCTCTCACTTGGACCGTGTACTTAGAAGGGTTGTTTGTGAGAAAAGGGTCAAGCGTGTTGGCTCTATGGTTACGATTGTCGGGTATTCTTGTAGGTAAATGAACAATCTGTGCAAGGTCATTAGTAATTGCAAAAGCCTCAGCATCTCGACCAGCTGGGTCGGTGTGAATAGAAAACGGAAGCCAGCTGGAGTTTTGAACATTAAAATCACCAAGGAAAATTACCTCTCTGTTAGACTGCAGAAAGTAAAGTTGCAAAGAGAGGAAGTTTAAAGAGTTCCAAGTGATTAGTGGAGTTGGGAGAACGGTAGAGACAACAGATGAATTTTAAACGAGGTAGAGAGATTTTAAGCCAGAGAAGATCAAAAAGAGTAGATTCCAAATTGCCAAGTCTCTGACAGGGAATATCAGAATGGACATATGCACAAGTACCACCTCTGAGGCGAAAAGAATCGTACAGCGAATAATTTGGGCAACCGAGATGGGCAGTAGTTGAATCAACTGATAACTGAGATTCTGTCAGAAAAAGTACATGGGGTTTGGCAGACGACAAGTGGAAATGGACATCGTTGAGATTAGAATTGAGACCACATATATTTGTGAAATGAATTTAGGAAGTGTTTGGGAGGTTTAGATCTTTTCGCAGATAAGCTTACTCTATTAGTTTGACAATTCAATGTGTATTCCATAGTAAGAAAAAGTGGGTGGGACATGCTGTATTAAAGTAATGAAATTTTTGGATATGCCGTACACGTGGTAAGAATATTATTATTATTATTATTAGCCATATGGTACAAGGAAGCCTGAGGCTTATGCTGCACCAGACAAAAAAAAAAAAAAAAAAAAAATTCCCGAGTTACCCCCTGTGTGTGCGTGTGAGAGAGGGATAGAGAGAGAAGTAGAAAGGCATCATCAAGAAAGAGAAGAATGATGATATCCAGCTCAGGACCCTGGGTTTGCCAAGCCCATACTCACCAGATGTGAGCCCCATACCCAGATCCTTGACATAATGTAGCCTCGACAATGCCCCCCCCCCCCGCATACACACTACTTGGACTCCCTCCAGTCACTATCTGGCAGAGTAGAGGTAGCAAGATTATACTTTAGCTGATCCGGAAGTCTCCTAGAGAGTTACCAATAGGTTCGGTCCGGTGTACTAACTAGCAGCAGGTCTGTGAACACCATTTTAGAGCGATACCCTCGAAATGTAAGGAAGATTGGATTTTGCCACGATGTTCATTATAACCTCAAAAGTCATCAATCATACTGCATGATGGAAGAGATGGGGAAGGGTTGACCAGAACTTAGCTCTGGCGACTAAACATGGGTTCCACTACTTCAAGCCTCCAATAAGCAAAGTGGTGGTATTGCACCAGTTGATGAGTCATCTACCACCTAGTACTGCCTGGTAACACAGAGGGGCGGCATTTCTCCATGTGGTGTGGGCGCCACACCTCGACCCCTGCTTACGTTGGTTCACACCTGGGTGGTCATCCACCATGTGCTTGAGCATGGAGGTTATACCCAGGATTACTAAGTCCCACAATTGTGAAGGTGCAAGCAGATGATTTGGCTGTAACAGACCGTCTGGACTTCGCCGAAATTGGGTCCACTTGAACTGAGTGTCACCCGAATATCAGTTCCATCAGCATTTTAGACTCCCAGGTAGCAAGTACAGCTTGTCTGGCATATCTGAGAGAATGTCTGTGACAACCTCAAGACCTCAATTTGCCTGTTTTGCAGGATGAAAAACCCGTTTCTGGGGGGGGGGGGGACCTTGCTATCTGCACGAGACCAATGAACTCAGCCGCGGAGTGAAAAAAAGCCTATAAAAGTTCCTTGTATCATCGACAGGATTCGAACCTGGACCTTTTCCACTTAGTGTGGGAAGGACAGGGACTATACCACTGTGCTAACTGCGCAGACTAAACTTGGTATGATAAAGAAAATAGAACGGGGCATAAGCAGAAGTGTATTAACGGCAGAATATAACAATGGAGCGTCAACATGTTTATTTTTTTATGTGCAGTTAATAAAATTGCATTCTTAATCTATTTCTTATTTTCCTGCATTAAATATATTAAAAATAAAACTTTCTAGATAATGGCAAAATCTAAATGATGGCACCTCAAATCCTTGATGGTGCTGTTATTTCGAGAGTCTACTGTATCTACTGCAATGCAATGTGACAACAGTGAAGTTCAGAGAGAGAGAGAGAGAGAGTATCATATTGAAGTGCTGCTTCTCATGGTTTGAACTCAAACTGTTAAGTTTCAGTTCGAACCATGTTTTACTAATAATGTTTCAAAACATTTTGCTATAATGGCAAAAGAAAATATAATTCAATGTTCAGTTATGTACGTTTCTGATTCTGACAACTGTATCATTTAACTGCTAATTCCTTTTCTTCTGACACAATAGTTTCATAAAGCCAACTGCGTGGTATACAGGGCCGGACAAAGATATTTCCATGCTAGAATGATTTTTTAGCACCCTTTACTAAGGATATAGATATTTTTTGCCTCATTGTTCTTCTGTTTTTGGCCCACCTTAAAGAATGGTGCATCTGGGCAAGGGCCCTGCTAGCCAGTGCCTTGATCTGGCACTAGTGGTATGTATCTGGTTGGAGGAAATAGGCTCCAAAAGCAGTTCATCATAAAGGTGTTGGTTATTTGGTTTTATGGAATACTTCATGGGGAGGGGAGAGAATCCTATTCCTGCCTTATATTGAACAACTGCTTGTTTGTTGTTTGTTATTTGGTTTTTAGGAGCATTAGCAACTAAGGCCATATTGCTCTGGGGATATGCGGTGGTCATTCCCTGACCTTTCCACATACTCCGTATTTGGTGGTCACAGGCTCGAACCCCAGTCTAATCAAGAAGCGTGTGCTACGCACTGCTGCTCCTGCCCACCTGGCTACGGAGGCGCCTATAAAAGTGTTCTATAGCAGTCATAAAATGGAACACGCTTCTTGATTAGACCGGGGTTCGAGCCCAAGGTGAAGCTAATACAGTTACTTTGCTGTGAATTTTGGGGTCGCCGAAATTTACAGCAAAAAAAGGAGCAATGGCACCAAATTCAATCTTGTTGCTATCGTGAACTGGTTGAGGGCCTTTCACAATGGTTCAATGCTATCAATCATCCCAAAGGAATTATTAATTTCTTTAACAAATTACAATTTCTTTAACAAATTACAATTTCTTCCACATTACTAATTTCTAAATACTTTTGAATACTAGTAATACTGTATGAATATATGTGATGATAACAGATGAGTGTGTGAATACAGGGTGGGTATGACATACAATACTGGTGTCTCTGTGTCGCCACTCTGACTGGACATAAAAATACATTCCTCGATAAATTTTGAGAGCTACCCAAACAGACAAGGGTGGGTGGGGGTTGAAGTGTTCCCAGCTCATATAGAGGATAAAGGGGAGAAAAAAAAACTCCAGAAACCTGATGGTTTTAATGAGAGATTTCATATTAATCATTAAATTTTTAAGATTATTTATGAGTATTAAAAAGCCTAATAAAACAAAGAAAAGGAAAATTAATCAAAAAAATAATCAAATTTTTATTTAAAAATTATTCATGAATAAAATTTAAATCATTAGGCATTTTTTTTTAATTTAAAAGCAGGTAGCAAAGGATATATTAGTTTTTCTTAAAAAATAGGAATGGTTGAGACAAATATGAGGATGGATCAAAGAGTAAAAGTATGTGTTTAAAATTAACATCTGTACATCAGAACACTGCATTTTTTGTAATAGATAGGTGGGCCAGAACAAGATTTGTTTGCCAGGAGCAGCAGTTGATGATAATTACCAACATCAGATTTTATTAAGGGAAAGGGAAGTTAAAAGAGCATCAATTATTCATGTGAGCAATAACAATACTAAACAAACTCAACCTGACAATCTGTTGGATAAATATAGAACCATGCTGAAAAAATGTCATGAGCTAGGTCAGAATGACTGTGTCTTCAATTCTACACAGACACAATAGGAGGGATATTACATGCTGAAAGCCTTTGGATTAACTCTAGACTTCAGGGAGTCTGCAAGGCTCTAGGGACCAAATTTTTATCAGTGTGTTCAGAGAAACTGTGTTAGGTGGGAGAAGGGTAATACAGACATGCTTTCATCTGATGACATAGGTCAACATACTGCTTGCACAAATCTCAAGAATTCTTTTTTATTGCTGAGGTTGGCAACGTTTCAAATGAGCAGAAAGATAAAACTAGGATAAATTATAGAAGAATACTTAATGTCCACTGTGCTGTCAACAAAATGGGTGAATTAGAACTCCTGGTTAGGGCAACTAATGCTGACATAATAGGTGCTAACAGAAACATAGCACCACCCGGAAATTGAAGATGATGAGTTCCATTAAGGCGCCTCTGTAGCCAGGTGGACAGGAGCAGCAGTGCGTAGCACACGCTTCTTGATTAGACCAGGGTTCGAGCCCAAGACTACCAAATACAGAGGATGTGGAAAGGTCAGGGAATGACCACCGCATATCCCTGGAGCAATATGGCCTTAGTTGCTAATGCTCCTAAAAACCAAATAACAAACAAACAAACAGTTCCATTAATGTAGAGGTATAATGTATTTAGAAAAGATAGGGAAGATATAAGGGGTGGTGGAGTCATGCTTCTTATCAAAAGCAGCCTGGGCGTGAAAAGGGCTTTTGCTGAGTCAAAAATTGCTTCTGCAAGCATAGAATCTGTGTGGTGTTAAGTAGAAAGCAAAGGTATGAGAGTGAATAATCTACAGACCAGAAGACTGTGAAGAGTATGAAGACAGTCTATAAATGCAGATGGAATGGGCAAGCAAGTGTGAATGTCTTATTATGGGCGACTTCAATCTGCCCCTAATTGACTGGAATAAGTGGGAGGAAAATTTGCCATGGGGAACAAAACTTTTAAATAAACTAGATGATTATTATTTGTACCAGCATGTTAGGGAAAATACCATGGATAAGAATATTCTTGACCTTTTCATTACTCACCAATCAGACAATGTCACAGCACTTGAAGTACAAGAACCATTGTCAGATAGTTGGAAGATAAGAAAGTCATTGTAGTAGTTAAAGGTAAATGCATCAATTTTAATTTCAGAAAAGAGGACTATGGCAGTTTAAGGTGCTACATGGCATCTATTAATTGGGCAGATTGCAGGAGGGAGAACACATTATAATCATGGAATACCTTCAAAGCAATAATATGGAAGCCATGAAGGCATATATACCCTTAAGAAAATATAGCATGAGGATGCTATTGGGATGGTGAATACAGAGCTGGCCAGTCTAATAGAGCAGAAAAAGACAGCATAGGAAAGTTAGAGAGCAATGAAAAGTACCAAAACCTACAACTGCTACAAGTTGACCTGGAATAGTACCACAGAGGTTAAGGTGGCCAAGGCTGCATATGAGAAAGCACTAGCTAAGAGAGCAAAGAATGGCGACAAGGAGTTTTTCATGTGAATACAAAGAAGAAACAAATTGGATTGGACCCTTGTGCACTGGGTGTGAGAAAGTCTTAGATAACCCAGTTGATGAATTCAGTAGGTACTTAGCAGTCTATACTGACAAAAGCCTCTGTATGCTGGGAAAAGGCTGTGCGAGTGAGGCTGAGCGATATGAAATTAGTGATTTTGAAATTACAGATGACTGTTTATTAGAAAACATTCAACCCTAAAGGCAAGTAAGGCTCCTGGAGTTGATGGCATATACTCAGTAATTTTTTCAGGCGGGCGGCCAGAGTGTATTGAATCATTGAGGTTAATCAAGAGGGCATCTTTTGACTTTGGAGAAGTGTCAGCATATCACCAATACATAGAGGGAGTTCTAATAATGAAGTTGGTAACTACAGACCAGTTAGTCTGACTTCAGTAGTGGGAAAAGTTTAGAGGAAATGATCAGGAGTGCAATCCAGGGACATTTAGATAGAAATTTCATTCTGAAGGACACACCACAACATGGTTCTTTTAAAGGAAAATAATGTTTAACTAACCTGCAAAGCTATTTTGACAGTTACTCATGTAGGGAACAACTTCAATACTGTTTCGATTTTAGCAAGGCATTTCACTGTCCCTCATGAGAGGAATGTATAAGCAGAACACATTATGGTTACTGGAAAGATTCTAAGATGGATTGCAGGGTGGCTGCAGGGCAGAAGGTTGTGATTAATGGATATTTTTCAGAATGTAGTAACATCAGAAGTGGGGTCCCCCAAGGATCAGCTCTTGGACCACTGCTGTTTCTGATTTTCATAAATGACATCAATGAAGGGATAAAGGGCATAAACTCAAAATTTGTAGATGATGTGAAAATTGGAAGAGTTGTTAATTATCAGTGCCAAGCAGTGCTCCTTCAGGATGACATGAGCCATGTCTTCAAGAATAACAAACATTTGGTGGGGTTAAATTAAAAACAGTAAAGGTAGAAAGGGATCTGGAAGTTACAATATGGGCAGGTATGAAGGTTTCTGAGCAGTATAAACAGCTGCCATGAAGCTTATGGTGTCCTATCAATGATTTATCGAACAATATCTTGTAGAGATAGGGGAGTCATAATCCCGCTGTACAAGGCAATGTAAGATTGCATTTGGAATACTGTGTCCAAGAATAGAGACCTCATCTGAAAAAAGGCAGCTTCTTGAAAGTCCAAAGAGGGGTAACTCGAATAGTGAAATTGGAAAAAAGGAGATGTACTAGGAAAGACTTCATTTATGTGAGTTACAGAGCTTGGCAACCAGGCATCACAAAGGAGCCCTGATTGAGGTTTATAAGGCTCTGAGAGGGGTTAGTAAAATGAATGAAGGTGGAATTTTAACTGTTATAAAGAATTCCAGAACTAGGGGTCATAAAAACAAATTACAGAGGAAGAGATTGACATCAGATTGTAGGAAGTTTTCTTTTAGCCAGTGAGTTGTTGATTGCCGGAACAAGTTGCCTACACAGTAGCTGAGGCTGACAGTTTAAAGAAATTGAAAGGTCGACTGGATAGTTAACGGAAGGAAGCACATAATTTGTATTTTTCTGGCTTCCTTGCTCTATAAGTCTAATACTAACACCCTTTCAAGGGAATCATACTTAATAAGTTGCTAAGGCTAGTTTACACGTGTGTCACCCCTTGCCTACACTCTGTTTTATATAATTAAGGTGTAATTGTATCGACTCCACTCTGATAACTTCAGCAAAAGTAAAAAATGTTGATCAAGTTAATGCTTTCCTTCAAAAAAACAGACAGATTACTGTTTGTGCAGTTGATGAAAGTTTAGATATCAGCTACAGGTCTGCACATTTGATCACTCTCAGATAGTGCAAAGTTTGTTCAATTGTCATAGAGCCCAAACATTTTACAGATGAACATAAACAGAAGCATTTTTGCAGTAGCATTCTATTGATGAATCGTTACAGGAAACTAAATGTGACTGCATCACTATGATCTGAAACGCAAGTGGAAAAGCATGAAAATGCACATCCCAAACAACCAAAAATTGAAATGTGATGGCTTCCAGCAAAGTTACGTTAATGTTGCTTTAGGTTTTGAATGGGCCTATTCTGTTATGCTATCGGGAATGTGCCATTAAGGACATTGAGAGGTAGCATGGACCCAAATACAAAGTGCACAACATGACAGGCTCCCTTTGTGTTTGTGCACATGTCCTGTAGATATGAGATTTAAAAAGCAACAAGTCAATTCTAACATATAATAAATCAATAAGATATAAAATTAATAAAATAAAAACATTGTGTTAAGTGCTAAGGCAATGGAGGCTATGAGGCAGAAGCATATTGTGTCTATAAACCACATGTATTCTGATTTGCCCATTTTGTCAGATAAAGAACCTAAGTTTCCAGGACAAAAACAATGCATCCCTTGCTGAGACCAACTAACTTAGCCACATTGTGAAAAAGTCCATAAAATTTCCTTACAGTACTGACAGGATACAAACCTGAGCATTTTCCACCAGATGCAAGGAAGATGGTGACTGTATCCACATACTACCCACAAGTGAATAAAAATATTATTATGTTAAGTTCATAGAATTTTTTGCTGATTATTAAAAATGTAACATGAGGGTCTTGGCCAGACCTAGTACTGTAGCCTCTATTCTCCTGCCTCATTACCAGTGCATGGCATGCTGGAAGATTTTTTAATCCAATTTTTGGAATTGGTTGGTACGATTGTTTCTATAATCTAGGGAAAGCACTAGTGGAATAAGAGTGTGTAAAATGAAACAGGTCAAGTCTTGGAGTTTAGGGAGCCTGGGTGCAATAATTAATGTGGTAAAATTGGCTAGCAAGAGGAGTCCTTGACATATTATGACATCTTGGAAGGGAAACTTGAACCTGCTCTTCAAAGTAAATGCAGAGATTTGCTGTTAAAAGCTGTGCTGCTACAGTAAGGCAATACTTGACCTCATTCAGCTGCTGCAATTGTTAAAATGATTCAAAAACTTCATTTGAGCTCCTCCTCAACCCACCATATGGAACTAGCCCCTTTAGACTATCACCTTTATGGCCATCTTGCAAAGATCATTATTACATGGAGTAATGATTCTTTCAGAGTGGGTGTACAAACACACCCTGTCCCCAATTGAAATGAGCCCAAAATTCCAATGGAAACTCCCTTAATCCCAGCAAGGGCTCCTCTTCTTCACCATCTTTACCACATTAATTATTGCACCTAGGCTCCCTAAATTTCAGAACATGCCCTGTTTCCAGATTCTGATAGTATTTCTCTACTTGTCCTCCATAGTTAACTTATATTTTGCATAATCAATTTACACACTCTTATTTCACTAGTGCTTTTCCTTCTAGAAACAATCATACCAGCCAATTCCTAAAATTGGATAAAAAAATATATATATTTTTACAGTTACCATCCTATTTATGCTAACCCTTTCCAGAATAATGGAGACATCCCCTAACTGCTAATTCTTACACTATCTTGAAATCTTCTATCAGTACTGATCCACTGGTGATATCTTTGGTTTATAGAATTAGTTTTAGGAATAACAATGCATGATATGAGCAAGGTGGTCATGGGCCCTCTTCTCCAGCTGATAAAATATATGCACGTACAACATGCCAGATGTAAGTCTGACCATTAAATGGTCAGACTTACATATTTTGTAAGTTGTTGCCAGTATATTTTGTTGCTAGTACAGATTACAAAGTACTGAATAATATGTGTTGTAAAGGAAATAAAAAGGACCATGCATGGTCCATAATTTACATTACAAAAACTGTTTACTAAATACATTTAATACTTTTTTTTTTTTTTTTTTTTGAGGCGAGGTCTTAGAATTCTGACTGTTTCTGTTGCAGTAGCATGTGGGAAAACAAATTTTTCAGAGTTAAAACTTATGTGTGGTCAGAAATGATTCAAATACAGTTAACAACTTGACTGTTTATTTTTTTAAATTGAAAATTATGATATATATGATGATATAGCCCAATGAATTGGATTATAGCCAAATCATAGGGGGAATAGTGAAGTCAAGTTTGAACTGCTATAAAAGAAGTGACATAATGATATCAAAAAATTATTTGAAAATCTACTGAAACTGAGACAGCAAAAAATCCCAGAGGCAGATGGTGTACATCCATTAAATCCAGTATATTGGTATATACTGGATTTATAAATCCAGTATATTTCACGTATATACCTGAAAATGGCAATGAGTGTACATTGGTAATGTTAATGAGACCATCATTAGATTCAGGAAGTATTCTCTTGGACTGGAAGGGATCAACATCTCCCCAACCTATAAGGGAGGAGCAAAAGAAGTGATGAACAATTATAGACCACTAAGTCAGATACCTATGGTTGGTAAGGTTACATTAGATTCAGTCTATCATGAAGCAGTGGAAAAATTGTCATACTGCTAGATCTTCTACCACGGAGGGACAACACCTTATTTGGTATTGTTGTTGAAGATCACATGGGGGCCTTTTGGCAATGTGGCATTTGTTTGTTTGTTATTTGGAGCATTAGCAACTAAGGCCATATTGCTCCGGGATATGCGGTGGTCATTCCCTGACCTTTCCGCATCTTCCGTATTTGGTGGTGACGGGCTCGAACCCCAGTCTAATCAAGAAGCGTGTGCTAAGCACTGCTGCTCCTTCCCACCTGGCTACGGAGACGCCTTTTGGCAATGTGGCAGAGAGGCCCAGAATTTATAATTTTATCACTGGGTGAAATATGCAACACAAGATCACCTTGACAAGACTTGTGTCTTAAATGAGCCTCAGAAACAAATTCATATTACAGCTTTAACCATCTTGTGTATTTGGAGTTATCATAACAAATAAATAATAAATAAATTTGACTTCTCATCAATTGTGTCCACTTTTCTTTTTGTTTGTTACAATGAGTGGATGAAACTTATTTTTGAACTAAGAAAAGAAACTGGAGGACTAACAATCATATAATACTTCTGAAAAAAATTCAGAATACTTTATTGAATTCTGTTCTTGCCAAAATATTATAACAATCTGGATCTAGCAAAATACTTGGTTCTGTACATGTAACTTGCACAAGGAGAAATATATATAGAATATATTTCTTGTAATACTTTGATTACGATCACAAGATTATGAGCCAATGACATATTAACAAAATAGTACATTCAAAAATAAACATTTCATAAATTTAAATGTAACAACTTTTAACATATGACAAAACATTAAGTAGACTATTTCAATGTAAAAATCAACTGATTAATTTATTCCAAAATAATATAATAAATAATAATTATAGTAAATATTAATAAACAACTTTTAAAATTAAATAATGAGGATTTATTACTATAGTAAGAATAAAACCAACAGGAGGCTCCAGGTCACTCACAGGACGGTTCTTTCCTCATCCACTGCATAGCGTGAATACGGAGTGGATATGCCTCGTGAGCCATGTATTGAGCCATGTATGACCTTGAGCATTTATTGCTTTTTTTTCTTATCACATACTGTCATTAAACTACAGCACAGTAAAAAATTATGGCAACTATTAAGAAAAATAACAAACCAAATAATTGGTTTTTCACAGATTTGTTAATAATGCAGCACATAATAGAACAGCATTCACTTCTCTAAGATATATGTCCTAAGTAGTTTTTCTAAGTATCACATCAGCTTGTGCTTCTCAATTCATCACTGAATAATTTATGCAAGTTATTTCTCTAGTTGCTTTTCATTCTAGATAAATGCATTCTAAATTCTTACTAGTTTCTTGCTATTCTATATATTTTATGTAATCCATCCCACAACATAACCAAATTGTTTCTTATATTTTCTTCAATCACTCTTTTTAGTTAACCAATGTTCACAAGCAACATATGTGCATTAAACATTACTGCAACAAAAATTAAAAGATCAAAGAATACCAGAGAATAAAATAGCATACTGTAAGTGTAATCTGAAATCATTATCCCAATGATGACCAGAAAACTATTTTATAATCAAATTTCCCCCCTTGCACCAATCAGAGAGTAACATAATAGTCTGAAAACTCCACAAACAAAATGATTAATTTTTTTACTGCTAGGAACTGTGTGTGAGAGGAAGAATTTAATATGGAAGCAATGAATACAGTCTGAGACCAACTCAGAATTTATTATGAAGATGCTCTGAACTCACAGTAACCTATGTGAACCTTGTCTTCAATACATTTCATGGTCCAGCTTGGCTACATTCAAATCGCTTAGCACATGGCAAATAAAAAAAAAAAAAATTCCCTTTTTCACAGATTTTTTTTTTTATTCTGTTCATATCTTTTCTTACTAACTTTCTACCTATCCATACACATACGCAAAAAAAATCCTTGTAGGGAAATCAATCCTATATAATCTTTTGCTCTTTGGCCTATTTCATAAGCTTTTAATCATTCTTTTCTCCTTATTTTTCTTTTCCTTTATGAATTTCATGCGCATGATTCAAAGTCAGATTCATTTCTGTTATTCATCTATAAATTGCTTCACATCAACTTAAAAAAAAAACAATGGAATCTAGATTTCAATGTAATTAGAACTAGTTTAACTATAACACAAATGAAGTAACCAATTTGATCCTCCCCAGTGCTATTCCTGAATTGCATCCTTAGTATAAAAGAAATACAGTAACATTACTGCTTTGTCAACTGGACAATTCTCTTTTAAATATTTGAAAAATATTATCAGTTATTAGGGCCTAGCTCTGTGGCTATTCTTTGAACTTTTAATCTGGGTTGTAAATGTGATCAAACTATGCTTGTTAACTTGAAATTTTAAAAATCTCTTAACAATAAAGAAAATTTCTAATATTTTAATATGCTTCTTTTATTCATATAAAATTGGAATAAAATGAAAACAATTCAACAAGATTCCAGATAATTTGCTAAAGTTAGAAATCAAAAACTCCACACAGATTGAAAAGGAAACAAATAGACTGGTGAAGCATTTACTTGAACACAAAAATAATAAAAAAATTCAAGTAATTATATATAAAAAATGAGTCATAAATTGGGAGGTTGTTGGCTATAAAAAATTGGAAGGATTGTTCATTATTGCATAGTTAACAGAAATATTTTCTCAAGAGGTCAAAGGAAAGAGAAACACTCTTTCTCATATGTATAGTATATATTGATATAGAATATCCTGCATGACAAAGTTTGTTAGAAAGTTATAGGATAATATCTGGTTGGCACCAACAAATGTTTCAATATATCAAATTTAAGGCATTTCTTGGGAAGAAATGCTAGGAGGATTAAGGAAGACCTTGTAGAAGAAAATTTATGCAATTAATAAGATTTAATATATTTAGGATATAATCAACCTTCTATGGTAAGTCTTGAAATTACTTCAGGTTGTGGCTGTGACTTACTGTTAGGAGGGATTATAATGAGGTATTTCAAACTTTGATAAACAGGCAGATTAAAGAGGTTCTGCACCCTGTACTGGTATGAAAAATGCCTTTGAAGTTTATAGACTGTTAAAATTGGTCACTTTTTATCAGGATTATCAATTCAACCATGTGCAAAATTTATTTTTTAATATAAGAAATTGAATTGCATTTTTTTTCTTCATTCCTTGCTTTTTCAAATATCATAATTAGTAACTGATGATAAATTAAAAGCTGCAGGATTTAACCTACTCAAATGATGCTTCCCATTGGACATAAACAGAATGATTACTGCAGTATTTTATACTGAATAGTGTTACAGAGTTGCACTATGATGACTTATTTTCAAATATTTTATTTCCTCCAACATATCAACAAAAGAAAAGAATAAAAAAAAGAGAGAAACACTTCTTGGATGTATCTTCTATTGTTTATATGAAATTAACAATTGAGCAAATTGGTTCTACCTAATTAGAATGGGCTTCTATTAACTATCCTATACAAAATACTCTTAATTTGGTTCATTTCATTAAAAATATTCTCAAAACATCTCAGTGGTAACTATTTTTAAACTCTTTTTTTTAATTATAATATAAAACTAAAACTGATTCACAAGATTGAAATAATAAATTTCTGTATTACTGAACAAATAGGCACTATAGTCATTATTTTTACTGTCAGAAAAAAACCAAGAAAACTGAGCATTATACTGCAGTTATATAAATCATCTCTATCATTTCTATTATTCTGAGAGAGAGAGAGAGAGAGAGAGATAGAGAGAGAGATGCAAGCATTGAAAACGAAATTTCTATCCAATATTCAAGATGGTATTTTAAACGAGAACATCATAGTTTATTTTAAAATTAAAAGAAGTTGCATACCATAAAAGTTTTAAAATTAAAATGTTTATGCAGATAAAAGACAATGAATTTAGGAAGAAACTCAAACTTATATACTGCATATGTTTGAACTTAGTTGCATGTTAAAGATAACCCCCTAGATCCAACAATCCAATCCAAGCTAATCCGTCCATTTTTGGTCATATTTAGGAAAATGGGTGAATTTGGCAAACTATCTGAGAATGGCAAATTTAGTTGCCATTTGCCTAGGTAGCATGTCAGCACTGATTCCATAGGTTGAAGATTTCACATCAAAGTTTATACTGCATTCCAAACACTTTGATGTGAGTGCACAATAGAGTACAATGCAATTTTAATTAAATCATGTTTGCATTGTCTTAAGTAATTTATGGCAGAGAGAAATTTGATAGAAAGTCATAAGATTGTCTACTGCTATTCATGAATGAAAATGGTGATGAAATGGTAATCAGTAATGGAAAACTCTTTTTCTGAGTATACAATCTGTACATGAACCATTAGGATGACACATTCACTGAATAGCAAACAAACTTTTATATTGTATGTTACGGCAATTCTCATCCATTTCTTTTTGATCAGAACAAAAAATAAAAATAAAAATAAAATACATAAAAAATGAACAATCATTCATTTATGTACATTATCTTTAGGTGGTTATCATGTAATAACATACTATATTAAAGAAGTTTCCTGTTCATACAATATGTATGGATGTTCACAGTTTGGGAAATGCCTGTATATTTAGCTTGCATTTGTCCTTAAATATGTTACCTAAGTACCTAAATAAAAAGCCAGTGGTCCAGAGGATTATAGCAGGTAATGACCTGTATTTGCATTTCAAAAAAGGTGTGGAAAAGGTTGCATTTTTAAAGAAACTTAACAGCAGAACTTCGGTAGAACGATTGTGTGAAATCTGACACTGGTTCATCAACTAAGTATGGTATATTTTGGAAGGGTAAAATATTTTTTTAAAAATATTTTTGTTGTACTGTATAATATAACTTTTCTGTGTACTGTATGTTACTTTATACTTGAAGCAGGACAGAGTGTACAATACTAGGTACAATAAGTTGCAGTACAGAAATGCAATTTTTATTTTAATGCATGACTATATGACCACTCAAATCTGCAAAGTCTGGATCCAGCAAGGATCAGGTCCCAAGTTTTCCATATGTAACTGTATTGGAAGCTTTTAGCATTAACTGCATATCATACCATTATTACAGGGTATAATAAAGTTGATCAGTCTTTCAGCCATAAGTCTATTATTGTCAGATTTCTAATGTAGATAGAGCCATTAACTGCCAAGAGCTGACACCATTTTGTGGTGCCACTGGACGTTACACAGAGTGAACCATTATGACCATGCTTTACGATCACAACAATAATGTCAAAGTATACCATTAATTCACTGCTTGGGTGGCATTTAAAAGTGCAATCCAGTGCATATGGAGTTTGGTAAACAATTTAATAGCACAAACACAAGTGAGGGGACTAAGAGGAAGATGAAGAAATTCCAGGTGTTTGGTAAAAATGTTTCCACTTGCTTCTTTTGAAGTGAATGGAAACATTTAAGACACACACACATTGGAACAAAGTCCTCACAAATCACTTAAAAACAGTAAGTCTCAAAATTGTTGCTATTGTGGAATCCTTTCTTGTAAATACAATTTCATTGGAAGCTTAATAATTAAATTTGACATTCTGTGGATTGCCAGTAATTAACTATTTCAATAAGTAGTTAATTAAAATCAACAATAAAATATAGATTTTAATATTAAAATTAAAAAAATTCAATGTGATTTTACACAAGCTGGAAAAAGCCTCATTTATGTACACAGCTAGGAGCAAACTAAATTTGCTACAAAATAAGTAACTTTAATGACAGTAAAGTGGTTTTCCTACTTATCACTTGTTTGGAGAGGTCTAAGTTTGAGTCCTATCACAAACCACAGGAAATTCTGAAGGCTTTTTCAACTGGGGTTGCAGTTAGCTTATCTCAGGCAGAGGAAGCAGTGTTTCCCTCACCATGAGTTATTCCAGGTTTTTCAATCTGCACAAAATCAAAATTGGCCTGTGAATGTACACTTATAAAGACATAATACACAATGGCACAATACAATTGAACTTACTGATGCACCTAAAACCCAACAAAAACAAATTGTAAAGTAAGTCACCATGAGAAGATTCAGTCCTGCACTTACACTTCAAAGGAGTAGCACTGTTCTATTTACTTTTTAATGCATGCCATTACCTAGATGGATGTTTCTTAATTGTACTCATCAGTAGGCTTAGCTAATCATCAATGACTGAATTTAATCATAATAACTTAAAAGCTTTATGTTGTAGTCTGAAAATAATATGAAAGGACAAAAGAACACAACAATTAAAATAAAAGCAGTCTCATTATTTCAAAAAACAAGGTGTGGAAACTATTCCTGTGAGGTTCCTCACAAATTATCCTTTACTTCTATCCTCCAGCAATTAATGCTGTTCCATAATTATTAAGATATTAGAATATCTTACAATACAGACAAAGTTGCTCCCTCAAAAAAAAAAAAAAAAAACTCAGTTGAAAACAACATATACAATAATTGCAAGAGAATTGCAAATAAACAGATATTATAAAAATGAAAAATTAGGAATATAAAACTTAGAGAAACAAAGCAACAAGCATTGAATTTATTCCAAACAAAATAATAAATGCCTGCTGATAGTGGATTCATAAGTGTGCAATTAGAAGGGGGGGGGCAGTAATGGGAATTTGCCACCAGACACCATCTGCAGGGGTTCCATGAAGGCACTAGATTACACTTTTATTTATTTAGGGGCACAAATACATTGTACTGCCCCCAGCTGCCATATAACCTTGCTAACTCCTCTATGCAATGTTTAATAGTCACATATTAAAGAGTAATATAAGGGGGCTTCAATATGCACTATTTTAGGTCTACCATAATAATGATCATAGTCCTCAACAGATCAGCAAAATCAGTGAAACAATTTTAACTATAACATCATTAAGCAAAGATCAATTGTATATAGTTTTTGGGTATGTACTGCTCACACATTCAGACTGATTATTTCTGTATTGTAAAAGTTTACTTTATGTCAGATTAAAGCATATGAAATCTGAAATAAGACTGCATCTTATTGATGAACATCTAGATAGAGGTCTTGTAACTGCCATGAGTCAGATCAGACCTAACTATAAAATTCTATTTTAAAAAAATAGCAATAGTGCCTTATTTCATATTAATCTTGTTATCATTCCTCCCTGAGTCTCCACTGATTTTTGTGAAAGCACAAAAATCTCACCTTGTTGATCTGAAAGTAATGTATATGCATTTTTGTGTAATTTTGAAATTACAATGCATGACATGCCAGCGTAATTTCAAATCCACAAATAAAAAATGTTAATTTAAAGCTTACAAACAGTGCAGTCCTTGACCTTAAAAGAATGAAGAGCCCTGCTGTAAAGCATCCCCATTTTTTCTGGCTCATGAATTAAATCCATATTACCTTTAACATTAATCAATAATGACAATAAACAAATTATTAATTGCATACTACTCTCTCATGCTGCTGGAATGGAATGAATAACATTAACTCTCCTTACTATAACTGCAAGCATTTTATTTTTAAATATTAAACTATATTTTAAAAAGATGTCTAATACAAAATGGATGTCTATAGCTAATTCAAATAATTGTAGTTCATCAGTGATTGCAGATCCATTTCAATTATACAGTCTTTACCTAAGGTACTTCAAATGAATTTAACACCTAACCTCTGAAATCACATATTTCTTCAGAAACTATACTATACAACAGTATTATATATATGCTATAAGCTAACAATGTAAGACTAGCATGCAAATACTGAATAATTAGCAAAACTAGTTCAATTTAATTTATATTAAAAGTAATTTATGAAAAATTTATTAAGTGCTAAATGATGACACTTTTATACACTGAAGGTTAAAAACAAAACTGAAACCATAATTGTAAAAATAAAAAGTAATTGCAAAATGCACCTACAATTTAACATTTAACTGTTTATGCATTATGAAGTTACCTATAATAACCAAATAAGTTAGAGTAATAAATAGAAATATTTCAATCCAGTAATGGAAAGATGCATAAAAGGAGTTATGAACACCAGTTCCACGCTTTAAACAGACAATTCAATTGGCCTCAAATATTTTACTGAAGGATTAACTTCCATGTAAAAATTTGCAAATTCCTTTGAGGAAGAAGCTGAAGTGGCCTACTGAGAGAATGTCTGTGCCTTGAAATAACTTGGTGTGATAACTGAATTTTGTCAACTGATAAAATCATTAAAAACTACAGACTTCGAACTGTAGGTGAAAAAACAAAATAATGTAATTATTCTGATAAATAACAAGTGCTTCAATATACTGTAATTCTTTTGTGAAATTAAAGTGTGTGTGTGTGTGGGGGGGGGTTCTTTTTAGTTTATTTGAAAAGGTAAGAGACTAACAAAAGGAGTTGCTAATAGATATATATGTAGTTTAAATATTATAAAAGTCAGGAAATAGTACTAAACTTTCATGTTGGGAAAAAAAATGAAAACGAACACTCAAATATAAATTAACTAGCTTCAAATGCTAAAACTGAAATGCAGAAAATTTCTAGAAAAATTATAAAGCAAAATTTTCAGAAAATATAATGCTAATCATTCTAATCAATGCACATTTCTATATATTTCCTTATTATATATAATTTGCTTTCTATGAACATTAACTCATAATAATATCCTCTGCAATTAACTAATATAATATATTTTGGTTTTTGCCCTTGACTTAACTAATATAACACTTAACAGTGACTAATAATAGTTGCTTTAAGCTTTGATTTAATTTACTATTCCTTTTAGAGTAAGATATACAACCATTTATTTATTTTCTTTTCTTATTCCTAACAAAAAATTTGTTATGCAATTATTTAAAATTGTATATATTTTTGTTTCATCTTTTAGTGGAAGTAAACTTAATGGTATTACTCTCTTAGTGCTCTTAAATTTTATGTGAACAACAAAAATATTTTTTAGTAGTAAGAACTTAAAAAAAAAAAAAAGAAAGAAATATTTGGATTCTAAAATAGACAGAAACATATTATCTAATAATTTGTTACCTCACTTTGAGCAGTCACTTTGAGCTTTGTTTAAATAAATGTTAGTATTTCAATAGTGAAACAACAGTTGTTAAATAAAATTTTTTGTTGAAAATTTTCCCCTTTTACTTTAAGTTAGAGCTATTCAAAAAATATTTAGCTGCAATGCCTTTCCTGGAAAAATGGATATTCTGTCTGGAAAAGCTGTCTGCCTTTTACATTTCTAATTCTTCTTTTCATCTGAAAAAATATAAATATAAAATAAATAACAAAAATTAAATATAATTTAATGAATAAATGGAGAATAAGACCAAATTGTTAAATTCTGCAGAAAAATTAACATCACTTGTCTCAATTTTCATATTAGTAATTTTGATAGCTATCCCATAGCTAATGTGGTTTTTATTATCTATTTATTTCTATTAATCCGTACACTAGTCTCATCTGCACAGTTAAAGTATGTATACGTACTTTAATTGCTGCTGATTAGTGATCTGTACTTCTGATGCGTTCTGTTAAAAATACGCTGCTATTGGTTTCACTCCTTTGCATGTGTTGTTTTAAATAAAATGAAAATATAACTGAAATTGACTTAAATCAAAGCTACTGATATTAAATTGTATGTGAAAATATGAACAATTTTAAAATAAATAAGCAAGCTAAATCACAAAGAAAGTCAGCTAAACAGTAACACAGAATATCTAAATATTAAAGATAAGTAATAATGAATAAAAAAATAATAAGATAAAAAATTTATTTTAAATGTTACAATTAAGTCATTACCTGTTTTATAAGCAGTTACTTTACTAATTATTTTTGAACTGCTATATGAATCTATTGCCTTTTGAAGACTAGATAATGAGCTTTCTATCTAAAATAAAAAAAAAACAAACAAAAATTCCACATATATTCATTTCATCATGATAATAGCAAATGAAATACTACATCTAACTAAACAATTGCAAACTACATTACCTGACAGTTTTACTGTTTGCTATACCTAACTCTAGATTGCTATATTTTGATAAGTATTATAAAGGTCTTGGGGGTACCCTATGATTTGTCCTTGTATTGATACTAATTCAATTAACCATCATTCTTTAATATATCTTAATTGGTATGTAACAGAATATGCAAGGTCAAATAAACTGCTGATTTCATTTCAGTTTACCACCAAGGAAAAAAGTATATTTAGTCTGATAAAAAAAACAAAAAAACAATAAAAATAAGATAAGGTGGAAAGAATCAGTCAGATATATTGGTGAGAATTTATTTTTAAAAAATATGGACTTTACTTCTTAGATAATCTTTTACTAAATAATATCAGACATTATGGATAGATATATAATGCAAATACAAGCACAGTAACTACTAGCACTACTGGCCTGAGATTTTTTGGCACCCCAGGTGAGATGCTGGACAATGAGCTCAAAAATGAATGTTTGTTTATTTGTTTATGTAGTTTTTGTAACACATCACATTGGAAATTGTAATTGGAGAAAATGCACATTTACATTGTATTTTTTCACAAGGTAATCTCTTTATTCATATCTGTACAGGATGTAGTTATTTTACATGTCTGTTATTCAGGAAGTTACTATTAAAAGTTTCAAGTTGCTTTTTGTGTACTAAGAAAATATGAAAGATTATTCAGAAATATAATAATGATAAAAACTAAATAAGAAATGAAGCCCTTATTTCTTATAAATAAGAAATAAAAAATAAATAAGAAATAAATAAAAATAAAGAAACTAAATAAGAAGTGCAGGAGGGAAATTAAGATATTTTCCTCCTGCACTTCTTATATAAACTATAGCTTATCTGTAAGGTGGAAAACATGATGAAACAAATTTTTCTTTAGAATCCAGCATAGCAGGTAAAAGAATACATTGCAGACTTGGCAATCTAGCAGTGAGACATCCGGTCCACAGAACTAGACAAGTGGCTACCCATCAGTGGGTCACAACACGAATGTGTTGAACTGGTCCAAATGAAGTTAGTAATTTTTTTTTTTTTTTGGGAGCATTAGCAACTAAGGCAATATTGCTCCGGGGATATGTGGTGGTCATTCCCTGACCTTTCCGCATCCTCCGTATTTGGTGGTCACGGGCTCAAACCCCAGTCTAATCAAGAAGCATGTGGTACGCACTGCTGCTTCTGTCCACCTGGCTAAGGAGGTACCTAGAAGAAGTTAGTAATATCATTATGCTTAATACATAGAATGTTTATCAGAGTTCAGTATTTCAAAAAGGGTTCAGAATTATAAAAAAATACAATTGAAACAAATTGGTGTAGAGATATTACAGCAAACTAGGGAAGAGATTACAGGAGAGTGAATTCTGAACTAGAGAAGTGTATTATATATTTGTAAATAAACAGTCATAAATATTTACTTGATTACAGTCTATTCAACATTTACGAATGTAATTTTTGTACTCCTTTAAGAACCACAAGTATTTCATATGAGATTGGTGATTTTTTAAAATGTAGGGAAGGTGGCATATAAAAGAAACTAAATATTCATAATATTACAACTGATAAAAATACTGTATATCAGCCTAGCATATATAAATATAATGAATTAAATAATACGTACTGTTTTAAATAATTGCAGCATGTCATCTAAAACAAGTCGCCACTTTTCAATTTCTGTACGGTGCAAAATTTCTTGTTGCTTCAATAGACGTGTAAAATCTGCCTGTGACATACTTGGTAATCTGAAATATGAAATCAGTACAGAACTTTACATTTTGGAATTAACATACAACATGTGATCAAAAAGTTCCAGGAATTTGTTAAAACATCTGAACATTGAATAATAAAAATATTTTATTTTGTAACACAGAATGTCTAAAATTTTTTAGTTGGTAGTTATTTTTATCTGTTACTCACAGTAATTTCAAATTATCATTTTTTCCAATATCAGTTTTGTAACAAAGATATTCTATAAAATGCTTCTTTTTTTTTTTTTTTTTGAAGGAATTAACTTCAGAAAGCATACAGTGAAAAAGCTTTATCAAGAGTTAGGATATCTGAATAGTACAAGTGCTTCAAAGGTGGCTATGATATTATTGAGGATGGTGCAAGGGTGGGAGAGCTTGTTGATCACTAAATAAGAATTGAAGCTTTCGTGCTGGAATATCATAGGGTAGTGTGTCATCAAATCTGATATTTTAAACAAGAAAAGCTTATTCAACTTCTTTGTTCGCAAGTTTTTAATAGCAGAGCAGATGGATCAAGAATTGAGCCTTTAAATGAACAATTTTAAATTGATGATTATGATCAGGGATTTCTAAAAACAATACTGACAGAAGATGAAACATGGTGTTAAATTTTTGACCCACAGAAAAATTTCTATATTCCGAATGGAAGTTTCTCACGTCTCTGAGAAACAAAAATATAGGACTGACAAGTCTTAAAAGTAAAGTAATGCTAGAAGTAATTTTTGATTTAAAGGCATAATTCATTATAAATTTATACATGTCACTGTTAATAAAATTATGTAATCATAAATCATTAAGCATTTGAAAGCTGCAATTAGAAGGAAGATAGCTGATCTCTGGTCAAGGAAAAATTAAAAATTACTTCATAGCCAGCAAAACATGGCAACAATAATTTCTGAATATCTTTACAAGCTATCTGTGGCTGTCTTACATCTCCCTCATTTACCTGACTTTACACTGTGAGATTTTTATTTTCTAAAGCTAAAGAACCCATTAAAGGGAAAATAATTTTAAGGGAACCATAACATCAACTATAATAAATGCAACCAAGGAAGTTTCAAAAAAGACTAAATAAAAAAAAATTCTGTTTATATTCTGGCATTACCACAAAATCAGAGGAATTTACAACAAATCATTTTGACAATAATATGCTCATCAGCATATTTAGCAGTCATGTGGGCAAAAAACACCATTATATTTTAAGTTTTGTTTTGTTTTGTTTGAGGATTTTGTTTTTGTTTGAATTTTGTTTGTGTAATTCTTTTAAATAAAAAATTCAGTGCTGGAACTTTTTGCTACAAAACATTAAAAAACAGGGGTATTTTTTTAAAGTTTAATTTTATTAAGCTTACATTATTGTTAATAATTAAACAATATCACATACTGCTAACTCAATTTTGTTTTTCATATGAAAATGTAACATGAAATAGAATTTCAGGGCTGAGAATTGTGCATTTTCCACGCCCACATCTGCCTTGTGTAGGGCAGTTATTTCATGTTTTTTTTAATATTATTAATAATATTAAATCCTAACATTTTTCTAATTTATCACTTTTAAATTAGTAGCATCGATTTTATGTTCATATAAAACTGCTAGACAGAATCCTTTACACATGGCAACATCTATGCAGTCAAGCTGGAAAGTAAGGACCACAATGTTGTAATTTAAAAATTAGATGAAAATATAATTTTAAAATTTTCATTTTTCAAGTTTATAAAACTGCCTAATGCACAGTTTCATAAACTTGATACTAATAGTTTCACATTTATATTTTATCTTTATAATGATTTTTTTTCAGTAGAATTAATAAAATAATTTTTTGTTGAAAACAACAAGTGCAAAAAACACAACACAGCTGTTTAAAATTTAAAATTTTTAATTAAAAATTGTAATTAATAAGTTCTGATTCATCAGAAAAGCATCAATCATTGGCATACTGTAAACAGAACTCAAAATAACCAAAAACTTTTTTAGAAATAAAAAAGAAAATTTGGTTTCTGTCAGACTGGGTCCCACATGTTTTTCAAGATCTGGCGTACCACCACTAACAGGTTAAAAAATAAGACACCTTTCTTATAATTCTAATTTTGTTCTAATATGATATTTAAGATTTGAAACTTTTGTAAAAGTTATTTAGAATTTATGAATATACAAGTTGTTTGTGTATGTATGAGAAGGGAGGTTCAAACATGACCTAAAATTTTCATTGTTTCTCATAAGCAATAACACAGAATTTTTAGACAATTATATGTTTTTCATCCTCACATTGAGTGAACTTGCACATGCATTTAGCCATATCACAAGATGATACCCACAGAAGTTAGTAAAGTATCAAAAGCCATCTCAAAATCAGCTAATATTCACCACAGACTTGGATTAAATTTTGGGAGCATGCACTGTCCAAATCACAGATGCATGTGGTGTACTGCATTTATGGATATATATGTAAGATAGAAAGCAACCTTGCTTGTAAAGCACAGCTGCAAACACTAACCAAATCATGTAATTATTAACAAAGTTGAAAGATTTCATTTTGGATACTCATCATATTTCTATGCTGAAATCTGAAAAGAAGCAAACATCAATGCTCTAAAGGAATCATTCTTCACCATAACACTCACCTCATACTTTCAATAAGACCAGCAACACTCATCAATTTGAATTGAGAGATCCAGAACTTTTCCCTCTCCCATAGAACAGATATCTCTTTCAGATTTCCACCTCCTCAAACCACTACAAAATTTTTTAGAAGGACAGAAGTTTGAGAGCAATGTGAAAATGCAGGCATATATTCTGCTGTAGCACAGAATTCCATGAAATTCTACATTAATACTAACACTTTCATGTTGATCATGTTGATGTAACAAGTGTATACATTTACATGTATACATGTAATATATGAAGATATAGAGAATATATGAAGAACTGCCTAATATGAAACAGGAAAGATGATTAACTGACATGCTTTGATCAAAATTACAGGGAAAATATGAATAATCCTTTATACATACACATTGCATTTATTATAGATTATTTATTATTATGGAGATAATTTTAAATAACTGATCATAATAAAAAAAATTACATAAAATATAGTGTGCGTTATAGAGAATTACTAGGTATTTCTAAAGTAACTGAAATAACATATGACGTATATGGATTTTAAACAATATTAGCATTCAAAAAAAAAAAAAAAAATCATAGATAAACTTTCCAGGAAATTTCATGTCCATTTAAGAAAATTACAATTTCCTTTTATACAGTTTAAATGGATAAATTAAATTCGAGACCCAAAAAAATCAGATTAAAATTATTATAGTTAAATGAAATCATTATGTAATTAAATACTGTTACCTTTCAAATGGAAGATCTACTACATCTTCTGAATTTGTGCTCAGTTTGATACTCAGATCTTCTAATGTCCACATTTTTAGGAACAATACACAATTCATCGACAGTAACAAAATTAGGCTGAAAAAAAAAAAGAAAAAACAGAAAGAAATTAAGATACGGTGCAACCTCAATATGATGCACCTCTTCATACTTCAGTTTCAGATGTATTGCAGATATGATCATGTCCCCCAAAAAGAATTATGTGAAAAAAAAAAAAAAGTAGTGTGTTCAAAGAACTAGCAATTTCATATTGGAAACTGGAAATAGTGAGTACTATATATATATATATATATATATATATATATATATAATGTGATGTAAAAGTTAGGCAAAAGTAATAAACATAAATAAATATGAATATGGACCACAGCCATGCAAATCCTCTGCATTGGTTGATTTATCGGAGAATGGAAGGGTGGTTTGGTTCTTCGATATTTCCGCCTTTGCGATGATTTGTATGACGATTGAAATGCAGTGATTCCATGACCATTATTGGCCTCGTGGTCCTCTGTCGATATGGGGCATAATGGTCAGTCTATTATTTTGATATTTTAGTTTTTGTAGTTTCTTTAACCCCTTTTTGGTGATATTTCACGTCTTTTGGAACTGGTACCTTCTAGGGAGGTACCGCTAAATTATATATAATTGGCATTATTTTAAATTTACATCGTTTTTATAATTGGGTTTAATGACTAAATTATATAGGGGATTATCGACTACCTTTTTGTCTTATTATCTCTACTTTCCCTTCCTTGTTTGTTTATATTATTTTGCGTTTCGTTTCGCTCTGCATTTTTGCCGTACTACTGGCTGATGTTTTTTATTTTAAATATCATATTTATTTTAATTATCAAATATATATATATATATATATATATATACACACACACACACACACACATGCTCATATCTATTGTACATCCTACTACTGTATTTCCAAAAGGGTAAATTGGAAATTAGTTAAAAATTGGCTGCATATTTGCTTCAACATATTCAATATTCAGTTGCAGAGTAATTTTTGTAAACATCAGGACTCATCACTGTAGACACCCAGTTTCTCCCCTCAGCTAGAGATGCAATAAAAGAGTATTCCAGTGGAATGTTAATTACAAACATGTACCTCTGGAGGAGATTACGGCTACTGTTCATCAAGTGTGTTACATTAGTTACAAAGTGAATTTTTCCAAACAATAGCACATGTCAACCTTTCTTCGACTAGAAGTTACACAGGATAGCAAAACCTACTAAGGGCTAAATTAGACAAAAATATATATGAACTGACAAGGGATTTATGGAAAAATCACGTGACATCCCTTTGGCACTATGATAGTCTGGATAGTTTGGTTTTGATTTAGTTTTCTCAAAACACAGTAAATTCTAGAGCAGTGGTCTCAAACTCAAATTGCATGTGGGCCGAATGCACGATCTGAAAGCAGCTGATGGGCTGGAATTTTTTTTTTAAAAATGAGAGTGAATATAAGCACCATATTTACAACAAATACATAATTGAAATGTATTTGCGGGCTGTGTAAAATTGCTTCGGGGGCTGGATGCGGCCCGCGGGCTGCCAGTTTGAGACCACTGTTCTAGAGCATCAGACATAAATAGATGGCAAAATTAGTAAATCAGGACTGAAGTAATGGCCACCAAAAGAAAAAATTACACAGTTGAAGAAAAGTTAAAAGATTATTAAAAGAGTTACGAATAGTGAAACAAAATGCAGTATATTTTATGAATGTGGAATTCCATAAGGAAGGATCTGTGGCTGAATGAAAAAGGACAAAAAATTTCATTCATTCATAGACTCGCAACTCCATAGAAGATGAAGTAGGCCTCCAAAGAAATAAAACTAGACTGCGAAAACAGTGAGGTTAACCAAAGCTTGTACAAGTGGTTTCTACAGAAGCGTAGTGAAGGAGTCCAAATAAGTGGGGTAATTTTGAAAGCACAAGCACTTAAATTTCCTAAGTTATTTGGTGGAGATCATTATACATTTAAAGCTTCTGAAGGGTGGCTTTGGAGATGGAAGGTGCATCACGGGATATCCCAAGTTCATCTTGTAAGCAAATCTGCATTTGGTAACACTATAACACTATAACACAGCAGCAGAAACATATCCTGAATTCCTGCACAATGTAATTCAAGATGGTGAATTCATGGATGAACAGTTGTACAACTGTGAGGAAACAGCACTTTTTTTTTACTATAAACTTCTTCCTGACAAGTCACTAGATATGAAAAAGACACCCAACGAAATGGGTGCCTTTTTCAAAACAAATAAGGAAGAATTACTATGTTACTATATATGTTACTATGCATAAAAAAGACTGGAAATCACAAGCTAAAGTCATTGTGCATCAGTAAAAGTTAAAGTCCCTGATGTTTTAAGCATGTGACTTGGATGTCAAGTGATATTTTTGCTTAAGTGTTTGAAAATGAGGTTTGTAACATTAGTGAGATGCCATGCTTTCCAAAAAACTTGAAGAAAAGGCTCTGTTACTGTTTGATCAATTCCCAGATCATCCTCCTTCAGCTGAGGCCTGAAATTGAAAGATAGCAAGATCAGAGTCATGTTTCTACCAAGGAACACAACTGCACTAATTCAGCCCATGGATCATGGCATTATTTGAGCCTTCAAAGCCTGCTATCATGGCGAACTACTTGCTGGTGTTGTGAACTCAGAAATTCAAATCCTAGAATTTCCTAGAAATCCTAGAAATCCTAGAAGTAAGCTCAACAGCAATTGAAAACTGCTGGAAAAAATGTACTGGAAAAGGTGAGATCGCTAATTATAACTCGAATTAGCAGCATTTTCAGAGCAAGAAGCAAAGGCTGCTTTTAACGTACTTGGTGGCAGTACTACAGCAAATGACCTGTCTGCTTGGACTGAGGTTGATGTGTAAACTTCAGTTGTACATTATCTGAAGCCTTTCCTGGTAAGGCCACCCTTTCATTCCTCTTACTAATCTCATTGCTCTTCTCTGCACTCATCCAACAGTTCCATATTCTTCCTAAAGTGAAGCTTGAAGACCTGTATGCAGTACTCATGATATGGCCTAACCATGCCTTATACAATGGAACAACCACTTCCTTATCTCAGCTGGAAAAAGTCCTATATATTATTGATATGACCCCATGAACTGTCCTAGAAATCCATCCGCACTATCAGAGAACTTTGTGTATGACCGCACAGTTACCCCACATCTTTTTCTTCTCCACTATCCTGAGTATGGCACCACACATTTGGTTTATTAACCTTGAATTACTGCTACCCATGTGCAGTACCTTAAATATGTCAATGTTAAATTTCAACTGCCACTTCTCAGACCATCTGCTTCATTTTCCTAGACCTTGTTGTAGTAGCATACCCTGATATACCTTCATCAGTATCATTAATATAATATACTATACATAAATATAGAAAAAAAATACTGACCCAGCACTGAACCATGGGGGAAACAAAATGCAGACTATTTGGACACAAATTGTAATCATTTGATGTGTGCAATTCACATTGGTTTATTTGGTATGACGTTGTCACCACCTGCTGAAATGTCTCTGGGCAGTTATTGTATTTTTTTTCTTTGTCTCTTGTATGGAGTATCATGACATGTGAACAAGGAATCAGCAAAGGGTTCCATAATGTAATTAAAAACAAATTAGTTTTATTACTGTGGTGTGGATAACTCACTTTCTCTTTATGAAAATAATTCACTAAGACAATGGTTCATTCATTTAAGAAATCTTGAGGTATCATAATGAAATCAATGCAGAACTGTAAAAGTGATGTGGTCACTTTATTACCTCACTCCATATTCACTGTTCAATGTACAACATTGATATGAACAGTGAACATGGAGTGAGGAGTATAAAGTACCATGACAAATCTGAGGTATTTGGTATTTCTGAGGTAATCTGGGTATTTTCATACACTCAAAATCAAGCCTTATGGTTCATTTTCATTCATATATTCAGCATGCAGTTTTATTGGGTAGTAGTATTACTGGTACAACTAAAATATGATAATCAGTCAAATGAAAATATTTTTTTTACATTTAATTGGCACTTTATTTCTGAAAAAAAAAAAACTTCACCACAGTTTAGACACTTGTCCCATCTACCCTGCTCATAAATGTCTTTTGAATGCTGTTGGCACCACTGTTTAATGGCTTCCATTGCATCATCATCTGTGCAACTGACATCCTGCTAGATCATTCTTGAACCTTCCAACAACATGAAAATCATAGATGATGATGATGATGATGAGATAGATAGAACATGATTTTTATCCAGCTAACTGGCCACATCATCAGGTGTTTTACATGATCTGCCCATGATGCTTGTCAGACATTTTCTTTTGTGATAACTGTGAGCATGTCCTGAGTGAGGGTCATCCTCCATCCTCCAGTGTGATGCAAGTTGTTAACATACACCCTTTCCATATGCCAGTGAATTTCTGATGGTTATTTGTTATGTTATTTGGTTTTTACGAGCATTAGCAACTAAGGCCATATTGCTCTGGGATATGCGGTGGTCATTCCCTGACCTTTCCACATCCTCCGTATTTGGTGGTGATGGGCTCGAACCCCGGTCTAATCAAGAAGCGTGTGCTATGCACTGCTGCTCCTTCCCACCTGGCTACGGAGGTGCCTAAAATTTCTGATGGAGATATGTCTTCTACTATAAGAAATGAATAACACTGAACTATGCTAGCTTGGATATACCCATCACTATTAATGCCATAGAGTCTCTGCTGCCATGCATCATTCTACACATATACAGGGTGTTTCAGTTAAACGTTTCAGAACTTCTAAGAGGGGTAGGGTACATCCTGACAACTCGAAATCATATAGCAATGTGGGGTCGGAAATGCTTTCCTGAAGCGGTGTTGTACACAGAAGCACCATAAAGAAAAGAGACCGTAAGTGAGAAATCGTTTTAATAATACATGAAAAGAAGCAAAAGGTACATGGATTAAAGTAAGTGTTCGAAGTTTCTTCCACGGGCTACAATGCACGCCTCACATCTCCGACGCATGGACATCCGAACATTCTGGAATACTCCAGGCGAATTTCAAATTTCTTGAACAAGAACGCCAAGTTAGTAGGATGGATGATTACATGAACGCAGAGTTAGCCGATATGCATTTGGCGTACGGGGCTGCAAATTGTAGTGGGCCAGCGGCACAGCGTTTGTACGCGGAACGATATCCAACGAGGCGTATTCCCAATCATAATTTCTTTGCAAGACTGCACCAGAGGTTAGCTGAGAGAGGTTCATTTGAAAGAGCTGACAGGGACAGGGTAAGAACAGCACGGACTCCAGCCGTCGAACAGAATGTGCTGCAGCATGTACAGGGGAATCCAAGAACGAGTACACGAAGTCTAGCAAACGCAGTCGGGGTTTCCCATTGCAGCGTCTGGAGGATTCTCCGAGAACAAGACATGCATCCGTTTCACGTGCAGCGTGTCCAGACACAGCAACCGGAGGATTATGCACCTCGTATTGCTTTCGCACAGTGGTACCTTGGAAAATGTGCTACAAATCCCCTTTTTCCTGCTGAAGTGTTGTTTTCCGATGAGGCATCCTTCACAAGGGAAGGAATTTTCAACACGCATAACGACCATATCTGGGCGGTCGAGAACGCGCATACAATACGACGTCATGCAGCACAGTCGATTTTCGGTCAATGTATGGGCCTGTATTATGGGAGATCATCTCATCGGACCTTACCTGTTACCGTGTCGTCTAACCGGACCTATCTACTTGATCTTTCTGCAGCAAGTATTGCCACAACTTTTGAGAGATGAACAGATTTCTGCATCGACGCAACAGACAATGTGGTTCCAACACGATGGAGCCCCTGCCCATTATAGCGGAGATGTTCGTAACTACCTGGATGTCACATTTGGTCAACAGTGGATCGGACGTGGTGGTCCCGTGCGTTGGCCTGCTCGGTCACCCGACCTATCATGTCTTGATTTTTATTTCTGGGGTCATATGAAATCGCTAGTTTATGACATCCCTGTTGACAATGCTGAGGAGCTGGTTGCAAGAATCGCAATAGCTGCTGAAGAAATTTGAAATTCGCCTGGAGTATTCCAGAATGTTCGGATGTCCATGCGTCGGAGATGTGAGGCGTGCATTGTAGCCCGTGGAAGAAACTTCGAACACTTACTTTAATCCATGTACCTTTTGCTTCTTTTCATGTATTATTAAAACGATTTCTCACTTACGGTCTCTTTTCTTTATGGTGCTTCTGTGTACAACACCGCTTCAGGAAAGCATTTCCGACCCCACATTGCTATATGATTTCGAGTTGTCAGGATGTACCCTACCCCTCTTAGAAGTTCTGAAACGTTTAACTGAAACACCCTGTATAGAACAGTCAACATGCCCTACCGTTCAGTAGGAGCTTTAGTACCAATTCATAAATTTAAATTACACCCATAATGGTGTGAAATTTAATTTAGAATATTGAAATCTTATTTTCATTTGACTCATCCACATACATCGATATTAGATAATTAAAAAAAAAAGGCATGCAAGCCAAATAATCTAGAGATTTTCCACATTTACCCATTTCAAAGTATCACATGAAAGAACTTACATAACAAGACTGGCCTTCATAAAAATTTCTGTTCCATTTCTTGAATCAACAGGAACTATTTTTACAGAATAAGATAATTGTTAATATCAAAATCTGATAAATAAAAAGTAATTCCTGTGATACTAATGTTTATTTTTGAATTAAAATTTTCTAACATGAATTTGGCAGCAATATCTCTAAAGTTTTATTTGGTATTATATAATTTTAATATTAATTGCAGTGGATTTCCAGAAAACTTCAATACATAAAGCGGTTTTTACATGTGGCTAATGTAACCATGTACTGATTATAATACATAGTCAATACACAATCACCATGGCAATACTTGGGCATCTTGGCAACTCTCAAAACAAGTGGGGGAGGGGGGTTGCTATGATGACTGAGTTTGTTATTTGGTTTTTTTTTTTTTTAGGAGCATTAGCAACTAAGGCCATATTGCTCCGGGATATGCGGTGGTCATTCCCTGACCTTTCCGCATCCTCGTATTTGGTGGTGACAGGCTCGAACCCCGGTCTAATCAAGAAGCGTGTGCTACGCACTGTTGCTGCTGCTCCTTCCCACCTGGCTACGGAGGCGCCTATGATGACTGAGTCGTACTACACCCACAGCATTAGTTCATTATACTGGTTCAGTTACTATGAATGCATTGTTTCACTCAGTACAAGCTAACAATGAGCCTGTAAATACTGAAAATTCCACCAAATGTGAGATTTATTCTGTTACCGTATCTTCTCCATCTATAATGGAGAAGATGTTATGAATTTGGTGGAACCCAGAAAAATGGTGCCATGCATTTGATGAATGAAGGGAGGACTAGTTCCCACAATGAAAAAAGAAGTGGAAGATCATCTGTTATTTTATGACAGTCTGATTCAAAGTTGAAAGAATTCAGGAGGACAGGAGATGAACAATTTACAGTCTTTACGACAATTTCTATGATTTCTTAAGACCACTGTTTCATGAAATTGTGAAACAGCATCTGAATTACTACAAACTGGGTGGGGACTGAAAATGTTAACCACTGCTCACAAAGTGAAATGAGTGGCAAGTTCATTAACATTTGTGCAGAATTACAGAGTGTGGTTGTGATTCTTTGTTAGGCAGAACACTGACCAGCAGTGAGACCTGGCCAAACATCATGCCCCAGAGAGTAAACACAAATCACTACAATAGAAGCACATTAGTTCATCTCAAATGAAGAAATTCAAACAAACAGTAAAAAAAAAAAAAAAAATCTGCCATTCAGAGTGGAACAAAAAGGCATGGTTACTCTTTGAAAGTAGCTGTTTATTGAAAATGCAAGTCCTCACTCTGCCACTTGGATTCAAAAACTGTTAACACAATTTTGCTGAGGAATCTTCAACCATCTCCCCATACTGACCAGACCTACACCTAGTGACTAAAGCCTTTTTTTGCATTTTGAATTGGTTAAAACATCAGGTGGTAGACTTTTATGACCAGGGGATATGAAACTTAGTCTCTAGGTACAAAAATTGCTTAAATATCTTAGGTGGTTATATAGAAGAATAGAAATATGTAACATATAATTTTTGAATAAAATTTTATTTCCCATCTGTGTAGTTTGGGTATATGAGACATGTCCAAAAAAAAAAAAAAAAAAACATTTTTACTTTTTGGACATGTCTCACATGGTGGCAAACCAAAGGGATATTATAATCACAAAATTTTCATCTCCAAGCATGCCACTTATATCTTATAAGAAATGACATGGGAAGATTGCAATATAAGAACTGTCATAAATTTCTTGGTAAAACTAAACAAACATACTATGGTTTTTTTCCAAATTAAAGCATTTCTGTTCATCGCTGGGGTCTAAAAAGACCTCAGCAATGAACTTGGTGCGCTTTTTCTCATGTTGAAAGTTTTGGTTATGACCAACCTCAGCTCTCCTTGAAAGTTCAACTTGATTGCAGTCATTCTGACTATCAAACAATCAAACCAACTTTCTCACATTTTGCACATTTTCAGTTGTTTCAGAAATTTATGGGAAAAGAGAGCTTAGGATGATCATAACTAAAAATCTAAACATGAGAAAAAGTGACACATGACACTCTCCATGAGGCATAGATTTCAAAAGGACCTAAATGACAAATGAAAATAAAGGAAGCTCAAGTTTGTTCTGATTTGCCAGAATATGTTTAGATAAAAGGCTACATTCTGCTAAGAAATCATCACAGGATATGAGACCTGGGTCTTCCAGTATAACCTAAAAATAAAATACCACTGTTGGCACTGGGGAAAAAAACCATGTTTCCAAGGCCAAGAAAAAATATAATTCATGTTAATCAGCTGAATTCTTCAACATGATCATGATTTGTTGACCCTACACGTTGACACTCTTTGAGAGATAGTGATTTCAAGGTTTCTTGATAGAAAATCAAATCAATATGCTGGGAATCCTCTACCCCAGACTGGCTTCTTGCAATTTTATTTTGTTTACATGGCTGAACACTCAACAAAACTGAGTGAAAACTGAGTGATCATTAATACTCTCAACAATTTTGTTGAGAGTATTAATGATCGTGTGTTTACATGGTCATTATACTGGCCATCAGTAAAAACATTTTGAAATGTTTTTACTGATGTTCATACTCTTAAAATTATTTATAAATTATAAATAAAATAAATAACCATCTTATAAAATATAGTAAAAGAAGTTATCGGAAAATTTTTTTAGTAACTGAAAAATATGGAATCTATATATTTTGGCTATTCAAATGTCGCCAGAAAATAAATATTATTTATTATGCCATAATAACTGTACAGAGGCTGTTTCAAAATTTTGAACCAAATTTAAAGAACTTTTAAATTCACTACAAAATACCAATTGTAATTTTTGATAGAATACTTTAATAAAATAACAATATGTCTATTTAAAAGATTATCTGATGAATGGTTTTATATATTACTGTACTTTTTTTTTAGGCATGGAAGTCTTTGAAATAAGAAAATGCTGATCTGTCCAACATCTCAAAGATAATAAGTTGAGAAACTCATATGTTGTCTACCTTAAAACTTAAGTAGTAATTTTACAGATAGTTAAGGTCAGTACTTTACTTGGCCATAATGCATCAACTCTGAGCCGAAGCTTGCAATTAACACTGATGCCTTAGAAGTAACAGTGCACAGGCACTGCTGAAAATGCTTCATTAAATAAGAAACTGTTTTAAGCATTCTGAAATATTTCATGCATTTTCAAAATAGACATAGCATTCTAAGCCAAACATGAAATGAAGAAAAACAATACAATAATGATTGCAGCATTACAACTCATGTAGAAGAAGAAAATTAGACAACAAATATTTACCTGAAATAACAGCAGGTGCACTAATAAGTTTAGGTGCTGGGACACTATTAGGCTTTCCATTTAGATTGCTTATTTCTATTCTTTCTCTAGAAGAATCTTTTACTGGTTTTGGTTGTTGCTTAGGTGCAACTGATTCTGGAAGCTGTGGTGTATTTTTATCTATTTGTTTTAATGCTGTTTCTGTGAAAAACAAAATTACAACAAAATTGGTAAGGTAGTTGAAAATATTTGAAGTAATTTTAAAAGTTTAGTTTTTAATTTTTTCGGTTTTATTTTACATTAGTTTACATTAAATTAAAAATACTTAATGCAAATTAAATTTAAAGCGATATTTAAATTCTTTAAAAAAACAACTAACAATTTAGTAGAACATAAAATTTACTTTAAAATCATGGTCTAACTTAATCAGTGAAGTTTAACAAGGATTTCTGGTTTCAACTGAACTGTCAATACGAATGAAGCTTAAAATTCTAGAGGGGCCATACTATTTCAAGACAGTAAATTAAAATTAAAATATCTCTATGAAGATACCCTAATACTCTTGCATATGAATCATAAATTTGGTTTGGATCACAACTAGTACACAATGAAGTTAATGGATGGAGGGACATATGTAGGCTAACAGACATGGTAGACCTTCTAAATAAAGTAAGTCAGGCTAAAGTAAGCTAATTTTAAACCATGTGATTATAAACAGGTGCATATACTAAGTGATTATAAAATTACTTATTGGGCTCCGGCTATTTATCTCTAACTAACTGTCATACAGAGTTAAAAATTTGCATGTACTTGTATGCACTAGAAATATATATTAACAATTTGTGTTAGTAAAGATATGACCAATGTTCATTACAGCAAAAGTTCAATATATGCACTGCCACCATCTAGAATGCACAACAGACAATAGTTTTTCTCTTAGTCAAAATCTTTACTATTTCTAAAATGGCACTCTGCTTTGGATGAAACACTTTCACTGAATGTTCACAGTCAGTACATCTGTAACTTCATATAATCCTATAATGAGAAAATGGCAAATGTCTGGAGGCCTCTGAAGGCCTCATTTCAAGAAGGATATAGAGCTGCTGGAACGAGTACAGAGAAGGGCAACAAGATTAGTGAATGGAAGAAAGGGTTGCTCTTACGAAGAAAGGCTTAAGTTTTGCAAATTACAGTGTCTGGAGACTAGGCACCAGTGAGGTGATCTGACAGAGGTGTATAAAGCCTTGAATGGTTTGAGCATGCTCAATGCTGATGGGATTCTGCCTCTTGCTCAGAATAATCACCTGAGAGGGCATAAATTCAAATTGAGGAAAGACAGATGTAGGATAGATGTGCAGAAATTTGCCTTTAGACAGCGGGTAGTTGGTTGGTGGAGCAGACTTCCATCCCTTGTTGTGGAAGTTGATAGCCTAAATAAATTGGCTTGTTTCTAATTCTCCAGTTTCATTTTCTGCCTACACCAAAGCTTACAACAATTGTAAAGCAGTTATTAATCAGTCCAAACTAGAGTTTGAACAGGCTAAGATTAGAAAACTTGCTTCTTGCCCTAATAGCAGCCGAGCATTCTGGTCTCTTGCCAAAGCTATTGGCCGCAACTTTTGCCCATCTCTGCTCCCACCTCTGTCCAAACCAGATGGTTCTGTTGTCACTTCAGCCAAGGATAAAGCTGACCTGCTAGCATCCCATTTTTCTTCCAACTCATGTATTAATGATCTTGGTAAAACACCTCCCACCATTCCCAACACGCTCCATTCAATGCCTCCTGTGGTTTTCCGTCAAAAGGATGTCAGAAGGATTTTGACGAATCTTGATGCTAAGAAAGCTCCAGGTCCTGATGGTATTTCTCCACCTGCGCTCCTGAACTTACTCCTATTCTTTGCCACCTTTTTTCACTTTCTTATTCCAAAGGTGTTTTTCCTTCTGCTTGGAAATTTCCTCATATCCAGCCAGTTCCTAAAAAGAGTGACAAATCTCTCCCATCCAATTATCATCCCATTGCAATTACTTCTACTCTTCCTAAAGTAATGGAGAAATCAATTAACTGCCAACTGTTAAACTACCTAGAAACCTTCCGTCTGATCAACGATCGCCAGTATGGATTCCGTCAGTGTCGATCCACTGGTGATATTCTGGCTTATGTTACCCATTTATGGACTAATTGAATGGAAAGGTTCGGTGAAACACAAGTAGTTGCTCTTGACATCTCAAAGGCTTTCGTTTGTGTTTGGCATAAAGGTCTTCTAAACAAGCTTCCATCTTATGGTTTTCCAACTGTTTTTAGTAATTGGTTATCCAGTTTTCTCTCTGATCGCTCACTGAGGGTGATGGTAGATGGCTCTCTGTCTTCTAACTTCTCCACTAATGCCGATGTTCCCCAAGGTTCAGTTCTTTCCCCCACTCTTTTCCTCTTGTATATTAATGACCTTCTTTCATTGACTGGAAATCCTATCCATAGTTTTGCTGATGATAGCACATTGCATTCCACTTTCTATTTTGAGAAACCTTGTCCTGCTCAATCAACTTCAATTTCTCAAAAATCTGCTACCAATTCCTTAAGCGCCGATCTTCAGGTAATTTTACAGTGGGGCAAAGAAAACTTAGTTGATTTCAACCCTTCTAAAACTCAGTCTTGTCTTATATCTCGCAAAAAGGATTCTTCTGCTCCTATGCTTATCTTTAGTGACACTCCGATTTCTAGGCAAAATGATATATCTCTTTTGGGGATTACCCTGACTTCTAATCTCTCTTGGCACAAGCACATTACAAATATTGCTTCCTCTGCATCTAAAAAAACTTGGTTTTCTCCTTTGCTCTCGGCGTTACTTTTCTTCCAAACAGCTGCTCACTCTGTATAAATCGCAAATCCACCCTGGAATGGAATATTGTTCCCACATCTGGGGTGGTGCCCCCAAAACCTCTCTCAGGCTTCTAGATTCCATTCAGAAGAGGGGCAGTTAGGTTAATTAATGATTCATCTCTAACAGAGTCTCTCCACTCGCTCTCTCATAGATGTACTGTTTCTGCTGCATGCCTCTTCTACAGATATTTCCATAGGCTGTGTTCTTCTGAATTGGCTTCTATAATTCCCGCTCTCTCTTTCAAAAGAGTCCGAACACGTGCCACCACCAGCCAACATCCATTTACTGTCCAACTTCAAACTCACAGAACTAACTTTTCATCTTCCTCGTTTATTCATTCAACTGCCGTTTTCTGGAACAACCTTCCTTCATACGTATTTCCTGAAAATTACAGTCTACAGAAGTTCAAGTCCAATGTCAACAAATATCTTCTTTCGTCCTCTCGACCTCCACCAACCCAAGCACGGTACTAAGTACTATAGGTTCTAATACCTTTCGTGTTTGGGGTTTACATAAAAAAAAAAAAAAAAAAAAAAAAAAAAAAATTTAAGGCTCAGCTGGACAGGTATTTCGAATGAACGGAGGGGTGAAGTGGAAGTTTTTTTTTTTTTTTGGCTGATGCTGCATAAACTTGCTTTCTTGCATCATATGCCTCTACTAATGCTAATGTCACGCTCAGCAAAGTAGACCATTCATAAGAAATGGAGTAAGAAATTACCTTATTTCGAATGAGTGTCCTTGCAGGATTGTCTTCCCACATCATCCAACATCCTTGCAGAGCTGATATGATATGCCCAGATAACATTTTGGACAGAATCAATTGTGGTCAACTCTGCCAGGATGGTTTGTTGCCCTGCCAGACTCAAGCCTAAATAGAGAAAGAGGATAATGCTAACCTAGAAATCCATTCACATAAAAAGAAAACTGTTAAAGAAACCAAGATGAGCTTCTGAGGCTCTAAGTGGCAATTGGCACAATGGGGAGGGGCAAAGTAAGTAAGTAAATTGTGGTCTATCAGTTTACTTTGATTTACTTTGATTATGGTCACTGTTCTTTCCTACCATGCAGAAAAGGCTTGGGTTTGACTCCTGCTGAGATGGGAGAAATTGAAGATTGTTTATTTATCACACCATGAGTTAATTAAGGTTGTTTTTCACACCATAATCAAGTTAATTAGCCTTGGGAAAGAGTTTCATGGTCCCCTCTCATAATTTTTTTTTTAATGAAACCTCAAACATGAAAGGTGTTAGAACTTACAGTACTTAGTACAGTGCATGGGTTGAAGATTGGGAACACACTTGTTGACATTAGAGTTGAATTTCTGTAGATGTAATTTTAAGGAAATATGTGTGAAGAGAGGTTGTTCCAGAAAATGAAAGTTGAAGGAATAAATGAGGAAGAAGAAAAGTTGGTTTGCGAGTTTGAAGTTGGACAATAAAAGGATGCTGACTGGTTGCATCATGTATTCAGATTGGTTTGGAAAAGAGAGGAGCAATTATAGAAATCAATTCAAAAGAAGAGTGCCATGGAAGCATCTATAATGAGATCAAAGGTTGATCTACCATTGCATTCCTAGCATGCTGGTGTAGAAAATAAATATAGAGATATTCTGCTACTATGTGACTAACCAACCCACAAGTTACAGTCATTAGATGGAAAGTTAAAATCTATTTGTCTGTATAGTTGTTTAATTATACAATCACTTGAGTTGTTCATCTGGAACAAAAAAAAAAAAGCAAACAGGCAAACCAACCATTGAGTACATGCAATTTACAGACAATACAGTGATTACTTATGGCCTTAGGTGGCAAAGTACAAATAAAATCAATATTCACTGCTTTATGAAAGCAAAATCCTTTCCCATTACCCTCAACAGCATTTATATCTTTAAGCAGTTTATGATTGCTGGCACCTAGTTGTTCCTTTATTTGGAGATGATTAATGCATAAAGAGTCATTACTAATAATGAAATCAAAGGTATTATTGCTCTTCTAACATGCTGGTGTAGAAAACCGTCATCCAATAAATCCAGAGAAGTTCTGCTATTGTTGCTGTTCGGCTTTTAGGAGCATTAGCAACTAAGGCCATATTGCTCCGGGGATATGCAGTGGTCATTCCCTGATCTTTCCACATCCTCCGTATTTGGTGGTCAAGGGCTTGAACCCCCGTCTAATCAAGAAGCGTGTGCTACGCACTGCTGCTCCAGCCCACCTGGCCACGGAGGCGCCAGTTCTGCTATTATGTGACTAACTAACCCAGAAGTTACCATTCCCCAATTATGTGACACTCTTATTTACTGATTTTGTCTGCATAGTAGTTCTGCATAGTTATTAATTAAGAAATACTGTTCAAGGTTTAGGCCTAAATGGTTGTCAAATGAACTAATGAGACTCGTAACAGAGAAGAAAAATGCATGGGATGCATATAAATTATCAAGCGACTCAGAAGCCTATGGCAGATATAAGTTAATCTGTAATCAGGTCACAAAGGAGGTTCGGCAGGCGAAGGCAGATTACGAGAAATCCTTGGCAAAAGATGCTAAGAAAAACAGCAAGGATTTCTTTACTTATATAAACTCTAAAAGGAAGGGGATGAATCTGATCGGTCCACTTGACACCGATGGTTCGACTGTTGATGATCCTGCTCAGATAGCAAACAAACTGAATGAGTATTTTGCATCTACATTCACACATGAGGAATTATTAAGGTCTGAAAATGGCAGAAGGTTATCAAATTGTAGCAGGATACTTAATGATTTTGTAATAACTGAGAGCAAAGTGGAAGAGAAACTGTTGAAGTTAAACGTAATAAAAGCACCTGGGGTGGATGGGATCTATCCAGTTATATTAAAGGAGGCGGGAAACCAACTAAGCAAACCCTTAGCCATAATTATGAGAGCATCCTTGGACTCAGGGGAGGTTCCCACGGACTGGAGATGAGCAAATGTATCCCCAATTCAAAAAGGGGGATCGAAGGGTGACACGAGTAATTACAGACCAGTTAGTTTAACTTCTGTTCCGGGTAAAATAATGGAGTCGCTGTTTAAAGATGCATTGCAGGATCATCTAGACAAGACTGCAGCAATAATTCAGACACAGCATGGGTTTGTTAAGGGAAAGTCTTGTCTGACAAATTTGATAGGATATTATGATGTGGTTACAAAGGAACTGGATGAAAAAAATAATTTTGATATCATATATTTGGATTTCAGGAAAGCTCTTGACACTGTTGCGCGTGGAAGACTATTGTACAAATTGGAGCAGAATGGTATTAAGGGTAAGTTGCTACAATGGATAAAAGGATGGTTAAGTGCGAGAAGACAGAGGGTGGTAATCAATGGGTGCTGCTCTTCTTGGACTAATGTTATTAGTGGGGTCCCACAGGGTTCGGTGTTAGGTCCACTGTTGTTTTGTATATTTATCAATGATATTGATGAAGGTATATCAGGCTTAATGTCGAAGTTTGCAGATGATACAAAGGTTGGCAGGGTTGTTAATGACAGTAATGGCAGTGTGCTACTGCAACAGGATCTAGATAATTTGGGCAGATGGGCTAAGAAGTGGCAACTGAAGTTTAACCTTGACAAATGCAAAGTACTGCATATGGGTAGAAGTAACCCCAGAAAAACGTACCAACTGTGTGGTACTACACTTAAGGTGGTAGAAAATGAAAAAGACCTGGGAGTAATTGTGCAGTCAGATATGAAGTTTTCTGAGCAATGCAGACAGGCTGCCAGGGCAGGTCATGGGGTTTTGTCAATGATATATAGGAATTTTGCTAGCAGGGAAAAGGAGGTGATTATCCCTCTGTATAAGGCAATGGTCAGGCCACGCCTTGAGTACTGCATACAGGTCTGGAGGCCTCATTTTAGGAAGGATGTAGATTTACTTGAGTGTGTACAGAGAAGGGCAACAAGATTGGTGAGGGGAATGAAGGGATCCTCTTATCAAGAGAGGCTTAAGTTCTGCAAATTGCAGTGGCTGGAGACTAGGCACCTGCGCGGTGATCTGATTGAGGTGTATAAGGCCTTGAATGGGTTCAGCATGCTGAATTCTAATGGGATCCTTCCACTTGTTCAGATTACGAACCTAAGGGGGCATAAATTCAAATTAAGAAAGGACAGATGTAGAATAGATGTGCGGAAATTTGCCTTTAGCCAGCAGGCGGTTAATTGCTGGAACAAACTTCCATCTGTCGTTGTGGAAGTTGATAGGTTGAATAAATTTAAGGAGGAACTGGACAGGCATTTGGAGGGAATGGTGCGATTTTTTTTTTTTTTTTTTTGGCTGACGCTGCATAAGCTCATACATTTGCTTTCTTGCATCACATGCCACTACTACTACTACTACTATATCCACCATCTTCATTTGGGCTACAACATACTTCTACTCATTTTTGTTTTCCCACAGTTTACATTGTACCAAACTAACTCAATGTTATACTAGCCATCCATATCAAAAAGGTACACTGTTTGAAATCCTATGGTACTTCTTAACCAAAAGTATATTAACCCCCCCTCCCACCTGTCACATTGTATTGTCTCATAATTTCAAATTTTCCACCCTCTATGTCTGAATGGCACCATGTTCCTGATATCCTTTTAATGTTTCTTTTGATAATTTAACCAATACTTCAAATTCATCAAATTTAAATAGTATACTCCTATCATTAGTGTACAAGTGAGTATATGCGTGCCTGTTTTCACTCTTAGTAATGCTAACGTAGCTCATATATTTCCATATCCCAAACCAACAGCAGGCCTTATAATCACCCACATATTACTTTTCAGGCTGCTGCATAGAAGCAGTGTAAGAATCAACTTCAGTCCTGTTTGCAACTGCAGTTAAACTATTATTTATTAGACTAATAAACTATTAGTCTAATGCTAATTCATAAATATTTGAATATTTGCTGATGCCTCAACAGCATCAGCAAATATTCTTGCAGCCTGTCTACAGGGTGCCTAAAAATTAGTTGCCTGATTATGAAGCTCGATTAAAATTTTATTGTGAGAGGTATCTTAAAATAGTTTGCTCCAGTTATCAAAGCAACTTGATTTTTCTCATGTGATTGGCTGTTGTTATGTTGTTATTTGGTTTTTAGGAGCATTAGCAACTAAGGCCATATTGCTCCGGGGATATACGGTGGTCATTCCCTGACCTTTCTGCATCCTCCGTATTTGGTGGTCACGGGCTCGAACCCCAGTCTAATCAAGAAGCGTGTGCTATGCACTGCTGCTCCTGCCCACCTGGCTACGGAGGCGGTTAGATTTTTCTCATGTGATTAGCAGCCTTGATCCCATCAGCATTGTGACAGTACAGCATTAAAATGGTGACGGTGCAGGAGAAAGCAATGTGAGTGCGCTGTGGCTGTGGGATACCAAAATCTCCAGTGACTGTAAAAAGATTTTTTCATTGGGAATTTTAGAAAGATCTATCCGCAAAACAATCAATAAGGCGATGCTCAAAACAGTTTCAAGAAACTGGCAGTGATAAAGAGGTGATTATCCCTTTGTACAAGGCCATGGTTAGGAAACATCTTTGTATACAGGTCTGGAGGCCTTACATTAGGAAGGATGTAAATCTGCTGGTACGGGTGCAGAGAAGGGCAACCAGATTGGTGAAGGGAACAAAAGGGTGCTCTTACCTAGAAAGGCTTCAGTTCTACAAACTGCAGCTTCTGGAGACTAGGCACCTTCAGGGTGATCTGATTGAGGTATTTAAGGCCTTGAATAGATTGAGCAAGCTGAATGTGAATGGCATTCTTCTTCTTGTTGATGTTGTTATTTGGTTTTTAGGAGCATTAGCAACTAAGGCCATATTGCTCCGGGGATATGCAGTAGTCATTCCCTGACCTTTCCACATCCTCCGTATTTGGTGGTCACGGGCTCGAACCCCGGTCTAATCAAGAAGCGTGTGCTATGCACTGCTGCTCCTGCCCACCTGGCTACGGAGGCACCTCCTCTTGTTGAGACTACACACATGAGTGGATATAAATTTAAGTTGGCAAAGGATGGCTACTGGATAGATGGAAGTTTGGGTTCAGCAAGCAGGTGGTTGATTGTTAGAACAAGCTTCCATCTGTTGTTGTGGAAGTGGATGGTTTGAATAAATTCAAGGAATAACTTGAGAAATCATTGGAGGATATGGATGGAAGAAGTGTGTAGTGTTTTTTTTTTTTGCTGATGCTTATATGGTTGATGCTATATAAGCTTGCTTTCTTGCATCATTTGCCACTACTACTACACCTGTAGATTCTTGTTTCATGACCTTCTACCAAAGGGAACTTCCTTCCTTTTATATATATATACATCATAAGATATATACTAACAGCCATTAAGAAAATTAACTTGACTTACCAAGATCAGCACCATAATCAATTGCTCCTTGCATTGCATTCTTTTCAATGACAGCTATGCAATAAATAAGTAATATGTTTTATTAATTTAACAAAGTTAATTAACTATTCACTTTAGAACAAAACTTTTTTAATTATAGCACTTTATTTAATTATAACTGTTTTACTTTTATGATGATACCAAATACAAGACTGGTGAAGCCTAAGGTTTGTGGATGGGTTGAAAGTTGATAAGCTAAATAAACTTGTTGACATCACATGATTTTTATATATGATCTAATTTTCAAAAAATTAGCATGTGATATATATACCTCCTACAGGTATATACACTGAGTGATCACTGAATTATGACCACCTACCTAATACTTCGTATGTCCTCCTTTTGCCCTCAGTACAGCAGTCATCCGACGTGGCATTGATTCAACAAGGTGTCAGAAGCATTCGGGAGGTATGGCCAACCAAGCTGTAATGTGGCCAGCAATGCAGATATGGAGGTAACTGGTGTATCCAGACGTCTGATATGCCTTTTCATAGTGTCCCACAAGTGTTCTATGGGATTGATATCGGGGAGTTCAGAGGCCAATCGATATGCTGGAAGTCAGAACTGTGTTCCTCAAACCATTCCTGCACAAATGCCAGATGGCTCGGCACATTGTTATCTTGGAAGGCACCATCGCCATTCAGGAAAAAGCGTAACAGAGGGGTGTACAGTCAGCAAGTAGCTGACGATAGCAGAGATCACTGATACGTTGTTCCACATGCACGAGGGGTCTAAGTTCCTGCCAGTGGAACATGCCCCACACCATACAATCGCCTCCACCAGACTGCACTTTTGATACCATTCATGATGGATGAAAAGCCTCATGTTGTTGACGCTAAATTTGTACACGACCATCCACAGTGTGGAGTAAATAACGTGGTTCATCCGACCAGCACACCTTCCAGTCTTCTAACATCCAACTTGCATGCTCTTTGCACCAGGTGAGTCTTTTATGCCGATGAACCTTGGTTAGGAGAGGATGCCATAGGGGTCATCTGCTGGTATAGCCCATACGTGCAAGCGTGCAACGCATGGTCATGGCAGATATTGTTTCGTGTTGGCCCATGTTGTATTGGGTAGTCAACTTTTGAACAGTGCTGTGCCTGTACAAGCTGCCAGACCCAGTGCTCACCTGTAACTTCAATCTTTCACTGACCTTTGCAGTTTTGCCGTCGGATCGTTATTTGACCATTTTAAAGCCAGTCCTTGTACACTTTAACTATGGCGGCTCTCGAACACCCCACCAGTTCAGCCATTTGGGAAATTGAGGTGCCAGCTCATCGAGCTCCCACAATCTGTCCTTTATCAAAGTCCGATAAATCGTTCCTTTTACCCATCACGCTCGGAATTTTACTACCTACTGAACCACTGACACCTTATCTATGCTAAGCAGGTCGACTAACTGCACACTCTCGTACCTCACATGGTTAACGGGTCGCATTCACTTTTCATAAGGGTGGTCATAATTCAGTGATCACTCAGTGTATATCACAATTCAGCAATCCTTTATGTAGCACCACCTATTTCTCATATGTTTAGGAACAAAGGTGAATGTGGAAAACCACCCAAGAACTGGCAAACCTCAGATTGACCATTTACTCCAGCATGTTATTGCCAAATTGAGCAAGATCAAGATTTCATCTCAGAACCACAAGTTTTTACTGTGATTCTGAGATGAAATTTATTAGGTCGTGGAATTGTCTAATTGCTATTCATAAACAAGGTTAATAACTCGTTTATAATAGGTGACAGATTATGCAGTTTTGAGCTTCACAATTCATACATGAAACATTACACTGACATAACAATTCACTAAATACATTTACTGTTTAGTGAATGTTCAAGAACTTTTTGATCATTTTCAAACTAAATCAACATAACAATTTTTATTCATTTATATATGCAAATTGCAGCTTTTGGAGACTAGGCACTTGCGAGGCAATCTGACTGAGGTGTATAAGGCCTTGAATGGATTGAGCAGGCTCAATGCTGATGGGATTCTTCCTCTTTTTCAGATTGCAAATCTGAGGGAGCATAGATTAAAACTGAAGAAAGACAGTTTCTACAACTGTCTTTCCCTCAGTTTCCCCTTTCCTCTATAGAACAGATGTGCAAAAATTTGCCTTTAGGCAGCAGGTAGTTGATTGTTGGAACAAACTTCCATATGTTGTTATGGAAGTCGATAGCTTAAATAAATTCAAGACAAAAGTAGACAAACATTTAGAACGAATGGATCAGTGAAATGTTTTTTTTTTTTTGCTGATGCTGTATGAGCTTGCTTTCTTGCATCATATGCCATCATATACTAATGCTAATTACATATAAAGGAAAGCTGGATCAACACCAAATTTTCAGTATGTTTTTCTTGGTCTCTGGGAAGGTTTTTAGGTAAAATTTCAGAGTTCTCAGTCCTTTTCCTCCCCTTCACACAGAACAAATGATAAATTCAAAATATCAACTTCAATCATTTTCAAAATTTCCAGACTTCTTTTTAGAACCATAACCAAATATCATATCAACAGGTTAATCGATATTCCTTGTGCATCCAATCCCCTCAAAAAATAAAATAAAATAAAATAAAATAAAAATAAATAAATAAAAAAATAAAATGAAAAATAATGACTTCTACATAAATCTCATCTTAAAAACATCCATCACATTGTGTTGGACAATTGTGAGATGAGATTGAGTGTGGGTAGTCACTGCATGGTAAGGTTTTGGTAAATACCTCAAGTATAATAGGCATATCAAATAATATGATTAAATTAAATTTTAGGCAAATTATTTGATAATCGAACATACCTGAAATATAATGTAATAAGCATATTAAGGAACAAAAGATAGTCCAAGGAAGAAATATCAAGAGAATAAGAGGTAACATCTCATGTTTTGCCAACAAATTGTTGATAATTAGCACAGAATGCAGCTTAGCACTGCCATTCAACAGAAACTAGTTCCACACCCTTTTTCTCAAAACTGAGGTCTCACTCAGGATGAATTCTCTTAAGCAAACAATCCATAGCTTATGCAGAGATTTTAACTAGTGGAATAAAGTCCTGTTGAATGATCCTTTGTTATCAAAGAAAGTAATCAACATCAATTTGGTTTCAATTTCTGAAAATAAAATTTTTTGTTTCGCAGAGCATGTTGATTTCCATCCATGATTTGCTCTGCTCATTGTTTGCAGATCATTTCAAACACCATGTCTCATCACTTATTAAGACCAACTGAGCAAAGGCAAGATCATAATCAGATTCAACAAGATCTTTGCATACTTTAAGCCTGAGCAGTGTTAGTTGATAAGAAAAACAGGGTGGAACAAACTTGGTGCAGATCTTCTGTTTGGCCTAATCCTCTGTTAGGTTTGCACAAATTGTTTCTTTGATAATGCAAAGTTGTTCTTTAGTCACTCAAAGGATATTAATGGAATTTAAGGTGCCTCCATTGCCAGGTGGGCAGGAGCAGCAGTGCATAGCAAACACTTCTTGATTAGACTGGGGTTCGAGCCTGTGACCACCAAATACGGAGGATGTGGAAAGGTCAGGGAATGACCACCGCATATCCCCGGAGCAATATGGCCTTAGTTGCTAATGCTCCTAAAAACCAAATAACAAACAAACAACAAATAATGGAATTTAAAGCAGTGTTAGGTTTCCACAGTTCATGATGCCTTCCTCAAGCCCACAGTAATCCTGAAATCTCGCACACCAGTGAAAAACATGCAGTTTTTGAGAGAGAGAACTGTTACCATACACTTCTTTTTATCAATTTGTATGTTTCAGTCACACTTTTTCCCAACTTGAAACAAAATTTAATGTTTGCTCCTTGCTCTGTCACTGAACACAATGACGCCCTGAAATGAATAACACAACTGCTCTAACATTGCTGCATGCAATTGACTTATGATACACATATGATCTTGTATAATTTATAAATTTTAAACATTTTATTATAATCAAATATGCCTGAAATGTAACATAATGAGCACATTACCTCATTAAGATTTTCTACTGTGATTGCATTCCTCTAAAAGGGAAGCAATCAGAAGAGATCAGCTGCCATGGTGCACTGCATCAGGGTCCTACATGCTTTGACATGCATGCAATTTTTTTTTTCTTTTTTCTTTGTTAGTTGTTGGCGCATCGGCTTCTGTGACCATAATGCACCTACCTAAGTTTTTTCATTTTACTCTGATTCAAGCCCGAGGCGGGATTCGAACCCACAACCTTTGGGTTGCCAGGCATGCATGCAATGGACTTAGGCCAAGAATTTAACTGTATTATTTGTTTTTTTTTAGGAGCATTAGCAACTGAGCCATATTGCTCCAGGGATATGCAGTGGTCATTCCCTGACCTTTCCGCATCTCTGTATTTGATGATCACGGGCTCGAACCCAAACAGATTTTCTCATAGTGTGAATATCTTCACAATGAGTTGCCATGATATTGCACTACTTCGAATAAGTAACGCTTCACCAAAAGAGAAGACTGTTGTTACTTATTCTCAGCGGATACCATCACCCAGACGGCACCATTTCAGGGCTATTTGGCCCTTCTTCGGTAGGCGGGTGGGTAGGTACCCTAGTGATGCAATGATGACAAAACAGTTATGAAGTATAACTCCACAATATGAGAGATGCCTGATGGTGGAGGCTAAAGCTCTTAACGTATTTCAGTCTTAATTTATATTATACACCATCAGGCATCTCTCATATTGTGAAGTTATACTTCATAACTGTTTTGTCATCATTGATTGCATCACTAGGGTACCTATCCACCCAATGAAGAAGGGCCAAATAGCCCTGAAACGGTGCCATCTTGGTGATGGTATCCACTGAGAATAAGTAACAACAGTCTTCTCCTTTGGTGAAGCATTACTTATTCGAAGTATTGCAATATCATAGCAACTTGTTGTGAAGGTATTCACAATATGAGACATAACTTAAACGATGCCGCCTTTGCATATTTTTGCTAATTCAGAGTTTAGCTGTGTACTAATATGATGTGTTTGCACTAACTTGTATGTTATTAATTAAATATAACATGTAGGTTAGTGCAAATGCATCATTTTAACATAGCTATCTACCAAAGTAGTTAAATTATTGCACTAACCTACATGTTAGTCATTCTGCCTCATAGCATGAGGCCTTTGCTCCTAAATACTTTATAATTAAATATATTAATTTAATATTTTCAACATGTTTAATTTAACATTTATTCAAATATTTATTTACTTGGTTTTAATAATTAAACAATTTATTAAATATTTAAAAATTTATAAAAATACAGAAAACATTAAAAGATATATACAAAATTCTATTAAATAAATAACACCACCATAGTTCTTTAATTTAAAAAAAACATATTTAATAGATAATATTATATATTTTATCATTTATGAGATGGTAGGATGCTTAATACCTTAGTAACATTTTAAATATTTTGTTTTAAAGATATATTGCTTTCATAATAAATTAGTGCTCTTTTTAAAAATTAATGTGAATTTAGGAAAAAAAAAAATCAATATGAAAACTTACTTTTGACTAATCCCCAAACAGATTTTCTGTATTCTATCACAGTTCTGATGTAATATTTACACTGCTGATCAGACACTCGAATGAAACAGTTCCGAGACCTTACCTGAAATGCATCACTGTATGGGATACCACCATTAACAATAACTGAGTCTACAACATAATGATGACCAGGTTTACTGTATTTAAATAGCCTCTGCAAAAAGGTAAAAAAAAATCCATTAATTTATATATAATAGATATATAAGTATACCTATGATATACTAATAATATACATACAACATACGAGGTATGAAAATAAAGTTCCTGGACTAGTGCAATAAAAAGAACACAAAGTGAGCTCAAATATGGTTTTATTTTTATTTTAATTCAAAATAACAGCTACCTGATTGAATGCACTTATCTAATCTAAAAGCTACTGAAAAGAGTCAGCAAAGGTGTCCAAAGAGATGATGTTCAGTTCAGTGGTTACATTAGCCTTCACATTTTCCAACATCCTGAAATCTCTTTCCTTTGAGAGCAGTTTGCACCTTGGGAAAGAGAAAGAAGTCCACTGGTGCTAGATCAGGAAAGTAGGGTGGATGGTTAATCTGTACAGTGCCATATTTCATAAGAAATTAAAAAAAAAAAAAAAAAAAAAGTCTTCACAACAGGTATGCAATGGGCATGGGCATTATCTTTGGACAAGAACCAGCTGCTATTCTCTCAAAATTGCAGCCCCACACAGGAAACGTGCTTCAATAATCTTTGAAGCACCTGTACACAGAACACAGCATCAACTCTCTCCCCTTCAGGTACAAATTTCTTGTGAATCACACCCGTTTGTCAAAAAACATGACCAGCATTGCCTTGATCCCGGACTTCTATAAAAAAAACATTTTTGGCCTTGATTTTGAAGTCCATTGCATGCACTAACAACTTGTCTCTGGGTTATACTGAAACACCCAACACACATATCTAGTGACAATACAGTTGCAGAAATTAGGATTATCTTGGCAAGTCTGGATGAAGTCTTCTCATGATGACACTTTTCGTTGCTTCTGCTCATCTGTGAGGCTCAGTGGCACGGATCTTCCTTTTCCTTAAATCGTCATGCAGAATTTGGCAAATCATCTCCTTATTCATATCCAACTTGTCATCCATCATTCTGAAGGTCAAATGATGATCTCCTGAACTTCTGCAACTCTGTCCTCATTTCAAGAGGGTGCCTCTGTAGCCAGGTGGGCAGGAGCAGCAGTGCATAACACATACTTCTTGATTAGACCGAGGTTCAAGCCCATGACCACCAAATATGGAGGATGTGGAAAGGACAAGGAATGACCACTGCATATCCCCGGAGCAATATTGCCTTAGTTGCTAATGCTCCTAAATAACAACTCATTTCAAGATGTTGACGAATGCCCACTTCTTGGATCATCAAGAACATCCTCATATCCATATTTGAACTACTTATAACCATTCAAACATACTGGAATGACTTAATTTTTCATCACCATAAACAGTTCTGAACATTTTGTACATTTCTGTCGCAAATTTTCCCAGTTTAAAGCAAAATTGGATTTGGTTCATTGCTTCACTGCAAAATCATGACACAGAACGTTAATGCTACTGACAAAACTGCTTATTTCAGGTAACCCTCGTATAACATAGTAGGTTCCTACAAAATCTCATGTAGTATGAAACTGTGTTATAGAGAACTAAGAACCAGTACAAAAAGGGGGGTTACATTCCAAAAGCTAACAAAAATCCATTTTTTTATAACTATCGGAAACTTATTTTTTATTAAAAATAGTAATAACTGAACAAGTGCCTTACAAACTGTGATACATATATGTCAGATAATGTATGTTCATTTAATTTTCTTCCTCTTCATTGGTTCTAAGCACAATCAAATGAGAACATTTTCTCAGTTGCAGAATATCTTCACCTTTTGAACTTTCTTCTGCAGCATCTAGATTTCGTGTATCTTCTGCTCTCTTTAAAAAAAATCACTATTCTGGGATTGTTTGCTTTTGCTTGATAGATCTTTATAAATTGCATGGTATGGAGCTAAGCATTTTTGAAGCTCCCTTTTGAACTTTATGTTCCTTTCAGTTGAAGGCTGCATTCAAAAAATGAGATTCTCATTGCTCGGCTAAGTATGCTTTCCTGTATGCTTTTTAGTGTAAAATTTGGAACTTCAGAATTCATCATCCTCTGAATTGATTTGGTTTACCTAGGATTCCATTTCCACCCAATCTGCTTTGCAAGCCTCTTTTTCTACCAGTAATTCTTGAATGTTTTCAGTAGTCATATCATCAAAACCTTCTTCTCCTACTGACTTAGCAAGTTCTACTATCGCACCGATACTGTTTTCTGTTGGTTCGGCCATATTTCCTAAATGAACTCACACTGGCCATACATTTTTCTAACACGCATTTAATGCTGATGTTTATACTTCTTTGAGCGATAAAGCTATGATTCTGATACAGTCCACAATTGAAAAATGTTTCCATGCCACCATCATTTCAATAGATCTGGAATCAATTTTTTCCAAAATCCATTGTAATAAGTTTTATAGGTAGATGTAATGGTTGAATTAAAGACGTTGTATTAGGTAGTAGGAACATTACTACAACATTCTGGATGACTTAAATCTTTTGGATAGCCTGGTGCATTAACTAATAGTAATAAAACTTTGAAATCTAGATTTTTACGCTTTAAATAGTTTTCCATAGCTGGCACAAAACAATTTAGAAACCATTCTTTAAATAAATCGGCAGTTACCCAAAGTATACCAAAGTTCCTTAAGCATAATTTAGGCCTGAAATTTAATTCACAACAAAGAAATTATTGCAATACGATTCTTAAGAACAAAGTTTAGTAATACTTACCTGGAAAAATTTATAAATGATCAAATAAAACCAAAAATAACCTTACAAAAACCTTAAAAGTCACAAACTGCACACTTCGAAGTCAGAATTTTTTATGGTTTAAAACAAGCACAAGTTCAGTAGCACAGAACCTAACACAGGGATTTCCCAATTTTTTTTTTTGCATAATGACTAGTGAGTCAACAGCGGAGATTGACAAAAAAAAAGGGAAACATTGAAAATTTTGAAAAATTACATCCAACATGGTTTTCTCTGCACAAAAGCTCAAAAATACCGTGTTATCTGAGGTTTATCACAATTCTCTAACCGTGTTAGAGCGAGACTGTGTTATAAGTATGGTACTGTGTTGTGCAAGGATTGCTGCAACATATCAATCGTGTTAGAGCAAAACCGTGTTGTAGAAGTACCATGTTATACAAGGGATTGCCTGTACTTGCAACCTGTCAGCCTACTGGAAAATTTCTGTACTATATCTGTTGGAAAACTATATCTGTTGGATATAGTTTGAATTACAACATGCCACTTGTTTTCAAGCTCATCAAACATGACCGCAACAGCACCAGTCCAAGAATTTTATTGCCACACCTTGTACACATCTCGAAATGTGAAAAGCAATAGCTTGTTATTTTGTTATTTGGTTTTTAGGAGCATTAGCAACTAAGGCCATATTGCTCCAGGAATATGCGGTGGTCATTCCCTGACCTTTCCGCATCCTCCATATTTGGTAGTCATGAGGGTGCCTGCTGCTCCTGTCCACCTGGCTACAGAGGCTCTAAAAGCAATAGCAATTATTATGTAGGTAACAAGGAGTAGAATGTGAAGTCATGTTTAATAATGTATAATTTATTCTACAAATGGCTATGCATAAGTCTAGCATAACACAGAATGCCAAATAAAACACGTTAACTGCAATAATTTCACATTTCAGAAAGCATTACCATATCCTGACAACTGCATATTTGTCAGAAGACCAGATATTGCAAATAAAATTCTCATTTTCATGTCAGGTAATTAGTGTGTGCAAAGAGTTTCTACTGTAACAAATCTAAATAATGTTTTCTAATTGCATAAGAACCATTCTTTGAAATGGATCTCGTCATGCCCAGTTCTTTTGCAATTAGCTTTTCTCAATAAAAGAAGAATTTTGTCAAATGGCAGCCCCATATTCAAGAGGATATAAACATGTACTGTGGTTCATATTTATGACCTCTTGTTTACACTATCAAACTGCATGATAAAATGAAACCTTCAATCAGCCTACTGAGTGTCAGATGTCAATAGAGAGTTGTTTGAAGCTACAGAGCTCCTTAGATGCAGCATAAGGTTTAGTCAGTTTCCATTGCCACTATATAATGATAAAATTTAAAGCTCTTTTACTCCATACAATAAGTGCAGTAAAATACAGTATTACACATTTAATGTTTTTATTTCACAGTACAGCACTTTTCCATATCATTCTAGCAACTTGTGACTTCTCTTGAGTGTAATGAGTAATCAGATTTAGCAAACAGATCTTACTCCCAAACAGCAAATTAAACTGAGGTTTTTTGTATGCTTGAATGTGTCAGATTTCATCATAGTGAATAATAACAGACTAACGGACAGAGCCGGAACTAGGCAATCCTACGCCTGGGGCAAAAGTGTTATAAGTATGCCCCCATTATATACAGGTAGTCAATCTTTCAGTAGCCTAGCTAAGGTTGTCGACGCCTGGGGGCAACATTTCTTCCTAACATCCCTGATTGTGATAGATAATTCCTTCAGTTTGCACCCATGAAGCTCGGCCCCTGGGGGAAATTTTCCCCTCTGCACCTCCTTGCTACGCCCCTGCAATCTTTATAAATTTATAATGGTCTACGATTTGCATATATTTATTAATAAAATAATTTAAATAATACAATGAATATAACAAAATAAAAATATCAAAGAAATCAAAGAAAAAGAAAATATTCATTTATATCTGCAAATATTCATTTATATCTGCAGAGAATTTAATTCTATATAAACAACAAAGAAAGTACATATAACTACAAAAAAATTAGAAAACCCGTAGTTTATGTTTATGTATCTAGTATAAAATCACAGAAACAAAATATTGTGAAAAATAGTACTTTTAATATTATAACATAAACTAAATATATGCGATGAAGGCGTATTATTTAAATTGAATTTTTCTTGCTTTGAAGAACCTTTCACAAGAAGCTACTGTTATAGGCAGGGTAAGAAAAATTCATAACACTATTTCTATATTTGGATAAGATTCTATTAGACAATAATCGTGAACAAACTGGAGAAGTTGTAAACGGGTTACAGATTTTATATCCTGCAGAATTGATAAAACATGATTTTTCAAATATCTGTTGAAATATCAACAGATATTTGAAAAATTTTGTTTGTGCTCCAGTGGTTAGCACTGGAGGACAAACCAAAAAGCTCAGAGGTGTGACGTCATGAAATGGACCATACTTTATAGAAGTTTGTAATTGGAGTTTCTCTGTTATTTTCAAAATTTATAAAACACTGTTACTCCTTGATATTTTTTTCCATACATAATTATAAATTGTGAATTTATAATTTTTTTCACTTTCACAAAATCACAAAAATTTCTGGAAATCATAAGTAGCACATACAAAGATAATACAGTATTTCTTTTAATAAAATAAAAGTTTGTTTAAAATAAAAATAAAAATTTTTATTTTAAACAAAGAACACAAGTTGATCAGAAGCTATTATCTGTGTCGGGAATACGCCTTAATCCTTTGACTGGCTATAGAAAGAAGTTGACTAGCATGACTTCTCGGTATACTGGATAGATGACTGCATATGTGTTACATTCCACTTACATTGTGGAATGGTAATCCCTTTAACCCTTAATCTGCACTTATAAATCACAAATTTATAATTTTTTTCATTCTCACAAAATCAAACATTTCTGGAATCATAAGTAGCACGTACAAAGATAATGTAGTATTTCATTTTAATGAAATTTTTATTTTTATTTTAAACAAAGAACACAAGTTGACCAGAAGCTATTATCCGTGTCGGGAATACGCCTTAATCTTTTGACTGGCTATAGAAAGAAGTTGACTAGCATGACTTCTTGGTATGTGGGATAGATGGCTGTATATGTTTTATGTTCCACTTACATTATGGAATGGTAATTCCTTTAACCCTTAATTTGCTTTGCACTTTCTAATTGCTTAAATTGCCTAAAGGCCAGAGGTGGAAACAAAGCATACAGAGTTAAGTCTCTCGTAATCCATTATATGGAAATTTTCTTCATTCTACAGAAACTTAAATGTAATAACCAAATAAAATTCAAAAAATTTGCTATAAAGAAGTTCATTAAACACAGGTCCAATTGTAATTAAATCAAAAATGAAGCAATTTTAAAATATAACTGGTCGAATGCACCCTTAAAATGCTGCACATGGGGCTGGCACCCCACTCGTCCCAACCCTAGTTCCGGCTTTGCTAATGGAGCAAATACTGGGGGGTTGGGGGATCAAAACCACCAAGCCATATGCTTTTATTTTATTGTTATTGTATATTATATAGGGTTCAAACTTGTGGTACATGTACCACTAGTGGTATATCTAATTATGTCAGATGAATCCAACAAAAAAATATTAATTACAGATACAAAAAATAATTCAATTTGCTAAGCCTAATGATTTACAAGTCAAATCGACAGTGGTATTTTGATTAAAAAAGAAAAATCATGATTGAATATCTGTCCAGACAGAGTGCATATAGTAGTGAGTGTGCCATGAGCTCAAGTCAAAATAATTGCTGAGAATAGCCTTGGGTTTCTTTTCAAAGAAATCTGAAAAGAAACCAAGGAGCCGTGTCATAGTCAGCAGTTTATATGAACCTTGATACCGTGAATAGGTTGACAAGCATCTTGTTTACCTGTCTTAAATTCCAATATGCCAACTCGAGAAATTTTTGCTGGTAATATGATAGTACAGAAGAACAGGCGTCCTTGTAAGACATTCCCTGCTTGATATTAACTTTAATATTTGAGGAATTTGCTATTTATGACCTCTTCAGGATGATTACTAAATGCTAAAAGAAATAAGGCACATGGGGCTGATGTTCCTATTCAATTATATTAAAAGAAGCAGTGAGAGAGGTAAGCAACCCTTTGAACATTAATTATGAGAGCATCCTTGGATGAAGAGGATGTCTCTATGGTTTGGAGATGTGAAAAGGTCCTCACAATTCGCAAAGGGGGAAATGAGTGACTACAGATCTGTAAGCTTGACTTCTGTTCCAGGAAAATAATGGAGTCGGTGGTTAACAAAGTGCTGCAAGATCATCTTGACAGGGATACAGTTACATGGAAATCACAGATGGATTCACTAAAGAGAGGTCTTGTCTAACCAACCTCTTAGTTATTATGATGCAATAACAACAGAACTGGATGCAAAAAATAAGTCTGAAATTATATACTTAGATTTCAGTACACCTCTTGCAACAGTTAGACATGAAAGCCTAATGCACAAAATGGAGCAGTGTAGCAGTAGGACAAGTTACTGCTATGGATAAAGAGGTGGTTGAGTGTCAGGAGATAGAGGGTGGGCTTAAAAAATTAGTCCAAGGACAGGCACTGCTCTTCTTGGACTAATGTTATTATTGAAGTCCCTCAGGACTCTGTGCTGCCCATAACCATTTTCAATATTCATTAAAGATACTGATAAAGGCATATTAAGCTACTATTGTTTAAGTTTGCAAATGATATAAAGGTTGTAAGGGTAGTTAATGATAGGAATCAATGCATACTACAGCAACAAGACCTAGAAAAATTAGACAGATAGGCTGAGAATTGGCAATTAAGGTAGGCGCAAGGTACAGCATGTGGACTGCGGTAATTCTTGAATAACATACCAAATGGCAAAGTGGGTGATCCCACACTCAAGGTAGTGGAGAACAATAGCAACTTAAGGGTATTTGTACAGTTCAACATGAAGTTCTCTGAGCAGTACATATAGGTTGCTGGGAAAGTTCATGAGGCTCTGTCAATGATAAACAGGAATTTTGCCAGAAGGGAAACTGAAAATTAGCAGCTCGCTTTAAAAGTGACAAATCACTGAAAAGTCTTAAAACACAGCATCTATCTGAAAGCTGTTTTCAACATTTTTGTAGGTTTCTGTTGCGCTTTTTTCCTAATCTGAAACAACATTTGATGAAGATTCATTGCTCAATAAAATTGCTCATTTCAAAATGCAGGAAAACACCTTCTATTCAATGTGCATTAGTTCAGACCACAGACAAATTGGCAATTCATGTGTTACTATCTCTAGATGAGTCACTAAACATATATTGCAAGAAGTCGCAGCTCGCTACAATGCCACAATTTCAAGATATAAAGTCTGTCACCAAACTATAAATTTGAAAAATGGGCATTTTTTTTTTAAACTTAAGGCTTATTAGACTGTAATTCTTGGGAAACGTTTTCACAAATCCTGCTTCAACAACTATGGTAAGTTCCTTTTGATAAATGATATATTAAATTATCAAGCTCATGATCGGGAAAACAAATACACAACAAAGTTGGATGAGGCTATTTTCAACATCAGATGCTAAATTAATGTAAATTTTTTTTTTTTATTAAATTTAACATTTGTTTGCTTTCAAGTTTATATGAAAAAAAAATGCAACATCCTTTCCCTGCATTCTCAACAGTCTACAAGCTCTCTTGAAGCAGACTACACCATTTAGAACACATCCAACACACACAGGACATCATCCAGGTCACTGGTATCAAAGGCAATGCCAGTGAAGTTTTAACAAAATCGCTATAAACAGAAAAAAAGAAAAAAACTAATAAATCACTATTTATCAGGTTTTTTTTTTTTTTTTCAGTTTTTCTAGTCTACTTACCATGGTTTAAAATGTTGAAGAGAGAGCGAAGGCTGGCCAGCCCTCCATGGCAACCTAGTTGGTACAATGCATTGATGCTGTCTGCCACTTGTTTGCAGAGGCCTGAATTTGATTCACATTGACAAGTGGAAGGATTTATAGAGTCCTCTTCATTCAAGGCTGTAATTAGCTGATCTCAGGCAGATGGTGTAGAGTCCCCTCCACCTTTGAGTTATCCCGAGTTTTTCACCATGCAGAACATGCAAATTGGCTGGTGAAAACACTTCTTCACACATAATACAATTACAGTTAAACACATGCTTAGGGACTGCTAGTACAAATAATATATATATATATGCATATACGTATGGTTACGGACAAATCCTCTAATGTTATTAATTCAAATTATGAAATTTAATAAAATACATTAACTGAACAACAGAGGAAAATTTTGAAAGCATGCTGGATTTTTAAAAAGCATGCTGGATTTTTAAATGCAAATGTATGGGTTTTACTGTAGTTAATTTTAATCATTTTGTACCATTACTGAAGCTTCTTAGCAGACTGAATTCTGCATAATGCAGATGAGTGTACATTTATGATAAATTTTATTCCTACGTCACAAACTATAGAATGTTCATTTACAATAATGACAATTAAAAAAATGGTAGGAATCCTACAAAATTCCCACTAATATAAAGTGACCAGATCCTTAGTATTCCAATGCGAGACATCGATTTTACAACCCCCCCCCAAAAAAACAATATATACACAACATTTTTTTAAATGTTTTATTTATAAAAACATTTTTAAAAATACAAAATATAAATTAAAACACATATATTTCTTTGAACTAAATTCATAAAATAAAATATCACACTTAAAAAAAAAAACAAATATAGCCTACATTTGTTTTTTTTCACATATATTTGTTTTATTTCACAGAAATAAAACAAATACCTATATTATATAGGTATTTCTGTGAAATAATAATAATAATAAAAATAATAAATAAAAATGTATTTTTATTATTATTCTTTTAACAATAAAAACAATGAAATTAAATAATATAACTAAATATATTTTTCCACAGAGTGAATTTTTCTTAATAATTCTTTATTATTTGCTATTTCTTCATAAAATTCTTTACAAGAAATAGTAAAATTGCGCTTAACTTGTAGTACTGCTTTCAGCATTTCTACGGTCAGTTGTGTTTTTTCTGATGTCCACAACTTATTTACTACTGAAAAACTCTTTCTGTTGCACCACTGGTTCCTGGCAAACATAATGCAAATCCAATTACTCTTTTAAAATGCCTGCATGGCATGTCCCTTGTATCAAAATGTTTAAATATTTTGACCTACCTCATATTTGTTGGCATTCTTTCATCATTCCATTTTTTTTTATTTTTGAATCATCATCATATTTTTTTAAATATGATATCTCGTCAAAAATGCTATTTTTAAGATTGATCCATCTAAAACGATCAATATTTTAAAAATTTGTAAATAAATTTATTAACTGATTGCATACAATGAGTGGTAGATACTGTATATCCAATCTGGGACAGTTTACAATTCCAGGACAGTTTACAATGCAGGGCGACTTAAATCCGAGACTGTCCGCATAATCTGGGACGTCCGGTCACTTTACACTAATATTATCATTAAAAAAAATAAAATAATATATTATAAATATACCAAAACAAAACTACAATCCAATCAAATGGTCTTGATTTTTACTCAGAGTGTCTGTAAAATCAATGACCAGTCAATATATCTAAAAAATATTTTATACAAATATATCTTGAAAGCCAGAAGGCTAACCATAATTATCTCTATCTTTAAAAGCCTGCAAATTCTGGATTTTCTGATTGTGAAGATCTTTAGAAACATAACCCCTGTGAATGGCAAGATTCAACTGTATTAGCAAATTTATGTTGACTCCTGAACCCATTAACAATGGGTTCAGGAGTAGGTGTGGGATAGAATTTCCATCCCATCCCCTAAAAATATATTTCATATATAAAATAAAACTTTCCAATCCTGCAGTTTCCTTCAGTAAGTATCTTTAGTACTTTTCAAGGAAATTCCAAATGATAGGCAAGTAGCAGTAAACTTCATTTAAGTGTTCAGCAATAGTAGATAGGGCTGTGGTCAAAATATCCACAGGGTTGATCTCTACCCAACCCCAACACTCATATTTTGTAGTGAAAAGCTGTGCATCAGATCAAGTACCAGTGATACTCACCACTTCCCAGTGACAGAAGTCACTTATGGGAAAGAGAAAGAAAAAAACCATAGGGATTTCAAATTTCTTGAGACAATGAAATACTAAACTTGGCTACTGGAAAAGTTTAATATTCTTTTTTGTTTGAACATGTTTTCTGTCTGCATGTGTGTTGCTAATTTTATTTTAAAGCTAGTTGAGTTTTTTTTTTTTCTTTTTTTTTTGTTTTAGTTAGAAGATACATTTGGTAAATTGATTATAAGAGTAGAGAAAATGACAAAAATATGTGTATAAAAAATTAACTACTTTACATGTAAGGTAGTCATAATATTACCAATCAGAAAAAAAATTATTCAAAAATATTCACATTCAACAGCAGTATAAATTTCTGAAGAGTGGGTATAAGAAAATCATCAATTTTGACCACTTACATTATGGGATTAAAAAAAAAAAAAAAAAAAAGCTATTGATAACAATATGATCACATTATTTCAAAATTAAAGAAAAGCATTACAGTAGTGCATTATAGTAAACAGATGCTCTTACCAAGAAAGGCTTAAGTTCTGAAAACTGCAGCATCCGGAGATCAGGCACTTGCAAGGTGATCTCATTGAGGTGTTTAAGGCTTTGTGCAGCTTCAGCAAACTCAATGCTGATGGGATCCTTCTTCTTGCTCAGACTACACTCTTGAGGGGTCATAAATTCAAATTGAGGAAGGATGGTTGCAGAATCAACAGGTGGTTGATTGCTGGAGCAAGCTTCCATCTGTTGTTGTGGAAGTGGGTAGTTTGAATAAATTCAAGGAAGAACTAGACAAACTGTTGGAGTGGATGGTAGGTGAAATGGGATATTATTTATTTAATTAATTTTTTTTTTTTTTTTTGGCTGATGCTGTATAACCTTGCTTTCTTGCAGAATTTGCCATTATTAATACTAATAAACAGAAAAAATAACGATAATTCAGTGACATAACTGCCTGCACTATTACCATTTTAAGATGACTAGATTTTTAATCCCATACCAACATGCATGTTTCTGAATTCCATGATGCTATAATTGACGTGTTAAATGCATTGGTAGATAGGGCTGTGGTCAAAATATCCATAGGGTTGATCTCTACCCCACCCCAACACATATTTTGGAGTGTAAAGCTGTGCAACAGATCAAGTACAAGTGAATCCTTTACACGATTCATATGAAAACCACAGATCTATATAAGCTTTATAACTCTAATATTAACATGGAAATATCTAATAAAGCAACAGTTAATAAATGAGAAAAAAAAATTAAGACTATATTCCAAAATGATTCATATATACTATATAAATGTATAGTACACAATGCCCTTTTATAATGGGGGTACCTGTGATTCTAAAGATGGTGAGTATTTGGCTATTGCTGAATTCAAAAAGAATGTATATGAGATTTTCCGTAACTTATCACCACTAACTGGACACTCTTCCCATTTGCTACCTTTGAAATCTAGAATGAAAGAAATGAAAAAAAAAACAAAAAAAAACACAAAATGAAAACTGCCAATTATGGAGAGGAAAAATTTTCTACATGTTAAGAAAATAATTTAGTCTGGCAATACAAATAATTTATGTATACCACACTATAAAAAATAATTATAATGTAAAGCCAGAAACTTTTAAAAAATGTATGAACATATGAATGAAAAACAAACTGTCAGCAAGTATACTATAACAATTGATCAATGACTCATATATGAGATATCCATGAATGTTTACAAAATAATTTATATAATAAAAATATTGAAGGATTAATGCTTATGTACCTGTAAATAGAAAATTAAGCACGACTCAAAATTAAAATTCTTTGAACTTAACAGAAAGTCAGCGTGTTTCACTCTTAACAAAATTTAATCAATGCATGCATTTTTTTTTTTTTTTAAATAACAAGCAGTATAAAGCTTGAAGTCATCATCAGAGGTAATGTTAATAAACATTAGAGATTTTAGGAAGACAAATAGAATTAGATTACATTTGGATTTTAACTCTAAACATGTAAAAATGCTTATCTGTTCTAATATTTTATTTAATATGATTTATTGTGCCTTTAAATATTACAGGTTTTTTATTCGGATTTTCATATCTTATATTGTTATCTCATATGTCAGTATATATTTCACTATTTGCTTACTATTATACGATAAAAACCAACTTTTTTATTGTTGTCAGGTTTTAATGCAATTAATACCCTTTTTTGAATTTATTTGTAACTTTCTTTCTAAGCTTGCCCAGTGACATGAAAGAATGGACGAAATGAATAAATATGACAGACCTCCCTGTTTGATTCATTCATCTACTGGTGAATTATTATTTTCTGTTTAATTTCTATTAATTTCTATTCATGAATGTGCTTATCTGCCCTCTATATCTACTTTTGACTTCCAAAATTATCTTCTTTTTTTTGCAACCTCTATCATAATTCCTTACACCCACGATAAAGTTATTCATTATTCAACAATCAAGAGTAGTGATGGCACTTTGAACCAAACTGACCGGGGGTCTACCCCCCACCTGCCCGATAGATGGTGCACCAAACTTACCCAGGGGGGGACGGTCTTCCTCCCCCATCTCCGCCGCCAGGTGGTGCTGCCATCGAAACACTGAACCGATTTTGTCAGCGGGTGGTCTTCCTCACTCCCCACCTCCAGGTGGCGCTGCCATCGAAACATTTTGAACCGATTTTTTCAGCGGGTGGTCTTCCTCCCTCCCTCTCCCCACCTCCGTCACCAGGTGGCGCCGCCATCGTAACACTTTGAACCGATTTTGTCAGCGGGTGGTCTTCCTCACTCCCCACCTGCAGGTGGCGCTGCCATCGAAACACTTTGAACCCATTTTTTCAGCGGGTGGTCTTCCTCCCTCCCCCACCTCCGTCACCAGGTGACGCTGCCATCGTAACACTTTGAACCGATTTTGTCAGCGGGTGGGTTCTACCCTCCCTCTTCCCACATATGCCGCCAGGTGGCGCTGCCACCGAAACACTTTGAACAAAACTGAGCGGGGGTTGTGTTCCACTCTCCCTCTTCTCACCCCAGCCGCTAGGTGGCGGCACCATTGCACAGTGTTAAAACATGCATGGCGTAACATGTCTTATGACATCATAATCCTTTGTAGTAATTCTTGGAATTCAAAGAGAGGGTTTTGTTCCCCCATGCATTTGAAGGTGATGACCTGTTTTTTAAATTTTGCTGCTGGTACCACATGTATATTTTAAAAAGAATTTTAAATGACAAGGCTATTTTAAACAACATGTTAATGTTATTTTTAGGCAATAAATTAATTAGTGCTATTCATGAACAAATCAAAGGTATTATTTGAACATAATTAAAGTATTCATGACCAATATTTTTAACCAATGGTAATTTGTCAGTTGAAAGTGATTTTAAATATAATTTTTAAGGGAGACACAGAATTATATTGAACACTGTTAACAAAATTATTTACAATTATTCTGATAAAATCTTTACACACCGCCCTCTCTTCAATGTGCACAATTGAAACTAATAATAAAAATGAGCACGTGCTTGGTTTAAAACAACTAATATTAACAGAAATGTTTTCTAGAAAAAAAAAATAAAATAAAATACCAAGGGTTTATCAGGCTTTTTAGAAAAAGCAGTGAGAATGCCAAAAGTTTGGGGGGAAAATATGCTTTTCGGGGCTAAATATAATTAAAGTTTAATATTATGTTAAGAATATTCTGAATCAAATATTTAAAGCAAAAGCCTCAAATTAAAAGTACCTCCACAATATGAAATCAATGCATTTGTGATAAACCTAGTTTTCTCACAGGACGCACAAATTGCACAAGTGATATACAGAGTAACAAGTTTACAAAGCTCAAAAAATAAGAATGAAGAGAAGATTCTGAAAATTTATTTATATTTTTTATACGATTGAAGATTTCATGGAAGGGGAAACACATTTCACCATAATAAAGTAAAAACCCACACAGTTCCAGTTATCGGTATTATCAAAAATGCAATAAGATCAAGTTTACCACCCATTTATAATTAGATTGCCTTAACAGAAAAGCCCAATAAACTGGGAACTGCAAATCGTTTTTATTGTTTTATGGTAGTGACCTCCAGAAATGTGCTCCTCCGCTCACGCTATCCCGCCTCGTGAAATTTCTATTCAAACACAAAAAATGTAAGCTCCTGAAAACGTGAGTCGGCCTACAATATCACCTGTTATCTTGTGAATATAGTGAATGACAAGTGTATTTCCAACCAATACAATTACAGTAAATGGGAAATATAGCTCTCACACATTTGACGTTTGACATTTTTTAAGCTTCATAAACTTATATATATTGCTGCACAGGTCGCTATTCAGCTTGGTGCCGAGTTTTTGTTCATCTGATGTTAATTGTGGATGAAATCATATTATACTGCATTGTTCTCTAATATATCAGTCGCGTTGAAGCAAAATCGCATTGCAAAAATGTGCATTATAGCGAACTGACTGTACTCAAATTCTGGATCATCTTCAAATTTTTTTCAAAACATCTTCACAAACCTGGAGTAATATCATTCTTTGATCTTCATTCAAAATTTTTGGCACCATCTTGACACCTATTTTTCTTATGCCTAAATTTTCAGTTAAAATTTGTCTAACTGTTTCTTTGTTGGCATTGAGTTCTGATGAAACCATTCAAATGCTTCAATGATGATCACATCTAATCAACTCCTTACCCAGTCCACATTTTCATTAGTTTTTAAGGATACCAGATGGATTCTCATTCATCATCTTCCACATTCTCTCTACCTTCTAAAAATCTTTTATGCCATTCAAACACTAAAGCAATTGGCATAGTATCTTTTGAATAAACTTGACATATCAGCTCATAACTTTCAGTAGATGTTTTCTTTAGTTTTGTTTAAAATATGAGATTGATTCATTGATTCTTTTGTCTGTCATTTTTCTAGCAAACTGCAAACACAAAAGTGCAAAGCAAATGAGCATGTTGGAATGTGACTTGGCAGACTAGCAAAAGGGTTCACCTGCTGTGCCACGTTTAACAGGGGGCACTTGGTGTGTAGTGGCTGCATGCACAGTCACACCTCAAACTTTCTCATAATGGCATATGAGACATTAAATTTTTGCAAAAAAAAAAAAAAAAGTAACCATTTGTACATCTATTACCTGGTGCACAACAGTCTTCCACTTCCTCTTGTTCTGGCAGTGCAGGCAGAATTTCTTGTTACATTGAGGTGCTTGAAAGTTACCACACAATACTACTCACATTTTTTTTTAAAATTATTCTGAAAAAGATTTTTTTTTAATTTTTCATAGTTATAAATCATAATGAATACTAAATTTGTTAAATATATCCTTTTAGCTAGATTAGTTTACTTTCCCTCACTCTGGTTAATTCCTATCAGGAAATTTTTTTAAAAAGTTAAGTAGGCATCCTATATATCTGAAATCTGCACAAAATCAATTAAATGAATGCATGTGGAAACCAGTTGAGAAAACTTAATCTGAAAAGTTTTTGTAGAGTTCTATAATTCCCACAGACAAAGGAGCTAACAGAATTCTTTAATTAACCAAAACAGTGAAAGCAAAGTTATTTTACTGTGCATTATTTTTAAAAGAAGAATATCATTATTCGGATGCATGTTTACTGAAACTTAAATGGATGCAAGTTTACTGAAACTTTTTCTGGCATAGAGTAGAATTTTTCTCAGCGTGATCTGTGCTTGTTAACAGGAGACACTGCTTCTACAGGGATGATATACACTTAAATAGAAAGGGTGCAAGAGTATTTTCTGATGCTATTGAGGCAGTGTTATGGGGGTTGGAAAACTGCTAGCTTGGGGGGGAGGATACATGGACTAACAGATTAACAGTAGCCTGGCAGAGGTGAACAATTCTTGCACTGCTTCTATTGGAATGAGCAGCAGTCTGGAAAACAAGGTGCGGGGGTTTTCAGAGACTGCTGGGAGTCATCACAGAACAAGTAAATACATGGACTGTGTTAGGGTAGCTAAGATTAAGAACAGGTGCACATATACTTGTGTGTACACCAATGCTAGGAGAAGAGTAAATAAATTTGAATTTAAGGTGTTGGTCAAAACATCAAAGGCAGTTATTGTTGGGATATCAGAGACGTAGTGTCACACAGATATAAGGAATGCAGAATTGGAATTTGGGGAGTACAATGTATACAGAAAGGATAGACAGGATAGGAAAGGAGGAGGGGTTATGCTATTAGTTAAGAAACACACAAAATCTAAGGAAGTGCAGCCAGTTGACATGGGTGGGTGGGTGGTGCAGTGTTGAGTCAGTGTGGTGTGACATAAGCACTGGGAAAGCAAAATTGAGAGTAGGAATGTGTTATAGACCTAATGACTCTGATGAGTACAATGAACAATTATACAGAGAAACAGTGAGCCAATAAATCAGAGTGTCTTATTATGGGGGATTTTAATTTCCCAGATAATGATTGGAACTTGTGGCTTGGTCACTCACACACTAGCAAGGCTTTTATGGATTTACTGGATGATTGTTTTCTACATCAGCATGTTCGGGAGGCAACTAGAGGGAGTAATACTCTTGATCTGATTATCAGTAGTGATTCTTTATGCATTAACAATCTGCCGATAAAGGAACCACTAGGTGGCAGTGATCACAGTGTGCTGATGTGGCATTTACTCAAAGAGATAATTACCATCAGGAGTAAAGGGAAAGGTTTTTGCTTTCGTAAAGGTAACTACGGTGGTCTTTTTTTTTTTTTTTTTTTTTATGAGAACCCCAAACACGAGAGGTATTAGAGGTATTAGAACCTATAGTACTTAGTACCATGCTTGGGTTGGAGGTTGAGAAGACGAAAGAAGATATTTGTTGATATTGGACTTGAACTTCTGTAGATTGTAATTTTCAGGAAATACGTATGAAGGAAGGTTGTTCCAGAATGAATAAATGAGGAAGATGAAAAGTTGGTTCTGTGGGGTTGAAGTTGGACAGTAAATGGATGTTGGCTGGTGGCGGCACGTGTTCGGATTGTTTTGAAAGAGAGAGCGGGAATTATAGAAGCCAATTCAGAAGAACAGTGCCCATGGAAGTATCTGTAGAAGAGGCATGCAGCAGAAACAGTGCGTCTATGAGAAAGCGAGTGGAGAGACTCTGTTAGAGATGAATCATTAATTAACCTAACTGCCCTCTTCTGAATGGAATCAAGAAGCCTGAGAGAGGTTTTGGGGGCACCACCGCAGATGTGGGAACAATATTCCATGGCAGGGCGGATTTGCGATTTATACAGAGTGAGCAGCTGATTGGGAGAAAAGTAACGCCGAGAGCGAAAGAGAAAACCAAGTTTTTTAGATGCAGAGGAAGCAATATTTGTAATGTGCTTGTGCCAAGAGAGATTAGAGGTCAGGGTAATCCCCAAAAGAGATATATCATTTTGCCTAGAAATCGGAGTGTCACTAAAGATAAGCATAGGAGCAGAAGAATCCTTTTTGTGAGATATAAGACAAGATTGAGTTTTAGAAGGGTTGAAATCAACTAAGTTGTCTTTGCCACACTGGAGAATTACCTGAAGATCGGCATTTAAGGAATTGGCAGCAGATTTTCGAGAACTTGAAGCTGATTGAGCTGGACAAGGTTTCTCAAAATGGAAAGCTGAATGCAATGTGCTATCATCGGCAAAACTATGGATAGGATTTCCAGTCAATGAAAGAAGGTCATTGATATACAGAGGAAAAGAGTGGGGGAAAGAACTGAACCTTGGGGGCACCGGCATTAGTGGAGAAGTTAGAAGACAGAGAGCCATCTACCATCACCCTCAGCGAGCGATCAGAGAGAAAACTGGATAACCAATTACTAAAAACAGTTGGCAAACCATAAGATGGAAGCTTGTTTAGAAGACCTTTATGCCAAACACGATCAAAAGCCTTTGAGATGTCAAGAGCAACTACTTGTGTTTCACCGAACCTTTCCATTGAATTAGTCCATAAATGGGTAACATAAGCCAGAATATCACCAGTGGATCGACACTGATGGAATCCATAGTGGCGATCGTTGATCAGACGGAAGGTTTCTAGGTAGTTTAAGAGTTGGCGGTTAATTGATTTCTCCATTACTTTAGAAAGAGTAGAAGTAATTGCAATGGGACGATAACTGGATGGGAGGGATTTGTCACCCTTTTTAGGAACTGGCTGGATATGAGCAAATTTCCAAGCAGAAGGAAAAACACCTTTGGAATAAGAAAGTGAAAAAAGGCGGCAAAGAATAGGAGTGAGTTCAGGAGCACAGGTTTTGAGAACAAGTGGAGAAATACCATCAGGACCTGGAGCTTTCTTAGCATCAAGATTCATCAAAATCCTTCTGATATCCTTTTGACGGAAGACCACAGGAGGCATTGAATGGAGCGTGTTAGGAATGGTGGGAGGTGTTTTACCAAGATCATTAATACATGAGCTCAAAGAAAAATGGGATGCTAGCAGGTCAGCTTTATCCTTGGCTGAAGTGACAACAGAACCATCTGGTTTGGACAGAGGTGGGAGCAGAGATGGGTAAAAGTTGCGGCCAATAGCTTTGGCAAGAGACCAGAATGCTCGGCTACCATTAGGGCAAGAAGCAAGTTTTCTACTCTTAGCCTCTTCAAACTCTAGTTTGGACCGATTAATAGCTGCTTTACAATTGTTGCGAGCTTTGGTGTAGGCAGAAAATGAAATTTCCAAGCAGAAATTTGCAATAAATGTGCTAAGGCTGTCCAAGAGAAGAACGTTGCATAGCCTTAGCACATTTATTGGAAAACCAAGGTTTAGATAAAGGACGAGATTTTAAAGTGGAGTGTGGGGTAAAGGATTCCATTCCTGCAAGAATAATTTCACTGACACGATCTCAGCAAACGTTGACATCAGAACTTTTGAAACAGTAATCAGACCAAGGAAAAGAAGAAAAGAAGTCTCGCAGGTCATCCCATTTTGCATTCTTGTAATGCCAAACAATACGAGGTTGGGAATAGCCATGAGATAAAGGTTCCATTGGAGAAGAGGCAATCACCAAGTTGTGATCTGAAGTGCCTAAAGGATCTCTCACTTCAACCTTGTACTTAGAAGGGTTGTTTGTGAGAAAAAGATCAAGCGTATTGGCTGTATGATTAGGATTGTCAGGTATTCTTGTAGGTAAATGAACAATCTGTGCTAGGTCATTAGTAATTGCAAAAGCCTCAGCATCTCGACCTGCTGGGTCGGTGTGACTAGAAAATGGAAGCCAGCTGGAGTTGTGAACGTTAAAATCACCAAGGAAAATTACCTCACTGTTAGGAAAGTTGGACTGGAGAAAGTCAAGTTGCAAAGAGAGGAAGTCAAAGAGCTCCAAGTGATTAGTGGAGTTGGGAGAAAGGTAGAGACAACAGATGAATTTTACACAATGAGGTAGAGAGATTTTAAGCCAGAGAAGATCAAAGAGAGGAGATTCCAAATTGCCAAGTCTCTGACAGGGAATATCAGAACGGACATATGCACAAGTACCACCTTTGAGGCGAAAGGAATCATACAGCAAATAATTTGGACATCTGAGATGAGCAGTAGTTGAATCAACTGATAACTGAGATTCAGTCAGAAAAAGTACATGGGGTTTGGAAGACTGCAAGTGGAAATGGACATCTGGCAGAGTACAGGAAGCAAGATTATACACTAGCTGATCCGGAAGCTTCCTAGAGAGTTACCAATAGGTTCAGTCCTGTGTACTAACTAGCGGCCGGCCTGCAAACACCGTTTTAGAGCTGTACCCTCAAAATGTAAGGAATATTGGATCTCCCCACGACATTCATCATAACCTCAAAAATCATCAATCATACTGCATTATGGAAGAGATAGGGAAGGGTTGGCCGGAACTTAGCTCTAGAGACTAAACATGGGTTCCACCACTTCAAGCCTCCAATAAGCAAAGTGGTGGTATTTCACCGGTTGATGAGAGTCATCTACCACCTAGTACTGCCTGGTAACATAGAGGGGCGGCGTTCCTCCATGTGGTGTGGGCGCCACACCTCGACCCCTGCTTACGTTGGTTCACACCTGGGTGGTCACCCACCATGTACTTGTGCATGAAGGTTATACCCAGGATTACTAACAGTCCCACCATCGTGAAGGTGCAAGCAGAGGATTTGGCTGTCATAGACCGTCCGGACTTCGCCGAAATTGGGTCCACTTTGACTTGAGTGTCACCCAAATATCAGTTCCATCGGTGTTTTAGACTTCCAGGTAGCAAGAACAGCTTGTCTGGCATATCTGAGAGAATGTCTGTGAAAACCTCAAGAAGGTCTGATACAGTTTTTAAATTCTATACAGTGGGACTAACTGATGATGTTACCAACAGCAAATTCTAAATGGGAAGCATTCAAAGAATTAATCTTGGAAGCTACTAGACTATTCATACCAACTAAGAAATATTGTCCATGGTTTAGGCCTAAATGGATGTCAGATTAACTAATGAGACATGTGGCAGAGAAGAAAAATGCATGGGATACATATAAATTAACAAGTGACACAGAAGCCTATGGTAGATATAAGCTGGTCTGTAATAAAGTCACAAAGGAGATTATATAGGCAAATGCAGATTATGGGAAATCTTCGGCAAAGGATGCAAAGAATAACAGCAAAGGCAGTTACTGTTGGGATATCAGAAACATAGTGTCACAGATACAAGGAATGCAGTTCTTTACTTACTAGAAGGAAGGGAATGAATCAGATTGATCCACTTGATATTGATGGTCCAACTGCTGATGATCCTGCTCAGGGAGCTAACAAACTGAATGAGTATTTTGCATCTACATTTACACATGAGGAGTTATTCAGGGAGGGGAACGCTAGAAATGTTTTAAACTCTGGCAGTACACTAATTGATTTTGCAATAACTGAGAGCAAAGTGGAGCAGAAATTGAAGATAAACATAAGAAAGGCACCTGGGGTGGATGGGATCTATCCAATTATATTAAAGGAGGCAGCAAAGGAAGCAAGCAAACACTTAACCATAATTATGAGAACTTCCTTGGATTCAGGGGAGGTAACCATGGGCTAGAGATGTGCAAATATGACCCCAATTCACAAAGGAGAATCAAAGGGTGACACAAGTAATTACAGATCTGTTAGTTTAACTTCTGTTCAGGGGAAATTAATGGAGGAACTAGTTAAAGAAACACTGCAGGATCATCTAGACATGACTGCAGTTATAGTTCAGACTGCATGTGCATGTTAAGGGGAAGTCTGACCAATGTGATCGGATACTTTATGTGGTTACAAAGGAACTGGATGCAAAAAATAATTTTGATATCATATACTTGAATTTAGGAAAGCTTTTTGACACTTTTGCACAAGGGGGACTACTGTAAAAATTGGAGCAGAATGGCATTAAGAGAAAATTGCTGCAATAGATAAAGGGATGGTTGAGTGGGAGAAGACAGACAGTGGTAAACAATGGACACTACGGTTTGTGGATTCCTCCAGAATTTGGTGTTGTGCCCATTGTTGTTTTCTGTATTTATTAATGATATTGATGAAGATATATCAGGCTCAATATCTAAGTTTACAGATGATACAGAGGTTGGCAGGGTTGTTAATGACAGTACGTTACTGCAACGGGATCTAGAAAAGTTAAGCAGATGGGCTGAGAGGTGGCAACTGAAGTTTAACATTGGCAAATAAAAAGTACTGCATATCCTCATGAACTGAAGGTGTGCAAGTGTATCACCAATTCACAAAGGGGGTTCAAAAGGAGACACAAGTAACTATAGACCTGCTAGTTTAACTTGTGTTCAGGGTAAAATAATGGAGTCACTGGTTAAAGAAGGATTGCAGAATCATCTATACAAGACTGCAGTAATAGTTAAGACACACCATGGGTTCGTTAAAGGTAGATCTTGTCTGACCAATTTGGTTCGATACTATGATGTGGTCACAAAGGAATTGAATGCAAAAAATTATTTTGATATCATACAGGGTGATTCACTACCAGTGCGACAAACTTGCAGGAGGTGTAGGGGCACAAAGACGAATCGGAATCACATAGCATTGTAGGATCTAAAATGCCTTCGTCATGCGGTAGGATCTAAAATGCCTTCGTCATGCGGTAGAGGATGTTGAACGGGAGGTCGCGTGAACAGCGATCCCGCTGGAAGTCAGCATTTGCGAACCGGTTCCCGAGGCAGTAGAATGGAGAAGTATTCAAACGTAGAACTGGCCGACATGCACCTCGTGTATGGAGCTGCGGACTGTAATGGGCGTGCTGCTCTGCACTTGTATCAGGAACGTTTCCTGCACAGGCGTGCTACTCATCATACGATTTTCGCACACGTGCACAGAAGGTTACGTGAGACTGGTTGTTTCATGAGAGGTACCGTGAATCGAGAGCGAACGACGAGGATGCCAGACAATGAGGAGAATGTCCTACGTCTTGCAGAAGGCAATCCGAGTACGAGTACTCGAGTGATAGGCCAACGATTGGGTATTTCTCAATCTACTGTATGGAGGATACTGTCAACAAACCAAATGAGTTCATACCATCTGCAACGTGTCCAATCATTGGAGCCTGCGGATTATTCATTCCGGAGGACTTTTGCTGCTTGGTTTTTTCAACAGAAACGGTTCGCAAATGCTGACTTCCAGCGGGATCGCTGTTCACGCGACCTCCCGTTCAACGTCCTCTACCGCACGACGAAGGCATTTCGGACCCTGCAATGCTATGTGATTCCGATTCGTCTTTGTGCCCCCTACACCTCCTGAAAGTTTGTCGCACTGGTAGTGAATCACCCTGTATACTTGGATTTCAGGAAAACCTTTGATACTGTTGCACATGGAAGACTGCTGAACACATTGGAAAGGTATGGTATTAAAGGTAAGTTGCTACAATGGATAAAGGTATGGTTCAGTGGGAGACAACAGAGAGTGGTAATCAATGGACACTGCTCTTCACGGACGAATATTATTAGTGGAGTTCACCAGGGTTTGGTGCTGGGCCCATTGTTGTCTTGTGTAATCATCAATGATATTCATGAAGGTATATCAGGCTTATGTCCAAGTTTGCAGATGATCCAAAGGTTGGCAGGGTGGTTAACGACAGTAAAGACAGTATGCTACTCCAACTCGAATCAGATAAGTTGGGCAAATGGGCTTAAAAGTGGCAAGTGAAGTTTAACATTGACAAATGCAAAGTAATGCATATGGGTAGCAATAACCCAAGAGAAATGTAATAATTGTGTGGTACTACACTCAGGAAAGTGGAAAGTGAAAAAGACCTGGGGGTAATTGTGCAGTCAGATATGAAGTTCGCTGAGCAGTGCAGACAGGTAGCCAGAGCAGGCCATGGAGTCTTGTCAATGATATATAGGAATTTTCCTAGCAGGGACAGGGAGGTGATTATCCTGTTGTACAAGGCAATGGTCAGGCCACACATTCAGTACTGTGTACAGGTCTGGAAGCCTCATTTTAGGAAGGATGTAGAGTTGTAAGAATTAGTACAAAAGGCAACAAGATTGGTGAGAAGAACAAAGGGGTGCTGTTTCCAAAAAACTGCAGCACCTATAGAGTAGGTACATGCGAGGTGATCTGATTAAGGTGTATAAGGCCTTGAATGAGTTGAGCAAGCTGAATGCTGATGGGATTCCTCTTGCTTACATTAAGAACCTGAATCGGCATCAATTCAAATTGAGGAAAGACAGTTGTAGAACAGATGTGTGGAAATTTGCCTTTAGCCATCGGGTAGTTGATTAATGGAACAGACTTCCATTTTTTTTTTGTTGTGGAAGTTGATAGCCTAGTTAAATTTAAGGCTGAGATGGACAGGCATTTGGAACGAATGGAGGGGTGAAATGGAAGGGTTTTTTTTTTTTTTTTTTTGGCCGACACTGCATAAGCTTGCTTTCTTGCATGCTTCTACTAATGCTAATATGGGTAGCAGTAACCCCAGAGTAACATATCAACTGTGTAGTACTACACTCAGGGTGGTAGAGAATGAAAAGGACCTAGGGGTAATTGTGGAGTCAGATAGGATATTTTCTGAGCAGTGCAGACAGTCTGCAAGAATAGTTCATGGTGTGTTGTCAATAATATACAGGAATTTTTCTAGCAGGCATAAGGAGGTGATTATCCTCTTGTATATGGCAATGGTCAAGCCACACCTTGGGTACTGTATACAGTTCTGGAAGCTTTATTTTAGGAAGGAGGTAGAACTGCTGGAATAAGTACAGAGAAGGGCAACAAGATTAGTGAATGGAACAAAGGGTTGCTCTTATGAAAAAAGACTTAAGTTTTGCAATTTACAGTGTCTGGTGACATTAAAGGTGACATTAATCTGGACATGAGGAAGAACCAATCAGATCACCTGCAAGGTGATCTGATTGGTTCTTCCTCATGTCCAGATTAATTGTGTGAGAGGACATTAATTCAAATTGAGGAAAGACTGGAATTTTTGCTTTGGCCAGCGGGTGATTGATTGTTAGAACAAACTTCTATCTGTCATTGCAGAAGTTGATAGGTTAAATAAATTCAAGGCAAAACTAGACAAACATTTGAAGCGAATGGATGGGTAATATGGGAAGGTTTTTTTTTTTTTTTTTTGGCTGATGTATAAGCTTGCTTTCTTGCATCATGTGCCTCTAGTAATACTAATGCTAATTTAATGAATTTGAAGTGCTGTTAAAGTCATCAAATGCAGAAATTGTAGGAACACCAGAGATGTGGTGTTACTCAGATATAAGGGATGCAGATTTTGAATATGAGGATTACAATGTGTACATGTATGTATATATGTGTACCCTGTCGATGGTGGCTCCCTGACTAACGTACAACTCCACTTAGTGTCACTTTGATGAAATACAGAAACTGTAAAACGGGCCTGACGTGTGGTCAATGAATGTATGTGCAATGTTAATGAATGTTCTGTAGTATATATTGTGAATGTCAGGCCTCTTTGTCACCAGGAAGCAGCCATCACACCTGGACAACTACTGCCCAGTGCTTGTCCTCAGCACTTGGAGCTGGACCTGTTTCCTGTCTTTTATTGAATCCAATGGAGGTAGTGCAAAACCAGTGAATACACTGACCTCGTACTCAGGTTGCCCAGTCTCCTAAATACCATACTATTGTAACCGCAGGTCTTTTCCACTATCTGTGTGCAATGCATAAAATCCAGTATCCACAGAAGAAGAAGAACGCTCTTTACTGCATACAAAAGGCACACGCCATACACAATATACTTCACAGCTACAAGCCAGGGAGGTAGTGCTGTACCTGTGGATGCCAGAAAAATCCCGTACCAGGGCTGCCCAAACCTGGGTACCATATTTGGGCAGCATGCACAATGTGTACAGAAAGAACAGATAGGCAGGAGGAGTTATGCACTTAGTTAAAAAGCACATAAAATCTAAGACAATCCATCAGTTGCCATGGGTGGCCAGTGCAAGTTGATTCAGTTTGGTGTGACATGATATACAGGAATTTTGTTAGCAAGGATATATAGGTGATTATTCCATTGTAAAAGGCAATGGTCAGGCTGCATATTGAGTACTACATACAGGTTTGGTGGCCTCATTTTAAGACGGATGTAGAGCTGCTGGAACGGGTACAGAGCAGGGCAATGAGATTGATGATGGGATTCTCCATCTTGTCTTGCTCAGACTATGCACATAAGGGGACATAAACTGAAACTAGGGAAGGGTGGTTGCAGAATAGATATGTGGAAGTTTGTTTTCAGCCAACTGGTGGTTGATTGTTGGAGCAAGTTTCCATCCATTGTTCTGTTGTAGAAGTAGTTTGAATAAATTCAAGGAAGAACTAAACAAACTATTGGAGAGGATGGATAGGTTCAAACTGATTTCTTTTTTCTTTTTTTTTTTTTTGACGCGAATATTGGGGGTACCCTAGGGTGCCAGGGGTGTCACGAAAAGTGAAACGCCTAACCGCTGCTATACCTCCGAAACTAATATATAAAAGTATAAACAATTTATACTTATTTTGATAATTATTTCCTAATACTCTTTATGATTTTTTCTGTACTACGAAAACACCTTTTAAACCAGATCACACAAAAATGGCAATGCTTCCCTTTATTGTAAGACAACTTTAAAACTAAACATTTAAAAGAACGTACAGCTACAAAGTACTTACAAGCACAGAGCTCTACCCTTCCATACAAAAATGCTAGCAAACAAGAACTTTCAGAAAACAAAACAACGAAAACAAATAAAAAGCACTGTATGGAAACAAAAACAACACCAGCCGTTTCATTAAACACATGCGCTCGATTGCATCAGCCTTATACACAAGCGCAAAATATAATGCAAATATTTTCATTCTCCAAACACAATAACCATCTTTTCAAACGCGGTTACCATAGTTACCGGCGTTTAAGCTACTGTAAGCCCTCTCAGGCAATAAATATTTTTTATTTAATCATTCACTTATTATTATTACTGTATTATTATTATTATTATTATTATTATTATTATTATTATTTCTTCTTTGTTAGTGAAACATAAGTGTTTTGAATATGAAAATTGTGAACTTCAATAGGAATAATTATTTCAAGTACATAATGAAACATGCAGTCTTTTCATTATGAAAGGAGTACATATTTTATTATACACAGTAATGAAAATATCTTTTCGTACTCAATATGAAAATTACCGGTAAAATTCAGTATCCGGTACCCCTAGCCATGGCCAACGAACGGTTTTTGTTTCAGTCCCTCCCGAAGTCGCGTTAAAACATAACCTTTTTTAACTAAACAAAAATTAAAGTCGATTAAAAACATAATCCCTCCTTTAAGTGTTTTTTTTTTTTTCTTCTTCTAGTAACAACTATTTGTCTTAGTTCACGTCTTTCACGCAACCTACTGTTCGTCACGTAGCCTTTCCTTGTAACTCCTCACGTAACACGAGGGGTTAAAAAAAGTAAAGTAAATTGCAGCCATTATAAACCCACTGCAGGATGGAAGCAACAATTCATGTTGAGGGAAATGGACCATAATCTGCCACGCTGGTCCAGTGCGGGTTGGCAGATCGACCGTATTCAGCAGTCAGGGGCTTGAACCCCGGTCTACTCAAAAAGCGTGTGCTACTGCACTCCCGCTCCTGCCCACTCGGCTGGGTAGTGATACTAAATTTCAGCCAAACTACCTTACGAAATTATATGAATCTCAAATGGTAAACATGGTCCAGCTCTCCAAGTTGAATACAAAATTACGTAATTGCTATTCATATACTAAATACTAAATATGAAATGTGATAATCAAAATTTCAATAAATTACATATTGCAAACCAAGTTTAAAACGCAAAATTTTAAACCACGGCCTCCTTAATTCATGACATTTTGGAACAGAAAGACCGCCCCGACTAGTTTCCTGAAATTGGCGTGATAGGTAAGTCAAACGATTACATTAGGATCACCCAGTAAGTCATTACATATACCCAAGTGTATTGTGTCTGTAAATTGCGTGTGTTCTCTGGTCGATTTGCCTGATCTGCTGGACGAAAAATCACAGTTTCTGGCGGAACACCTTGTTACCTACGGATAAGACCGGCTAACTCAGCGGCGGAGTGAAAAATGCCCATAAAAGTTCCTCGCCTCATCGACAGGATTTGAACCCGGGACTTTTCCATCTGGTGTGGGGAGGGCGGTGATGATACCATCGTGCTACCCTCGCATACGTGCTAGGTGAACCAAACTATTATTCTTAGGCGACCCGAATAATTAAATTCAACTGCCATGCACTGTGTCCGTAAATTGCATATGTTCTATGGTTGATTTGCAAGTTTTGCTTGAGGACGAAAAACCCGAGTCTCCGGGAAGAAAACCTTGCTATCTACGCCTGAGACCGACTAACTCAGCCACGGAGTGAAAAAAGCCCATTAAAGTTCCTCGCACCATCGGTGGAATTCAAACCCGGGCCTTTTTCACCCGGTGTTGCGAGGACGGTGACGATATCACAGTGCTACCGTGCAGACTACTAAGTTAACCGTGAAATTGGCAGACTAAACGACATGAAGTTCTTATGCGATGTCCAGCCATTTTTATATCCTCCATTGCTGCCATAGGCGACCACCTAGTTCGTTTATACAAACATGAGCAGTCACTGTCACGGAGTTTCCATTGCCATCATTGCGCATTTCAAAGATTTCTCCATAACGGTCTGATCCTGTTGCACGTTGAACCTAATCTGTTAATCGTTTCAATAGCAAGCTAATTCGTCTCGTCTCTTCTCTTTTGGATGATAACTTAGAAATTATTTTTGATAATGTCAGGTGCCACTATTTTGACTGGTTCTGTTCGTTTCTATCTATTAACATTTTTCCTTTCATTCTTTATCGTTGATTTTACTCAGAATTCGTTTAACAAATTTGCAAGTAGAATAGCTAATTTAGGCAAAACTTCATTAATAATCACTTCAAAACAGAGTCCCATTTTTGTCATTGATCTGAAGATCACTGGCAAAAAATGGGATTTGAAAGTGGGGAGGTTAAGAGTAAAAAAACCACCTTCATTTATACCTTTTTTATAAAAATAAACTCAACTAGCTCTCGGTTGTTCTTGATATCTTTTGTTTAGAATTTATTTCCTACCACTACTAAATTAAATGCACTATATTGACGAAACCAAGAACACTGTACACAGCAACATCCTAAGCTAATAGCAAGGAGAATATCTATCCAACCTGCTATTAGCTTAGACTTAGCTCTAATAAAACTAAGCTATGAGCTTAAGGTGATGAGTTAAAGTTAAAGACATGAGTTAAAGCCAAAAATCCGGGTAAAAATGAGTTAAAGCCTAAAATCCGGGTGAATTAAAAAAAAAAAAAAAAGAAAGAAAGAAAAAAAACGGGAAGGTTAGTCTCCAATTCTCCACGTTCATTTGCTGCCTACATCAAAGCTCGCAACTATTGTAACGGAATTATTAATCAGTCCAAGCAAGATTCGAACAGGCTAAGAGTAGAAAACTTGCATCTTGTCTAAATGATAGTCAAGCATTCGGTCTCTTGCCAAAACAACTGGTCGCAACTTTTGCTCATCTGTATTCCCACCTCTGTCAAAACCAGATGGTTCTATTGTCACTTTAGCTAAAGATAAAGTTGACCTCTTAACATCCTACTTTTCTTCTAACTCGCGTATTGATGATTTTGATAAATCACCTCCTACCATTCCCAGTAAGCTCCATTCAATGCCTCCTGGGGTCTTCTGTCAAAAGGGTGTAAGAAAAATTTTGAACGGTCTTGATGCCAAGAAAGCGCCAGGTCCTGTTGATATTTTTCTACCTGTTCTCAAACCCAGAGCTCCTAAGCTTACTAATGTACAGATCTTTTCCCAGTTTCTAAAAAGATCAAGCCAGTTTCTAAAAAGGGTGACAAATCCCTCCCATCCAATTTTCGTCTCATTACACTTACTTCTACTCTTCCAAAGTAATGGAGAAATTTATTAACCGTATAAACTTTCCATGCGATCAATAATCGCCAGTATGGATTCCACTAGTGTCGATCCACTGGTGACATACTGACTTGTTGCCTATCTGCGGACAAATTCAATGGAAAATTTTGGTGAAACTCGAGTAGTTGCCGTTGATATTTCAAAAGCTTTTGTTCACGTTCTAAATAAGCTTCTATCTTATGGCTTTACAGCTGTTTTTTTTTTTTTTGTAATTGGGTATCCAGTTTTCTCTCTGGAGGCTCACTGTGGGTGTTTGTAGATCGCTGTCTTTTAACTTCACTAATGCAAGTGTTTCCCAGGGTTCAGTTCTTTCTCCCATCCTTTTCCTCCTGTATATTAATGACCTTTTTCCGTTGATCAAAAGATCCTAACCACAGTTTTGCTGATGACAGCACGTCGAGCTCCACCATCCAGTTTGAGAAACCTTGCCTTGCTCAAACAGTTTCAACTTCTTGAATAACCAATATCAGTTCCTTAAACGTTGATCTCCAGGTAATTGTCCAGCGACACAAAGAGAACTTAGTTGATTTCTATCCTTCTAAAGCTTGGTCCTGTCTTATATCTGGCAAAAAAGGATTCTTCTGCTTCTATGCTTATCTTCGATGACACCCAGATTTCAAGATTGCATATCTCTATTAGGGATTACCCTGACTTCTTATCTCTCTCTCTCTCTCTCTCTCTCTCTCTCTCTCTCTCTCTCTCTCTCTCTCTCTCAGCATAATCACATCATAAATATTGCTTCCTCAGCATATAGAACGCTAAGTATTATCTTTTGCTCTCAGCATTACTTTTCCAAACACTGTCAAAAGACATTACAAAGAGGTATATCCAAACAGTTGTTCGCTCTGTACAAATCGCATATGCGCCCTACAATGGAATATAGTTCACATATGGCAATGAGGCAATGAGTTTAATTAATAACCGATCTCTAACAAAGTCTCTCTGCTCGCTGTCTCATGGACGTTTTGTTTCTGCTACATGCCTTTTCTATAGATACTTCCATGGACACCGTTCTTCTGAATTTGTTTATGTAATTCCCGCTCTCTCTACAAAAGCAGTCCGTATATATACGCGTCGCAACCAGTCAACATCCTTTTATTGTCCAATTTAAACTCACAGAACCAACTTTTCTTCTTCCTCAATTTATTCATTCAACTTCCGTTTTTTTTTTGTTTTTTTTTTTCAAAAACTTGTTTTCATACGTATCTCCTGAAAATTACAATCTACAGAAGTTCAAGTCTATTGTCAACAATTATCTTCTTTCATTTTCTCAACCTTCAACCCATCCATGGTACTAAATACTATAGGTTCTAATACCTCTCGTTCTTGGGGTTTTCATAAAAAAATCACCTTTTTTAGGAAATATGTGCCTGAAGATGAAACAGAACCATTTGGTTTAATATAATTACAATAATATATTTGAGGGATAATATATTCACTGGCTAAAAAATTAGAAACCTGTATTGAATACCTAGTAGGACCAATACTTTCCCGAATTACTGCCGTCCACGTTGTGGCAAGTTCCACTAGGTGTTTGAGCCAGTCCCCTTGTCTGGCCTACTATTTTCCCTCTCCCGGCATGGGAGGAGGAGGAAATGGTTTTGCTGTCTCCTCCCCCTTCTTCCACCCCTTTTTTCTCTCTGGTGGGGCATGGGCATGGCCCACTGTAAACTGGAGTTGCCTTCCCTTTTGGCTCCATATTTCTATCTATCCCCCCTCAGTCTTCAGCCTTCTCCCCACTCTATCTGACAGCAACGTGAACACGCCCCATACAATCTAAAGTCACCAATCTAAATTAATTTCGCCGAACATTTTGGAGCTCCCTAGCGCTTCCCGCGATGCGTACGCGATCATTTTTTTTTAAGGTCCTGGCCACTGAAATCTCAGGAAATTAGGTGGCAGGACCTGCCAGAGTGAACTATATACTAGTGGGTACCTGGTCTGCCTCCATGGGCGAAAGTGGGGCAATGTCGAGCCTCAGTAGGGGTCTGAGGCTCGACCGGAAGAACAACGGTACACAACACTACACATGTACAATATCCATACACTTTTAAATCTCTGGCTTTTCCAGTCAACTGGTTCACCCACAATGTAAACTATGTGGAGATGGAGGAAACCCCTGGTGCCGTTTGACCCTAAACACACTTTACTCTAGGTGTTTGAGCTAGTCTAGCCCAAAATTTGGCCACTCTTCCACAAGATATTTGTCAGCTGTATGTGTAATGTGGTCAGTAGAGCACTGCGAAGCCGGACTGCCCATTCCACCATATTTCAGACATTCCCATTTGGATTCAGATCTTGGAAATGTTCCTCAAACCATTCAGATACAACTTTTGCAAGGTACGTAGTTGTTTTCTCGTCTTGAAATAATCCTTCATAGTCCCGAGAAAAGTGAAGCACTGAAAAGTGAAGTTGGCCTGATACGACAAAAAGATATTCATTAAAGCATGATTTCCAACGGTACGAGCGGATCCAATCCACACCAAAAGAACATACTCCATACTGTGATACTACTTCTAGCCGGTCAAGCGGTGAACATGAAGAATCTGGATGCATGGCTTCGTAATTTTCATGCCACGCTTTCACCCTACGAATGGGGCAAAAAAGAATATGAGACCATGTTATTTTTCCACTTATTTAACTATGGTGTTGGCGTTGGTGGCACCACTCTAGTCGAATCTGCCGATTTTTTTTAAAGAATGAAATGTAGACAAAGTCCTACCAAACCTCAGCTCCTTCATCTCCTGTCACACAGTTCAGCCTTTCTTTGCCTAAATTCAATTTTCAGTCATTTGCTTCACATCAAACCTTCTATCATGACGCACAATTCGCTTTACATACCTGTGGTCTCGTTCTTGGAGTACTGACTTTCTGCTGCATTTCTTCCTTTTAGAATTCTCCTCTCATCTTTCAATCAGTGTATACTTTTCAGCAGTGTCGGACCAAGGTATTTCCGCGCCCCGGACAGAATGATTTTTCGGCGCCCTTTACTAAGGATATAGATATTTTTCTCTCATTGTTCTTGTTTTTGGCGCCACGGGCAAGGGACTGCTAGCCCGTATCTTAATCCGGAATTGCTTTTGAGATGGTTGTTTTCATCGCACTAGTGATTTCCTTTGTTTTGTCAAATGTGGCTTCTGCTAAACGTGCTCCAACAAAAAACACCTTTGTGAAAATCCGAAAGATCACCGGTTCCACTAAGCCCTAGGAAAGCGTACAGTATATATCTTATGCCAAGGAAACTCGATCATACTATGTGACAAATGACATTTGCATACAGTACGTTTCATTATCTGTTGACGCTAACTGCCAAAATGTTTCTCATTTTTTGGCCAGTGAGTGTATAAACCAGAAGCCAAAGTCTTTAATGTTTTATTGAATTTCTTTCTGTCCTAATCATTAATAATTCTAATCAATAATTCTAATCATCCTAATCAATAATAATTTTTAATCAATAAAAATTATTACACTTTAAACTGATGGTAAATTTATATAAAGCAATGGCATTAACGGTTTTTACACCAAAACTGTTTCATAAAGCATATATTCCAGGAAAATACATTTTACAGGAAAATATAAATAATTTTAGGGTTATTGATCGTAAATTTTAAAATATTTTAATTAATTACAGATATTTCTGGAACATAATTTGAAAACGCGATACCAATATCGTGCCATTCAACTTTCTGTGTCATCTGTATAAACATATTCATGTAATCAGCTATTTTTAGTAACAAATGACAAAAAGAAAACCCCTGGCGACTATTCTTTAGAGTCAACACCTATAATATTCACAAACTAACATGATACACACTATAATAAATGCAGTACCTCTTGATTGTCGATTATTGTGCACATCCTCAACAAAATTACTGGAGTCTCCAAATATCAGAGAGAAGGCGTCGTCCACAGACAGTGGAAGTAAAACATTTAAAATTACTTTTCCTCCAATGTCATCACAACGACATGGTGTACCACCTATGACAGAAATAAAATATAAATAACAAAAACTCCTCTTTTTTATTAATTTATGAACAAATCTAAAAACAATTGAATTTGATAATTATGCCACTGCATGGTCTATTATAACATAGTTGGTAAGAATAAAATCATGCTGCTATGACCAAAGATAAATGGTGCAAAAACTACCCAGGGAAGGGACGTTTGCAACGTCCTGTAAACTAAGAGGATATTGCAAACATCGCTAAAATTTTTATTATTTAAGCTGCTGTAGATTTGAATCAACCTTCGGAGGTCACCACAAGAAAAAAAATCGAATTGTTAATTATTTATTTATTTTTTTTAAAGGTTACAAGAACTGAAGTTCATCCGGTCAAGCTTGTAATATCTATATTATTCCGAGCATTCTCTAAGCAAGTTTGTCTGTTCGCTGGAGGAAAGAGTTCGGGATTTTGTGAGAAAAAAATAAAAAATAAAATTGTATTGCTCGTACCAGAGCTCGACTAAGGCGGCGGCCAGGGTATGGGGAAAAATTTCCTCATATCATTAGCGGGATCCGAACCCTGGCCTTTTCACACAGTATCGAAAAAGAGAATTATAACGACGGTGCTGACCTCTAGAGGACTCAAAGGTTTGGGAGTTGATGACCAAGAAAGAGAAGAATGATGATATCCAGCTCAAGACCCTGGGTGTGCCAAGCCAATACTCACCAGATGTGAGCTCCTTGGGTTATTTGGCCCTCAAAGGGCTCGATCAAAATGGAAAAAAAAAATACAAAAAAGGTCGAAATATAATTTTCTCTCTATCAAAGCAGTAAATCCGTCCCTTACCCCCCAGAGAAAAATTCTTGACAGTGAAGGATTGAAACAACCTTGTCTGGTCTGTCAAATCTCAGTTCCTACAGTTTCACTCTGATGGAAGGCCCAGAAAACAGCGAAAAAAGTATGCATTCATAAACCCATCCTGCCAATCATGAACTGTACAGGTCTGTGGTAGCAGTTGATGGTAAAGAGAGTGTATTCGGCCCCTTAACACCAGTGAGGTAATATTTAGATGCCACAGGTTATCTGAAAATCATTTCTGGTACAACCCTTTATGCTGCAGTGTATCTATCTGCAAAATGGGAACTTCAATCAAAAATTTTTCATAACAGAGTTTCCCCGAGAGAACAAACTCATGCAAAAACCGTGTCTGTAATTGTGTGTTATCTGGGCAATTTGCCTGTTTTCCCAGATAAAAAACGGAAGTCAGGGCGAAAGACTTTGTTATCCTCACCTGAGGCCAAACAACTCAGCCACGGTGTGGAAGGCCTACAAAAGCTCCTCGCTTTATTGACGGGATTTGAACATTGAACTTTTTCACACGGTGTGGGGAGAACGGTGATTATAACTTACTATCCGCAAAGGCTAAAGGGTTTTCTAACAGTATAATACACAATGCCATAATGACAGAATCATGTAGATCTGGTTCAAGGAACATAAAAGACATTAAGCCTACTGTACTGTCCTCGTCAGCCCACGAATCTCAATCCAACTGAGCACTTGCGAGATGAGATAGAAGAAGTTTTTTGCAGTACAGATCCCTGACCATCCATTTCACAACACCTTGGTAGTAATTGAATCAACCTGGACAAGCAGTCCTGCAATATGCGTTCAACACGCGTAAAATGGTAGCTAAAGGAAGATCTGCTCTCTATTGGGTAGGTGTATTTAATAAGAAGAACACTTAATGTAGTATCGCTTTGAAGTAGTAAATCCTTGCAACAAAAATACTGTAGAATCAACAATGTTAGTTATGTGAATTCTTTTCAGAAATAAAAGGACTGCTTTAATCCTTTTGGTAATACAAGCAAATTACTAAAATATATATATATATATACAGGGTGTTTCAGTTAAACGTTTCAGAACTTCTAAGAGGGGTAGGGTACATCCTGACAACTCGAAATCATATAGCAATGTGGGGTCGGAAATGCTTTCCTGAAGCGGTGTTGTACACAGAAGCACCATAAAGAAAAGAGACCGTAAGTGAGAAATCGCTTTAATAATACATGAAAAGAAGCAAAAGGTACATGGATTAAAGTAAGTGTTCGAAGTTTCTTCCACGGGCTACAATGCACGCCTCACATCTCCGACGCATGGACATCCGAACATTCTGGAATACTCCAGGCGAATTTCGAATTTCTTCGGGAGCTACTGCGATTCTTGCAACCAGCTCCTCAGCATTGTCAACAGGGGTGTCATAAACTAGCGATTTCATATGACCCCAGAAATAAAAATCAAGACATGATAGGTCGGGTGACCGAGCAGGCCAATGCACGGGACCACCACGTCCGATCCACTGTTGACCAAATGTGACATCCAGGTACCACATTGTGTGTTGGAACCACATTGTGTGTTGCGTCGATGCAGAAATCTGTTCATCTCTCAAAAGTTGTGGCAATACTTGCTGCAGAAAGATCAAGTAGATAGGTCCGGTTAGACGACACGGTAACAGGTAAGGTCCGATGAAGTGATCTCCCATAATACCGGCCCATGCATTGACCGAAAATCGAATCTGTGCTGCACGACGTCGTATTGCATGCGGGTTCTCGACCGCCCAGATATGGTCGTTATGCGTGTTGAAAATTCCTTCCCTTGTGAAGGATGCCTCATCGGAAAACAACACTTCAGCAGGAAAAAGGGGATTTGTAGCACATTTTCCAAGGTACCACTGTGCGAAAGCAAAACGAGGTGCATAATCCTCCGGTTGCTGTGTCTGGACACGCTGCCTGGAGTATTCCAGAATGTTCGATGTCCATGCGTCGGAGATGTGAGGCGTGCATTGTAGCCCGTGGAAGAAACTTCGAACACTTACTTTAATACATGTACCTTTTGCTTCTTTTCATGTATTATTAAAACGATTTCTCACTTACGGTCTCTTTTCTTTATGGTGCTTCTGTGTACAACACCGTTTCAGGAAAGCATTTCCGACCCCACATTGCTATATGATTTCGAGTTGTCAGGATGTATCCTACCCCTCTTAGAAGTTCTGAAACGTTTAACTGAAACACCCTGTATATATATTCCATTACAATATCCATCACAAACGACAAACTCTCTGGATGAATCGAATCATAGACCACATCTTAAGAATGAAGAGTATGGTACAATTCTAGATGATACTCCAGGTGCTCATATCTGGTGAGTATGGGCTTTCTTGACAGTGAAGGATTGAAACAGCTTTGAAAGGATTTGAAAGGATTTCAAACAGCTTTGAAAGGATTGAAACAAATATAATAATTTTTCTACACACGTATTCCTGCTCTTTTGTCCTAAACATGTCAGCTCTGCGTAAAAAACTGTCAATTAGGGTTACCCAAGAACAATCTCATCCACCCATGTATATTATAAATTGCACGTGTTCTGCTTCATGGGTAGCACAGTTAGTATAATCCCTGTCCCCACACTGGGTGGAAAAGACCTGAGTTCGAATTCTCTCAATGACATTTTTATTGGTATTTTCCGAAAGATGGCGGAGTTAGTCGGTCTCAGGTGAAGGTAGCATGGTTTTCCTCCTGAGTTTTTCGTCCACTAAACATCAAACCGATCACAGAACACATGCAATTTTACGGACATGTGTATAGCACAATATGGCCTAACTTGTTGATACACCTAAAATCCTGCAATAAATAGCATGTGTTCTCTGGTTGTTTTGCCTATTTAGCTGTATGAAAACCGCAACTTTTAATGAGAAGAAATCTTGTAATTCGCGTCTGAAGCCGATTAACTCAGCCACGAAGTGAAAAAACAAAGAACAGTTCATTGCGTCATTGACAGGATTCGAATCGGGCCTTTTCCACTCGGTGTGTGGAGGAAGGTGATTGTAACCACTGTGCTATCCGCGAGGACTTATTAGTTCTGTATAGAAGGCTCAATTTCAGTGATGGATGAATAGTGTAGATAGTGTATGCCTAAAAGAAAAAAAAAGTGCCTCCCCTCATTCCTGCCAATTCCGGCTCTGGGAGGCACTGGAGAAAAAGTTTCGGAGTTAACGAGCAGAGAGTCCGTTTGAATATCGAGCAGTGGAGTCTAAGAATTTAAGTTTTTGCCTCAAATATGATTTGTTGTTATCTTAGAGAATTTACCTTCGCTGTTGTCGTCACTGCTGGTAGACATTTTTGAATTCTCCCTAGATGTAGAATGCTCACTTGAACTGGCTAAATGTGGCATGTTTGGAGTAATGCTATTGTTGCTGCCAAAGTTATCATCGCAATTTTCTATTGACACCTACAATTTAAGAACAAAAAAAAAAAAAAAAAAATTAATATGTATTAAATATATTTGTTGAATATTTCTAATTCCCTTGATAAAATAAAATGATATGAAATTATAACAAAAAATTTAGCTAAACTGATATATAATTCAAATTGCATAAAATAATATTTTATTCTATTACTTTTCTTAAAATAAGATTGCAGCTGATGTCTCGTAAGTTAAATTCAAATTAATAGTAATTAATAGTAAAATAGTAATTAATTTTTTTTACCATACAAACTTTTGTCAATAACGGACTGGCATCAAAAATCGGCCCTGGAATTAAAAGCGACCAAGCACACTTTCTTGTATTTGCTTAATAAAATTTGCATAGAAGCTCGTACAATTATCATTTCTAAAAATCAAAATTAAGCTAAAAATTATTGAAAAAATTAAATAGTGTAGTATACAATTATAATACAATACAATATAATAACATAATGTCCAAGTGGAATGATTTTCTGTTAAATTAAATAAGCATGGCTTATGTAATTTAAGTTGTAAATTGTCCTTATTAATTTAAATATCTTCTTTAAATCCTTATCCAAATCATAAATTCTTTTACTCGTCTAAAAATGTCTTTTAAATTCAGACTAGCCTACCAGCTTTCAATTCATACACAGGTGCACAGAAACTAGATGGAAACCTCTGTTAAAGGGGTCTTTCAGAAAATAGTTCAAATGAGCCTTTCCTTGGCAGATGCCTTTAGAGGGGCCCATCTATCGATGTGCATCGAGTCTCTGAGAGTAAAGTCGTCTCTGTACGAGCGCCTTTCGCCTACGAGATACAATTCAGCAAGCCATAGGCCCGGTCACTCAAGGCACGTGTACTTATGCACGTGTACTTGTGCATAAGTACACGTGCCTTGAGTTACCGGGGTTCAACCCCGTGACTGTTAAATATGGTGCTGTTTCCTTTATCATCTCTACGTTGTGAACTTCTCTGACCGTGCAGTCTTCCCGGAGTATAAATTGAAATTTTATTTAGTTATTTTTATTATTATTTTATTATTTTATTCCATACTGTGGTGATTGCAAACTGGGAAGAAATTTGCTGTGCTGTCATCTCCCTACGTCATCTGGAAATTAGGGTTAAGTATCAATGATCTGCAGGTAACCCTTGTGATCCTGGTCCATTTTGTACAGCTCTTTGGTAACTTCTCATAGCCCATACAATTTCATAATTTCACGTAATTTTTTTTTGTTTTGTATTTAGTCGAAACAAAATTGAGCGGTGCAGTAAGGAGTGTATATTTACAGACTACACTGTAAATATACTGTCTGTAAATTTCGTATATTTTATGGTCAGTTTGACTGCTTTTCCCTGGACGAAAAAAGAAAAAAAAAAAAAAACAATTGAAAAAAGCGTTTCCAGGGAAGAAAATATTACAACCCTTTCTCGAGACCAGTTAACTCGGGAATGGTATGAAAAAAATCCTTAAAGGTTCCTCCAGGAATTTTTCATTCAGGCACTTAAAATCTTTATTTAATCCTGCCTATATTTACATTAAGAATATTAATTAAAATTCTGCCTAATGAATTTTAATCTCTCACTGTTAAGGTGTACATTATTATTTAATTTTATTACTATTTTTTTTAGTACAGTAATTACTCATGCATTCTCCTGTCATTAAGACGTGCCGAATTTACGATACCCATTTTCTTTATGGTTTATACATAGAAACAGTATAACGAAAATGGGCACTTTAAATTCGGCATAATTCTCATCAGCAGAAGTGAATAGCAGGGTTTTTTTTTTAAGAGCATCAGCGACTAAGGCCATATTGCTCCGTGTATAGTGTCTGTAAATTGCGTGTGTTCGGAGGTTGCTTTTCTGTTTGCTGTACGAAAAGTCCGAGTTTCCTGGAGAAAAACCCATGCTACCCTCGCCTGAGACCGACTAACTCAGCCACGTTGTGAAAAAAGGCCGTAAAAATTCCTCCCGTCATCGACGGGACTTGAACTCAGGACTTTTCCACCCGCTGTGGACAGGACGGCGATCCTACCAACTGTGCTACCCACGAGGGCTCCCAGCAGAGTGAACCACCTTAATCGAGCCAATAAATTCATCCAGTTGAGTTTATTAATCAGACTGGTTAGTACATACATTCTACTTAAATAAATAAATTTTCTGTTTATACTCAGGGACGACCAAACGGTCAGAGGAGTTCACAAGATAGACAGAATACAAGAAACAGCACTGTATTTAGCAGTCACGTGCTTGAACCCCGGTCACTCAAGGCACGTGGACTAATGCACCCGCGCGCATGACCACTCGGCTACGGCGGCTTAGAATTAGATGATACATGCCATGATAGAAATAAAACGTACCTGTTTTATTTCTATTTCTATTTCTATTTTTAAAATGGCCAATATTATTTATTTTTCATTACTTAATATATAGTTGGATTCGATTTAAAACCGAGTACTGTCTTTTTTTTTAACTGCTTTTTAAAAAATTAAAATAAAAAAACCCTCATGGTAGCACAGTTGGTATAATCGCCGTCCTACCTACGCCAGGGCAAAAGACTTGAATTCGAATCGCGTCAATGACACGAGGAATTTTACGAGCCTTTTTCACAATGTTGCCGAGTTGGTTTCAGGGAGTCATGGTTTTTCTCCCGGAAACTCGGTTTTTTGTCCAGCAAATAAAAAATCGACCACAGAATACACGCAACTTACAGACTTAAATACATACAGCCCAATATGGTCTATGTCGTTTGTGCTCCTAAAATCCCACAACAACCAACCAAAGGAAAAAATCAGGTTAAGTATGAGAGGCCATAAGCCAGGCATAGTAAATCTGGTTCTCACAAACACTATATAGTATTCCTTAGTGTTCGAAAGTATTCTCTGAGAAGTCTTGAAACGTGCAAGTACTGAATTTATTGCCTATTGTCCAAGGTTCATCCAATCTTAAACCTGTTTCTTAACAGGAGTACTCGATATCATGGCTGACCTATGAAAGAGATCGCCATTGGAAAAAACAGAATCTTAGCTTGCCAAAGCAATCAGCTTCTGAAGTGCTGAATTTGGGACATTCTTTGGCAAATTTGTTCAAGATGTAAGTGGTTTTTATTTTTAAATTATTATTATTATTATGGTTAGTTTGCGGCTTAAAAATAGATAAATAAAAATAGTTATGCACTTTAACCCTCAAATTTCCGTCTAGACTTTTGAATCAACAGAGGCCTTACTCAGAGAAATTTGAGATAAAATGTACTATATAAGTCAAGGACTGCATTTCAATTTGATAACAAATATCAAGTAAGCATTAAGGACATTGACACATAACTCCAACGGAAGAAGACATATAAATTCAAATTACGGGGGAAGAGGTTTAAACTGGATTGTAGGAAGTTTTATTTTAGACAGAAACTTGTGGATTATGGAACACGTTGCTTTACGAAGGTATTTTAGTCTGACAGTTTATAGAAATTCAAAGGTCAACTGGAGAGTCAATTACGTGAGGAGGGCACATAATCAATCTATTTTCTTATCTACTTTTTTATATATAATCTTTTATATCTTACTTTTTATGTTATTATTATTTTTTATTTATTTATTATTTCATTTTATTATGTCGAAGTTTGCAGATGATACAAAGGTTGTTAATAGAAAGGATATAGAGGATATAGAAAGGTTGGGTAGATGGGCTGAGAAGTGGCAACCGAAGTTTAACATTGACAAATGCAAAGTACTGTTGTACTTTATATAGGTAGAAGTAACCCCAGAGAAACGTACCAACTGTGTGGTACTACACTCAGGGTGGCAGAAAATGAAAAAGACCTGGGGGCATTGCAGTCAGATATGAAGTTTTCTGAGCAATGCAGACAGGCTGCCACAGCAGGTCATGGGGTCTTGTCAATGATATACAGGAATTTTGCTAGTAGGGAGAAGGAGGTGATTATTCCTTTGTATAAGGCAATGGTCAGGCCATGCCTGGAGTCCACTGATTACCATTCTCTGTCTTCTCCCACTTATCCATCCCTTTATCTATAGCAGCAACTTGTCCTTAATGCCATGATGCTCCAATTTGTACAGCAGTCTTCCATATGCAACAGTATCAAAAGCTTCTCCGATATACAAGTACATGTATATGATATCAAAATTATTTTTCGTCAGGTTCCTTTGTGACCACATCGTAATATCCAATCAAATTAGTCAAACAAGACTTCCCCTTAAAAAACTCATTCTGTGTCTCAAGTATAATTGTAGCCTTGCCTAGATGATTCTGCATTACTTCTTTTACCAATGATTCCACTATTTTCCCTGGAACAGAAGTTAAACAATAGGTCTGTAATTACTTGTGTCGCCCTTTGATCCCCCTTTGTGAATTGGGGATACATTTGCACATCTGCAGTCCGTGGGGACCTCCCCTCAGTCCAAGGATGCTCTCATAATTATGGCTAATGGTTTGCCTACTTCCTTTGCCCCCTCCTTTAATATAACCCTGGTGCCTTTCTTATGTTTAACTTCAACAATTTCTCCTCCACTTTGCTCTCAGTTATTACAAAATCATTTAGCTCCTTGTTAGAATTTGATAAACCTTTGGCATTCCCCTCCCTAAATAACTCCTCATGTGTGAATGTATATGCAAAATACTCATTCAATTTGTCAGTTACCTGAGCAGGTTCATCAACAGTCGAACCATCGATATAAAGTAAACCAATCTGATTCATCCCCTTCCTTGCTAATTTTTGTTTGCGCATGTTTAATTAAAAAGGCACATAACTGTGGAGCAGTGGAGTGAAACGATTAATGGCTTTAAGTAATATAAACAGGTTATGTATTATACGCTTGCATTATAATTTTAGGCGTGTTTGAATTTTTTTTAAGTACTTTTTATAATTATTTTTATGTAGCATTTTAAACAAGTGCACTTAATGAAAAATCTAGTGATTATAATTGGAGATATATTTAATAAAAAATAAATAACCCGAGATGCGTATAAAAAGAAATTGCCAGATTATTTATTTATCCAATTTTAAAGAAATTTGGAACGGCTCAACAAAAGCTCCTAAAATATAAAATTTCGATCACTGCGAGATGAGTTGTTATATGTGGAGAGACGTACGATTTTTATTTATTTTTTAATTTTCTCAATTAAAATCTCAATCTCCCCCCCCCCCAGATATCTGGTTCTTTACACTGAAAACACTAAATACAAAATGAGTTCTCCTTAGGTTTGCTGGTTTTATGATTTTATGAGGGACAATCGGAAAGTAACAAGTATCATTTTTTCTGTTGGGCTTAAAATAGAATGAAGATGCAATTTAATATACTCCACAGTATTTTTAAGCACAAAAATAACAAATAAACAAACAAGGTCTTTAGATTTTCGTATTTTGAACTTGGTAATAATATGTACTCGTATCATATTTTTTGTATATTTTTTGTATATAATACAAAATCGGAATGGCATGCATACGTTCTATTGAGCAATAATCTCATTTAAAAATTTTTATATGTCTAAGAGATGATTATATCAGTCATTTCACACATCATACTTCTTGCGTTTGATATTTTATATATTTTGAGAGTTAAGGATTAACAAATACAGCGATATAATCAATAGTAATTCCTCTAAATGAAAATGGATCAAATAAATAAATTACCTGCATTATCCAGTGAGAAGTATATTTTATTCCGTTTTTTAACAAATATGTCTCTATTTACTTTAGGCAGATGTTACTTCGTCATCAAAAAAAAAAAAAAAACTTGAGACTGAAATGCGGTGAAGGGCAACACAATATCAGTCGTTCCACGATTTGACTGATATCTCTATCGAACGAGTACAGGGTCGAAGGGCTTTCTACGAATTAGGTTTTGATTTTTGAAAGAAGGAAATTGGACTTTCCCCTTTCGGATTTAGTACTTGGCAGATAATATGCAAACCTATAGTTATATGAATCGTATAGATAAGTACGAAAAACAATGAACTTTTTTTTTTAGGGCCGGCATTAGAAATGTAGAATAGGTGCACCTTCCCCCATTTCCATCGATGGGAGAGGCCTTGCTGCAACAGATAAGATATTATGGTATAAAATATTTTATTTCACGAAAATTTCATTTTCGTTTAACGTACAAAGATTTACAATCTGGGAGTGTTTTGGAATTTGCTGCAGAATAGGGCAATATTAGAAGAAGGTTTTGTGAAACAGATAATTTTCGGGACCTTCAAAAATTTAAAGTAAAATACCTTGTTATTTATCATTAGGAACACGTCTTGGAGGGAGTGGAGAAGGCGGGCCAGCCTAATGAGGCTGTTTGTTTTCCTCAGAGTTCATGCCCTCGATACTCCTGTTTAAAACTAATTTTATTATTATTATTTATTTATTTTTGTATCGTGAAATAGACTATTGTTTCTTGTTTATACTGTACGACCACCAGGTCAGAGGTGTAGGTGTTTACACTAATATAATGATTAGTCGTATTCAGCAGTCATGTGGGTTTGAACTACGATCCACTCAAAGGCGTGTGCTATTGTACATTCGCATCTGACCACGGCTTCATCAGGCTTGATTAGGCATTCTTTCATGAATTATTTATACTGTTGTATTCTGTTGAATTTTTATCAGACGATGTGTAATGTTTTCTGGAGAAGTGGTTATAAATCGGTGGATCGCGACCTAACATGGGTCTCGAAGAATGTCCTGGGAAGGGCTGTGTCCTGACCTACCATAATAAATTAAAACACAATGAACTAATATTGCCATAACAGGTTAGGGAAGAGTTGCTGATTTCGTTTTTACTCAAAATGGAGTCGCCAGAAACAGAAAGTTGAGAAACACTGCTCTGGACATTGAAACTTAAGGTGACTTCCAATACGACAAAAGTGGTTTTGTATCTGTTTAATATCTTAAATGCGTATACAAAGTTCTGTTATCCGTTAGGCCGCCTTAGCCGAGTGGTCAGGCTCGTGGCTGCATAAGTACATGTCCCTTGAGCGAGCGGGGTTCAAGTCCGTGACTGCTAAATATGGTGCTGTTTCTTGTATCCTAATATGAATTAGATGCAGTGACAAAGTTTTGCCTCAGGTGACACAAACGCTAGCGGCGTTTCTGTAATACGCAATTTGCTCATAACTAGGGTGACCAGACGTTCCGATATTTCTGGATTGTCCCGATTTTGTGAGTATGTCCCGGGTGTTCCTAAAAAAAGTTTGGAAACAGAGTTTTGTTTGGAATTTCACTTAAAACTATTTTTTAATTAAATGTACGATGTTGAAATTAATAACATACAATTTGTTAATTTAGCATAACGATTAACATTATTGTAACGAATAGCAACACTCGTACATTTTACATCTAACATTGTCAAAGATGCTTTATTGATGTTGTAATAAAGCATCATTCAAACTGTATGTTCCTCTTGTTTATGCACTACTTTTTGACATTGTGTTGTTCTGTTTTCACGCCTTAAATAATCAAGCAAGCATATAATTTTTGTAGCATTTTAGGCCAATCAGCAACTTAGGCCATATTGCATCATAAATAATGTCTGTAAATTGCGTGTGTTCATTGGTCATTTTGCTGTTTACTGAATGGAAAACCAGAATTTCCTGAAGGAAAAACCATGCTATTCTCGCCTGAGACCAATTAATTCAGCCACCTTGTGAAAAAGACCCATAAAAGTTTCTTGCGTCATTGACAGGATTCGACCTAAGGTCTTTCCCAGTGGGTGTGGAAAAGACAGTAGTTGTACTAACTGCATCATCCGCAAGGGCTGCAAACATAAAGAAGCCTGTTATAATTATTGTTAAAATAGAAGATCGGATATTTTTTAAACTCAACCATTAAAATATTTATGTATCAAAATGTATTTATAAGGAACGATATTCAAAGGAACGAACATTTAACAAAAACAATCGCCTTGATTGACGAAGTGGAATGCACAATACGCATGATATTTATAAAGTAGCTGTGCTCGTGGCATGCTGATATAAAAACTTAATTAAAATTAAGAAAGCAAGTAATATTGTAGTGGCGAAACTAAATATTCTGACTTTCCTTTCCAAGAGGCTCCCTATAGTTACTGAAGCTAAACTACTGGGGGAGGGGGGGAGGTTATTATTAAGCTTTCCTTCTATCTTCATCTGATTCACATGAGTACTAAAATCAAAAAATTCATTCGCAGGGTCAATTATTAGAATTTCCGAGGGGGGGGGACCTCTCCAGGAAGTCACTCTTTCGCTACTATAATGCTGTTTTCCTGCCCATAGTCACCTATGCGGCCGGAGCTTGGTTTCACCGAGCCACCAATTCCAAAATGAGGGTAAAACTGAATTCCATCCAGCGGAGCATACTCCTCTCTATTCTCAGAGTATGTAGAACAGTTTCCACCGTTGCAGTGCAAGTTATTGCGGGGTCCCTTCCTTTGGATCTATTTGTCATCTATCGTGGCCTCTGCTTTCGACACAAAGAACAAATACCTTCAGAATTACTTGGTATCTAGCTAAATTTAAAAGAAGATCCTAAAAAAGAAAAATCCAGATGCTTTAACGAGCTAATTTGTATCTGGCAAACCAAATGAGACACCACCCCACTTGGAGTTGCCACAAGAAAATTCCTGCCTGATGTAACCTTCTTGCTCTCTAAACCGGTTAAAACCTGGTGCTCCTTAACTATGGAAATTTCCGTTCTGTAACTGGACATGGCTTACTCAATCAAAAACTCTACCAGTTTGGCTTGCATCATACCGATCTCTGCCGCTGCAGGAATACAGAAGATTGGAGTCACCTGCTCTTTAACTGTGCAATCTACGACGATCTTAGAGGGAAGTTCCGAACTGGAACCTCTCTCCAGGGCGGGAGGAATTGCTTCTGCAGAATAAAAACAATCATTCAGCTCTTCAGAAATTTTCCTCTGAGGTCTTTGTTCGCAGAAAGAGAATCAATGCCGAAGTAGCGAACCAAAATAGTCCACAATAAACACTTGTGTGAGTGGGGCAACAGTTTGCTTTTCTACTATCCTGGATGGCAAAACATGTACTTTCAGAGGACACGCAGAAATTTCTATGTAGTGTGGTGCTGCTGAATTGAGCATAACTGCACCAAAATTAGCTATATTTTCTTCTATGGTTCGTGTACGCAAAAATTGCCATTGCACTGATCCTTAAGGACACCAGTTCGACTTCTGAATTATCCCGGATGTCAAAACAAGAGTACTTATTGAAGACTACTTTTTTTTCACTTTTTTGTCAACCAGTACCACTGTCTTTTTTTTAATTTATTTTATTTTTTATCCCAACTGGCACCAATGTCTTTTTTTTCCTAACCAGCACTACTGGCTTTTATTTTTATTTATTTATTTTTAATTTTTACTATTATTATTTCATTTTATTCTTTTTTTCCTTCATAACCCGCACCACTGGTTTTTTCTTTCTTTTTTTTCTTCTTTTTTCTTTTCCTCTGGAATGGGCTCCAGAGGATCCTGGCCCACCATTTGTCAACACTAAGTGGGTCAGAGTCTCTTTTACGAAAATTTATTTTGTTTCTCAGAGCAAACTAAACATAATTACAATCAATAAGCTTTCGGCTGGGAGGCAGCCTTCTTCAGATTGAATACATGAATGGCAGTTGGAATAGAGATGTGCACTGCCAGGATGGCGCGTGAGGCGCGTGGTTAATTGTTTGTTGATGTTTGTGGCTGTGACATATGGTGGTGACATGGCCAGCGTTTGTCTATGGATAGAATTACTGCCTCTGTGATGGGGTTAACTTGACAACCACTGTTCTTGTTCAAAGAGGAATCCGAGCATTTTATATTTAACGATTCCAACCAGGTGCCCTTTAGGTAATGGTGGGACCTGTCCACAACCACGACATCGCGGTGTGGGTCGATGTCGTGGTGGGTTGTCCAGACATGCTCGGCGATAGCTGAGTGTTCTACATCTGCCAAACGGATCGCCCTTTTATGTTCTGAGAGACGTTTCTCGAGTCGACGTCCAGTCTCTCCAAAGTAGCAGCTAGTGCAGTCACGGCAAGAGATGCGATAGACCCAACCGCTTTGTAGAAGAGTGGGGACGTGTGTTTTTACGTTGGAGATAAGAAAACGCAGTTTCTTGCCTGGCAGTTGGATGCATTTTATCCCATATGATTTTAGGATTCTACCGATCTGTTGTGACAGGTTGGGGTAGTATGGGATAAATGCCCTCGTGCATGACTCGTCACTGTTGGCGTTGCTGTTGATCGTCACGTTGTCGCGTGCCTGTAGATCACACCTGTCAAGGACGTCGATGGGATAGCCACACTTCGTAAGGTCTACTTTGACTCTGGTGATCTCTTTGCGTCTCTCATCTATCTCCGCAGATGTGAAAGAATTTATATCATTATTTTATTATTACTAGCAGTGCCCCTTGCGAAAATTTCGCAATTGGTAACAGAGTTTTTCTCTAGATGCCCTAAATAAATGTAGTCCATGTTTGATCGTGAGCAGGTATGCCAGTACACGTCCAATCCTTTCTTATTTCTGTAAAATAAAACTATTCTTTCTTTTAAGATAGGCAGCGCTAGTAGAGAAAATTGGCCTGTTCTGTAAAATAAAACTACTCAGATTTTTTACTATTCGGAAACTTTACATTTTCTCATGTTTCTACACACCTAGAAGGAATATCTTCAATTTGAAACCAAATTGGTTAGGCCTATTGTACTCAATGGCTATAGATAGCTCTACCCGTTGCGAAAATTTCGCAATTGGTAGCAGAGTTTTATTATTATTATTATTTTTTTTTTTTTCGGGACAAAGGACCCTATTGTGCGAACGTTGAAATTGTTAATCAGTTAAACAGTTAAGTGCAAATTGTTATTCAGAAATAAGTGCCTTATCAACTTACACAACTGTTTGTTTAACAGTTAACATCTTCCTGTGGCTCCATCTATGAAGTGAATGCTGAAATATTTTCGTTTGTAGTACAAAACTGGTCTGTTCCATAAAATGAAACTATTCTTTAACAACTTTCTGCACACCTAGGAAGAAATATTTTCAACTTGAGACAACTTCCACGATCGGTTAAGCCTATCGTTCACACTGAGTGTCGAAAGAAAACGGCTTCCGTATTAAATATATAGATTATTATACTTGTGTTATCATTTTTTACGGTCACCCGTAAATGATTACACCTACCCATATATTTATTTTGTATGTAAATTGCGTGTGTTCTCTGGTCAATTTGCCTGTTTTGCTGGACGAAAAACCCCAGATTTTTGGGGGGAACCTTGCTATCTACGCCTGAGACCAACTAACTCAGCCATGGAGCGAAAAAAAGCCAATTAAAGTTCCCAGCCTCATCGACGGGATTCGAATCCGGCCCTTTTCCACTTGGTGTGGGAAGGACGCTGACAATATCACTACCTGCACAGACTGTTCTAACTGGTAAACCTGCATTATCCATATACAGGGTTATTCAAAACGAAGTCCGGGGTTTCAGAATTTTTTTTTGGGAAAGTGCATGTGTCATAATCATTTGTAGCCATCTCGAAAGAACACATAATATCTCCAGTTTCGTTCCCACGCTCGCGATGTTCGGTATGCTGCACGGCTAGCCACCAGATAGCGTTGGACGCATACCGCCGTGCAGTCGTTCGTTTTCCTGTGACGCTAGTTCTGCTCTGTTGCGACATAGCTTCGGAATGTAATGAGAAAGCTTTTACTGTGTTGAAGTTTCATGTAAGTAAATCTGTTACCGTTGTGCAACGCCATTTTGCTGACAGAGTGATTTTTTCTGATGAATCAACCTACCATTTGTCGGGAAAAGTGGATAAGCAGAATGTGCGATTTTGGGCGAATTCACTAAAGGCTCTCATATTGAACATTTACGAGGTATGTAAAAAAACTTAATTACTCTACTTGCATTCTGGAAATATTTCTTTCTTCCTATGTCTGCTCATGTGTGTACAGGAATTGTTTGAAACCACGGACTTCATTTTGAATAACCCTGTATACAGTTATTCATCCATGTATAGCAAGTGGGAGAGGGTGTACAATATTTTCGTTCCTTCTTTGAGAGTATCTGTACTTTATGTAGTTGAGCATAATGGATGAGTGCTAGACAGAACCACAGTGGGCTCACAGCATCTCTCTGAAAGATTCCTCTCCTGATCGGGATCGGTCTAGCTGTGATGTTCTCGACCTTGGTGATGGTACTCCATTTCACCGTGGTTGCTTCTAGGAGGTGTGTCACTGTAGGATTGACTCTGTAGATATTCAGCATCTTTGTTAGCCAGCTATGAGGCAAGGAAACGAAGAACTTATGGTAATCGAGGTAGGCCGTATACAGATTGCGGTGCTACGTTTAGGCTTGCTCTCTAACTGTGGCATTGATGGTTAATTGTTCCTTGTATTTTTTTTCCACCACCTTCATCCCTTCTGCTGCTTGGCTACTGTATTTTGGGTAGAGGTGTGATATCTTATTGGTTATACAGCTGGTCAGAGTCTTGTACATTGCTGGAAGACAGTCGTTTGGCTTATATTTCGTTGGATTTCTTGTGTAAGATTTTACTCAAGAAATCCAATGCAAGATATGCGATTTCTTGAGTAAGAAACTCTAGATGACTTCTCATCCGGATGAACAACTCTGCTATGTACCTGTATGTGTGTAACTGAACTTATTGTATCAGTAGTTGTAGATGTTACCTATTCCTGGGGTTCACCAGTTGTGGGACTTCTTGATCGCCTGTTGTAGTTGTTCCTCATCAGTCTCCAATTCTATCATCTCTTGTATGCCCTTGGTTTGCTTCTGTTCTAGTTCTGTCCAGGAGGCTTGGCTGTTATGTCTTACTCCACTGCCTATATATAAACCCAGAACTCCATAATCTTCTTCTGCTCGGGCGGTCTATTGCCGCCTTTCCACTTTTGACCGATACTCCTGTAGAAGGCATTTTGCTTTTCCTCGAAGATTCGGACGTTTATTTTTCACTGGGAGCTGTCTTTATACTGGTGTAGTCTCATCTGAGTGTGAGGAGGTTCTGCTTCAGTGTTTTTAAGTATTCTCCTATTCTCTGATTTTCGGTATCATGTTTGCTGTGGACGTTGTCTCTCTTGAAGATGCTCTGCACTTTTCCAATTAACTTTTTGCTCCTATGACCCGTTGATACTGGGTCAATTGGGCTGTCTTGTTCTTAGTTCTTATAGCTTCTGCAGAAGCTTTCTTTCCCAAGCTGGCAATTCCTTGTTTTATTTCATTTCTTTTGTTGTTGCTGCTCTCTCCTTTTTCTCTCATTGATACTAGTGGCTACTCTGACAGCGTAGTATTCGTCTGTGTGGATGACTTCCAGCGTTGCACTCTTGTTGTTGTGGTAATGTGGTATTATTTGCCGAATGAGGTGGTCTGTAGCTTGCTACAGGATTCTATTGGTCCCTGCTTTGGTATCGCATGTCTTTTTGTGGAGTCCATTCCCTCGAATTCTGTTGGAGCCTTCTTCCTCACGTCTTCTGTTTTGGATATCATAGCCTTGTCTGTTTTCACTTTAGCACCTCTCAGTTGTATTTCTTCTTGCTTTTCCTCTTCTGGTTCCATGTTGACCATATTCTTTATTCTTTGTTAGTGGTCGCTTCATTTTTCCAAGATTGCAGGAGCTATCAGGTTCTTTGTGACGATAGTCCTTCTTTAGTCTGCTATTCGCTGTTTGATTACCAGAACATACAGGAGTCGCTACATCCACTTGGCACGTAGTTTCCCCTTGTACATTGTCATATCAGTCTGTAGTTTGGTTATTTCATAGTATGTTCACATGATGAACATATTTATTTTGATGCTCCTATTCCTGTATTGGCATTTTATTCCATTCATCCTAGGTGGCCAGTAGTACAATTGTGAAGAATGGGCTTCCAGTTGTTGGGCTGGATAGTCTTGCCCTTCCCTTGTGGCAGCCATATGCAGGACAGTGCCACTTGCTCCACTGTCTTCTTTAGGAGACTCTCTCTGACTTTTCAAACTTACCTGTCTCGCTAGGACCAGAACGAAAATGACGTTATCCTATGCTACACTCGATGCAGGATGTTCACTATTTCTCTTTTGATATCATCATCCCTCTACAGAGGTAGACCTATTTAACTTCTGCTTGCTTCCAGCTATGGTATTAGTTCTTTTGAACGACAACAGATGGTGCTACTTCAGCCATTATTTCGAACCTGTATAAGGTGTTGTATAAGGGTCTGAAAGGAGAATGTAGGCTTCCTTTGCCGAGTGGACAAGTGCTCGGGTATATAAATGCATGTACATTCAGTGGTCATGGTTGAAGTCACGTGACTGCTAAACATGGTAGAATGGTCTTGTATTCTCTCTATCTTGTGAACTTCTCTGACTTTATGTGGCCGTTATAGAGCACGGCCGGCAACCTTTTTAAGTGAAGAGCCATTTTTCATCTAATTAAAAAAAAAAAAAAAAAAATCTTTAAACATGCTGGGAGAATCGCATTGTTCAGATGGTTTCTTGATTTATTTTTAATGTAGTTCATGTTCGAAAATATTGGCCCGCAGAAATTCGTCGAACGCAAAACTGAGAGAAGTGCAAAATTAATATATGTGTCTGGTAGCAGCTCCACGCATCGGACACAATTTGGTCTTGCTTTTTCAACTCATCTATCGCCGTCCATTTGTGTAGAATTGCAAAGGCAGCCTTTTGACTCTCCGAATCCTCAATTTCCGTCTTAAGGCATTTTAGTCTTGCACTCCACATGTCCTTGGTTTTTAAGTCCTCTAACCCAATTTAAAATTGTGCTTCATATTGACTAAAAGTTAAAGAGCCGCAGGTTTCCAACCCCTGCTCTAGCGTATAAATAGAAAATTTATTTATTCAAAGTTAAATAAATGAGGGTGAAATTTTCGTTTTTTTAAACGATTGAAGAACTAGGACACATAAACTTGGGAAGTAGGAGTTGGAGGAAGTTTAGAATGATTACAGGAGGTCTATTTTATTAAGGAAGTTGTTGGTTACTGGAATTAGTTGCCTCCAAGGGTGGTTGAGGCTGACAGCTTGGGTAAATTCAATGATGTTTAGGTAAAAACTATTATTTTTAGGCCACCCGAATAATGAAATTCATCTGCCGTGCATCTTATGTCTGTTAATTGCGTTTGTCCTATGGTCGATTTATCTGTTTTCCTGAACGAAAACTCCCACCCCCCCACTTTCTGGGGGGAAAATATGATCATTAACCAACCCATATACCAAGTGTAAAGACCTGAGTTCGAATACCGTCAATGACGTGAGGAATTTGTTTTGGGTCTTTTTCTCAACGTGGCTGTTTTAATCGATCTCATGCGAGGTAAGCATGGTCTTTCTTACGGTAGCTTGGGTTTTTCATCCAACACACAGTAAATTATCCTCAGAACTGATCCAATTTACATATTATATATGACGCAACATGTATTAAGTTTTTTTTTTTTTTTTAGGTGATGCTCTATAAGCTTACGTTATTTTTGCATCATATGCCTCTGCTAATTCTCGTGCTAAAAAGTTCAATAATATGTCTATTTCATTTTTACAATGGACCACTGCCTTATCCAGTAACACTTTAACGGGGCTTGCCCGTGCATAGCGCGGTGTTTGTCGCATTTTGTTCTTTCAGAAGTCGAAATGGTCTATATGCAATTTTCATGGTGAACGAACTTTAGAAATATTTGCCACCGGAGAGCGAAGGCTTTAAAAGGCTATTTCCATTCCGTGAGCAAATTTGCCAGCATTAGGAGACAGATTCAAATGTAAATGTGTTTGTCTATATGCATAGCGTTCAGATTCACTTCGTGTGCTCTCATGCACAGTGTATATAATTACGTCCTCCCACAACGGTTGGGATTACATCAATAACGTGAGGAATTTTTAAGTGCCTTTTCACAACGAGACTAAGTTAGTCGGTCTCAGGCGAGAATTGCATTGTTTTCTTCGGAGAGTCAGGTCTTCTTGCAGCAAACTGACCGAAAAGAACACTCTCTCTTATAAACATAAGACATTAACTCCTCATAACCTAGTTGCTTTGTACCTTAATACACACCTAACGCTATTTGGGGTTTCACGACAGAAAACAAACGCTTGTCTCAGTGTGAGGTTCCCACCTCCTGCTGATTCCATCTGTCCAATGTTTAAAAAGTAATATATTTATTTTATTGAGCATACCCAGTTCAGTAACTATACTTTGCAAATTCTGCTCCTCCATAGGTTTTCTGTAGACAAAAGTATTCGAATGATGCTTAGATTTACAATGATTTCAAATTGGAAGGACACAAATTCTTGCTGCAGTTTAAATGTCATACTTCTATATGTAGATTACAGTTGTATGTTATAGTGCAATTTTGTCTATAGTGAAAGGTTTCGTTTATGAACCAACCTTCTTTTAGAAGAACAATGTAAGAATACCTTCCTAAATATTATAATTTTAAAAACACCTCACACTCTTTTTATATTTGTTGTAATAGGAATCTTTATTGGAATAATAATAATAATTCAAATCGATACATTGCAATATTGCCTTTCACGGTCACCAGACCAGGGCTTAATATTTATAAAACTATTTTAAAAATCACTTTGGTTTTTCTAAGATGAATCTTGTTAGTATTAGCAGTCGAAATGATGCAAGAAGGCAATTTATATAGCATCAGACAAAACTAACACTTTCTGTATCGTCTGTCAATCACATCTAATAGTTTATCGTGTTCTTCCTTGTATTTATTCAGGCTACACACCTCTACAACACCGGACGGCAGTTGTCCTCCTATTAAATTCTTTTGAGTTTAGAACAGTAACTGCTTTGCACACACAGATTAATGTATTTTAGAAATAAAATGTAACTATATATAATGATCGTTCCAATGAAACGTGGACTTCTAGAATGAACACACCTGGTTAAATGCAAGTACTAGTATCAGGAAACATGGGCCGCATTGTATCACCAAACAATACCGACCTGCAGCTTAAAACTAAGATGCTTGCTTGTAAATACTATCTTACAGTCTACCTCACCACATCACGTCTAGTTTACTACGTCGGTGACAGCCATAATCTTTAAAAGTCTTCTTCCCAGAATAAAAAGTGTAATCACACGAGGGGACATGAGGGCAAACTGTCAATTATTCAGACACTGTATGGGATCTAAGATCTCGAAGAGAAGGAGAGGGGGGGGAGAGGACGCGTAGCACGTAAGGCTGTTTTAATTTGGACAATATTAGCACTTAAAAACCCTATTGTCTGTAATTTTGTGTTTTATTGTGGACTTACCTGTTTGTCTCCTGAAAATAGGCAAATCGACATGGGATTTTCCCGGAGGAAAAATGGTATGGTACCCTTGCCTGTGACTAACTAACTGAGCCACTTTGTGGAAAAGGCCATTAAAAATTCCTTATTCCAACCATGGAATTGAACCCTGTTATTTTCTACCCAGTGTGGGGAGGACGGCGATTCAACCAACTGTATCATTTAGTATCAGAAGATTTATAGAAAATTCGGTAGTCTTATTCATTCACTAATTGGTTCATCTTGTCGATGACGCGAGGAATTTTAGTAGGCTTTTTTCACTCCGTGGCTGAGTTAGTCGGTCTCAGGCGTAGATAGCAAGGTTCCTACTCCCAGAAACTGGGTTTTTTTTTCGTCAAGCAAACAGGCAAATCGACCAGAGAACACACGAAATCTACAGACATAATACATAAACGGGTATATAGGGTCTCCCGTAAATGATTGACCAATCATTTACGGGAAACCCTAATAAAAATTATAAGGAAACCCTTATAATTTTTTTTTTTTTGATTCACTAATTGGTTCAGCTATATTAAAGAATGACTCCCGGTAGCGTTATGTCATACTATTCACGCATATTTTAGTGTTGGTGCAAACTTCATCGCGTGTGTGTAGTTTCCTATTGCAGTATGTTATAGACCACACACGTGTGGTTTATAAGATACTTACGAATGGTTTGATAATGGGACACCATGTGACATGGAAGAATAGGTCTAGGTTCGATTGCCGTTTCAACTCGAACTAAGAAATCCTTTCTGTGGTGGCTAGGAAACTTTTATGAGCTTTTTCCACACCATTGTCACTTGGTAAATTTCTGCGATAGTCACATGTTTTACCCTATAGAAATCTCACTCTGCTTTTAGTGTCGATGAAAATATGATCGTGCTTGTTCATCATATGCTTTTCCTGTTTTCGTGTTCAGCTCTGTATTGCTATTATTGAATTTTTTTTTTCACTTCGCAAAACAGAGAAATGGTTCAAAGAAAACACCAAATTAACAAACACCATCCTCCGATAACTCATTTTGATTAGTATGACCTGGGTAATTACTTCCATCAGCTTTGTTAATAAGATTTTACTCAATTAATCTCTCTTAATTAGTTATTCAGATACTGGAAATATATACATTAAAATATACTGGATACTGGAAAATATACATTAAACTGTAAAAGTCTGAAAAAAAATTGAAATTTCCGTATTATGTACGCCATTTTCTTATGTTCAGCGTATACTGTACAAATTTTGTGTACAATTTTTCTTTATTGAAGCAAGGTCTTTAATTTTTTTTTTTTTTTTTCATTCATTTGTTTGTTTTCATATTGTCTATAACTTACATTCAAATATAGTAAAATGTAACTGTGAAATTTATAAATACAAAAATGCTAAACAAATTAATTTGAAAATTATTGAAACAATATACAATCTGAAGTCTGGCTTTAGAATGGGAGCTCTTTCAATGGGGATTCTAATTTATGAGGGAAATTAGGGATAAATTGTGCTCCTTCTAGGGATTTCATGGAGGAACACTGTACTTGAGTTGACTTTAGCACTAGTTTATTTTGTATAGGTCTAATAGAATATTGGCTAATAAATTCTCTTAATGAAGACATTTTTAGCAAATAAAGAGGTAAGTATATAGGATTTGTGAAAAGTTGTAAAAATCATCATATAACGATCAAAACATATTTAAATTTGCGGAGGGCTTCAGAGCAGAACTCCTCGTAATTTTATTCGGCGATTATCATATCACTTTAAAAATATTATTTAATTGGAACTTAACGAGATGATCAAAAATTATAACGAATAATAATGCTCTAGATGTTTTTAATATACGTCTTGGTGTGGACGAAAGAATTGTTGCTTATTAGATTACCCTTATGTTGTTTGTTTCTTTTTTTTTTTTTTTTTAATGATTTTCTTCCCTTCCGAAAATGAAATAAATAAATAAAACAAAAGATATTTGGAATTATATTTCACTGCTTCTTTATCGAATATGTTTTTATCTCTGTCACGATCTGAATAATTGCAATTTTTTTTTCTGACACTAATATATTTTTCCCACAACACTTCCTTGTCATAGTTAACATAATTTGAACTACATCGCAGGCTGTTTTTTTTTGTAACACAACTTTAATAATACGTTCGCCTCGTTATAACGAGGTGAACATATATTCCCTTCCCCCACTTCCGCGAATATATGAAAATGAATCACTGGTAGTTAAAAAAAATATATTATAAAAACAATATTTAATAACAGTCAAACTTATATAAGTATTTATGATTTAGTAACATTTGCTCTTGATTATACACATAGCACTCCAGTGACAGAAGTTGCCAAAATTTTTAAGAAATGCAATCAGAGCAGTGGTACTTTAAATGTTAAACTGCCTTTGAACAACAAGATCCACATCATATATCGTTTAATATATTCTGAAAGATAAAATGAAAATACATCAGAACACAAGTTAATTTGTAATATTTTTTGATATTAGTTTCTGTTTGGTTCCCATTTTCCATAAGGGACAAAAATGAATAAAAAAATATTGTATGAAAGGCATTATGTGGGATTAATATTCAAAATTTATTAAAAATTAAACACTGCTATTTTAAATGATTTATATCAAATCCACAAAGAAGAAATTAGGAAATTTAATCTTTTCCTACCAAAAGGCATGCCCAGTATACAAAATTCTGTTGCATTCTTGTCAACATTTCAGATCCAACTTTAGTTGTTATTTTTCCAGATAAAGATTAACAGATCTCCTGTGGAGAAGATAATACTTCAGATGTTATTGTTCATTTTATGAGATTATACATAAATATAATGATGGTCTGTTGAGTGGAACTTTTGTAATGAATAGATACTTTAGCAGGCACACTTGCAGTGTATGGGATGCTGTACTCTTCCAATATTCTTATCAGGGCATGCTTCACCAATGAGCTGCAACATGTACTTTGCTAATATTTGTCCTGATGGGGGCTCACATCTGGTGAGTATGGGCTTGGCACGCCCAGGGTCCTGAGCTGGATGTCATCATTCTTCTCTTTCTTGGTGATCCCCTTCTACTTTTGACTCTCTCTCACTCTCTCTCAGGGTAACTCGGGAGCTTTTTTTTCCTGGTGCAGCATAAGCCTCAGGCTTCCTTGCATCATATGGCTATTAATAATAATAATAATAATAATAATCACCAGCACTCCATTATAATTTGATTTATACTTCACATTCACATTAATTGGTGTGTTACTTATTTAAATACATATTTACCTAACAACCAAACTTGACAATGATATTTATCATACATTATCCCAGGATAATGTATGATTGCATCAGTTTTCATCATACATTATCCCATGGGATAATGTATGCTGATGCAAATATACATAATGCGAGATTGAGCCTGTATGCATCTGCAGAAAAGTTCCCAGTTCACTGTTAGCTGTTTAACTTAAATTGGCTGCAATAAAACAGTTACAATGAAGTGGTAAACTCTTTTGGCTTCAGTCCTGAGTATAAATGAAAATTTATTTATTTAATTTACTTATTAGCCAACCGGGCTAGCCAGGTGGGTAAAGTGCCTGCCTGGAAACCCAAATGTCGCGGGTTCGATTCCCGCCTCGGGCTTGGATCAAAGTACTGCAAAAACTTTGGGAGGTGCATTATGGCCACAGAAGCCTATGTGCCAACAACTACCAAAAAAAAAAAAAAAAATTTACTTATGGCTGAAATATATGCTACCAAGATTGCCATGAAGAAATGTTTACATGAGAGAAGAAAGCTACTAACTGCGCACTCTACTAATTAGATATCTAATAAAGATACCATAGTGTACACTCCTTCCAGAATGTGGAGGAGCATAGGTTTTGTTCTTAATTATTTAGTCAAGCTTAGAGGTCCTTATAATATAAGTTTACCCATTAATGTGTCTTATTCCATTTTTTTTTTTACTCTTAAAAGTAAAAAAAAAAAAAAATGATCAAAAGTGGAATTAAGTGATTTAAGCCAGAATTGGTAGCAATGGTGTGGCAGATCATTCCATAATATTTATTCATTCCATAATATAGATCATTCTGAAGTATTTATTCCATATTAATTGCCAATTCAAGATTAATGGCAGTAAGCTACATTCATAATTATATACTGTTTTGAGTAGTTTTTATAAGTGGCACATCATATTTTTTTGGAATTATAAGTGAAAAGGATCTGATAGACCTGGTGTCACTGTTAGAACACAACAAGTGGCTCTTTGCCTGTCCACTTTTTTTTTTTTTTTAACATCTGAGGAAAATATTTTTTTAAAGAAATATATTCAGTCTTTACATTTGAACAGTATTCAATCTTTATTTACAGTTTTCAATGAAAACTTTGAGTTTTTAAAGATATGTTTTATACACCTGTTATTTTTGACAAACTAAACTCTTCTGGGGAGGTGACAGACCCTTAACAAAATATCTCTTGTATATTAATTGCCAGTTAAAGATTAGCAGCTTTCATTCTTATGGTGCACTATGGCCATAGATGCTGATGCACCAAATGAATCCCCAATCAATCAATCAACCATCTCATTCTTCTGTGTCACTTGAATCTGATGAGTATAATGAGTAATTGTGCAGAGAAATAGAGTGGGCCAGTAAATCAGAATATCTTATAATGGGGGATTTTAATTTCCCAGAGATTGAGAGGAATTTGTGAGTTGGTCACTCACACACTAGCAAGGCTTTTGTGGATTTATTGGATGATTGTTTTCTACAGCAGCATGTTTGGGAGGCAACTAGAGGGAGTAATACTCTTGATCTGGTTATCAGTAGTGATTTTTCATGCATTAAGAATCTGCAGATAAAGGAACCATTAGGTGGCAGTGATCACAGTGTGCTGAAGTGGGATTTACTCAAAGAGGTAACTACCATCAGGGGTAAAGGGAAGGGTTTTTGCTTTCGTAAAGAAGACTGGTGGTCTGAGACAGCATTTAAATTCTATACGGTAGGACCAACTGATGATGTTACCAACAGCAAATTCAAAATGGAAAGCATTCAAAGAATTAATCTTGGAAGCTATGAGGCTTTACATACCAACTAAGAAATATTGTTCAAGATTTAGGCCTAAATGGATGTCAGATGAACTAATTAGACATGTGGCAGAGAATAAAAATGCATGGGATACATATAAATTGGGGCACAGAAGCCTATGATAGATATAAACTGGTCTGTAACCAAGTCACGAAGGAGGTTAGGCAGGCAAAGGCAGATTACGAGAAATCTTTGGCAAAGAAAAACAGCAAAGAGTTCTTTACTTATGTAAACTCTAGAAGGAAGGGGATGAATCAGATTGGTCCGCTTGATATCGATGGTTGGACTGTTGATGATCCTGTTCAGGTAGCTAACAAACTAAATGAATATTTTGTATCTCCATTCACACACGAGGAGTTATTCAGGGAGGGGAATGCCGGAGGCGTATTAAACTCTGGTAGTAAGCTAGATAATCTTGTAATAACTGCGAGCAAAGTGGAGGAGAAATTGTTGAATATAAACATAAGAAAGGCACCTGAGGTGGATGGAATTTTTCCAGTTATATTAAAGGAGGCAGCAAAGGAAGTAAGCAAACCCTTAGCCATAATTATGAGAGCTTCCTTGCACTGAGGGGAGGTACCCATTGACTGGAGATGTGCAAATGTGACTCCAATCCACAAAGGAGGATTAAAGGGAGACACAGGTAATTACAGACCTGATAGTTTAACTTCTGTTCCAGGGAAATTAATGGAGGCACTGGTTAAAGAAGCATTGCAGGATCATCTAGACAAGACTTCAGTTATAGCTCGGACACAGCATGGGTTTGTTAAGTGGAAGTCTTGTCTGACTAATTTGATTGGATACTGTGATGTAGTCACAAAGGAACTGAATACAAAGAATAATTTTGATATCATATATTTGGATCTTAGAAAGGCTTTTGATACTTGTTGCACATGGAAGACTGCTGCACAAATTGGAGCAGTGTGGCATTGGAGGCAAATTGCTGCTACGGATAAAGGGATGGTTGAGTGGGAGAAGACAGTGTGGTAATCAGTGGACACTTTGCACAATAGGCTCTTCATGTACTAATGTTATTAGTGGAGTATCCCAGGGTTCAGTGTTGGGTCCATTGTTGTTTTCTGTATTCATCAATGATGTTGATGATGGTATATCAGGCTTAATGTCCAAGTTTGTAGACGATACGAAAGTCAGCAGGGTTGTTAATGACGCCAATGGCAGTACGCTGCTGCAACAGGATCTAGAAAAGTTGAGCAGGTGGGCTGAGAGGTGGCAACTGAAATTTAACATTGATAAATGTAAAGTTCTGCATATGGGAAGCAGTAACCCCAGAGTAACGTATCAACTGTGTGGTATTGCACTGACAGTGGTAGAGAGTGAAAAGGACCTGGGGGTAATTGTACGGGCAAATATGAAGTTTTCTAAGCATTGCAGATGGTCTGCAAGAGTAGCTCATGGTGTCTTGTCAGTGATATACAGGAATTTTTCTAGCAGGGATAAGGAGGTGATTATCCTATTGTATAAGGCAATGGTCAGGCTACACCTTGAGTACTGTAAAAGGCAATGGTCAGGCCACACCTTGAGTACTGTATACAGGTTTGGAGGCCTCATTTTAAGAACGATGTACAGATGTTGGAATGAGTACAGAGAAAAGCAACAAGATTAGTGAATGGAACAAAGGTTTGCTCTTACGAAGAAAGGTTTAAGTTTTGCAAATTACAGTGTCTGGAGACTATGCACCTGCAAGGTGATCTGCTGCTTGAGGTGTATAAAGCCTTGAATGGTTTGAGCATGCTCAATGCTGATGGATTCTTACTCTTGCTCAGAATAATCATCTGAGAGGGCATAAATTCAAATTGAGGAAAGACAGTTGTAGGATAGATGTGCGGAAGTTTGCCTTTAGCCAGTTCGTGGTTGATTGCTGGAACAAACTTCCTTCTGTTGTTGTAGAAGTTGATAGCTTAAACAGATTCAAGGCAGAACTAGACAAACGTTTGGAGCGAGTGGATGGGTGAAATGAGAAGGGTGTGTGCGTGTGTGTTTGTGTTTTTTTTTTTTTTTTTTTTTGGGTGATGCTATATAAGCTTGCTTTCTTACATCATGTGCCCTTGCTAATGCTGATACTTCCGTTGTCCTATTTTTTACCTCGATTTCTTCTAAATTTGAAACTTCTTGTATGTCCTGTAATTTTCGCATTTTTTCCCTAATTGGCACAGTAATATATGGATGAGCAATGTTAGATTTCATGCACTTAATGATTTTATAAAATGATTGATTTGAATTATTTTATAAAACTGGAAGAGACTAATAGTAATTTCATGTTTGTATATAAAGCATAGTTTTGTTATTTTCATTAGAATTAATAAAAGTTTTGTTTCATTGAAAATAACAGGCACAGCAAACAATATATTTATTATTAAAATATATAAAAATTATATTTAATAAGTATTGCAATTTATTAGTAAGCAGTCAGTTGGTATGTTCTAAGGAGAATTCTAAAAAAGCTTTTTTTGAGAAATAAAAAAGAAAATTTGGGTTCTGTCAGGTCCTGCACAACCATTATTGCTGCTGTTGCTATAGTTGGCAATGTCAGGTTAATAGCAGACATTCAGATATAACAGTTTACTGTAGTGATGACCAGATGTGTATAGTAGGTGGAGATATCTAAACATTCTTCAGTTTTATTATAAAAAGTATGCATGTTATCTGCAAAGTATTAAATTAACCTAAATCTACTGTAGTTTATGTAATTTGTACTTTAAGTAAGCTTATTCATTTTATATTTCTTGAATTTTTAATTCATTGGGGAAGAAACCTCTCATGAAGGATACTGTAAGTTATTTCTGAGTGAACAGAGTGGTTTTAGAATTAAAAAAAAAAAAAAAAAAGTTAAAAACAATCTACATTATTTTTGTCATGAGGGCTTAACCCTTTAGTCGCTATCTGGGTGACCCCAGATAGCGACTAAGTGTGGGGCCAATTTTATTCTCATTTTTTTTTTTTTTGTTTGAATTTGTAAACCAAATCATTTTGCTTATTCAGGAGTACTAGTAATTCTCTGCCACAGTTTTTCTTTTAATAGTTTGTGGTATTTCTTTTCAATAGGTTAAGAATTATCAACTGTGTGGTACTACACTCAGGGAGGTGGAGAATGAAAAAGACCCGGGCATAACTGTGCAGTCAGATATGAAGTTCTCTGAGCAGTGCAGATGGGCTGCCAGAGCAGGTCATAGAGTTTTGTCAATGATATATAGAAATTTTGCTAGCAGAGACAAGGAGGTGATTATCCCTTTCTATAAGGCAATGGGCAGGCCACACCTTGAGTACTGTATACAGGTCTGGAGGCCTCATTTTAGGAAGGATGTAGAGTTACTAGAACGAGTACAGAGAAGGGCATCAAGATTGGTGAGAGGAACAAAGGGGTGCGCTTACGAAGAAAGGCTTAAGTTCTGTAAGTTGTAGCATCTGGAGACTAGGCACCTGCGAGGCGATCTGATCGAGGTGTATAAGGCTTTGAATGGTTTGAGCAGGCTCAATGCTAACAGGATACTTCTGCTTGCTCAGATTAAGAACCTGAGGGGCATAGATTCAAATTGAGGAAACAGTTATAGAATAGATGTGCAGAAGTTTGCTTTTAGCCAGTGGGTAGTTGATTGCTGGAACAGACTTCCATCTGCTGTTGTGGAAGTTGATAGCTTAAATAAATTTAAGGCTGAACTAGATAAACATTTGGAGTGACCGGATGGGTGAAATGGGAAGGGGGTTTTTTGGCTGATGCTGTATAAGCTTGCTTTCTTGCATCATATGTCTCAACTAATGCTTATGGCTCAGAGTGACAATATTTGTATAGGATTTTGCATGATTACCAAGTAGGTACATAGCATATATTATTAGGAATATACATCAGTTAAATAGTAAGAAGCCGACCGGGCTAGCCGAGTGGGTAAAGTACCTGCCCGGCAACCCAAAGGTTGCGGGTTCGATTCCCGCCTCGGGCTTGGATCAAAGTACTGCAAAAACCTTGGAAGGTGCAATATGGCCACAGAAGCCGATGCGCCAACAACTACCAAATCAAAAAAAAAAAAAAATAAATAAATAGTAAGAATAACATCATTGTGCCTTGCATATGATTCTCCATTACGGTACAGTGGTTTCATCACTCATTTAGAGAGATCTATATGCAAATCCCAACACAGATTAGAGGAATTCTTAAAGGCCTCTTCAATCAGGGCTTTTGTTAGCTTACAAACGTGCTGAAATAAAGGTTGGGAGGGCAGAACAAAATGTTCACCTCGACCCCAGGTGAACATTACATGGTCTTGTGTTGGTTGTGCAGAAATATAAAAATGTGGGGCACAAGTGTGTAAATTGTTAATCAGGTGTAGCTGCAGTTAGAAATTCATTTAATTTTGAATTAACCCATTGTGTATCGAAAAATTTTATACTGAACTGCGATTATAAAACTAGTTTGCTGGGCCTTTGCTCTAGGTTATGCAAATAGAAATAAAAGATAGCCTGCATTGCAAAAATTAGTATTGTTAGAGGGCTGAATTTATTATATGGCTTTTGATCAATAATCAAATTAAGTACACTTGATTCATATTATTTTGCTAAGATTACTATTAGATACATTTTAACAACTGTTAAGGTTAATGCAGAAAAGTGTACAGTCCAACTTCCTAAGTCTGGCTACCTTGGGACCTGATTCTTAGCAGATCTTTGTGGATTCCAAAAAGCAAATCAAAACAATACATTTTTATACTGCATCCTATTGTACAGTAATACTGTACGACTGTATACCTACAACTTGAGAAAGGCAGTGTTACTAGCGATGGGCAAAATGAGTCATTTGGCTGATTCAACTTGCTGAAGTCGTTACAGAAAAGAGACTCGAGTCTTTGAATTACATTGAAATAAGTCAGATTAGTAACAGTAGCCAATTAGCATTAGTAGAGGCATATGACGCAAGAAAGCAAGCTTATAATACAGCATCAGCAATTAGTGAGAAATTTAACTGAATAACTGATTCAGTCAACATTGATCAAGAGTCTGCAGATAAAGGAACCACTGGGTGGCAGTGATCACAGTGTGCTGAAGTGGGATTTACTCAAGGAGGTAACTACCATCAGAGGTAAAGGGAAGGGTTTTTGCTTTCGTAAAGGCGACTATGATGGTCTGAGACAGTCTTTAAATTCTATACAGTGGGACCAACTGGTGATGTTACCAACAGCAAATTCAAAATGGGAAGCATTCAAGGAACTAATCTTGGAAGCTACCAGGCTTTACATACCAACCAAGAAATATTGTTCAAGGTTCAGGCCTAAATGGTTGTCAGATGAACTAATGAGACATATGGCAGAGAAGAAAAATGCATGGGATACATACAAATTAATGGGTGACGTGGAAGCCTATGATAGATATAAGTTGGTCTGTAACCAAGTCACAAAGGAGATTAGGCAGGCAAAGGCAGATTATGAGAAATCCTTGGCAAAGGACGCAAAGAAAAACAGAAAAGAGTTCTTTACCTATTTAAACTCAAGAAGGAAAGGGATGAATCAGATTGGTCCACTGGATGTTGATGGTTCAACAGTTGAGGATCCAGCTCAGGTGGCTAACAATCTAAACGCGTATTTTGCATCTACATTCACACATGAGGAGTTATTCAGGAAGGGGAATGTTGTAGGTGAAGTAAACATTGGCAGTGAGCTAGATTATTTTCTAATAACTGAGAGGAAAGTGGAGGAGAAATTGTTGAGGATAAACATAAAAAAGGCACCCGGGGTGGATGGGATCTATCCAGTTATATTAAAGGAGGCAGCAAAGGAAGTAAGCAAACCCCTAGCCATAATTATGAGAGCTTCTTTGGACTCAGGGGAGGTACCCATGGACTGGAGATGTGCAAGTGTAACCCCAATTCACAAAGGAGGATCAAAGGCTGACACAAGTAATTATAGACCTGTTAGTTTAACTTCGGTTCCAGGAAAATTAATGGAGGCACTGGTTAAAGAAGCACTGCAGGATCGTCTGGACAAGAATTCAGTTATAGCTCAGACACAGCATGGTTTTGTTAAGGGCAGGTCTTGTCTGACCAATTTGATTGGATACTATGATGTAGTCACAAAAGAACTGGATGCAGGGAATAACTTTGATATTATATATTTGGATCTTAGAAAGGCTTTTGATACTGTTGCGCATGGAAGACTGCTGCAGAAATTGGAGAAGTGTGGCATTGGAGGCAAATTGCTGCTATGGATAAAGGGATGGTTGAGTGGCAGAAGACAGAGAGTGGTAATCAATGGACACTGCTCAACGTGGACTAATGTTATTAGTGGAGTTCCTCAGGGTTCAGTGTTGGGTCCATTGTTGTTTTCTGTATTTATAAATGATATTGATGATGGTGTATCAGGCTTAATGTCCAAGTTTGCAGACGATACCAAGGTTAGCAGGGTTGTTAAGGACACTACTGATACTATGCTGCTGCAACAGGATCTGGAAAGATTGAGCAGATGGGCTGAGAGGTGGCAAATGAAGTTTAACATTGACAAATGTAAAGTACTACATATGGGAAACAGTAACCCCAGATCAACGTATCAACTCTGTGGTACTACGCTGACAGTGGTAGAGAATGAAAAGGACCTGGGGGTAATTGTGCAGGCAGATATGAAGTTCTCTGAGCAGTGCAGACGAGCTGCAAGAGTAGCTCATGGTGTCTTGTCAATGATATACAGGAATTTTTCTAGCAGGGACAGGGATGTGATTATTCCCTTGTATAAGGCATTGGTCAGGCCACACCTTGAGTACTGTATACAGGTCTGGAGGCCTCATTTCAAGAAGGATGTAGAGCTGCTGGAACGAGTACAGAGAAGGGCAACAAGATTAGTGAATGGAACAAAGGGTTGCTCTTACGAAGAAAGGCTTAAGTTTTGCAAATTACAGAGCCTGGAGACTAGGCATCGGCGAGGTGATCTGATAGAGGTGTATAAGGCTTTGAATGGCTTGAGCATGCTCAATGCCGATGGGATTCTTCCTCTTGCTCAGAATAATCACCTGAGAGGGCATAAATTCAAATTGAGGAAGGACGGATGTCGGATAGATGTGCGGAAATTTGCCTTTAGCCAGCGGGCAGTTGGTTTGTGGAACAGACTCCCATCGCTTGTTGTTGAAGTTGATAGCCTAAACAAATTTAAGCCTCAACTGGACAGGTATTTCGAACGAACGGAGGGGTGAAATGGGAGTAGTGGTTTTTTTTTTTTTTTTTTTTGGCTGATGCTGAATAAGCTTGCTTTCTTGCATCATATGCCTCTACTAATGCTAATGCTAATGAGACTCAATGCCCAACCTGTTTGAGGGAAATTGCAAATAGCTTGATGCAAATGAATGATTCTATGTAGCAAACATGTAGCGAACAAGTAAAATTGTTGGGAAAAAAAAGCTTGTGGTTTGTGTTGCTTTGCTTGTGGTTATTAATTAAATAATAGGTATACCACTGACTCAGCATAATGAATGAATAGATTGTTACAGCACTATTTGTTACATTCACTTATTTATTAAACATTCTATTATTACATTCACACACGAGGAATTCTTTAGTTAAGTGGAGGCCAGAAGTTTATCAAACTCTAACAGGGAATTAAATGATTTTATAATAACTGAGGGGAAAGTGGAAGAGAAATTTTTGAAGTTAAACATAAGAAAGGCACATAGGGCGGATGGGATCTATCCAATTATATTAAGGGAGGGTGTGACGAAATTAAGCAAACCCGTAGCCATAATTATGGGAACATTCTTGGATTCAGGGGAGGTCCATGCAGACTGGAGATTTGTGACTGTATCCCTAATTCACAAAGGAAGATCAAAGGGTGACATGAGTAATTACAGACCTGTTGTTTAACTTCTGTTCCAGGAAAAAGAATGGAGTCACTGGTAAAGGAAGTAATACAGGATCATCAAGAGACTCAATGTACATATTGTAAACAAGGCTATAATTGTACTTCAGACACAACATGGTTTGTTAAGGGGAAATCTTGTCTGATCAGTTTGATTGGATACTATGATATGATCACAGATGAACTGGATGCAAAAAAATAATTTTGATATTATATACTTGGAATTCAGGAAAGCTTTTGATACTGTTGCACATGGAAGGATTCTGTACAAATTGGAGCAGTATGGCACTAAGGGAAAGTTGCTGCTATGGATAAAGGGATGGTTGAGTGGGAGAAGGCAGAGAGTGTTAATCAATGGACACTGCTCTTCATGGAATAATGTTATTAGTGGAGTACCTCAGGGTTTGGTGTTGGGCCCATTGTTGTTTTCTATATGTATCTTCATCAGTATATGATATTGATGAAGATATATCAGGCTTAATATCCAAGTTTGCAAATGATACAAAGGTTGGTAGGGTTGTTAGTGACAGTAAGGATGGTATGCTACTGCAACAGGATCTGAAAAAGTTGGACAGATGGGCTGAGAGGTGGCAACTGAAGTTTAACATTGGCAAATGCAAAGTACTATATATGAGTAGCAGTATTAACTGTGTGGTACTACACTCATGGTAGTGGAGGATGAAAACGATCTGGGGGTAATTGTGCAGACAGCTTTCAGAACAGGTCATGGGGTTTTGTCAATGGTATACAGGAATTTTGCTAGCAGGGATAAGGAGGTGGTTATCTCATTGTATAAGGCAATGATCAGGCCACATCTTGAGTACTGCTTACAGTCTGGAGGCTTCATTTTAAGAAGGATGCAGAGCTGCTGGAACGAGTACAGAGAAGGGCGATGATATTAGCGAGGCGAATGAAGGGGTGTTCTTTCCAAGAAAGGCTTCAGTTCTGCAAATTACAGCTTCTGGAGGCTAGGCACCTGTGAGGTGATCTGTGAGTTGTTTAAGGCTTTGAATGGATTGAGCAAGCTCATTGCTGATGGCATTCTTCCTCTTGTTCATACTACATAAATGAGGGGGCACAAATTCAAAATGGGGATGGATGGTTGCGGAATAGATGTGAGGAAGTTTATTATGGAAGTTAATTGTTTAAATAAATTCAAGGAAGAACTAGACAAACTATTAGCATTAGCATTAGTAGAGGCATATGATGCAAGAAAGCAAGCTTATTCAGCATCAGCCAAAAAAAAAGAAAAAAAAAAAAAAAAACAACCACTACTCCCATTTCACCCCTCAATTCGTTCGAAATACCTGTCCAGCTGAGCCTTAAATTTGTTTAGGCTATCAACTTCAACAATAAGCGATGGAAGTCTATTCCACAAACCAACTGCCCGCTGGCTAAAGGCGAATTTCCGCACATCTATCCGACATCCGTCCTTCCTCAATTTGAATTTATGCCCTCTCAGGTGATTATTCTGAGCAAGAGGAAGAATTCCATCGGCATTGAGCATGCTCAAGCCATTCAAAGCCTTGTACACCTCTATCAGATCACCTCGGCGATGCCTAGTCTCCAGGCTCTGTAATTTGCAAAACTTAAGCCTTTCTTCGTAAGAGCAACCCTTTGTTCCATTCACTAATCTTGTTGCCCTTCTCTGTACTCGTTCCAGCAGCTCTACATCCTTCTTGAAATGAGGCCTCCAGACCTGTATACAGTACTCAAGGTGTGGCCTGACCAATGCCTTATACAAGGGAATAATCACATCCCTGTCCCTGCTAGAAAAATTCCTGTATATCATTGACAAGACACCATGAGCTACTCTTGCAGCTCGTCTGCACTGCTCAGAGAACTTCATATCTGCCTGCACAATTACCCCCAGGTCCTTTTCATTCTCTACCACTGTCAGCGTAGTACCACAGAGTTGATACGTTGATCTGGGGTTACTGTTTCCCATATGTAGTACTTTACATTTGTCAATGTTAAACTTCATTTGCCACCTCTCAGCCCATCTGCTCAACCTTTCCAGATCCTGTTGCAGCAGCATAGTATCAGTAGTGTCCTTAACAACCCTGCCAACCTTTGTATCATCTGCAAACTTGGACATTAAGCCTGATACACCATCATCAATATCATTTATAAATACAGAAAGCAACAATGGACCCAACACTGAACCCTGAGGAACTCCACTAATAACATTAGTCCACGTTGAGCAGTGTCCATTGATTACCACTCTCTGTCTTCTGCCACTCAACCATCCCTTTATCCATAGCAGCAATTTGCCTCGAATGCCACACTTCTCCAATTTGTGCAGCAGTCTTCCATGCGCAACAGTATCAAAAGCCTTTCTAAGATCCAAATATATAATATCAAAGTTATTCCCTGCATCCAGTTCTTTTGTGACTACATCATAGTATCCAATCAAATTGGTCAGACAAGACCTGCCCTTAACAAACCCATGCTGTGTCTGAGCTATAACTGAATTCTTGTCCAGATGATCCTGCAGTGCTTCTTTAACCAGTGCCTCCATTAATTTTCCTGGAACCGAAGTTAAACTAACAGGTCTATAATTACTTGTGTCAGCCTTTGATCCTCCTTTGTGAATTGGGGTTACATTTGCACATCTCCAGTCCATGGGTACCTCCCCTGAGTCCAAAGAAGCTCTCATAATTATGGCTAGGGGTTTGCTTACTTCCTTTGCTGCCTCCTTTAATATAACTGGATAGATCCCATCCACTCCGGGTGCCTTTTTTATGTTTATCCTCAACAATTTCTCCTCCACTTTCCTCTCAGTTATTAGAAAATCATCTAGCTCACTGCCAATGTTTACTTCACCTACGACATTCCCCTTCCTGAATAACTCCTCATGTGTGAATGTAGATGCAAAATACTCGTTTAGATTGTTAGCCACCTGAGCTGGATCCTCAACTGTTGAACCATCAACATCCAGTGGACCAATCTGATTCATCCCTTTCCTTCTTGAGTTTAAATAGGTAAAGAACTCTTTTCTGTTTTTCTTTGCATCCTTTGCCAAGGATTTCTCATAATCTGCCTTTGCCTGCCTAATCTCCTTTGTGACTTGGTTACAGACCAACTTATATCTATCATAGGCTTCCACGTCACCCATTAATTTGTATGTATCCCATGCATTTTTCTTCTCTGCCATATGTCTCATTAGTTCATCTGACAACCATTTAGGCCTGAACCTTGAACAATATTTCTTGGTTGGTATGTAAAGCCTGGTAGCTTCCAAGATTAGTTCCTTGAATGCTTCCCATTTTGAATTTGCTGTTGGTAACATCATCAGTTGGTCCCACTGTATAGAATTTAAATACTGTCTCAGACCAGCATAGTCTCCTTTACGAAAGCAAAAACCCTTCCCTTTACCTCTGATGGTAGTTACCTCCTTGAGTAAATCCCACTTCAGCACACTGTGATCACTGCCACCCAGTGGTTCATTTATCTGCAGATTCCTAATGCATGAAGAATCACTACTGATAATCAGATCAAGAGTATTACTCAATCTAGTTGCCTCCCGAACATGCTGGTGTAGAAAACAATCATCCAATAAATCCACAAAAGCCTTGCTAGTGTGTGAGTGACCAACCCACAAATTCCAGTCAATATCTGGGAAATTAAAATCCCCCATTATAAGACTCTGATTTACTGGCCCACTCTATTTCCCTGTACAGTATCTTATTATACTCATCAGAGTCATTAGGCCTATAGCACACTCCTACTCTCAATTTTGATTTACCTATGCTTATGTCACACCAAACTGACTCAACGCTGCACTGTCCAGCGATGTCAACTGGCTTCACTTCCTTGGATTTTATGTGTTTTTTAACTAATAGCATAACCCCTCCTCCCTTCCTATCCTGTCTATCCTTTCTGTAGACGTTGTACTCCCCAAATTCCAGTTCTGCATTCCTTATATCTGTGTGACACCACGTCTCTGATATCCCAACAATATCTGCCTTTGATGTTTTGAGTAATACCTCAAATTCATCAAATTTATTTACTAAACTCCTAGCATTAGTGTACACGCAAGTATACATGCACCTGTTTCTATTCTTAGCTACCCTAACACAACCCATATGTTTACTTGTACCGCAATGACTTCCAGCAGTCTCTGAAATATCCTGCATCTTGTTTTTCAGGCTTCTGCTCATTCCAATAGAAGCAGTGCAAGAATCTCTTTCACCTCTGCCCGTGGCTACTGTTAATCCATTAGTCTTTGTCTCCCCCCAAGCTAGCAGTTTTCCGACCCACCTAACACTGCCTCGATAGCATCAGCAAATATTCTTGCACCCTTTCTATTTAAGTGTATCCCATCCCTGTAGAAGCAATCTCTCCTGTTAACAAGTACAGTCCAGGCTGAAAAAAATTCTACCCCTTGAGCCTTGCACAATCTTTCCAGGGCCGAATTGATCGACAAGGCTCTCATCATATACTCCCTCCTATCGTGTCTGGGCAGAATTGCAGACACTTTCAAATTCAACCCTACTTCACGGCTTTTTTTCAACAGTGACCTGTACTTGTTAAGTAATTCCGCTGGTCTCCTACTCTTAATATCATTAGTGCCAACGTGTACAACTATATCAACTTTTGTGCCCTTAAAAGATGATATCTGCTCTACAACGTCATCAACCTTTGCCCCTGGCAGACATACCCTGGTCCTGTTCCACCTATCCTTTTTACAAAGCAGCATGTTCCCCGTTTCCCTGACAATTGAGTCACCAACAACTACTAGTTCCTGTTGGACCAGCGCATTCTGCCTTGGGGGCTGCCTCTGTGTTGCAAGATGACCAAGTCCAAGCTCTGGTGTTGATGTGGGCAGCTGAGAGCTTGATGGGCCCCTCAATTTATTTCCTTCGAGGGCATCCACCCTGTCCTTCAAGGTCTCATATAGGCCCATAACAACGCCGAGTTGTCGCCTAATTTCCTTGCACTCCTTGCATCGTGCACACACAAAGACATCCCCCATGGCAGTATCATGTCCCGTACCCGATTGCTCCGCAAAGGTGAAGACTTTGCTGTTGTACTATTGGAAGAGATGAATAGGTGAAATGGGAGGGATCTTTTTTTTTGGGTGATGCTGTGTAAGCTTTCTTTCTTATATCATTTGACACTACTAATGCTAATCAGCATAATGAATGAATAGATTGTTATGGCAGCATTTAGTAATGTGTTGTATTAATTTTGCAATCCTTTTGAAAAAGCACCAAATAATTAGTTGATTGTTTAGGATAACAACGGAATGATCATTCAGTTAACTATTTCAATCAGTTGTTCCCATCATGATCACTAACTTTGAAGTACTTTGCTGTGGGCTGTTTTTGGAGCTGTAAGCTTGGGGCAGGGGTGGGGGGGAGAGCAGTGCTTGTTCAGACCTTGGGAATCCAATTAGGAATTCCCGAGGGCAGATCCAGCTTTTTTATTTTGTGGATTTACAGTATAGAAAAATAAATTATCTGGAAATATATTCCGTAAATACAATATTACAAAAGGGAATAGTGCATAATTTTACAGCTAGAGATGTAAAATTATGCACCATTAAGTGACATCTTATCATGAGTTTTGGCCCTGATACACCATTTCTTCATTGTCTCACAGACTTCTCCTTATCCTTTGACCTTTCTCCTTCAGGGATAATGGCCAAAAGCCTGAGCTGCACTGCATATTATACATCAAAGCCCCTACAATGGATCAGAATTTGCATATTTCATGTGTTGATTGCGCATTTTATTTTAGATTTGAATTCAAGAAACACGAACACTTTGTCAGCCTGTGAATTTGATTATATGTTTAATTTAATTATTTTTTATTATTCACACAATACTGAAAAAATCCATATGTTTTGTATTTTGCTTCTTTGTATATTATTTATTTGTTTTTTTAATGAAACCCCAAACACAAAAGGTGTTAGAACCTATAGTGTATAGAACCTTGTATGGGTTGAAGGCTGAGAAGAACAGAAGGTACTTGTTGACATTAGACTTAAGTTTCTGTAGATTGTAATTTTTAGCAAATACATATGAAGGAAGTTTGTCTCAGAAACCAGAAATGGAAGTAGAAAATCAGGATGAGGAAAGTTTTGGAGTTTGGACAGTGAATGGGTGCTGACTGGTTAAGGCGTATGTCAAGACTAGTTTGGAAGAGAGTGGAGAAATTGCATATGCCAATTCAGAAGAACAATGCCCATGGAAGCATTTAAAGAAAAGGCATGCAGCAGAAACTGAACTTCTATGAGACAGAGAGTGGAAAGAGATTGTAAGTCTTTAGTATTAGTAGTGGAAGTGATGCAAGAAAGTAAGTTTATAGAATATCAGCCAAAAAAAAAAAAAAAAAAAAATCTATGTACTTCACATGTCCATCCTCTTCAAAAATTTTTCTAGTTCTTTGAATTTATTCAAACTACCCACTTCCACAACAGATGGAAGTTCGTTCCAACAATCACCCACTCACTGGCTGAAGAAAACTTCCACACATCTGTCCTGCAACCATCCTTTCTGAAATTTATGCCCCTCATCTGTGTCATTTGAGTCAGAGGAAGAATATCATTAACATTGAGCTTACTCAATCCATTCAAGACCTTAAACACCTCGGTAAAATCTCCTCATAGGTGCTGAGTCTCCAGATGCAGCAATTTGAACTGAAACCTTTCTTGGTGATACCTTTCACTTACCTTTTGTACCTTTCACTTATCTCATTGCCCTTCTTTGCATTTATTCGAGGAGGTCTACATCCTTCCTAACCATGGCCTTGTACAAGGGGATAATCACCTCATCCTGGCCGACCGGGCTAGCCGGGTGGGTAAAGTGCCTGCCTGGCAACCCAAAGGTCGCGGGTTCGATTCCCGCCTCGGGCTTGGATCAAAGTACTGAAAAAACCTTGGGAAGTGCATTATGGCCACAGAAGCCTATGCGCCAACAACTACTACCTACTACCTCATTCCTTCTAGCAAAGTTCCTGTGCATATAACTGACAAAACCCCATGAGCTGTCTTGGCAGCCTTCTGCGCTGATCAGAGAACTTCATATCTCACAGCATAATTGCTCCCTGGTCTTCTTCATTTTTTACTACACTGTGTGTAGTACCACACAGTTATTATGTTAAAATGGGATTACTGCTACCCATATGCAGTACCTTGCATTTGTCAATGTTAAACTTCAATTGCCATTTTTCATTCCATTGGTCTAATTTGTTTAGATCTTGTTGTAGTAGCTTTACCTGATTATTGTTATTAACCATCCTGGCAACATTTGTATCATCTGCAAACTTAGACATTAAGCCTGATATACTTTTATCATATCATTAATAAATATTGAAAACAATTGTGGGCCCAGCACTGAACCTTGGGGAACTCTACTAATAACATTAGTCCATGTAGAACAGTGCCCATTGATAACCACTTTGTCATTTCCCACTCAACCATCCCTTTATCCATATTAGCAATTTGCCCTTAATGGCACATTGTTCCAGATTGTACAGCAATCTTTTATGTGTCAATAGTATCAAAAGCTTTCCTGTAATTCAAGTATGCTATATCAGAATTATTTTTTTGCATCCAGTTCCTTTGTTACTGCATCCATTCAGATTAGACATGCAAGAATGCTCTTTAACAAATCTGTGCTGTGACTCCAGTATATTTGCATTCCTGCCTAGGTGGTCCTGCTTATACTTCTGTAACTAATCACTCTGTTATTTTCCCTTCAAAAGATGTTAAGCTAACAGGTCTGTAATTACTCATCACCTTTTGATTCCCCTTTGTGAACTGATTACCATGTTTTTTTTAGTTCAAAACAGGTACAATTTGTTTTCTGAAGAATGAAAACCAGGACAGATTCTGGATGGCTATTCTAAATGATATTATCAAATTATTAGGATTTTTTTATAAAAGAGTTGGATCAGTGTAAATTGTATCATCTCTTTATTCCATTATTTCATGCAACCAAACTGAGGCATATGGGCCCCTAGAGCAGAAATGTTTTATAATTTATTTACCTAAAAACTGAAGTCAACTCACTGAAAGGACTGCACTTTAATCTTATACAGACAAAAGAATGAACATAATTATGAAGTTATAAAATATAATGTATTATGGGCTTAACAAACTTGCTGCTAAAAACATTGATCATGTGGTTGAAACTATTCTTATTTATTACTAGCATGAACCTTTTTTAAAAGTGGTTTGTTATTCTTAAGTTTTTCATAAAATTCAGTGCAGCTTAACCCAATATTTAGTTGTCACAAAATTAGATCTTTCACTGTTTTTCGGCCATTCTACCTCTTTCTTGAGACTATATATTGTTCATCGCTGAGAACACTCTTTCAACTGGAGCAGAAGGGCCTGGAAGGCAGAAAATGTACTCCATAACCCATTGCCTAAAGGCAAACTTTCTGACATCTACTCTGCAACCATCCTTCCCCAATTTGAATTTGTGTCCCCTCATGTGTGTAGTCTGAGCAAGAGGAAGAATCTCATCAGCATTGAACTTGCTCAATCCATTCAAAGTCTTAAAAACCTCAGTCAGATAACCTCACAGGTGCCTGGCCTACAGATGCTGCAACTTTCAGAACTGATGCCTTTCTTGATAAGAACACACACACCCCTTTGTTCCCCTCACTAATCTCATTGCCCTTCTCTGTACTCGTTCCAGCAGCTCTACATCCTTCTTAAAATGAGGCTTCCAGACTGCATGCAGTACTCAAGATGTGACCTGACCATTGCCTTATACAATGGGATAATCACCTACTTATCCCTGCTAGCAAAAATTGTGTATTTCATTGACAAAACCCTATTGCCTGTCTGCATTGCTCAAAGAACTTTATATCCAACTGCATCATTACCCCCAGGTCTTTTTCATTTTCCACTACCCTGAGTGTAGTACCACACAGTTGGTACATTACTCTGGGATTACTGCTACCCATATGCCATACTTTGCATTTGTCAATGTTAAACTTCAATTGCCATTTCTCAGCCCATCTGCCTAACTTTTCTAAATCCTGTTGCAGTAGCATACTGTCATGTGATCAAATCTAAGTGTTGTTGAAGATGAGTGTAGGAGCAGTAGACTCCTTTTTTGTGAGAAATAAGACAAGACTGAAGTTTGGGAGCATTGAAGTTAACTGAGTTCTTTTTGCTCTATTGGAGAATTGCCACCTGGAAATTGGCATTTAAGGAATTAGTTCTGGATGTTTGAGAAGGTTGAAGTTGTTTTTGCAGGGTAAGGTTCCCTCAAACTGGGACCAGGTTCAATTTCTGCATACATTAAAGCTTGCAAAAATTGTAAAATGGTTATTAATGAAAAGCTTGGTGAATCTCGAGCAACTCCATAGTTTTGCTAATTATCATTAGCAAAACTATGGATAGGATTTCCAATTACTGGAATAAGGTCATTAATATATAAGAGGAAAAGATTAGGAGAAAGAACTGAACCTTGGAGAATACCTGTATTAGTGGAGCAGTTAGAAGACAGAGAGCCATCTGTCATCACCTGTAATGAGCAGTCAGAGAAAACTGGATACTAAATTACAAAAAAAAAAAACAAAAAAAAAAACAGTTGGCAATCCATAAGATGACAGCTTGTAAATTTAGAAGGTTTTTATGCCAAACACAATCAAAAGCTATAGAAATTCCAAGAGCAACTGCTTGAGATTCACCAAGCTTTTCATTAATAACCATTTTACAATTTTTGCAAGCTTTAATGTATGCAGAAATTGAATCTGGTGATTTGGATACAAGCCAGACAGTTGTATATGTGTTTAACCAGTTGTGATATGCTACTTTCTTATTTTGAACAGCCTTAACACACTTAGTGGAGAACCATGGTTTAGATAATGGATGAAATTTTAAGGTGGAATGTGTAATAAAGATTTTATCCTTACAAGAATAATTTCAGTGACATGATCTGAGCAGACATGATTATAGGCAACAGATTGGAATCAGAAGAATTAAAACAGCCAACCAAGAAAAAGAAGAATAGAAATCTTGCAGATCAACCCATTTTGCATTCTTGTAATGCCAAAAGAGAGAGAAAAGTAGGGGTTCCATTAGAAAAGAGATGATTACCAAGTTGTGATCTGAGGTGCATAGAAGACCATTAGCATTGACCATGCGCTTTGAATGTTGTTTGTGAGAAAAAATATCAAGTCTTGAGTGTGTGGTTAGGATTGTCTGGCATTCTGGTAGGTAATGAACAAGCTGATTGAAGTTATTAGTAATTCAAAATGCTCAGCATCTCAACCAACTAGGTTTATTTACCTATAAAATTGAAGCCAGCTGGAGTTGTGAGCATTAAAATTACCAAGGAAAATTACTTCACTGTTAAGAAAGTTAGGCTGTAGAAAGACAAGTTTCAACAGAAGGAAGTCAAAAACGTTCCAAGTGATTAATGGAGTTGGGAGAACGATTAGAGGCAACAGATGAATTTGATGTAAGAGAGAGGAGATAAAAGAGAATCCCAGTTAGGAAGCCTCTGTCAAGGAATATCAGCATGAATGCATGTACAAGTGACACCTTCGAAGCAAAAGGAATCATACTGAGATTAGTAGTTATTGAGACAACTGATAATTGAGATACTGTCAGAAAAGTAAGTGGAGCTTGGCAGATTGTAGGTAGAAGTGGGCATCATTGAGATTGTAAATGAGACCATGTATATTTGTGAAATGAATGAGAAAGTTTTTGGGAGATTTCAATCTTTCTGCAGATAAGTTTGTTCTATTAGTTTGACTTTTCGTGATGCAGTCAGTAGATAAAGTAAAAATAGAGGTTTAGGGACATGTAGATGAATTAATTAAATTAATAGGTACAACATACACAGAGCAAAAATATACCCAGTTCCTTCACATAATGTGGCTTTGACAATAATTCCCACATGCACATTACTTGGACTCCCTCTGGTCACTAGCTGGCAGAGTAGAGGTAGCAAAGTTATACACTAGTTGATTTGGAGGCTTCCTAGACAGTTAACATTAGGGTCAGTCTAGCAGCCAGCTTGTGATATTTTTTTAGAGCTGTATCCTTGATATGAAAGGAATAGTGTAACTCACCATAGTGCTCATCATAATTTCAGAAGACCCCACTCATACTGTATGATGGAAGAGATAGGGGTTGCTGGAGCTTTGCTCTGGAGACAAAAATAGGTTTCTCCACTTCAATCCTTTAATAAGCAAAGTGGTGGTATTGTACTGGATGATGAGCATCATCTACTACCCACTACCACCTAGTGACACAAAGGGGCAGCATTCTTCTGTGATATGGGTGCCTCACCTTGATCTCTGCTTACATTGGTGGTCATCTCCAGTATACTAGGTGCAGTGTTTCAAGACTCGCATATGGGGATATATCCAGGGTTACTAACAGTCCTGCCATCATGAAGGTACAAGTAGAGGATTTGGTTGTTGAGAACAACCAAACTTCATCGAAATTCAGTCACTTCACTCTCAAGTGGGATCAGAATATCAGTTCCATTGGCATTTTAGATTTCCAGGTTGCATGCCCAAGCCCTTTATACTTGGAAGAATGTCTGCTTTAGGGACCTAACAGAGATTTTTATATATATCTTTGTAATTTTGCAATTTAAAATTGCAAAATGACAAAAATATAAAAATACAATGCACAGACAGGAAATATAAAATAACAAAATGAAAAAATAAAATTTAAACATTTTATTTTTAGATTTGAATTAACCTGTAATTGTATTGTAATTGGACATGATGGTGTCTTTTTTTTTTTTTTTTTTTTTTTTTATCCTCATGTATATTTGATTTTTAACCTTAATAATTGTTAGATATAATTCACCTATTCTATTGTGAACACAATTGTGAAAAATTCATTTTTTATATTAAAAACATTTAAAATTATTTTTTGAAAATAAAACACTCTCTGCAACACTTGAGACATTTTTTATCAACTCTTTTATTTGGGAGTTTTGAATGTCATCTCCTGTATTGTTCTGGCTGATAGTGAGTGAAAATGTCAATTGAAAAACCTGCATACTTCATCAGTTGGACACCAGCTATACTCTCCTATGATGCTAAGCCAGAGAATGTAACATGTAACAATTCAACATGCTGCCATAAAACATAAAGAGTCTGCACTTCAGTAATTAGACAAGAGAGATGCTAATTTTAAATTCATATTTTTCAGTGCATACGTATAATTATTGAGAATAGGCTTAACTCAAGCCATCATTTTTATTATTATTATTAGCCATATGATGCAAGGAAGCCTGAGGCTTATGCTGCACCAGCCAAAAGAAATTCCCAAGTTACCCTGGGAGAGAGAGAGAGAGGAATCACCAAGAAAGATGATATCTAGCTCAGGACCCTGGGTTTGCCAAGCCCATACCCACCAGATGTGAGCCCCTGGGGTGAGATGTGCTGTTTGTTTAATGGATAACAGAGATTTCTGGAATTTTCAATGGAGAAATCAAAGAAAACACTTATGTTGACAGCTGTTGGCAGTTTTGGCTGCCAACAGCATTGTTTAAATCTTGAAGGATCTCAAAGACCCCATGCATCCAGATCTTGGTTAAGAAACATGATTTTAAGCACCGTCATTTGTCAACTTGCTGTGCCTACAATAAGCTTAGCAAGTTGTCCAGTCCAAAATACTGGCATTGGTAATCATTTAATTGACTTTATCCTTGATCTCCTAGAGTCAGTAATTCCTTCTGTTACATACTAGTAACTGATGTATCTGTTTCATGAAGAACAATAGTTTTCATTTGTTTAAATTTAGTCCTGATGAAATGGATCCAGGCAGAAGAGGGGTTCGATGCACTGAGGGCATTAAATTATACCAAAGTATATGGAAATAGGGCAGCTGAAAGACATTTTGGTGAATCTCCAACTGAGAAAATGATACCTTTACTTGTGAACTTGTATTTCAAAATATGCAATAAAATATTTTATCCAAAATCTGGGTGCATCTTATCTGGCAAATACGGTAGTTTATATTTACAGCATTTAATTAATACAAATTAATGATGGGAAAAGTAATTTTTATTATTTTTTTTATCTGGAATTTTTATTCGAAATATTTATTCGAAAAAAGCTGTAACAGTTAAAATGAATACGCAGCTTAGTGACCATGACCAGTATACAGTGTTTGTAATTGTCAACAGCACATCCTTAATACCTTTAAGCTAAATTAAGGCCATAGGTCTAGAAATAAACAGTTTCTTTTCATCCACAGTTTCTTGTTGATGAACAGAAAGAGGAAAGACTTGCATATTCTAATTGTAAACAGAGTGAAAATGTAGTCTGGTGATACTAGAAACAGAAGTCTGAAGCAGTCCAAAAATAGTGGTGTGATGTGGGATAAAATCACCTGAAGAGACAAACAAGGTTTTTCTGATGATTTTTTTCAAACAAAAGTGAGTTGGCACTTACAGTGGTGGTAATAGGTCTCTAATGCAGTTGGGTTGAATGCAGGTAGTTGAAGGATTGTTCAATCAGCATGAATTAAAAACAAGCACTGAATGAAATATAACTGTAGAAGGGAAATGGGAATAACATTAGAGGCTTCCAGCTCCATATCCTTCTGGGGTCAAAATGCTGAAAGAGCTTACAAGGACCTTACAGTATATTGTGGCTTTTCATCATGGATATTAGTGGCAAGGTTCTGACAGTGATGCAGCCTGCAGCCCATGAAGTTTTAGTATGGGAATTGGGGCATCCTGAGAAAAAAATCCCAAAATTCTGTCTTCACATGGGCATCTCTTCCATCTGCATGGCAGTATGAGTGATCTGTGGCCTTGCCTTAGGCTGTAAACATGAACAAATAGTGGTTTGTTCTGAAACTGCAATATATTAAAAAAAAAAAAAAGTAAAGTGCAGCCTTTATCAACCCACTGCAGGATGGAAGCCTCCTCAACAATTCCTGCTGAGGGAAATGGACCATAATCTGCCACGCTGGTCCAGTGCGGGTTGGCAGATCGACCGTATTCAGCAATCAGGGGTTTGAACCCCGGTCTACTCAAAGAGCGTGTGCTACTGTACTCCCGCTCCTGCCCACTCGGCTACGGAGGCAGTTAAGGTACAAATTTCCTTGCCTCTTACATCAACTGAGATCTATAAATGAAAAAGGTTGGCTATGAATTCAGTGCTTTTCATGTTGAAAAGTCTTTGTTTCAGCTGCTGTTTATGGGAAGTATAGGAATGTATAGGAATATAGTATGGGGAACGCATGTAAATAGCTAAGGTCATAATTATGAAAAATTTAATGTGTAATTACCTGCAGAGATTATACTTTTGAATTTGTTGAATTAGTCATCTAGAAGTAAAATTTAGTTTTATATTTGTTGATGCTAGTGCAAGTGATAACATGATGCTAAAGTATAATGGCCTTTGTTTACAAGATAGAACCAAAAAAGTTCCAGGACTGAATTTGTTAAAACTATCTCAACTTAGAATAAGAAAATACTTTTTATTTTATTTTGTAACTTGAAATTATTTTGTAACAGTAGATGGAATTTTAGTTGCACATACATGGAGCTTTATTTCTATCTCTTGTTGATGATAATTAATTTGGTATTGGCCTGTTTTTAGAATATTGCTTGTTAAAACGATAGATATGTAAAATTCAGTTGGAACAGTTCATGGACGGGGGAAAACACTTTATTTCACTTTTCAATGTGAAATAAAGTTTTCCTATCCATTGACTGATCATTCATGTTTATAGGTAAGGTTACAGTCTAAAATCAAGAATTATTGCATTTTGTATCAATAAATTTAGTATGCCTAAGTTAATTTTTTTATTAGATTAAGAAAGGGAGAGAAGTGAGAGGACAGTCCTCTCTTCAGGCATATAAGTATTAATGTAAGTAGTGGCAAATGATGCAAGAAAGCAAGCTTATAAAGCATCAATAAAAAAAAAAAACATTCTCACATTACATATCTGTTCCCTCAAATAATTTGTGTAGTTCTTTCTTAAATTTATTTAAACTATCCACTACAACACATGGAAGTTTGTTCTTACAATCGACCACCCACTGGCTGAAGGCAAACCTCCACATATCTGTCCTGCAACCATCCCGTCTCAGTTTGAATTTATGTCCCCTCAGTGTGTAGTCTGAGCAAGAGGAAGAATGCCATCAGCATTGAGCTTGCTCAATCTATTCAAACCTCTCAGGTGCCTAGTCTCTAGATGCTGCAGTTTGCAGAACTGAAGCCTTTCTTGGTAATACCACCCTTTCATACCCTTTACTGATCTCTCTTCTCTGCACCCACCCTAGCAAATCTATATTCTTCCTAAAATAAGGCTTCCAGACCTGTATGGAGTACTCAAGATGTGGCCTAACCATTGTATAAGTTGATCATCCCTTATACAATGGGATGATCACCTTCTTATCCCTTCTATATTGTTCCTCTATATTGTTCCTCTATAGGCTGCCAGGACAGGTTCCCCCATAACCTGTTCTGGCAGCCTACCTGAACTGCTGAGAGAATTTCATATCTGACTGCACAACTATCCTCCAGATCTTTTTTTTCATTTTCCATCACACTGAGCATAGTTCCACACAGTTCGTACATGGGATTACTTGAATTTGTCAATATTCAATTCATACCTTGAATTTGTCAATGTTAAACTTCAACTGCCATTTTTCACCCCAACTGCCTAAAATTTTCTAGATCTTGTTGCAGTAGCTTACCCCGATTACTTAGACATTAAACTTGCTATACCTTCATCAATACTGTTAATAAATACAGAAAACAACAATGGGCCCAGCATTGAACCTTCGGGGGGAACTCCATTCAGAGCAGTAACTAGTACTTAATGCCACACTGCCCCAGTTTACACAGCAGTCTTATATGTGCAACAATATCAAAAGCTTTCCTGAAATCAAGTATATGATATCAGAATTATTTTTTGCATCCAGTTTCTTTATTATTGCATCATTGTATTCAATCAGATTGATCAGACAAGACTGCCTCTTAACAAATCCATGGTGTGATTGCAGTATAATTACATTTCTGTTCAGATGATACTGCATTACTTCTTTAACCACATTATTCTTTGACTCCATTATTTTTCCTGGAACAGAAATTAAGCTAACAGGTCTGTAATTACTCATGTCACCTTTTGACCCCCCCCCCTTGCACTTTAATGTCGGTCTTGCCTCATCAAATTTGTGACTGCTGAACACATATTCCTGCAGGATGTGAATTGTTTCTGTGCCACATTTTTTTTTTTTTTGTTGCTATGGTTTTATGATAATCTGGAATTCCTGTTTCATACTCCAAACAGTTTTAAGTGACCCACAGAAAGTTTGGGGGGGGGCAGACATTGGGTACTTATGCTAACCAAGCAACAGAGCTTCCCTGATCAGCCTATCTGAGTAAATAGGCAGCAACCAAGTCGAGCACTCACTTGTCTGCAGAAATGGGCAGAAGCACCATTGTGCATGAACCACATCACATCTTGATGAGAGGAATAACTTGAAGTAATTCCAGCAGAATCAAAATGTGTCGATAAGGCTGGCTGATCATCTGTCATGGATGAGCATATGGCCCAAACTGAGGTATTGGGTCTCCATGTTAGTCTTGTATAATAGTGGTTTAAGATGTTTCTACGAATAAAAATTAATGGGTTTAGGTTGGAAAGGCAGGTTAGACCATGTAAAAGTTTCCAAAGAAGTACTCTGCATTGATCCTACAATAGTTGTACTACCTGTACAAATGATGTGCTTCTCAAGGCAAGTCATTCATGCAAGCATGTGTGGATGACATTTTGAGCACCTTTGAAATTTTTTGTGTAAAGATAGAAATTAATTAATAGAGAAATGTTATAAATAAATACAAGGTCTGATCAAAAAGTTTGGGTGAATGATCCTTTAATTCTTGAATGCACAGCAGTAGCTAACAGATTGTGAGCAGTGCTTACTGCAACATTTCTTGAGCATAACACACCAAGTTTTAATTTGTTGTTATGCACCAGGTCTGGTCTGGTGGAGGCTGCTTTGAATGAACACTTCTTTTTCTTATTTGTTGTGTGTACTGAATATGACATATTGGCACCTGTCAATCTTTGACCAACAAAAACATTCCTGTTGTTCTGCACCCAACTTATTCTGCTGATTTGGAGAATAAGGTGGGTGCAGCACATTTTTTCTATTCACAAAATTTAAACAGGACATGAAACCGAATTGAGCTGATTTAAGAAATTTAATTAAAACATGCCAGACTGTTTAAAAGCATTCACAAAGATTTCCGAAATGTTTTGATCAATGGCAGCCACTCTGGAACAAGCATGAGGTAACACAAGGAGATTTATATTAAAGTTTATTAACAGTGTAAACGTTTATCATTGAATTTTTTGAATGGATTGAGTAAACTAGATGTGAATGGTATTTTTAGATTTTCTCAGACAGCACACATAAGGGGGCATAAATTGAAAAAAGGATGATTGCAGGACAGATATGTGAAAATTTTTTTTCAGCCAGAGTAATTCATTGTTGGAAGAAACTTCCATTTTGTGTTGTAGAATTGGGTAGTTTGAATAAATTTAAGAAAGTGTTAGACAAATTATTGGAGGGATGGACAGGTGAAGTGGTTAGGTTATTTTATTTTTTTGTTATATGTTTGCTTCCCTGTATCATTTGTCACTACGAGTATGAATACTAATAAAATTAATTTTTTTAAACATTCAGTGGACTTTTGATCAAGCCTTGTATGCACTTGTGTGAATGTTTTTTATTTGCCTAGCCTAAAATAAACAACAACAACAAAAAAAAAAAAAAAACGTTAATTAACTGACTGTAGAGCATTTGTTGGTTAGGATAAATGTAAAAACTTATTGTCTATGCATGTAAGTAATAAATTACTAATGATCACAGTAATGATATAGTGCCTGTTTAATTGCAATGTATTGCTATACAGGAAACATTTTGGGCTTTAAACTGGCCATTTCAGGAGTGGGTGAGAGAAAGAGAAGTCAATACAGTATTATGCACACACGTGTGGGCTTTGTTATTGTTCAGATGTATATGTGTGCATGCACCCTGTATTAGGGAATATTACTTTGATTTAAAATAATGCAGTCTAATTTCAGTCTGTTTTTTTTGGGGGGGGAGGGTATTTTACTGGTGTATGAGCTTCTATGGCTACGGTGTGGTTTTTTCTTGCAAACACATTAAATGTGACTAGTGATATATATCAATTTTAAAGATACAGGTATTCAAATCACAAAAAAAAGTATGCTTACGTTTTGTTTCCAGGAAGGCTAATGCCCTAAAGTGTTTTGTTATTCCCATTTCAAACACATTGTCATAAGTGATTTAATTTTTTTTAATGGGTATATATTTGCAGAGTTCTTTCACTTT